>NC_046161.1:64983457-65583457 GCF_011064425.1 Rattus rattus | reverse complement strand
TTTGTTGAGGATGTTTATTGACTCTGTGTTTATAAGAAGCCTTTCATATTCACTTATTAAATATTTACATGTATTGCTTATGTATTTAGCTGCAATAAAGAGAAGCCGATCCTATCTTTAATCTGAGTACTGTTTGCTTTCTAAAGGCTGTTGCTGAAGTAAGATGGAAGGCAGCCACTTCAACTAAGCTTCTTGCTTCAGACTATTGAAGATGTTTTGTAATGTGTCAATAGGTTCCTTCTTCCTGGAGCAATCCTAACAGAAGCTGTAATCAAATTTACTTTTAAGTTGACATGTTTGATCTGTAAGATTCTGTGATTTCCAAGTAACCAAAAGTTGTAAAAGAATAGTGGGTGAATAAATCCCAGGCAGAGGAGGAGAGGATGATAGGATCATGTGGTCCACTTGCCCTGCCTGTGAGCATCCTCCGCTTGCCCTGCCTGTGAGCATCCTCCGCTTGCTCTGCCTGTGAGCATCCTCCGCTTGCTCTGCCTGTGAGCATCCTCCGCTTGCTCACTATTACTGTGAATAGTCACAACTTGATTTTCATGTTCCACATAAGGTCCTTTGACATTTGCCACTGATGTCATTCCAGAGAGAAAAACACAAAGATACTTCAAAAGGCACAGAATTGGTTCCCCTCTGAATCAATATAAGCCTCCCTTGAGAAAACCAAATATATACTCCACTGGAAAAAGCTGTCTGGAACAATACACACTAGAGTATACACGTTCTTACCAGCCAAGCATGTTACAGGTCTCCTTCTACTGATTCTCTTTCCCAAACTCTCCAGGCTTCCTCCCTATCTTAGTCAGTGTTCTATGGCTGTGAAGAAACACTATGACCAAGGCAACTCTTATGAAGGAATTCAATTGGGGCTGCCTTACAGTTTCAGAGGCTTAGTCCATTATCATCAAGGCAGTGAGGGAGCATAGCAGGACACTGGAGCAGCAGAAAGAGAGAGAGACTGAGCCTGGCATGGGCTGTCTCCAGTGACACCTCCTTCAACAAGACTGCACCCCCAATCTTTCTAATCCTTTAAAATAATCCCACTCCTTAATGACTGAGCATCCAAATATATGTGCTTATGGGCGCCATCTTAGCCAAATCACCACACTCCCCCTCTATCTCTCTTTTCCATAGACTGTCTCCACCTTTAAAGAGTGAGCACTTAGTTGTTGGTGTATTTTCTCCTGTTTTTAATATAGCTGTTGCCATCAAAACCATGTGGTATTGATGAATGAAACAGATAGATAAAACAGAACAGTCTAGAAAGAACCAGACAAATGTGGACACTCATGCTTGAGAAAGACATAGGGTAATCCAGTGGAGGGGTCTTCTCAAGGAGTGGTGACAACTCCAGCCATTCATATTAATAAGAGAGAATTCCCATCTTTACTCACAGCAAACACAAGAATTAACTCACAGTACATATACTTAGATGTAAAACAAAACCAAAAATCCCCACAGGGAGAAACCAGAGGCAATCTCTGAGCTCTTTAAAGCAGGCAAAGGTCTCAGCAATAATGTCCAAAGCTTGATCTATAAAATTAAATATTGCTGGACTGGATCTCATCAAACCTAAGAACAACTTTCTTCTCTAAGCTATTGTTAAGATGATTAAGAGCACAGACTGGAGTTAAGATCTGCAAAGTAGGTCTCACCCCCTCTTACCCCCTCCTTCCCCTCTTGCTCTTTGCTCTTCTCTGTTCCTGCCCCCATCCCCACTCCACGTGCCCATGGGACCCTTCCACGTGGGGGAAAAAAAGATCTACAAAGTATTAAGACTTATACCCAGAATATAGAAAGAACATTCAGATTTCTACAATAAGAAAATAATGCTTCCCTTCCCAAAGAGCAAAAATTAAAAGAAACCCCACCAGACAATACATTGTAGCAAATATATAAAAGAAAAAATCTTAATACTAGAGAATTAGTTCTAAACAAAACCCCACTGATATTAACATCATCTAGCTATCTGAAGGGATTAAATTAAAAAGACTAACCATATCAAACACTGGGGGAGTTGGAAGCATTTCCTTTGCAGATAGAAATATAAAATGGTATGAAAACTTCAACCTGCCATAGCCCTACCCCTTCATGCACATGCATACATGCACATGTGCACATGCGCGTACACACACACACACACACACACACACACACACACACACAGAGTGTGGGAGAAAGCAGAGAAGGTTTATTTTATACATGGATTGTTCACAGAGGTTTTTTGTTTGTACTAAATACAATCTGGAAACAACTCAAATGTCCAACAACAGCTGACAAGATAATCAAGTTATGATCCATACATAAAATAAAATACTATTTAGTAGTAAGAATTAGTAGATAATACAGCACCACAAGTGAATATCAAATTAATTATTCTGAGTGAAAATAGCTGGGGCTGGAGAGATGGCTCAATGGTCAAGAGCACTGACTGCTCTTCCAGAGGTCCTGAGTTCAATTCCCAGCAACCACATGATAGCTCATGACCATCTGTAAGGGGATCCAATGCCCTCTTCTGGTATCTGAAGACAGCTACAGTGTACTTATATACACAAAATAAATAAATCCTTTTTTAAAAAGAAAGAAAAAAGAAAATAGCTATTGATACATTTATATAAACTTATAGAAAATGAAAATAATTTAGTCAAAATCATTAAGTACCCAAAAGTGTAGGTGCTGGGATGAGGGGACAATGGAGATTGGAGAAGACTTCTGAATGTGGTGCCTGTGTGCTGTGTAATTGAGCTTGTACTCCCAGGGGATGGCTATACACGCCTGCCTTACTATGCAGTACGCTGTAAATACATGAGGTCTACTATATCTACAGCATGCCTCAATAAATCTACTAGTAATAATCTATTAAGCAAATAAATAGTTATGGTATAGGCTAACTGCTCCGCATAGCTCCTTTTTGTCCTTTGTGGACTACTAACATGAAAATTACATTGACCTATGTGCCTGGCTAGGGTATGGAGTGATAGATTTATAGTTTAATAGATGTATTAGAGATAAGTTAATTAAAATTTAATATAATCAGAGCCTGATGGGGAAAGAATAATGAAGAGAAGTTAAG
Organism: Rattus rattus; assembly: GCF_011064425.1. Classification (NCBI taxonomy): domain Eukaryota; kingdom Metazoa; phylum Chordata; class Mammalia; order Rodentia; family Muridae; genus Rattus; species Rattus rattus. The sequence goes on along the minus strand of NC_046161.1, from coordinate 65,580,375 downwards.
TGAAAAACAAAAATAAAACAAAGAATATTTCAATGCCCCAAAACCCAATAATTCTGGCACACAGGATGGGAACACACAAGGCTTTCACTGCAAATAAGTCATAGCACAGGAGCTCAGCCACTCTCACTGTGCAGCACTGGGTAATGTGGGAAGAGTCTGTCAGAATGGCCAGCAGTGAAACTGCATCTAACGACAATGTGGGTGGTCTTCTAGTAAATACAAATGTCTTGTTTCAGCACGGATTAACACACTCAGCATCATGGAGTCCTAAATGGATGTGGAGTGTGACCCAACTGATCCAATCCAAGTAGACCACTGATTCTTGACCATGGATTAAGAATTCTTAGAAAAGTTTATTAGGATGAGGATTCTTAGACTCACTGCCAAGGCCAACTTAATCCAGAAGCTCTGGGGTGACGTCCAGCAACCTGAATCTGAGTAGTTCCCACCAGCACCCAGGCGAGGTGTCCTGAGCAACTGCTGAAAGCAACCATATCTACATTACATGCTTCCCCGAAGTAACAGAATGTCATTTTGGCAAACCCTGGTTGGAAGCGTGGCCCCTACTCTAAATCACAGCGAGGAATCCTAAGTGAGTTGTTGAATGGATACCAATCTCTTCCTGGGCTACATTCTAAGTGGTCCACTAATTTACAGGATTTTAAAGGAATTTATGCAAGCTAGCACTGGGTCAATCTTCCAAAACATGAAACAGAAGAGAAGCACACATATGCTACTTGCTAGAAGCCAAAAATATCTGTAAACTATTTATGAAAGCCACAAAACAAACAAAAGGAGAGGGAAGCTGCCAGAGGAGAGTGGGAATTAGCCTCCGACAGACATTCTTTGCAAATGGGGGTTTCAAACTCAACTAGTGTTTACTGAAATCTTTCAGTGTGCCAAGCAGTAAGGGTGGACCTTTCAAATGTGTTGTCCCAACCCACAAATAAGCCTTTACAGAGTCCCTACAGCCTGCCAAACATAAAACTGAAGGACGGGAAGGAGGCCAAGATCAGAGTAAGAAAGCTGGGTCCTAACCCTTATCTGGGAGAATCCACTGGCCCTTCTTTTATACCATACTTTCCCTAAGATTAGATTGTCCTATAAATGTCACTCAGAGATAAATAGGGAGCTGGGTGTGGTGGTGCACACCTTTAACTCAGCACTCAGGAGACAGAAGCAAGCAGGCAGATCTCTGTGAGTTTCAGGCTAGTCGGGCCTACACGGTCAAGATCCAGGACAACCAGGGCCATACAGTAAGACCCTGACTCAATCCCCCACCTCCCTTAAGACACCCAAACAAACAAAGTAGCAACCAGCTGCCTGTGGTGGCACATACCCCTAATCCCAGGACTAAAGAGATGGAGCTCTACCAGCCTCTAACTAGAGTGAGTTCTAGACCAGCTAAGGTTACACAGTGAGATCACCATCTCAAACAAATAACAACGAAACCCAGAAAACAAGGATGGCTCATCTGCACTGACACTTTGCTGAGAACCAGACCCCATGCCAAACACTTCAGTCCAGTTTCTTTTACCCTCTCAGTTCACAAAGTAGATAAAAATCATCCCTCATCTATAGAAGGAAATCTGAGGACTGCAAAGATTGCACGGTACTGAGTCCTGTAACCAAGTGCATACAACAATAATAGGCATCTAAAGCAAGCTGAGATTTCACATACAAATCTGGCATATGTGATCTTAATTGCTCTTCTTAATGGGATTTGAATCCTATGTTTGAATTTCTGAAAAGCTACAACTCTATCCACTGCTTTCTAGAGAAAGGCACAGGGTAGCATAATACCAGTGCTCTCCCAAGCTGCACTGTACTTCATTTTCTAAGGAAAAGATCAAGGGATACGAACTCAAGCTGAACTAAGATAACTTCCTAAGTGAATGTAAGATTCTAGAAGTTTTTGCTTAGTATGAGGCTAATTCAACTGACCATTAACTATTGTCCCTGCATAGCTTTATAGATGGAAATTGATTCAGTCTAATATGGCTGAGGACCATGACCAGGAGTCTAGCAAGATGATTTAGGGAAAGAGTTATAAAGGAAACCTCACCATTATCTACTCTCACATATTTTGTACTCCTTAAAGATTAAATATCCCAGCAAGAGCTCAGAGGTTCCATGTACATCAGTCTCTGGGGGCATGAGACCCAGTGCAGGCAGGCTAGACCTTCAAGTGAGGATGACATGAGGAAATCAAACATGTACTGACTGACAGGTGCCATCTGGTGTGGCAAGTTTTTAAGTTGCCGTTTGGCCCCATCTTTCCACATTATCTGGAAAAGACTTTATTTGACAGGGAAATCTATGTATTGGCATGTAGTCTGCAGCTTTGGAATTTTAAATATCTGCTGGAAAGATGAACAAAACCTCCACCTTATCGCTAGGGAGCATCAAAAGCTGACTCCCCGTCCTACAGAGAAGTAAGAACTGAGCTTTCGGAAGGCACTGCTCTCGGCTGTGGGATTAGGTTTGAGATATAGTTAATAATGGCAGGCAACACACTCGCAGCGGTCTCCAGAGCTGAGTCCTTTCCTCCCTGCTTCTTTCACAATTTGGTTCCATAACCTGAATTTTCACATTAAAAGGAAAGTATACCCAAATCCTTCCCGAGTTGGCAGTAGCCACCACAGAGTTTAGAGGTAGAATTATCTTTTTCCTTGAATGTTTTTTACTGTTGGAGATGGTTCATTCAGTTCTCAGGATCCACACAGTGGCTCAGACCATCTATAACTTAGTTCCAGGGGACCCTCTTTTGACATCTATGGGCACTGCATGTATGTGTACATGCATACATGCAATCAAATACTTATACATATAAAATAAAGCAATATGATTCTTTTTAAATCATCTCAAAAATAAGGAAGGAGGAATGCTCTTAATTTAAAAATGCATTTTTCTTTTTAAACGAAGTAGTTCTTTATTCAAGTTTAAATGTCTTGAACAGTGAAATTTCTCTAGATGCAAAAGATACATGGCAACTTCCTGAGGAGAATTTTGGTTTGATCCCATTAGAACACATCTTTAAAACCAGGCAACTTTAAAGGAAACTTTTTGTGTGAGCTTGCACAGCACACTGTATGTGCTACTTAGAGGCTACCCCGTGGGCTATCCTGACCCAGGCTTCACTGCTGCTTCCCCAAAGCATAGCAGCAGATGGTAGCGCGGTGCTCGGGAAAGGTTGGTGGGACCGACCTGGGGTGACTAGGGGTCAAACGTTAAAGTAACCTGTACCAGATCAAACAACAGAGGTAAAAGATGCAATCCAAATTTGAAATTTAGAAAAAAAATAATTAGAACAATGGTGAGAGCCTTTCAGAATTAAATACTTTTAAACGACTCTTGCAATGGAACAGTTTCCTCTAAAAATCCTGCATTATCTAAAAACTATGTTCTTCGAGAGCTGGGCCTAGTGGTCCCATTTGTATTCCTTGAATTTTCTAGGCTAAGGCTGTAGGGCTGTCATAAGTTTGAGGTCAGCGTGGCCTGCAGAGTAATACTGCTTCAAAAAATACCCCCCTCTCAGAGGAGAAGGGGAGGAGGGAGATGGAGGAAGGATTGTGGGAGAGCTTACTGGGAAGGGGCAGTAAACAGGATGTAAAGTGAATACGTAAAAAAAAAAATTAAAAGAAAAAAGTAGTTGGAGCTCTCAGAAAAAAATAAAACAAACAATAAAATCCTCTTTGAGAGTATCTGCTATTCTGGATTTCAGTGAACCCTGGCTGCTGAAGGCACATGTGAAAATACAGTCAGAAAGCAGAGCTGTACTGTCTGGCACTGGAGCTCTGGGTATAGCTTACAGCTTCGTAACTTACTAGCATGTAGCAGGATAAGTTACTTAGCCTTCTCAGCTGTGCTAAGCTTATCCCTGCACCTTCTTTGGCACTGAGGCACAGGGTAGGATGACAAGCACTTGGCTAGCATTAAGAAGTATTTGCTCAATCAGTGCTGACTATTAATATACAAGGTCTAAAGCCTCCATCAGAATCATTCACTTTCTACAGCCTTGTTGAGATTCATTTCATACCCTATAAGATGTTCCTTTTGATGTATGTGGTTCAGGCAGTTTAGTTTATTAACAGAGCTGTGCAACTCCCACAATGATTACAGCTATCTAAATTCAACAAAACCACAAGAAATTTCATATTCATCCACAGTCACTCATCTGAGCCCTTAGCAATCACGAATCTGCTTTGAGTGTATACATTTGCCTCTTCTAGACACTTCTCAATTAAGTATGATCATAAAATATACAGCTTGTCATCACCACATTCCAGAGTCAACCCATATTATGTTGTGTTTCATCCGCCTTTTAATTATTGAATAATATACCACTTGTGGATACATTACATTTTATCTATCCATCATTTGATAGACATTCGGGACATCTTCAAGAAATAACAATTCTATAAACAGCTGTGTATAGGTTTCTGTGCTGGGCAGATTTTGTCAAGTTCTTTTTTATGTCTACTAAGGTGATCATGTAACTTTTACTTTTTATTTAACTAATATGGAGTGTTGAATTGTTTTCTACATTAAACCAACCTTGCCTTCCTGGGTTAACTTCTACTTGGTTGTGGTATATAATCCTTTGTAGACACTGGCTCATTCTGTTTGGAAGTATCTTACTCAGGATTCTTGCCAACCTTCCTCACATGAGATAAAGATGGAGGTTTCTTGTGACTCCCTTAAAGCCTGCCTAGATGTTAGCCTCCGTTTTTAGTTCAGAGTCCCTCCCAGTGGCTTGCTCTGTGGGTATTACTTTCCAGTCTGATTGTAATTGGATGCAGGTGCTCCTTAGCGTCTTTAGCAAAGGCTTTTAAAGCAGCAGACTCTGTGCACCCAGAAGAATACGGCGTCCTTTCACATTCACATTTTGGGTTGCATGTTCCATACATTTCAAAATTATGATAACAAGTAAAAGTCAAATAAAAGTTTGGAAACAGAGAGTGTAAATTAGCATGCAAGTCTATTTAGCTTATACAAAGCCAGAAGAAACCATTTAACTGAATATCATTAATTTTGCATCACCTGACTTAAAGAAATTTCTAGATCTCTCTGGCAGATATACTGGCCACAAGTCACACATATCTATAGAAGACCTGAAACACAGCTAATGACACTGAGTTGTGCTATGAATGTAAATCGTTCACTAGATCTCATAGGCTTCGCCGGCAAAGAGAATGTAAATTATGGAGTTAGTAATTGTATAGAGACGGCTGAAATGATGTTTTTAAAATATTGTATTAAACATGTTATAAACCTATTTCATGTGTTTCCTTTTCATTTTCTACTCTGACAGACATAGCTCTCATTTTTTCTCGTAGCTTGACTACTACAGCCCTGTGGATCTCCCACACCCAGTGCTGCTGTCCTCCATGGGGTTCCAGCAAGGACACCTGCGGTTCTGGGACAGCGCTAGCTCACAGGGAGAGTGAGAACAACACTTCTAGTTCCATTATCTGACCCCACCCTCACTGGACGCAGGCGCTCTATCGCTTCTAGTCTCTAACGACAGCTTGAAACATTGTCGTCATCCGAACCTGAATGGAAGACGCACATGATGATCAGGATGAACTAAACCACAGCGCGTATTTCCTTGCTGCTTTTGGTTTGACTTACTAGATAAAAACAGTCTTTATATTTTTCACTATTTGAAAAAAATATGGTATTTGGTGATGTAGAAAAATGACATAGAATCCAAATTTCAGCATCTATGTAAAAAGTTTTACTTGTATACAGCCTGACTCATAAATTCACATGTGATGCATACGTGGTACCAGTTAGGCGTAGTAGAGTATGAAATGGAGATTGCATTGGCTTGCGAAGTCTCCAACACTGAAGTGTCTGGCCTTTCACAGAAACCCCTGCTGACATTCCTACATGTAGAGAAACCTCTACAGCATTCCTACGGCTTGCATCATAGGACCCGGAGAGATGTAAGGGGAAAGTTGTCTGTTTCCTCCCTTATAGACTAGAGAGATCTTGCTTCTGTCCTGTATCTTGATGAAAAGAAAGCGTCCCAGCCTGTGGGGTAGTTTTTACACAGACAGAATCACAAAGAGTCAGTGTGCACCTCTGCTTTCACACTCATTGGTGATCTAGAAATGAGACTGATGTTGCCCCTTGAGGGGCCTGGGTGCTCTCTGTGGGTGTGACTCTATAGGCACTATTTGCAGCATTTATGTATGTATGTATGTATTACATTACGCATGTGTGCACATATGTGTGTGTTCCAGAGGACAACCCCAAGTGTCTGTCACTCTCAGGAGCAGTCACCTTGTTTCGGTTTGTTGAGGCAGACCCTCTTCACTGTCCTCAAACTTGCCAAGTAGCCAAGGCTGGACAAGCAACCTCAGAGACCTGCCATCTCCACCTCCCCAGAGCGGAGACTGCAAACGCACACACTACCCTTGCATTTCCATTCAACCCCTTTACTCACTCATGGGACTGCCCCTCAGCCCATGGTCTCTCCGGTACTTACCTCAGTAGAGCCTGTGAATGCAATCTTGTCTATGCCAATGTGAGACGCTATTGCTGCCCCTGCTGTTGGCCCAAACCCTGGCAGAATGTTGACGACCCCGGGTGGAAAGCCAGCCTAGGAAACACAAATGGGAAAAAGGTGTATGTGTATCGCCCTTCAGGCTGGCTGTGCTCTGCTTCACAGGTTCCACATAAGGGAGGGGAAGAACCCCTGGAGTCAGTTTATTCCTACCTCCTTGATGAGGGCTCCCATATACAGTGCACTGAGTGGTGTCTGCTCTGCAGGCTTGATGACCACAGTGTTACCACAGCACAGTGCAGGGGCGATTTTCCAGGTGAACATCAGCAGGGGGAAATTCCACTGGAAGGGAAAAGCAAGGTTAATAGAGAGGGAAAATGTTTCTCCATTGCTTATTTTTGTCTTCTCAGATTTTGAAAGAAAGAAACTGTGACTTCTCAGATTTTCAAAACTGTTCTGAACATAGATCGTCTCCGCCACCAAGTGTGGACCGTGGGTTTTTGATGACATCACCATGAAGAGAGCAGCAGTGGCTTTCCAAGTCTCCTTCCTCGCTGTTCCGTGTATCCTCACACTCCAAATGCCCACCTAGGAAAGCTCGAGCTGAGGAGCAGCAGTGAGCGACGTTTCTTTGTTTAGCTTTACTTTTTATTTTGTTTTCATATTTCTTAAACTGGGCTTTGTTCCAAAGTCTCAATATGTGAATGTTTCCCCTTGAATTTTGGATTTTTACTTCAAGATTTTCACATTGATTTGAAAAATGTTTTATGTATATTATCTAGAAATGGAAACCCTAGCTATCAATTGTTTTTTAAGACTTCAATGTGGCCTTTTTGAATGCACTGTCATAAAAATACAACTATACATATATTTTATAAAATGTACCTACCAATGAATAAAAAAATTTCACCAGCAAAATAGCATGAAAACCAAACTAAAGTATCTTTATGAGAATATGAAAAGGGGAACTAACATGGTTTAAGCTGATTTTGATACAATATTAAGCCTGTATTGTCATAAGCATGAGACTTCTTACTGTCAAGTGTCTAATAATTACATCAATGAAGGAAACAGCACTCCAGGTCCCTGCTTCAGCCCCTGATCACAATGTGTTTCTGCCTGAAGCCTCTCAGCTGCCATCCTTGAAGGATTCTCACTGCTCTGGCAAGCTGCAAAAATATACAAGTGTCTTGCCTTCACCAAACACCCAATTTCTTTTCCCCTTAGTTGTTTATAAACTTAGGAGTCCTTGGTGATGTTTTAATTCCATCTACAGTGCGTAAATCTTGGAGGCAGTAATTGAGGGAGCTGGCTGACAGGAGCTCTTGTCTTGTGAGGGAAGCTGAGGCTCTGAGGACCTGGGAGAGCAAGAGGGGCAGCTTTGATGCTTGCAGAGAAGGTAGCAGACACAGAGGGGTTTCCCTGAAGAGAGTAGAGAGAGAACTCAACCAAAACTTTCTTTTTCCTTTCTTCATTCTCTAGTGAAGGCCACAAATAAACCAGGGTTTATTGATCATTTGAACAAATATTAATAAGCCCCTAAGAATCTTTGGCTTCCAAATTCAAAGATTATTCTTGAATCATTCCTCTATGTGATGAAAGAAAAAAACTTCGTGTCTTATCTATACTGCCTTTAGTGTCAGCACAGCCCCCCACCCCCTGAAATCCCAGCCAGAACTGTGAGATAGTACTGTTGAAGCCTGGGTGATGCTTTGTGCTGTGCCAAGGGTGTGCACGGGAGAGAGTGAAGGACAGTGTTCAATGTTCCAATCCAAACACTAGTCATTACATCTATTTTTCTTTACAAGATAGACAACAGCCCAGAAAGGTTTCGATTTGGACTATGATGTTAACTGTGCTGCTGTGCCTTTTAAAGCACCTTTCTCTAGACTCCTGTGAAAAGAGACAGTGAGAAAGAAGGGCTAAAGAAATCGTATAAAACAATACGCCTAGAAAGGTGCTGAGTTGCCGATCTGAAACAGACACAGCAAATACAACCCCATGTTAATTCCCCAGAAGCAGATAGGTATTCATAGCCAAGGCTGGGTTGTTCATACACTGTCCTTGGCTTTGCTTATTTTTATCAGGAGAATCCCATGACTTGAGAACTCCATTCACGGTAATAGGCCCGAAACTCGATTCACCTGTTCAAATAAGCATTTGCAGAGAGGCTGTTAGAGATATGTCAACAACATGAGCTCAGGTTTTCTTCCCAGTAACGAAAAACACACATACTAAGGACCATGTTTTCAGTGTCTTTAAGAGAACTGAGTCAAATGAAAATAAATACGAAGCGTGAGGAGATGCGCTCACCGGGATAATCTGTCCACACACTCCGATGGGCTCGTGTCTCGTGAAGGTAAAATAGTCTCCATCTGAAAGAGATAAGCACGGTCACTCCAGAGAGGGTCGGGGGAGTCAGAGGAAGGCTGACATGGCAGCCGACACCAGAAATGACACCGAGGAACATCCTTCTCTCCAAGTACTACAGCACCAGTCCTCAGGAGTGAGTGTGTGTGAGTGTGTGTGTGAGTGTGTGTGTGTGTGTGTGTGTGTGTGTGTGTGTGTACGCATGCACACAGGCAGCTACAGATAAACCTACCACATGACCAGAACAGATGAGAGGACATCTACATCTAAAGGAAGGACAAATTTATGATACACAAAGGCTGATTTAAATATTCAGGTACCCCAAGTTTTTAAACAGCTTTTCTGGGTAGTTTTCAAAATTAAAACCCATTAAACGAAATGCAATTGAACACACTTCAAATGCTGGGCAGCTGGAAAATATGAGGAAGAAAAGGAAAATATATTCCCTCACTCAATGCACTGTCCCAGGCATGACCTGGGTCTTGGGGACACAGGCAGGTACCCCTTGGGGCTTGAAGGAAAAGCTCCTGAGACACTGGGCAGCCTTGCTTCTCTTATGGAAATAGTAGGCAGCCAGGAAGCCCAAAGCAAATTCTTTAGAAAGATGCTGTTGCTTTTATCTGGGTACTTTTTAAAGCTAATGGAACCAAGTCTTTGTTTCCCGATTTGTTGCTGGTTACTTCACTAGCGGATTGTCTGTCAAAAGCAGCAGCACCTCCCCCAAGGAAAGGGAAGCTACAGTCCAGACTGGGGCAGGAGAGCTGTTGGAACTGGGGATGGAGGTGAGGACAGGAGGCTCTGGGTGAGACAGAGACAGATGACAAAGGAGGCTGTTTATCTTCATCTCTCAGCACATCTTAACCGCTAACATTTCTCACCCAGGCTTGTTTAAGCTAAGTTCAAAATTACATTTTTAAATAAAGTTCTCTTTCTGCTCCTCTTTCTCCTCCAGGCCCGTCCTATCCTCTGATCCCCAATCCTTCTTCCCCAAATTAGCTATCTCCTACCTTCATTTCTCTGAGAACTTTCACTCCTCCTCACAAGGGTACTCACGCTGCTGTCTTCCCCTCCCCCCTTTCTCAGCCCAGCTAACTGCAAGTCTCCCTGGGCTCAGTCACAGAGTACAGTAAGGACAGCACTTTATGTATGTTAGTATCTGTACTGGGACTTCTTGATTAAAGTGTATGTGTCTTCAATGTTTTGATAAATATTTGAAAATCATCCTTTATCAAAGCTATAAAAAGTCCTAACAACAATGCTGTTTTCTACTCTTTAACCAGCTTTCTGAATATCTAAATTTTAGCCAATCTGAAATCTAGAATATGGCAACTTGTTCTGTGTTTAATTTTGAATTGTGTTTAATGATATTTAAGGATGAACGTACTAACCATTTTCAATTTTTTCCTTCAAATTTAAATCCTTTGCCCCTTTTCTCTCAGATCCTTCATTGTTTTAGTTATTTGAGGAACACTGTGAAAATCAAGGAAGTTCATTCTCTGTCATGCTTTTGCAGACCTTTCCCTCAATCTTCACCTAGTCCCTTGGTGTTGTTTAAGAGAGTCTAGCCTAAGGGGAGGAAAGAGGAGGTAGGCAGGCTTGGGCAGGTGGACGAGCAAGCCAATATGCAGAAAGCATCCACAGGATGACATTAGTCCAAGTGGTACTTTAAAGGCCAACCTACAGCAACTCAGTGTGGAGCCAACTCGGGAATCTTCTAAGTGGATCCCATCAGCTGTGCCAGTACAAGTCATCAGTACAAGCCCATCGGTTTATCGTTCTCTGGAAAGGGCTTTCATGAGCAGCACAATGCTGGTCAATACTCAAGTAAAGTCCAGTGGCAAGGAAAGCTCCCTACTAAACTATGATTTAGCTGAGGTGATGCACTCCAGTGACTAAATATGAAGTAGTGAACCTGTGAGGGAAAGGGATGAACACTGAGATGGGGGACAGATGAGCTGCAAGAACAGGGTAGTTGACGTAAGAATACAATGTGAGAAAATGGGTGGTTCACAGTAAGTTCACCAGTCACCTATGGAAGCACAGCACAGTGCCTCGTAGGTTTCTCCATCTGCATCTTATATCTACAAGATTGTAAATGTATCACGTAGTGTTGAAAGCCACTGAAAAATGAAAGGAAAGAAAAATGTAGACAACAGCTTTAGAAGCTGATCCCACGGGGAGTAAACTTGACTTGATAGTTGTGTCCCAAGATGAACTGAGTTATGAGGAATAAAATGTACTTGATAATCTGTTCACAGATTTGATATACACTGAGCTAAAGGTTGGCACAGAAAGGGTACCAGTTCCTGCAGTCCTTGTGGCTGGTCTCACTAAATCCTAAATAAACATGGGGATCTTGTCTCTTGAACTTTTCCCAAGAGAACACGGACTGAAAAGAATAAGAAAGGGCCCTGGGCCCTGTGGACTCAGAGGGTGTTCCTGCATGTCCAAGGGATAACCCCAATTAAGTAGCTGTGGTTCCTGGAAAACACGAGACATGTACCTTCTACTGGGCCCTTGGGAAGAATTGATGGCACTGGGGGTCCTTCACAGCTATCAGGACCCTGCTCCAAGTCCTCAGGGCTTCTAGATCAGGGTTACCATGGACCAATCATTTGGGAGATGCCTTCCTAATCTTTCCCAAAGTCACTTGCCTGATCAAGTCAGCTCACTCCTTACCAATGTAAGAGTTAGCTACTTGCTGGTCTCATTTCAAGGAAAATGACCAAGTGACAAGTTTCACAAGTTAGTAACACTTTTCTTCCCCTAGTCTTTAAACCTGAAAGTTAAAATAAAACAAATCTCCTCCCTCACTACTGCCTGGAACCTGTTTTGTAGGCTCTATGTGCTGTCTGGATGCTACAAGGTACTTCTCACACTTCAATGCTCTAAGAATCCAGTGATCTTGCCATATACATTCTGAACCCTCTGGCCATAAAGAATGTGAAAACCTTACAATTAGATATTCACTGTGCTATAAGCTTAGCTGAACATTACATTAATCTCTGCGGAGTATGCACTCCCAACAGGTACATTAGGGCACGCTTTTGTCCTAGAGCAGACAGTACAGAACAAGACTTTTTGTGAAAGATCAAGCCACTTCCCTAAGCTTTTTTGTTAGGGATTTGATTAAATTACACAAGTGATGAAGGGAGGAAGGGAGGAAGGGAAGGAGGAGGAAGGGATGGAAAGAAAGAGGACGGAGAGACAGAGAGAGATCCATATTTAGTTAATCAAAAGTTTAGTTTTGAGTAATTCCTTTAAGAAAGATATTACTTTTAAAGATGGGGATTAAACTTTTTTTAAAACTTAATGTAAGTTTTATTCTCATATTCTGGCACATCCTGGAATAAACTAAAGTCTAATGATATAATTGCGATTATAGTCAACAAATCTTAATGTATCAGAAATTGAGATATGTGACATGAACCCCAAGCTCCCAAGATAACGACAGCATTCCAACAGCTGTAGCGAGTCTTACACAGCCAGTAACAATAAAAACGGGTTCCTTTAGTAACATAAGAATCTGTAGCAAAAATCAGTGAAATCAGTGAATAATGAACGCCATCTTGCTCTCTCTAATGTTCACATAGAATTACTCTGTGTTTGAGGGCATAGCTCAGTGGTAGAGCATTTGACTGCAGTAGAATTACTCTGGAGGAGATAGCAACCCTTTAAATAATCCAAGTAGTAAACATTGAACATAAAATTGGAGAACTACTCTATTCTATACGCTAGTAGATTCCAGTGTGTGTAGACACCGTGCAGCGCTGTTTGAGCATCTTGCAACAGTGACAAATTCTGTGGCTGCTTACTCAAGGAATGAAACTTTACATTAGCATAAATTAGCACTGATACTATTCCTTCCAGGAGTCTACTGGTAGATTCTAAAAAGTGATATTATATGTTCCCCGGTCTTCCATGAATAGGTCTCAGTTCTATCTCTGTTTCATTACACAGTCGTGAAAAGACTTAAGTTTTCTCCTCTCCACTTGGTTCCTGTGTCTGTAAAATGAGGCTGGCTTTATGGATCCCTCAGGACCTCTGCAGCATCTCTGCAGTGTCTCCAAAAGGTTCCTGGTGAGGAGCCGACTTCATGGCTTCCTGTCACCATCAAGTCATACCCTACTAACTACCTGGGCTCTCCTCAAGTGGGTGCAACAAACAGTCCTCGCTCTCACTGTGATTAAACAGGACTGGAGTTCACCCTCCATTCACTATTGACAGCACCTGACCGAGCTGGCGAAAGGCAAAAGCCTAGGGTTTGATCATTATCTGCCTTTTTAGCTCATTCTTCAGTTTAAGAGGTAAAACTGACATAAAAACTGAAACTGATAAATAACTATATATGATTTGGGTAGTTTTTTTTTTTTTTTTTTTTTTTTTTTCCCGGAGCTGGGACTGAACCCAGGGCCTTGCGCTTGCTAGGCAAGCGCTCTACCGCTGAGCTAAATCCCCAACCCGATTTGGGTAGTTTTTAATCTTTGCTATATATGTTGCCATATCCTTAAAGCCACTTTATTACAAAATTCAGCTTAAAGTATGGACCACATTCTCCCACTTACTGTAAAATCAATAAAATCATCACTCACTCAGAGGAAACCAGGAAGCACCACACCTCTTCTTTACCCTTAGCAAACTACGTAAGTTTTGATCTGTCCTCCATCGCAGGGAAGCTATGGGCAGGAGAGGTACAGAGGACTCTGATTTGAGTTACAGAGATTGAAAGGGGGGACTAATACTGCTCAGGGCTACTATAGCAGAAGAGATAATAAACAGGCAAAAGGAAAGTGTCCAATAAATCCAGGTAATGATTATCATTAACCATCATAAGTAGGAGTTGCCAAAGGAGGGTCAAAGCATGGGATTTATGGTCAGAGAGGATGGAAATAATGGATGGTGTTGTAAAGAGAATAGCACCAGGCCCTTGCCGACCCAGTGATAATGCATTCTGCAATGGTGGCTGACGGTAGGTCTTGAATGAGGTGGAATACAGTGTGGGGACGAAACCACCAGGTCAGAGGAAAACAGCATCTTGTTGAAGGTTCAAAATGATCACCACTCTCCTTCCCCCAAAGCCTTCTAGCAAAAGGCTATCCTTCAAGAAGATAAATAAGGTAGACACTTTTTCTCTGTACCTGATTGACCATCTATGGTCAAAGTGCACAAAACACCGTGCCGTAATTTTTAACACACATTTTGGGTCTTAGACCAGACATTTACTACCAAGTGACTTTGTTGAGGCACTAAGTTTTACTATCTCATTAGGCATACACTCTTTAATTCCAGTTTGTCTTACACTGGACTCTTTCTTACTCAGGGTCTTCGGATTCTAAATATGAAAGAACACTTAACATGTTCAATTGCTATGCAAATAAACATTCGTTATTTCTTGTGTTCTATTGTCAAACAAACACTGGGGATGTTTTGCAGAGAAATGCAGGTAACACATAAAGACCACATGACCTTCCTAAATTCTGGACTTCACTCTGGAGAAGAAATCAACAATGAAATCAAATTGATAATTGAATTATGGTGTTGCAAAAGACAAATGTGAATATCTAAGAATAAGCATCTACGTAATTAGGATCTCTTTGACGAGATCTCCCTCAGAAGCTTCCTGGCTTAGTCTCAGACCCCTCACCAGGAGGTGGGTCTGCATATTGCCTTCCGTCAATCTCTTTCCTATAAAGTTTCTTTTATCTAGTGGTTAGATACTCCTGAATCCCCTTCTGCCCTCAAACACTTCCAGCTGAGGGTTTAACCTATTTATTAGCAGCAAATCCTTGCATACCTGCTCCCTAGCTGACTGATAAACTGATTTAAATGTCCCTTCATACTTATATGCAGACTATCTATACACACAAAAAAGGAACATTGTCAGGGTTAGTGACATAATCTGTTTGGCCTTATGCTCAATTCAAGCTGACACAAGTGTCTCATATCGGCAATGTACACGGCTTCTCCTGGTGTTCGATGAAGTACTACTAACAGAGCCCCACACTTCCCTTTTTTTTTTTTTTAACACACTCGCGTTTCACATACCTACAGGAATGGTCATTCCGTGAATTTTATCAGCCCAGCCTGCATAATACCTCAGGGTTTTGATGACTCCCTGCAAATCGATGTAAAAAGCTTGCAGGAATGGCTTACCGCCATTTAGTGATTCCATAGTCTGTAGGAAAAGAAATAGAATAGTTAAGACCTCAGAACTTTGTAGTGACACACTAGTTTCTTTAGAAGAAGAAACAAGGAGCAGAGGGAACCCGGCTGGGGTGTGAGTGGTGATGCACACTTGTTCAACTCTACTTTCTGAAACAGGAAAGTGTCCAGTCCTAAGAGGCTTGCTTTAGTTACTAGTAAAAGACCACATGGACACACATGTGCTATTCTTGTGCCTGTGCATTTTCCTTAACTACTGTCCTTCGTATAAACACAATGCTTCTTTAACTGATGATAAAGAAATCCTCTTCTTGTCAAACCTCCTTCTGTTATATTAATGGTCAGAGTAGAATGGAGATCTTCCTGAGAGTGCACTGGTAATTCGAATCCACAAAGAGAAGCAGGGACATCAGTTTTGTATGCATTCAACATGGATATAAAATGTTCTACACAGCTGCCAAGACCCCTGCTGAGAAGTGAAATATTCACGGTGCAGAGCAAGCTTATTTATTACCACCAAATAAACAAGATCTCCTGTGGGGAAACCCAGACTTTAACAATTTAAAGACTGGTTTTTGTAAACATTTATGTTAACAACCATTATCTATTAAGAGTAAAGTATCTGGTCCATTTATAAAAATAGCAATAATAAACAGCTTTACATTATAAACATTATTTTAATGACATGTTCCTAAATTGATTAAGTCTGTTACAAAAACAATGACCACTGAAACAATGAAGTAAGACTGTTTTCATTTGAAAAATACTAGGCTGTTAGATGTTTAACAAATGAAATAAACAAAAATGGATATTTATAATTTACTGTCTCTCTCTAGAAGAACATTTTATAACACATACTGGTATAAAATTATTAATTACTGACAAAGCTACAGTTGAAATGTTTTCCATCCACTGGAGTTGAAGGACACTATTCATTGTCGATGACAGCGCGGCTCGCCAGCTTACTGCACAAAATGGAGCTCGTTTTTAAATGCTGCTTGTCACTCCAGCGGCTCACTTTTATAAAAGAAGGTTCAGTAAGGTCCAAGTCCTTCTAGAAACATTTATAGATTCACAAATTGGATAATAATTTCCCTACATAGTTAGCTAGCAAAGAGCCAAGGTTTACAAAGCATAGAGAAGAAGCAGAGTCTATAACCAATCGAGGAGCGTCCAAGAATGGATCCGTGGCACACACTGTCTACATTCTGTTTTTTAAAAAAGATTTATTTATTTATTTATTATATATAAGTACACTGTAGCTGTCTTCAGTGTAAATACACACAGAAGAGGGCACTGGATCCCATTACAGATGGTTGTGAGCCACCATGTGGTTGCTGGGATTTGAACTCAGGACCTCTGGAAGAGCAGTCAGTGCTCTTAACCACTGAGCCATCTCTCCAGCACCCCCTATTTACATTCTTAAGTGGTCCTAATCTCCAGAAAGTCTTCATTTTCAAAGAAACTAGGTATTTAGAAAACATTTCTTTTATTAATTAAAGTGTGCATGTATGTGCACACATGTACACTCACACATATATGTGAGCACATAAATATAAACACAGATGCCCATAGAGGCCAAAGGTCTGATTCCCTGGATCTGGATTTTCAGGCAGTTATGAACTGCCCTATGTGGGTGCTGGGAACTTAATTCAGGTCCTCTGAAAGAGGTGTACTCTTAACTGCTAAGCCAACACTCCAGTCCTCAATGCAACTTTTACTTTAAAAACAACAGCAGCAAAAGCAACAAAGTCCATCAGATAAGAAGTTCCTATGTGTGCAGGGTAGTGAAAAGAAATGGCAATCTCCATCATACTTCTAAAACCGGGCAGAGCAAACGAAGTAGAAGGTATGAGGGTACACATCCTTCTTTTCCTATTTGATCTGCAAAAGAGCCACTTGGCATTGTCTTTTACAAACAGTCTGGAAGTCCTGTTTCTTGATGCTTTTGTTTTGCTTGTCAAGTGGATGTGTTTTGCTTTGCTTGTGGGAGGTGTGAGAAAATGAGAAAGGAAGATCCTTAGTAGTGATGCAATGCTACGGCCTTTTTTCTCCCACAAAGAACTTCCCCAAAGGTCTCTCATATTTCATATATATACTATACCCTCCCCTAGCTCCCCTACATGACAACACTTCACAGAATACTTTGCAGCTGAGTGGTCATTTTGGAGTAAAAACATACCAGCTTTCTTATTTACTTACTGCAAGAGTTGCCCTGTCCCGTTCCACCAAGTCTGCAAGCTTGTCCAGCAGACGTCCTCTTTCAGAAGCGTCCATCCTTCTCCACACAGAACCAAGAGAGAAGGCCAGGCGGGCCGCCTGCACTGCCTTGTCTATATCCACCTGTTAAAGAGGAAGAGGCACAACTGAAGAGAAACATCACACACACACACACACACACACACACACACACACACACACAGACACGCACACACCCCTCTTACATGCTGTCATCAAAGAGACGATGCTTTAAACCTAAGTTGGCACACGGAACACATATTCATTGTGCTGTTATTGGTGGTTATTCCACAAGGGATCTTCTAAGCAATACACACCTTGTCTGCTTCTTGAACTTCACACACTTGCTCTCCTGTGGCTGGATTACAGACAGGGAACACTCTCCCACTCTCTGAGTTCTGCCATTCATTGTTAATAAAGATCTATAGGACACAACAAAATAGGATGTGAGATTTGGGAGATCAGAAGACAAGACAAGCGATATGGAGGTACCATGGTAACACCACTTCTCTTCCCTTACAGGTACAGACAGATTCTGAAGTGTTGAAAGGCATTCATCAAGTCCGCCTCTCTCCTAAAGCAGGAGGAGTGTATTCTCATGACAGCTGTTTCATCCAAAGACAAAGTAGTAGGAATCTTAACTTAGGTGAACATGTCAACCAATTAAGGGTACCCTTCCATCAATAAAAACAGAAAGGCAAAGCGTCTTGTGCACAATTCCACATTAATGCTAACACTATTGGTAGTCCAATTTCTGACCATTATCTACAGATAATAAAACCCTGGGTCAAAGTGATGGTCATTAGGACTTTCATACCAGTTTTTCTGTTGGAAGCATGAGGGAATCTTCACAGAACTCAAACGGTGCTAGAATAAGTATATCCATTATTATAGACAGCTCTTGAATTAAAATTGACTGTACCTAGTCTAACTAGTGAGTCAAACAAGTTACAAGGCACATGTGTTAGCAAAACCAGAGGGCTTCTAGAATTTTCAAATGGTCTAAGAGTTTATTAGAGGCATGCTTTTCTTACAGTTGAGAAGGGATTTAAAGAACTCTCCCCAGTGTTACCACTCCTTAGTGTTTGAAATAACACCATCGTCTTTTGGATTTAAGCTTATTTTTATGTTTTCTTATGGGGTGTATTTCTAAGGGTTGCATGAATTTTATTATTTCTTAGAGGTTTTCTAAAGAACAAATAGAAAATTATTTTTTATTCTTTTTTTACATTTATTTATTTGTCTTCCAGTGTGTATGTATACATAGGTGCCCACTGTGGCACACACAAAACAGTTCAGAGACGTAATATTGGCCATATTTTTTAACCTTTTATTGAACAGAGTCAAGAATTCAGAATTAAGTTTCTCTGTCCTGGGACAAAGGGCAATAAACAGAGAAAGAAGCTGCCTGATCCTCAGATCAGCAGGTGGAGGCAGAGGCACATTTGAGATGCTCTGGTGAGGGCACAGGGGCTATCTAGTAAAATCTTTGGTTAAGAGGCTGTAAGATAAATTTTCTCAAACTCTAAAGAAAGCATTAGCCTGTGGTAGTGTAGCTCATTGACAGAATGTTTGCTTCATGTACACGATCCAAGATGTGATCTCCAAAACAGAAAAACAAAAGAAGACAAAGCAAAAAAGCTTGCTAGCAAACAGCCATACCCCCCATAAAACAGAGAAAGAGAAAAACATTACTCAGTAAGAATGTAATCATTTAATACTGTATAAGCAGGCTACCAAGGCACCAAGTCATCTTGTTTTAATAGAAATACATATAATACTTTTATCTTTATGATACCTATGAGTAAACTTTACTTAATACAACTTGTATAAAACCAAAACTGAAAGACTTTTAAACTATAATATTAAATAAATAAATAAATAAATAAATAAATAAATAAATAAATAAATAAATAATGTTTTAAAAGTGGCCATCGGGGCCAAAGAGATGGCTCAGTGGTTAAGAGCACTGACTGCCCTTCCAGCAGTCCTGAGTTCAAATCCCAGAAATCACATGGTGGCTCTCAACCATCTGTAATGGGATCTGATGCCCTCTTCTGGTGTGTCTGAAGACAGCTACAGTGTGCTCATATATAATAAATAAATAAATCTTTAAAAAAAGAAAAAGTGGCCATTGGTGCTGAAGAGATGATTCAGTGGATAAGAACACCGACTGCTCTTCCAGATCTCCTCTAGAAAATGATGAACCTTGAAACTTTTTGGGAAGACTGCACTGAGAGAAGGCAGGGGCAGGAAGAACCAGAAGCATGGACCTAGTGCAATCCAGCAGAACTGTGTTTAAAAATCTGGGATCTGTATTTGAGATGAAAAAGATGTTCCAGGTTGCGGTGGCGGCTGCTGTGCGGGTGACAGTGTTCACCCGCCAAGCTTGCCACAGTTAATGCTTCGACCCCGGGTCAGTACAGAGTGGCAGTGTCACTTGCCACACCTCGGTTCTTACCGTGCTCTCATCAGTCCATTATCATCACTCTACAGTTGACAAAACTCACTGAAAACGTAAAGTCTTGCTAAAAATATCAGCAAGGGTTTATTTGAGTTAGAAGGGACATGTGTATTCTTCTTGGCATACAGTGTTGATGTCATGAAGGGGTTCCCAGTGGTCAATAATGGGATCTGAGTCCTAGAACTCCAGTGCTCTCGAATTCACGCTTGGTGTCTGCACCCCTCCCACGTGGCTCGTGCTACAGCTGCTCCTTCCTCCAGCTCAGCAATTCTTACATCACTTGGACCTAAGCTGCTAGTTTCAGGGTTTCTATTTTTATTTCTAAAGCTTCTTTTTTGTTACTCAAAATGACTAATGATAGTAACAGATTATTACCCATGGAATGACAATGGCATCTGATATTTAGTGATATAGTTTAATGACTAAACAAGGGACAGTAAAAGTCTTCAAAGTCCAGAGAGCAGATATGAAAGAACGGGATTGGACGCTCAGCATCCATCAAACACTGCAGAGATCTCCACTGACGGAAAAAAAACCAGAAGGAAAACTTCTAATGAGAACATGGAGATTCCTGTGTTCATGCCTCAAGGATCTTCTTTCCATACTTATTCCTTGCAAAGAGAAAACTACTACCTTGCAAACACCATTTCAGTCCTGAGATCAGACTTGACAGAAGTGATGAAACAAATTAGGATCAGTCTGTGACGTCCGAGAGGTGTGAGGTGTCCTCTGCAGCGCTTCTCCCCAGTGACAATGTGGGTTTAGTCAGGACAAAACTCTGGTTAATCTAAATTCACAACACCCAAAAGAATAGCTCCCCATGCTTTTCTACAGAGTCAAGGTCACAAAGAAGGGGAGGAACAAAAAGTCACAAAAAGGACTGCATCGTGTCACCATGGACCAGCTCCTGGACCAGAGGGAGAACACTAGAGGAGATAGTGAGAGAATTGATAAACTATGATTAAAGCTTTAAAGTTAGAGAATAATAGGCCAAGATCAAATTTCTGATTTTTAATATTATACTGTGATTATGTGAGAACATCTGGAGAATCTGGGTGAAGATTTAACACTAGTTTTCAACTTATTGTTGATTGGAATTACTTAAGAATCAAGATGTTGAGAGTTATGAGTCTTCTTTTAGTGCCTTTTTTACTATAAAATGTCAAGCAAACATTATGAATGAAGAAATAAATGTCTCAACACCTTCCTTTTTTCCAAAGCATCCTTTAAAGTTCAGTGTGTGGAAAATAAAACAACTCAAAGAGTAACGTAAAATATAGACCTCTGTTGCCAAAAATGCTTAATTTAATGTTTTTCATGTTATTTCCACTCAAAGGCTTGCTAGCAAGATACTAGGAAATTCTGTTTTACAGTGTTATGGGTTTCAGGGTAAGTGTAAGGAAAAATGTGGATTTTCCCCTCTGGAGTGCTTCAAAATAGAAAAAATATCTGACTCCTAGCCTGACTATGGCTTTATTTCTTTACAAACGACGAGCATTCACTTTTAACATAATTCTGTGGTGAGTGAAGGCGAAAGAAACAGACGGCCCATAAAGGAAGGAACCTGGCCTTTTCAGATTCCTAAGAGGATGGGACAAATTAGCTTATGAACGTTAACTTTATGTTCATAGTTGTGAAAAGTCCCACTGATGTTTTACGGGTTGTTGTTAGTATTAAAAGACATACTGGATATGATGGGGCCTTCATCAATGTTACCAGAATGGAATGTCTGTCGGGAGGGGACATGAATCACTGTCTAACATCTTTACAGATAAGAGTGGAAACATAATACCTCTGCTCTGCAACAAGACGACATCTCAAACACGTGAAACTCAAACACGTGAAACTCAAACACATGAAACTCAAACACGTGAAAAACCATTTGGGCCGGACATTTTTATTATGTTCTGTTGCACTTTATACAAAAGGGTCTGTGTAACAAAAGCACAAGTTAAGCCATATCATCTGTAACACAGTATGAACATACCTTGCAAGCATTAGCCTATTAGCATTGCTGAACCCTCCTGAGTGCTCCTTGGTAATCCTACCTCCAGCTCAACCCGTTCTGCTACTAGAGTTAACAACTAGCTGGTCTTTCCCTTCATTTCTGTTTACGGATCTTCTTTGCTTTTCTTGCCCCGGATACTAACTATTAGAGCCAGCTCTCTTGTGACTCTTGTCTCAGTCCTGTGGAACAGGATGCTGATGGCTACAGTCAATTGTACTTGTCCGTCCTATGATAACTGAGTAATCTGCTTCAACCTTGCACCTTGATGTGAACTTGTCAATGTAGGCCTTAGCTCCATCATCTTTATCTCTATAAATAATAAGTTATTTACTGATTTTTCTTCTTGTACCACACTGTCTCATTACTAGACCTTTTAGTTAGTCTTAAGTTGGATAACGCTAGCCTTCCAACTTTGTCCTCTTTGAATGGTTAACCATCCTGGGTCTTTTGCCTTTCCATATTCATCTTAGAATATATTTGCTGATGGCTTCAAAGTAATTTACTAGAGCCTTTGTGATTTTATTTAATCTACTGATCAAGGTAAAAAGAGCTGACTTCTAACATACCAAGTCTTCCTATCCGTGGGATATCTCTCCACTCTTTTGAATTATTTTAGCTAAACTATGGCTTATAAAGAATATTCTTCTAAAGACACTGAAGCCATCTCTCTCATCTGCCTAGTCCCTCAATGGTACCGTGTACTTTAAAATTTAAATCCCAGTGCTTGTTTCTTGTATAAAGGTTGCTCTTGCAACCTTGTTGCAGTCTCTCACTAGTCTTAAGGAGCTTCCTATTGTGGAGTGAGGGGTAGTGTCCTAGAGACTTTACAACATCAGTTCATCTGTAAAAAAAAGGCCATTTCATTTCTTCCTTCTCAGACCATATACTTCTATTCCTTTCCTAAGCTTACTGACTAACTAGGAATTCATTACACTATTAAAGACGAGTGACAGTAGGGGACACCTTGTCTTCTTCCAGTGTTAAGAATAAAAGTATCTAGTTTCTCACCATTAAATATACTGATTGTTCTACATTTTATATAAATGTTTTTTATTAAGTTGAGGAAATTCTCGTTCTGTTCCTAGTTTGGTGAAAGGCATTTTGTCTTGACTGGGCATTAAGATTTTGTCAAACATTTTCCCCTGGAGCAACATGATAATACAGTTTTTTCCTTTATCAGTTCATTGGTTAGGAAACACACTGGCGTCTGCTCTTACATGTTGTTGGACTAAAATTTGCTAACATTTTTGTTGAATATTTGGCAGTCATGTTCATGAGAGTCTACTTTGTAGTTTTCTTTTCTTATAAAGTCATTATATAGTTTTGGTATTTGGATAATGATAGCCCCATAAAAAAATTAATGTCCCCCCCATTCTGCCTTCTAGAATAGAATGTGAAGAATTTATGTTTGATACAAAACATCTGGATTTGATCCTTTTAAGTTTATTAATTACCAGCTCGATCTCTTGGATACACTTAGGTTATTTAAATTTATTTTTCCTTGTTTAAGTTTTGGTTGAATGCATCTTTAAGAGAATTTGTTTATTTCACTTAAGTTATCAAATTTGTGGGTCCACAGTTGTTCATAATTTTTTTATTTCTTTTAATTTTTAATTTAATAATTTTAAATGTATCCTTTTCATTCCTAAAATAGTAATTTGAATTTTCTCACTTTGGCTAGCTAGGCCAGCAGTTTGGTACTTACTGATTTTTTTTTTTAATTTAGCTCATTTCTGCTATTGTTTTTTTTTAATTATTTTCTTTTGTTTAGTCTAGACTAGTCTAGTTCTTCATTCTCTGGTTTCCTAAAACAGAAGCTTAATTTTCTTTTAATATATACATCCAATATTATTTTGATACTTTATTTGTATCTAGTTCAAAATATTTTCACTTTCTCTTGAGTTCTTTCCCCCAGTGGCACTGGTATGGTTTAGAATTATGCTGTTCCGCCTCCAAGCACTGCAAGGAGGTGGGACTGTACGGCTGTCCTTCCGTTCTAGTTCATCCCTCTGTGGTCTGAAAGCGTATTTGTCTTATTGCCACTGTTTGGAATTTGTTAAATGGTGTCTGCAGCCCTGGATGTGCCTTACTGGCTGCTCTCTGAGCATCCTGCTGTGCTCAACAGGTTTATCTTACTGTTCTTAGACCAGCGCCTGGATTTGCCGCGAGAGAGAACCTAGCTCTCGTGGTTTCCTTTAGCTCTCTGCTCCTTTTCAGGGCATTGTTCCTTTTCATTATTAAAAGTAACAGCTGTAGGATGTCTGTTTTTAGTATTTCTCATTCGTAGTGTAACATTTCATGTTATAACAGATGATTATGTATTAACATATATAATAAGGCAGAGACTGGGAAAAATCATCTTTAGAAATGTCATCATTATTTACGTAAATTCCTAAGAAATCTACAAAAACAGGATTATAAATTTCTAGCACAACCTTAGCATGTAAGATTGATATATGATTGACATACTATCAAAGATCCCTGGAAACTGAGATTTAAATATATATAATTGTAATGTGCATATGTACACATTTGTACATATTTGTCCAAGATCTAGGTACACTGGGCGACTGGGAAGAATCTTAAAGGACATACTTTCCTCCGTTGATTAAAGCAAAGTCTTGTGTCACTATTCCAGCAGCAACTATTAACCTCTAGAAACATGGAAATGCACAAGTGCTTGCTTAAAGAAAAGTCCAAAACAAAGAGCTATGAATTGTGCTTGAAATGCAACTCATGAGATTAAGAGATCTGCACAACTCTTTCTAACATCCTCCCTGTCAAATAAACTGACAAGACCTAAATAGCATAACTTGGAACTAAGGTGGAGAGGGGGGATTAAGCTAAAGTTTTATTTTGTAGAAAAAGAAAACCCTATACAATGTTTACTAAAGGAAGACTGGACTTGTTTGTAAGTGCTACTGAAAACACAGAGAAGACGTATTCTCTGCAGTTCTGGGACTTATAATAATATTTCACAGATGAGACTGCTTTCGGGAGAGTTAAGTGAAGTGAGGGATTGTGTGATTTAGTGCCAAGATGGACAGCAGAGATAAGCAGTGCAAATGTTCTCTACAGAGGAGGGAGGTATTGGGCGATGGTGTGGCTGAAATGTTAGAAGAATACTACAGGAAACAAGAAATAATGAGGAAGGGTGGCCTGGGATAGGGCAGGGAAGGTAGAAGACAGAAACTCTATCCCTAATAAAACGATTCCGCTGTCCTGGCAGGCCCTCTTTGACTACAGCCCTGTTCTAGGAACCAGCTGACATCCTTCCAGGCTTAAGTGTGGCAGAGAAGAAAGGCACATTTAGCTTTTCCTCCCATTACCAAGTCTCTGGCCCTACAGAAAGCTCACAGGATTGAGCTTCCTCTCGCTCTTCAACACCAGCCCCTACCACAGTATCCTCCTCAGGGTAGGGGGTGAACGTTCAGGGATGCAAGGCTCAGGAATCATGGAAATCTACACACACAATAGCAAGTAAATCCAAAACCACATGAGAAGCAGCCAGTCATAGAAAATAGGAAGCCATGCCAAAAGAGAAACAAATTTCAGGGTTATCAATTAATCCCACATTTATAAAGAACAAAGATAAAATGGGGTGAAAATATCATGGGAGAGAAAAGAAGTTTCCAATAATACATAAAGTCACTAAAATCATGCTAGAAAAAAAAATTTTTAGAATTATTTATTTTATGTATATGAGTACACTCTAGTTGTCTTCAGACACACCAGAAGAGGGCATCGGATCCCATTACAGATGGCTGTGAGCCACCATGTGGATGCTGGGAACTGAACTCAGGATCTCTGAAAGAAGAGTTAGTGCTCTTAATCACTAAGCCATCTCTCCAGCCCCGAAAAAAATATTTATAATATAGTTTTGTTAAAAGAGAAGAGGCCCCAAAATAGCCTCATAGATTTAATATTGTAACTAAATGACTAGAGAAGAAATTTGTGAGTTAAAGGCAAGGAAACAGGGAGATGGGGAACACAGCAGGGCAATAAATGACTAGGGAAGATGTTCAAGAACGAGAGGTGAGGGAACAGACAGAAAGAGGGAATACAATGGCAAAGAGATTTCACCTCCGAGGAGAACTCAGAGTGTAAGCGCTGACATTCTGAATTATTCCGCGCAATAACTAGCTTTGTTTTTCTTTTCTCAACATGAAAACCTATCTGTTTGTTTTTTTGTTTTGTTTTGTTTTGTTTTGTTTTTTAAAGCAAGCCCAGTCAGCAAACAGAGAGCCTGGAACATGAAAACAAGCAAACAAAAGCTGTCAGGCGTACATAATGATTATGCTATGAGAACTTAATTTGCTGTAGGCTTGAGTCCAGCTCTTGGCTTCAGCAGTCTTTGGATTTTGTTAATACCCTCCACAGTGAGGGAGGGACTGCAGGAGTGTGCTCATGCTGGAGGAGTGCCATACTGATAGCTGCAAGTCT
The DNA here is from genome assembly GCF_011064425.1 of Rattus rattus. Lineage (NCBI taxonomy): Eukaryota > Metazoa > Chordata > Mammalia > Rodentia > Muridae > Rattus > Rattus rattus. The sequence goes on along the minus strand of NC_046161.1, from coordinate 65,554,176 downwards.
GTGTCCTTGGTCCCAAAGAGTCTGAGAAGCCATGTAAAGAAATGGAAAAATAAAGACCAGCAGCCAGACCCCAGAGATCAGAAGTCTTGGGCTGTATGTAGGCAGTGTACCCAAAAGATGTGGGGGTCAATGGGACTCAGAAAATTTTTCTTTCTCCTTTATAATGCGTAATAAATCTCTATCATGAATACAATGCCATCCTGTCCGCGCTCCCTTGTTTGTTAACCCCAGAATGTTCCTATGTGGCCTCTCCCCTCGTTTTTCTTTTCAAAAAATCTAAACACAGTTGAACTCAAGAGGCTGTGCCTCTTGGTCCTGGGCTTCTCTGGTCTCTTGTTATTAGCACCGCCTCTCTCCCCCTTCTCTGTGCTTCTTATCGCTTTCACCAATATTTGTTGAGTGTCTACTCTCTTCTAGACACCATGCTTTCCAGAGTCTCCTAGATTTGTTTTCCTTCTTCTCTAGGCCAAGGGCCTTGTGTCCCTCAGTCTAAACACATCTGTCTGACCTTGGCATGTGATCTCATCAGTAAGAGGGCCACAGAGGGTCCTGACTCACCACTCCAGGAGACAAAGACCAGGGCTTCCACATCCACATCAAATCATATGCAAATATTGTTAAGAGGAAAGAAATGACTCTGGAGACCAAATCACTTGTAGAAAACAGACTTGGCTAAAATAAAACCAATCATGTGCACTCCATTGTCCCATAATCCCTAACCGTGCTACTGGCATCTGTTATACTAAAAATAGTTAAGAAACAGTCAAGGGGTGGCTTTGATAGAAGCTGGTTGGGTGACAGCATCTGGGACTCTGTTGGAGCAACATGGCATCGAAGCCAAGCACACACACCAGTGTCAGTTGTGACATAGTTCCAAACTGGAAGAAACTAGACCGGCCACCCCTCTGTGTGGCAGGAGAAGGCACTGGGAACTGCTACCGGTCCTGGATAATGTTCATTTCTTCCTGTTCCACTTTCTATAAACAAGGTAATGCCTATACAAGCTCATTACTGTAAACTGAGCACATTTAAATTGGTAGTAAAACCAGAGTATTTACTCTAGTGCGTGTATAAAGTGCCTCGTCTAAGGTTTTGGAAATGTTTCAAGTTCTGAAACCAAGCAGCTGGCAGCTCTACAAGGCAAGCCTTACACTGAAATCCCTCCCTCTGCAAAGTCTTCTGGTGTCCCGTGTCAGGTAGTACCATCCAGCAGACATTCATCTCCTCCCGCCCCGTGGACTCTTTCACCATAAATTTGCATTCACGGGGCACTTATAACGCTTGCAGCACTCCAGGCTCCGATGGCTGCTGATTAAATGTATGTATCCTGTGCATTCAATCTGACTTTCATTACGGTCACTTCGTAAAACCGCCATGGGCTGGACAAGCGACGAGACATAGCAAGGACCTGGAATCCCTGCAAAGTCTCAGATGAGAATTTCTCTCTCTCTCTCTCTTCCCCCTCTTTATTAATAGTGACCATTTTGTGGCCTAGCTCTAAATCAGCCAGCATATTTGACAGCAAATGTCCCTATCTATGGATTATATATAACCCGTCCTAAACACCAGATGAAAAAGGGATAACCCCAAGAAAAGAAGGGCTTGCTTCCATGTAAATCATGTTACAAATTGGACAACACCCAGAGAGTTCATTGTTCGCCCTCGATTGTGAAGGCCATTCCCATTTACTATTCCCCTGGAATGGATGTTAATTAAGGCCGACTTAGACCATAAATCACCCTGAGAGTTTTACAATGTAATTCAGCATTAAGCATATGTATTTAAATAAAAAGTAACTGATTAACCACTAGTGCTTTTCCAGAAGTTGCTGAGGCCATTTCTTTATAATAGAGGCATGCCACTTTTCATTTTTGTGGAGAGAAAATGAAAGAAGTATTATCTTCTTTAAAAGGTAACAGTTAGGATACTTAAGGGATTCATGACACTGTTCATTATGAGAAAGAGAGGAACTGAAAAGACCAAGGGAAAAGGAGAGAACAAAGGTCAGGGAGGCAGTTGGTACCTATTTCTTATCTCCCTCTTCATTACTCCTTTTGGTCCAAGCACTTACTACGCATCTACTCTATGTAAGCACCATGCTAGGCACTGGTGGGTAAGACTAGCCCTACTCTTAACACCAAGTGCGTAGTGCCATGGATGGGGAGACCAGCCAAGCTGCTCCTGGAGGAATGCAATGTTTAGCAGCACTTAGAATTATTCTTTGAGTATCTCCTACGCACCTAGGCACACTCTTACAAAACAATATACCTGTGTGCGTGTGTTCATGTCTGCCAGTGTGTGTGCATACACAAGTGTCCGTGCAAATGTGAAAGCCAGAGGAGTCTTTCCTCGGGCATCTTCCACTTTGTCTGCAGTCAGGGTCTTTTACTATCCTAGAGCTCATTAAGAAGGGTAGGCTGGTTGGCCAGCAAGTCCCAGGGAGCCAGCAGTTTCTGCATTTACGGGGCTGGGATTACAGATCCCCACCATCATGCTTAATTTTTTTTTTAAAATGGGTTCTGGGGATCAAACTCACAACATTGTGCTTGCAAATCAAGCACTTTATTGGCTGAACTATTTCCCCAACTCCAATCAAAATGATAGGTTTTATATTCAAATTGCATATAATAATATCACAGGCATAATTTGTGTGCTTCCCTGAAACCCAGCCATAGCAACCACATCTGCCTGTCTCCATTCTTCTGAAGAAAGGGTTTGGGCTTCATCTTTGAGCACACAGCTGAAGAGGCAGGACTACTAAAGCACAAGTTCTTAAAGAACTACGCTGAGAGTCTAGATACATGGTTCGGACAACACGGTGAAGAGTGAAACAGCCTGCAGAAGGAAAGTAATAATAATCTAGGAAGACACTTGGTTTTTTTTTTTTTAATTTTTTTTTTTCGGAGCTGGGGACTGAACCCAGGGCCTTGCGCTTGCTAGGCAAGTGCTCTACCACTAAGCTAAATCCCCAACCGACACTTGGTTTTGATGTGAAGCACATGGATAGTAGAACTCCAGAAAAACAATCCTGAGTAGCTGGTACCATCAGTTACCCAAAACATACCGAGAACCCTCACTACCTCACTTGATTTATATAACAAATCTGTGATGTACGCACTGTTTTACTTTCTCATAGAATAAACTATGCTTTGTGTTACAAGCCCAAATTCATGCCACGGGTAATTTACATAGCAAAAACCTGAAAGTTAGTCTGTTGACAGAGCTCTCTCCATTCTACTCGGCATTCCTAGGCTTCCTCCTTTTGTTTGCCAAGCTGACACTAAAAAGACCTGTGTTCTGTCCAGCCAAGGCAGGAGAAAAATAATATGACTGTAAAGTCAAATATAAAACATGGCTATCAAGGGAATACTGGAATCCCACGTTTGCACACATCGGCTACACAGGCGCGGTTCTAGATACTTCATGCTCAGGCGTGCCAATGAAGTGAGTGCTTTCTGTTCTACAGATGAGGATGCTGGGGTTCAGGAATATAAAGAGTCTTCCAGCAGCCACGGACAGAAAGGATCTGGAGTCCAACACCTCAGCAACCAGGTACCTTCTGCTCAGCATGAGTGTGGACTGGAAACAGGGCAGTAACCAGTCAGCCTCCTCCATGTTGAATAACCTGCGAGTAGCATTTGTACTGTCTTAAGCAAGTAACCTCTGTGTTTCTTCCTATTTGATCTGGTCCAGACAATCCTTCACCTATGCCTAAGCCAGAACAATGATGCAGAAGAACATCATTTCATGCTGAACTCCCAACATTGTATTTTCCATCAAGTATGTGTCCATACCTAAATACGGTGGGAGTTGGTGCCTCTGGAGAGAACCAACAGCCTTGCATAAACCAATGGAGATAGTGCCATAAACCCTGCAGATTTAAGCTCCTCTCTAAATGTACTCACCTGCCACTACAAACAACGGAAAGCAGGTGGCTTACAGACAGCGCTCAGTTCTCACAGCTCTGAGAGCTGGATCGAGACACCAGCAGGTTCAGTATCTAGTGAGGACCCACTCTGGTTCACAGAGGACACTTTCCCCTTTGCACTCACTGGCAGAATAGATGGGCTAGCTGTCTTAGGTCTCTTTGGTAAGGACAGAGCCCATTCCTGGGGAACTGTCTAATCACTCTTTAAAGATTTCACCTTCAATACTCTTGCCTAGCTAATCACTTGGGTTGCAACATAAAAAATTGGGGAGAGATATAGATATTCAGACTATCTATCACTCTCAGCCCTCCCAAATTCCACATTAAAACTAAAGCAATTCTTTAGGAAGATGTAAACTTTTATGAGCCAGGATATTTTAATATGCTGCTCCCTTTCTTTACTTGTTAAAATATTAAAGTAACGTCACTCTTTCAAAACACAGTTCAAATACAACCTCTTGGAAAAGACTTCCCAAGATCCTCCACCATCTGCTATCTATCTATCGTGTTAGCCTGCAATACTTTTATAGATGTCCCTGCTTTGCTGTTTGCTCCTTAAGAACAACCACACCACTATGCCATCTTTATTTTTATAGCTATCTGGAAATGGAACTTGGCCTTAGCAGGTGCTCAATAAAAGTTGCTGTGTGTCGATACTACCAAAGAAGCAAGTGCTTCTTTAAGAACTAGAATATGCCCTTCAAATCGAGGTTCTTGGACTCCTAGAGTCATTTTTCTCACCTTTGAGACAAGCTGTCCCTCAGTCAACACTGAATATCACTCCCTTTGCCTATTTTCCCCCCTTACCTTGTCTGGATTCCAAGGTTATTCTACACTATTAGGATATTTGTCTGTGTGTGTTTCTTTAGACAGTTTTTAACCAGAATATGATTTTAGTGTCCTAAAACAATGCCAATATCTTGTTATGGCCCTTAGGGACAAAGGTGCTTCACAGGCTCCCTTGTAATACACTGACCACTAGCCAACGCTTAGTGTAGCCAGTCTACAGTTCAATCTCAACAGACTGCTGGAAACAAACAGTCTTAACAACAAGCTCAAGCGCTTATATATAAGGAGGTGTTACTTTATGTGAGGATTTGCTTTGATGGCACTGGGAGTGTGTGTTGGGAGGAGAAGCAGAAGGAACAGGGAGAAAGACTACTGTGTTCTAATCCTAGCTTCATGCTAAATACATGGCAAGTAACTCTGTTTCACTAGCTTTCACTGTCTTCCTGTGGGTCTCAGCCTTGGAAACCAAAGAAAGGCTCATGTATGGCCTCTGTGACACAAACTCTTCCCACCCCTTGACAGACACGTTCTGGATGAGTTTCTGGGTATGGTTTGAAAGTGTACTTTAGGAATCTCCTATGGACTAACTGAGAAATGGTGCTGTGATCAAATCCATTGTCATTCCCACCAGCCTTGCCATTCTCATTTGTTTATATCTGAGGTCCAAAGGAGCGGGAACAACAGCCGGCACCTGGTAAGATGCTTATCAGAAGTTGTGATAAAGCACAATGTTCTATACCCTCAGTGTGCTTGAACGTTTCACAGCCATTTAGACAACAGCTGCTGAATTCACCTTCTGCATTCACAAGTTGCTTGTACCATTTGCCCATTACAGCTAGGCTTTAATATGTAACGATGACTACAAAAGACATCACAAAGAATAATAAAATTTAGGCAGAAGAGTCGGAAAACACCAGCCGGCTGGGCTTGTGCCCCGTACTTCTCCCAAGAGAACAGGCGTTGGTCCCCACTGTGTAACCATCTGCATGCTACTGTTTCGACAGCCTAGCCTACTAACGCTTTATTTTAATATTTCCTCATGAGTATCTTTGTCTGGCCTGAATATGAATAGAATCTGGGTTTGGCTACAATGACACAGTCACAGAGCTAGAAGAAGCCTTAAGACACAACTTACACAATATATGTAAGTTCATAAAATCCAATCCCTTGTCGATGACTGTGTGTCCCCCGAGAGTGGCACAATTGAAGCCACCATGCTCTGACTCCCATGCCAGTGTTTTTCCTACATTTAATTTTTGCTGATATTGACTTGAAAAGCCAGCTGGATGGACAATAAGGTACATGAGCTAGCCCTCCCTGCTTCTTTCATGGGGTTTGTTAGAAACCTTAATAGAATATCTTAAAAATTATTCAGCAGAAGAAATTTCACTTGCATCTAAGTCCCCTTTTCTTCTAGCACAACCAGCACAGAGAGACAGTTACTCCACGTTTCATTGTTTAAAGGCACAACATGTTGAGGAAACCCTGGCTTACATTACGACACGTGGTGCTAGGCTATCTCCATCAGTGGTGTCCCTAGGTGTAGGAGAACTTTTGCCAGGGAACAGATAGCAACCAGACTATGATGAACCTCTGATAGCACTCTTTTTCTGCAATTCCTAAACAATAGTTGTGCGCTCTTAAAACCATGAACATCTACATAGCAGCTACAAGGGGAGACTTCAAAAGCAATTTTGTCCTAATGACTTGGCCCAGAAGGGCTAGCCTGGGACAAGTAGAAAGAAAGGGGGAATGGCCAATGACTGCTTTTAGGAACTGACTACATCTGAGTGAGTAGGTGCCTTTTCATACTCTCTTCCTCTGTAGAATCTAGGTATCCAAGCCGAGCAAGAGAAAGTCATCAATTGCCAAAGTGTTTATGAACCAGTCACAGCTGTTTGGCAACAGTTTCCCTTCCTGGCTAAGAGCATGAAAATAAAAATTCACACTGGTACTTTATTAGAGGCACTACATGGAGAGCATCTGAAAAACTCTGTACTGAAGTATAATTCCCTTCTGTAAATATTTTACAACATCCTAGATGATCAGCACCTGGGAAGGAAATGTCATATAAAATACTTTCCTCTCTCAGAAATACCATCTTCCCAGAGGTATGCTTTCAGGAAGCCTAACCAGGACAATGCACCATGGCGAATGCTTTCTGCCAGAGTGGTCCTTCCCAAATCATAAAGGAATAGACAGCTCATTGTCTCCAGGAGAGATGTTCAGATGTGTAAGTGGAGAATATGGCTGTACTACTGAGCTAACGCACATCAGTTCAAGGCAATCGGGTTGGCCTATACAGTTTTATTTTCTAAGAGACCACTGGGAGTTAGAGACTAGGGAGATGTGTCGTACAGTAAAATGATTGTTGCACAAGCTTGGAGACCTGCGTTGGGATCCCTAGTACTCGTGTAAAAGTCAGATGTACAGTGTGTGTCTGTAAGCTCAATAAGGAAGTAGGTAGGGAAGAGACAGGTAGATCCTTGGAGCTCACTGGTCAGTCAGTGCAGCCAATCTATGAGCTCCAGGGTCAGAGAGTTGTATCTATGTATGGAAAACAAAGTAAAGTAGGAAAGCCATCAAGGTCTGAAGTCACTAACCTTGAAAGTATTTTTTCATCTTTCTTATAGAGTCCCTTAGGAAAGTACCAGAGTTAAAGGCCTCCATATAACTATCAGTCTCCTGTGCCCACAAACATTGAGCAAGTTGGCAAGTTACCTCTTTAAGCTTTTTCCTCTTCCATAGGAAGAGGAAGGAAGATCTACCTACCTTACAAGGCTGGTGTGCCATTAGTGAGGTAGAGTATGTATGTGCCTACAGCTTAAAATGAAAGGTCCCCCTCTCCCTATATTCCTTCATGAAAGGTCTCTGAGTTTTATTTGCTTTCTCCTATATCCTAAGATAGCAAGCATGAGAAAATACCCAAAAGATTAAAAAAAAAAGTTCCTAAGGGAAGGTGGTCAGAATAAGGCATTTAGATTAGCTAACACCAGGACAGATTATCCTAACGGTTACACTAAGCTGTTTTTTAATCTCATCAATTACTGAGAAGAAGACTCAATGGTGCACGTTAGCCATGCAAGCTGCATCATTTAACCACTTCTGAAGCAGTTCTGGAGGGGGAATCAGGCTTTACCCCCTTTTCAGCTTGCAGAACAGTTGCCATGACTACAGTATAGACAGGGGTGGTCATGAATAATATTCTAACCGGAAAATCTGAACTCTGAGGAATTTTCTAAACAGTTGGTATGGATAGGACTTAGATGAAAACCATTTCCTATTGTCAATCAATCCTTTGACTCAGCTGCCAGGTTTAATTTCAATAGTAGAACGTTTTGTTATTTTTATGGTCAATGCTTTAAATTATGTGTCTTGAACACTGCAGTATGCAGTGCCTTGGGAAGTTAAATAATACTTCGTTTGCCACTGAATTGCACTTGGATCATCACTGGAGAGTACCAGTTAGTGGATCAGTAGTAGATCCATCAGTTTGTATACAGAGGCTCAACAGTTTGAAGACTGGCTGTGCGCAGTCACCTGCACGTGCAGGTCTACCCGCTGTCTCGATGGACACACTTGATTGCAGTTCTATGAACGAGAGCCAAGCACTGGTGGCCAACGCAGTACAGTGCTCAGTAAAGCTAATAATTTGAGGCATTACAAAGGCAACAAAAGTCTTTTTAACTTAGGAAAAGTATCTCAGCTTATTTTACTGATAGCTAAGAGTCTAAAAATACAAAGTAAAAAGACAGAGCTGGTTTAGATCATTAATAGTGAAGATCAAACCCCCTCTTCAAATATCAACCTCCATGATTGGAACAGAAGTGAGGACTTCCTTTCTTGATTCATGCCAAAACATTTGGCTAAGAAGTGTTAAAACTCTATCTATCTATCTGTCTGTCTGTCTGTCTGTCTGTCTGTTTATCTATCTCTGTTTCTGCCTGTCCCTCTGTCTCTGTCTCTGTCTCTGTCTCTCTCTCTCTCTGTCTCTCTCTCTCTCTCTCTCTCTCTCTCTCTCTCTCTCTCTCTCTCTCTCTCTCATCTTATGGAAAAAACCCACCTAGGTGACTGATGGCATTTTCCACTTTAAATTCTGCCTTGGTATTGTGCAGGCATAGCCTTTGTCCAATAAATGTGATCTTTTATTGGCAAAGGCATGGTTTTTAACAAACTTACTTTGCCATGACTTAATTCATCAATTCTAATTAAAAATCAACTAAAAAAATCTAAATAATGGACCCAACAGTGTGTGACCTAAATGTCACTTATGCTGTGTACTGGACCAAAAGGCAGAAAAGAGAACAGGCTTCCCAGAAAGCGAGCAACTGCACTCTTAAAAGGATTTGGATGCAAATTAAAACTCAAGTGAAACGGCTGGAGTCAATCGTTTTTCTGAGATGATTGTAAGTTAGTATTTTAAATCAAGCATTGAATGCCCAATATATGATACCAACATGCAGTATTGACATTAGCTGTAACAACACAGGGAGGAAGAAGCAGGATACTGGCAGTGAGACCGCAAAGAGACACCCAGCTTCTGAGCTGGCCATCTACGGTCTGTCTCTCTGTCTCTCTGTCTCTCTGTCTCCCTCCATCCCCCACCCCCCAAAAGTGAAAAGACACTGAGAAAGCAGAGAAACAGAAGGAGACTCTGATTGGTCATCAGTTGAATTCTCCAGAGGACAGTTCATTTGGCCAGCCTGAGGGGGGACAACACTATCTCCAGATTAGCTGGGGAAGAGTTAGAGATGCCTAGCCTCTTCAGTGCTGCTGAAACAGCTCCGTGCTTCCTCAAGTCACTCACAATAAAAAGTGCAGAAACCCTGTGTCCCAGGTCAGCACAGACCTTGTGTTCCCTTGGAGCATAAGTCCAGGCACTGAAAGGGACATTTCATACCAGTCGTGACATCCTGGCTCTCCCACGTTCTTTCAGACATAGGCCACGTCTTAGTCTTATACTTGATTTTGTCCCCTAGAAGCCTTCCTAGTTTTGTTTTGTTTTTTTTTTATCAAATCTCAATCTCCCACCTGCCCCTGCCCAGTCTGTCTCTGTCTCTCCCTGCTCTCTGCACACACACACACACACACACACACACACACACACACACACACACACAGCGGCATACATGCACATGTACCCACACTCCCTTTATACCTCACATAGATCCTCAATGGGTTAAATTCCTACATGCGTTACAATTACTTAAAGAGCATAACTTAGGTATGCCCTGTGAGCATTCTAGGGCTCAGTTTTCTCATACACAACATAAGAGGAAAACACTCTGCCAAGGGGTAATACTGATTGAATAAGGTACTGGATTACAGAAAATCCTGGGCCAGTGAGCACTGAGATGTTTTATGGATTTTGATGCAAGATGTAAACAACCAATTCAAGGGGCTGAAGAGACGGCTCAGCAATTAAGAGCACTTGTTTCTCTTGCAGGAGATCTGAGTTCTGTTTCTAGCACCCACGTGGTGGTTAAGTCTTTACTCGGTAACTTCAGTTCCAGAGGATCCGACCCCATCTTCTGCCTTCTGAAGGTTCCAGGCATGCACATGGTATACATACATGAGTGTAGGCAAACAAATCCATGCACATAAAAATAAATCTTTCTTTAAAAGGCAACTTGTGAGTGTTCTAATCACCTGTGTGTTTGATCATTTATCCATTGCCAAACCATCACAGAGAGAAGTGGAAAGACAGAAGCGGCCATCCCACATATGATCTAGGCTCCCTGATGCCCTTCTTAGTGCTGCATGAAAGCAGGGTTTAAAAAAAAAAAAAAAAAGCAAAAAACCCAAAGTGCTTCAAACAGTCGCGGCCAGGAAAGGGCCTGATCAGTGGCCTGGGAAATGGGCTGTGAGAAGAAAAGCTAGGGAGAGGCTAGTGAACACTGGCAGTAAGCCCAACGGAACATGATTTCTTTTTGTCTTTTGCTTGGAAACAAATGTTCTTTGCCTATCTTCCCTGGGTTTAATTAGTCTTCTGTCTTTCTCAGGATTGACCGTTCATTTGCAAATAGAGGACATCAGAAAGGTTGGTGGGTGTGGGTGTTGGAGTGGAAAGAGGTTGGAGTGTTTATTTTCAAAGCCGCAGGGGTCCCCATTTGAAAAGCACCCAGCTTATCTCAATGTTTTTGTTTGTATGATTTTGAATTGGAAGGTTGGAGCAATTCATTTAGGAGATTAAGCTGTCTTTACAATGGATTTGGTTGGCCTATGTATTCAATAGTATTGCAAGGGTTAAGAGGACTCTTTCCAGGGCGCTCAGTGGTCCCAGTACAACAATTAGAAAGGATTCTTTGAATCCTCCTTCCTTTTCATGCCAATTAATTTTACATAAACGGTTGTCTATTTGTTGCTCACAATAAGACTCATAAGCCTCTGTCCAATAGCTTTGGGTAGCAAGTTACAAGGTACAGGGTGGCCAATAACATAGGGATTTATTAAGAAGGGAAAATGAGTGAAACTTCAGTTTATGTATGTTCCAAATCCCTGAGAAATCCTGGGGTACACTTACACTAGAGAGTTTCTTAATAACCCAATTCAAATTTAACTAGATATATCTTATCTGCCAAACTTAATCAGATGTTCTTGGGTCATGGCATGTGTTTCAAGGATGCTGAGTGAAAAATAAGCAGGATCACCTCACTGTTGCACTTAAACCTTACTCTTGGCGGAGCTCGAGAGTTTCTTCAGATAGAATAACCCTGGTGTGTGAATAAAGTGACATCTTGGAAATGACATGAGTTTTCAGTCTCAGGATAAACCTAATTCCAGGCACGGAAGTCCAGTCCACCTACAGAAGCGTTTCTCATCATAGAGAAACTTAAAGGCCAAAAAGGCAACTGGCACCTTTGGCTGAATAAAAAATTAATTTACAGGTTTACAAGTGAGTAGTCCTTGTTATTTGTGGTGCAAAGTGAACACCCTATGCTAAAAGGGCTGGATAGTCTAAGGCCGAGAAAGTCTTCTGAACCAATAATTGAAAGTCACCTCGTTTCCTCATGACAAGAAATAAAAAGCAATTGTTTTCTTATACTGTTGGTACAGTTAAAGAGAGGAATCAGTGAATTTCTGACTGAAAATAAAATAATTTCCAACATAATTATGTCTATTTTATATGACTCTCTCTCTCTCTCTCTCTCTCTCTCTCTCTCTCTCTCTCTCTCTCTCTCTCTCTCTTGCTTACTCTTTCTGGCTCTTACCTCAGGAATTAGATTGTAGATTATTTACAATGATTCATTGCGAACATCTTTGACGTAAAAGGATAATGAGCTAATAAATGCCAGGCATTGCAGTTTATGGACTCTACTTGTTACCTTGAGCGTCCATCTAATGTTTAGAAAGACTTTTAAATTTTTGAGATCTCAAAGCTCATTAATTCACTCATTTGTTCCTTTTTTTCCCCATCCTCCTTCCCTCTTTTTTAAATAGGTACCTTCCAAGGAGAAGGAAGAAGAGAAGGGAAGAAGGGAAGGAGGAAGAGAGGGAGGGAAAACTATCAAATGCTTATTCAGTCAAGAAATCTCTACTTAGAATAAAAATGTTAAGAACAATTTATCAGTAGTACTTGATTGTGAAATAAACCCCTTGTTGGCAATAAGTCCGTCTAAGAAATACCATGTGACATGGAATTCGTCTTCAAGAAAAACTACTTACGACTACATGATGGTCGTGTATGAGGCGCTGCTGGGATGTCAGCTTCACTCCCAGTGGCCCCATCTGGCCTGAGCACTCTCTCTGGCATGATAAATCACTGACAGGGTCCTTACCTTCCTGCGTTTGATCTCAGCTCAGCAAGATGTGGTTTTGATGTGAAGAACTCCAGAACTCTTAGGTCAGAGACAAATCGCAGTGGCACTGACCTGCCAAGTGCTAAGTCTCTATTAGACTGTGTGAAAAGCTGTGAGCCGCTGACACGTTTTCTCACCTCAGAGTTTCTGGGCCCTCTGTGGTTTTCTTGAACTTAGCTTGGCAGAAAAGCTGCTGCAACAGCTTAAAGAAGTGACTGCGAACCTCCCCTCTCTCTGAAGGAGTTATCACTGCAGCCCCCGCTCTAATTTCTAGGGCTGTAAATCGAGCAAATGTGACCCATGTGATCTCTGTTGGGTGTGTTTTTATACAGAGATCTCTTTTTTTATGTAGCAAAATATTGTCTTTTGATATGCTTAAAAACCTAAAACAAAACACAAGAATCCGAACTCATTCCTACTCAATGAACTTTTACTGCACTGCAAACCACTCATGTATAGGAGGGGAATCATTAACAGAGGTTTTTGTGGACCACTCTTTGGTAATTACCACTATATCTTTGGGAAAGTATTCTTAACAAAAGCATCCCAAAATTGGTCCCAGAAAGACAATTAAGTGTGAACAAGTTCGGTATTGTCCTTCCTGTCCTCATAACCCCGGGTTCTGGGGCTTGGTGAGTGGAGAATTTCAAAGCATCAAGATAGGGAAAACAGCTCTTCTGGTTCTTTATATAAGTAGATAAATAAATATGCATCTTATTTTGTCCTGTTATTAGTAATAAAAAATGATGTGTTTGAAATTGTCATTCAATACCACAAAGTGTCACCCTGTTTCTGGGACCTAATGTACTGGGGCACTCAAACCGCAATCAAATGATTTTGCTTTCATTAGCTGAAGAAATGTATGTTATATGGGGAGCCACTAAACGCTCCCACATTAGAGGCAGATCATGGTCCTCAAATGTCCAGTGCTCTGCCTGTGTCCTCCTGTATGTGTACCCTCAGTGAGGGCCTGCGCAAGTCAGTGGGAGTAGAGGAGGTTCCCACCCTGAGATGTGTATGTTTTCTTGAAAAGAAACACATACGAGACAGTTGTTTCAAAATGATATCCTGGCACTCACTTCCTAGTTGACATTTCACCAATTAGTGACTCCACAAGTGAGTGAGGCAATTTTATTTTCTAGAGTGTGCTCATGAATTCATTCATTCATTGTGTACCAAATGTTTGGGGTACACAATGTATCAAAGCAACCGCGACCTGAAAGAAGAAGAAACCTGGTGGGCAGGGGGGATCTTGGGAGGAATTTGGGTAGGGAAAGAATGTTTTGTATAGAAAAAATTTTGATAAAAAAATAATTTCAAAAGCAAAAAAATTCAAATGCAGGAAGAAAGTTAGTGTAAACATTAAGCAATAATTACACTCTTCGGTGTAACATCAGTATCCGCCTCATTTTACAGTAGTAAGACAGATGCTGGAAATAGATCTCAAGCACTGTCTTTAGAAGGCTTCCTGTAAGAGACTTGGTTTGCTTTAGTTGACTGAAATGATGAGGGTCCAAGTAAGCAAAAGGCCTGCCCATGGTTACAGACATACTGCATCCCAAATTTTTCTCTTTAGACCTCACAATCAGAAATACAAATCACTCCCACACTACCCCTCTGGAAAACTGAGTCAGTGACTTTGCAAGTGCTCAGTAAGGGCGAAACATTTATTTCTCTTGCCCATATTTGTGTACAGACATCTACAGTAAATTCTAAGCAACGATCTCCCTCATTAAAGCAGCTCATCAAAGGTCCCCAAATCTGTTCGGTGCACCTCTTTTCTAAGCCTTCTCTTTATCTCTGCTGGAATTCCTGGTAATGACACCCAAATGTGGGCGAACCTCATTAGTCTCCCTGCTGTTTACAAGACAGGATTTATGCTCAGTGTGTCGAACACAATGCACACATCACTAAATGGCAAAAACTACCACCCAGGCGCTAATCTGAGAAGATGTGCACTCAGTACAAATACCTACCAGTGTATAGGGACACGGAAGAGCAATTACTGCCAACACATGTAGGTCTTTAAGAGTACACCAATAAATGCCCATTTGCAAAGGTTAATTTAATGCAACCCAGGCTGTTATCTGGTATGCCATCAATTCAATCCATTAAGTAATTACTAAATTCTCAAGAGGGCTCATAGAAGTCAAATGTGGCTATTCCATGTTCACTGCTTCTGGTTTCCCTAAGGACTATTTAGGGCAACAGCTGGAAGAGAGAACCTCAAAGCTTGCCCATCTCAACCAGCTACTTATAAAAACAGGAGTCTAACTTGGGCTGCCCGTTATCAAAGGTCTGTCCCAAGAAAAACACTTCTGAGACACAGAAGAGAAACCCATGTGAGTAAGAATGGAGGATGAAGAGTGAGGCTTTGAGGATGTGAAGAGGAAAAAGCTCCTCTCTGAAAATGAAGAAAGGAATGTAAAGGCTCTAAGATCCCACCAAAGGAGACAACTCACGTCAGCATTTCTTTGCATAGGAGTTTTGAGTCATTTCCAATGAAAAGCAGTCATGCACCCAGTCAGCTCCTCTGTCTGTCACTGGCCCTACTTGGAAAGCTTTGGATACTGCTGGGCTGTGCTGTTCTGTGTTCCTGCTCAGGCCCACGGAACCTACAGGTGTTAAGCTCTCATAGGCAGCCAAAGTAAACATCTCCATTCAACTCTTTCTGAAAAGTAACTCGGGAAAGTAACAATAATATTATACAAAATAATCAGCTGGGGGAGGGGGAGCTTTCAAATAGGAATGAATCATGGAGCACACCCTCCTTTGCCAAGGGAATCACCATAACCATGACAAAGAGGAGCACCTTTTAAATGAAAAAGAAGCAAGCAAACAGGTGTTGTTCAGGGCAGTGTGTGAGTCCTCAGCCTGTGAGAAACCTCCAACACCCTCTGTCTTTACAGTCACCTGCAGAATCACACCTACGCAGGTGGTTCATACCCAGGATGTCAGATTGTCTCCTTCACTCCCTTGGCCTTTTCTCTTTAACCATTCAAATTGTTGCTACTAATGACCACAGAAAACACTAATCAACTGGAAATTTGGGGTTTGTAGTCAAAGAACTGGGTTTGGAATGCATTGTTAAAGGTCAGTAGAGCTGATGGTCCGGATTGGATTTTTTTTCTTAGAGTTCCTGTGCACTTCTTGCTGTTACCAACAGTAAAGAAAAGGACAGCATGCTGGCATTGTCACCTACTATGGTTGAGGAGCCAGGAAAAGGCATTTAATTTAAATATGCTCAGTATTTTCACTTATAAAAGGAGATATTACTCTAATATTCATATCAGGATTACCATAGAATTAAATAGACTCATATGTGAAGCAGTTCCATTTGGCAGCTACTTATAATAAATTCTCCAGTAGTCATTCATTCAGCAAACATTTCCAAAGCATCTACACAGCTATACATAGAGCTCATCCTTTTGATAAACCTTGATAAATAAGAATTTGCAACTTAGTAATAGACTTATATAGACAAGTATAATCTCAAACACAAAGTCCTACATTTCAAAGAAATACAAGTAAGTAATATGGTCACACAGGCAATAGAAGTTCATTGTGGAAAAGTGTATCAGGTAGCCAACTTTGCTCGGTGATACGGGAGACTACACCCAGAGTGACTGGACTCCATGTCTCAGAGGATCTCTGACAGCAGTCTTTGTAACTCTAGGCACACACAACTGCATGAACCACACTGCCTGCAGATCCAAACACAAGGTTAAATGTGTAGGGCACAAGCTTTGACTTTTAAACATAAGTTAAAGTGTTAAAGTGGGATGGACTACGGTGTTATTTTCAATCCTGAAGGAATAATTCAACTTCTCTACACATGCAAGATGAAACACACACTTACTTGGGTTTTTTTGTTTTGTTTTTGAGATTTTACTTACTTTTATTTTCTGCATACAAGTGTTTGCCTGAGTATATGTCTGTGTACCACATGAATGAGTGTCTAAAGAGGCTGGAAGAGAGTGTCAGATACCCTGGAACTTCAGTTACCAATTGTTGTGAGCTACCGTGTGGGTGCTGGGAATTGAATTCTTGTCTTCTGGAAGAGCAGCACACACACATACTCACAGAAGAGAGAAAGCAAGAGACAGAAAGAGGGAGAATAACAGTTGCTGACATTACATAAATGTCAGCTTAATAATGCTTAATGTATATGCACTTACAGTCATAGGTAACGTAAGAATGTTATAAGAATAATTAGATATGGCATGAGTGAATTGTAATAAACATTATCTCAATGTTTTAAAGTAAATTCATTTAGAAGTATCCTTAATTTAGGGAAACTAATATTATTAAAATTATCCATCAATTTCTTAGCATCTCCCAAAACAGAGAAGACCAGGCTTGGAGACCATACAATCTAGACATCCTAATTTTATTATAGGACTACACTGAACAAAATTCAAAGACAATGCAAAACAATATACCCATTAATATAACTGACTTTCTCTAAGCCGCATCATTTGCCCTATCCATTTATGTGCTCTCCACATTTATGTGCCCTTGAACATAAACAATCCCAATCCCAATCCCAAGGAGATCATGACATAAATACAAAAACAAAACTCCCAATAATAAAAATAAAACTTTCAGAACAATGTGAGAACACCTGAAGCACTTCAAATTACAATGTGTTTCTTAGGAAACAAAATGTCTTCATTTGCATTTAAAACTTTATGAAAATGAGACAAAAAGTATGGCAAAGAATATAATCAAGAAGAAAATGTTTGCACATTAGATATCTGACAAAGGACTACAATTCTGAAAATGAAAAAGATTACTCTAAGTCAACACTAACACATATACACAGAAAAATAAGGGAAAAATAACTGGTTTATCTAGGAGCCAAACCAAATGGCAAATGAATGTATGAGATGCTTAGTGTCACAAGAAATCAAGAAAGTGTCAGCAGTGGGGTTGGGGATTTAGCTCAGTGGTAGAGCGCTTGCCTAGCAAGCTCAAGACCCTGGGTTCGGTCCCCAGCTCTGAAAAAAAGAAAAGAAAAAAAAACATAATCTTTTTGGGGCTGGAGAGATGGCTCAGTGGTTAAGAGCACTGACTGCTCTTTCCGAGGTCCTGAGTTCAAATCCCAGCAACCACATGGTGGCTCACAACCATCTGTAATGATATCCGATGTCCTCATCTGGTGTGTCTGAAGAAGGCAACAGTGTACTCACATACACAGAATAAATAAATCTTAAAAAAAAAAAAGATTGCTTTAGGTTGGGGATTTAGCTCAGTGGTAGAGCGCTTGCCTAGGAAGCGCAAGGCCCTGGGTTAGGTCCCCAGCTCGAAAAAAAGAACAAAAAAAAAAAAAAAAAAAAAAGTGTCAGCAGTAAATGTCATCCTTATTAGACTGTCAAGTCTGCAAATATCAGAACTCAAGTACGGCTGAGGATATTGAGCAGTGGGGACACTAGAGGACTCATAGAAAAGATGGAAACTTACAGAATCACAATAGACAGAAGCCTGGCATTTCCATTTGAACCTTCAGAGCACAGTCACGAGCCAGCAGATCTCTTGTACGTGGAGTTCTTTATGAGTTATACAAGGAGACATACTGAAGGCTGCTTACCACAGTATCATTCTCATGCCAGATATCAAAACTATTTTCTATGTCAGTAGTTGAATAAATTAAAATTAGGAGAGAGACATAGTATGAGATAATATACAATTATGACAATGAATAAGTTGTGGGTTCGCCCGGCAGCACAGGTGAACCTTGGAAATATGATGCCAAGCAAAGCAAAATCTATCAGAAGACATATGTAACATGCAACACCTACACAGAACATCTCAGCATGCAGAACAACAACACGGTGTTTATGGATTCACCTGTGCGCATGGATAAGATAAAGACGAATACCTCTGAGGAAGAAACAGGGAACGGGAGGAGTTTGCAGGAGGGTCTCAGTGCAACTCTTGAAGACGTGGTAATTACAGATGGTCTCCAATTCATGAGGGCTTCACTTGAGATTTTCAAATTTATGCTTAAAAGCAATCAATATCCATCCAGTAAAAACTACATTTAAATGCTGCTCTTTTCCCCAGCAGGGGGAGTGAAAAAGACCCCCCTCGGGTGACTCTGGGAGGGAGCCACAGCTCTAGAAGCTCTGTGCTGGAATGCACGAGCTTCCTCTGCAGCACGCTGTTGCTAAGCTGTGATGTCAGGTAGCGTAGGTGTGTTTCATGACTCTTTTACTAGAGGCAGCTTCAACCTGAGATTGGAAAATCATCCGTGATATGAACTATTATTATATTCATACACACACACACACACACGCACGCACACAGACGCACACACACACACACACACACACACACACGTAGGTTACCATCCATACCTTTTTATATATATGTATTCCTCTTGTAAATAATCTAACAATACAGTGACCTGTTCGACCAGCCTGAAAAGTCTCCTTACTTCTGACTCCTCCAGCACTTGATACACTCTTATTCTGTGATCACTCATGAGAGTCACTTATGTACGCATCCTCACTCTGTGGCTGCGTGGGATTTCTCCTCAGGTTCTTCCCAGTGATGACCATATCTATGTATCATCTTGTGTCAGACAGTAACTACCAAAGTTTTGTACAAAAGAGGCCTTAATAAATGCTAAACTGATAAATGAATGAGCAAATTCCTGTAGCAAAAGGATAGCTCCAGTTCCAGTGAAAAACTGACCCTAGGCAATACAACTAGATAGCTTTCTCTGGAGCTAGAAAGGTGGCTCAACACTTAAGAGCACGTGACAGCCTGGATTCAATTCCCATCACCCACATGATGACCACGACCATTCATAACCCTAATTCTAGAGAATTCTACCACTTTCTTCTGACCTTCTTGAGCACCAGACACAGACACAAGACACAGACAAACACTCAAGCAACACACACATAAAGAATATAAAATTAAAACATGGAAAGCCTCTCTACCAAGTTACACTGGTATCGTGAACGTCAGACTTAAAATACAGTTTCATGTTTGCTAGGGAATGAAACCAAAGTTTCATATTGACTCCTAATCTCCTCCCAACAAAGGATTTGCTGAGGAAGTGCAAATTTTACTCCTATGGAAAGACCTCCAGTTGTTCCCATAAATTCACACAGGCATTTCCCAATTTCCTTCTCCTAGCCAGTGTCTTGTTATTGTACCTTCTTCCCCTAAATTTTTACATCATCATACCCAGTCCTTAGATTTGCTATAGGCCCTGGTGGCTGAAAAAAGAGAAAATGGGTTATTTTTGTCTATTAGTGAGTTTGTTAAATTTTCAATATCTTGTCAGACTTAATTCCTGGAGCAGTTCTATTTACACGAAAGGATTTGTGACCGACAGCATTTTGTCTTCAAGCAAAACGCTTGAAGTATCAAACTTAAAATAGGCAGGGTTAGGCTAGACAAAAGAAAATTATGGTTAAATATATAAATATAATCTCTTAATTATTCTGAAGTGTTTTCTAAACTTTAGTAATGAATATTAGAAGGAATTTTCATATTCATATTCCCCTAAATTCTTACAAATAAGAGACAGATGTCTATAGTTGCATCAGGACAGCAAACTGTGTCTTTCAGGAGATCTAGGGATAAAGAAACTTCTACTTTGGTTCTCCAGAAGTCAAATGTGGGTAAGGAGGCTGAGCAGATACATGCTCCAGGCATCAATGCCCAACTGCTGTAGCAGGAAGGCTTCTTTCTAGAATAAAAATAAGAATGTTTACCCCAGGACATCCTAATTTTTAACCACATTGAGAGGAGGGCAATTAACTCCCATGTGAGTCCTGGGGAAGCACTGAGCCCTGCAAAAGTCAGGGTGCTGCAGCCATTCAATGGTCATTCCCACAGGAACTTCCAGAGCCTGAGACACGTGACAGAGACTTAAGTGAATACACTAGTGAAAGTTAAGATTCTAGGCATTTTGGTGGCAGAGAGCTCACCTATTAGGAAAAAGTTAATAATTTAAAAAGGAAACAATTGAAATACAATTCAATATTAAAACAATACAAACAAGTAATAAATACCAGAGAGAAGAAATTCCCAATTTGGAACATTTGAACGGTTACATGGAGTAGGGTTTTAAGAATGTCTGAAAGGCAGCTAAAAATTAGTCAAAGTGGCATAGTGACAACTTGCTCTGTTGACATTCGATTTGTGCTTGAGAGGAAATGAAGGGTCTCAAATGACCTGTCATCATAAATAAAGACATTAAGAAGAGGCCAGAAAAGCTGTCAATTAGTCACTAGAGATATTTCACTTTCTGGAAGGTTACTGTCCCCTGTTCCCAAATTGAGGCCTTATCTTGGGTAGTCAAAGCCAGCGAAAGTTTTTTCAGTTTCAGATTACATAAATCAAAGACACCATTCCATTGCCAAAAGATAACTACCTTCTGAGTTCTGGCTACATCTTTGTTCAAACTATTTTAAAAGTATTCAGAACTTGGCATTTCAATCCAGCCAACTGAATATATTAATGTTAAATCTGACTCAAGAGTCAGATAAAGAATTTGTTATTAAAACACTTGCTGGAAAATGGATTTAGTGACTTTTTGATAAATATAATAACCTGCTGAAGAAATGCTGAGGGAGTACAGAATACACTGTAAACATATAAGAACTCAATTCTGACCTTTCTTAAAATTGGTCACTTTCAATTTGGAACTACAAATATAATAATTATGATCTAAATGAAATCATTATGCCTGCAAAACAAAAATTAACACTAGCTGATTGTCTATATAAATACTTTCTTGTTTAGCACTCATGAGAGCCCTGAGAAGCAGGTACTACTATTCCAATTTTGATCAGTGTAGAAACTGAAACTCAATAAAGAGACTCCTTGAGAGAAGCCCATACATACTCTTGACTACTTCCTTTCTAAGACATGACACCATGTGTTTAATATATGTTAACTGTTCACATAGTCAAGAAATACATGCTTGACCAGGATTAGATCAAATACCTATTTTAGCTCAAACCATTTCTTTTTTCCATGGCAAGGGCTTGTAAATGTTTCTCAAAATGTGGGCCATATGGTCTCTGTTACAAGGACTCAACTCTGATATTGCAATCCAAATGAAACCATAGACAATACACAGGGTTGTGTTACAATGAAACTATATTTAGACAACCAGGTTGGCTTTGCAGTCTGTCAACCACAGTAAACTGTTAGTAAAATGACACAAACAAACAACAGCGAAAGATACAAAGTCACACATTGGTATTTGCATCTCATTGTTTCACTGAGGAGGACCAGCAATTGGGACTTGAGATGCTAAGGCTTGGTCATGGTTGGATCACTGAGATTCACTAATGGAAAAGAGAAAACCAAGACATGACTGGCTTTTTCTTTAAAAAGCCAGTCTACAAAAACACCATAAGCTTATGCTCTAAGATCAAGAATCGACAAATGGGATCTCATAAAACTGCAAAGCTTCTGTAAGGCAAAGGACACTGTGGTTTAGGACAAAACGGCAACCAACAGATTGGGAAAAGATCTTTACCAATCCTACAACAGATAGAGGGCTTATATCCAAAATATACAAAGAACTGAAGAAGTTAGACAGCAGGGAGGTAAATAACCCTATTAAAAAATGGGGTTCAGAGCTAAACAGAGAATTCACAGCTGAGGAATGCCGAATGGCTGAGAAACACCTAAAGAAATGTTCAACATCGTTAGTCATAAGGGAAATGCAAATCAAAACAACCCTGAGATTTCACCTCACACCAGTGAGAATGGCTAAGATCAAAAACTCAGGTGACAGCAAATGCTGGCGAGGATGTGGAGAAAGGGGAACACTCCTCCATTGTTGGTGGGGTTGCAGACTGCTGCAACCATTCTGGAAATCAGTCTGGAGGTTCCTCAGAAAATTGGACATTGAACTGCCTGAGGATCCAGCTATACCTCTCCTGGGCATATACCCAAAAGATGCCCCAACATATAAAAAAGACACGTGCTCCACTATGTTCATCATGTAGCCTTATTTATAATAGCCAGAAGCTGGAAAGAACCCAGATGCCCTTCAACAGAGGAATGGATACAGAAAATGTGGTACATCTACACAATGGAATATTACTCAGCTATCAAAAACAATGACTTTGTGAAATTCAGTAGGCAAATGGTTGGAACTGGAAACTATCATCCTGAGTGAGCTAACCCAATCACAGAAAGACATACATGGTATGTACTCATTGATAAGTGGCTATTAGCCCAAATGCTTGAATTACCCTAGATGCCTAGAACAAATGAAACTCAAGACGGATGATCAAAATGTGAATGCAGATCGCTCATGAGAGACACAGCCAGAATACAGCAAATACAGAGGCGTATGCCAGCAGGAAACCACTGAACTGAGAACAGGACCCCTTGTTGAAGGAATCAGAGAAAGAACTGGAAGAGCTTGAAGGAGCTCGAGACCCCATATGTACAGCAATGCCAACCAACCAGAGTTTCCAGGACTAAGCCACTACCCAAAGACTATACATGGACTGACCCTGGACTCTGACCTCGTAGGGTTGCAATGAATATCCTAGTAAGAGCACCAGTGGAAGGGGAAGCCCTGGGTCCTGCTAAGACTGAACCCCAGTGAACTAGACTGTTGGGGAGAGGGCAGCAATGGGGGAGGGGTGGGAGGGGAACACCCATAAGGAAGGGAGGGGGGGGGATGTTTGCCCGAAACCGGAAAGGGAATAACATTCAAATGTATATAAGAAATACTCAAGTTAATAAAAAAAAAAAAAAAAAAAAAAAGCCAGTCTAGTTGGCTAGACTGAAGTCAGACCTCACAGAGCAGGTTTCTAAGTCTTCACTGAAATAGAAAAACTGTTGTTCACCATTCTATAACTGTTGTTCACCATGTCTCGGTAATGATGGTCCCCTGTGATAACCCAGTCTCTGAAGTAGAAAACCAGGGCCTCAGATGACTTATCTAAGCCAAGTTCCATAATGACATTATTTAGCTATTCTTTGTTAAAAAGGGATGCATATTCCTTGTTTAAAAGGCTGTATATTTATTTTTAAAAGGTATTTTACTGCTTGTGTGGGGGGAGTAGAGGATGTGGAGGTCATAGGTCAATCTGAGATATCCTCCTTGACTACTCTTCACCTTATTTTTGAAGACAAAGCCTCTCACTGAACCTGGAGCTCACCAATTCAGTCAGACTAGTAGGTCAGCAGGCCCCAGGGAATTTCCTGTCCATATTGCCAGCAATGAGACTATGGCCATGGGCTGTCTCACCCAGCTTTTTACATGTGTGGTGAGGAGAGGATATCAGGCCCTCATTCTTGAAGGCCAAGTACTTTACCAACTGAGCCATCTTCCCAGACTCTGAAAGGGAGGGAGGGAGGGAGGGAGGGAGAGATAAAAGTCCTCTATATACTGGCAGCTAGATGGATAATTTATTAGCACAACGACCATGAGTAGGATTTGGAATGAGGGTTTAGAATGAGATCCATAAGGGCAAGATCCAAAAGAACGATGAGGTGATGACCAAGAATAACAACGAAAATAACAAATAGTAATTAAAGTCAACGAATCAAAAATTATAAAGGTGGTGCTGGAAATATGGCTCAAGTGGCTGAAAGCACTTGCTGTTCTCGCAGAGGACCTGGGTTTGGTTCCTAGCACTCACATCAAGTGGCTCGCAGCCTCCAGCTTTAGAGGATATGACACCCAGCCTTCCCTGGGCTCCTCAGACACTCGTACACATGTAGTATACACACACATACTCGGGGATACCGAAATACACCTAAAATTAAATGTATTTTGAGGAAAATCATAGAGGTGACTCTTCTAAGTGGAGTAGATCAGTGTCCCATTCTCCTGTTTCCATTAGAAGTAGCACAAAAAGCGAAGATCTAGGCTTTCTACATTTAAAAAGAGGTGTCAGAAATAAGAAAAGTAAGAGTATGGCAGGAATGCTCTGTCTCTTTTCAAAATTCGAGGCCAAGTTCTCCCTTATCAATTATTTCTGTTTTTATTCTCTTTCTAAGGATTTTACAGAACTAAAAATGTTTGCATGTGTGAAAATGCTAAGTAAAGCAATTGGCTCTATGAAAATGCAGGCGATGTTGAAATATTCTCATTATGTTGATCAACTGATCTACTGATATGTTGAAAAGAAAATTTTGGCATTCAACCTTCCTAATAAGACTTTAAGTTCCTAGAAGGCAGCTGTTCCATAATCCAATTTACACTGTTGTTAAGAACAGGGCTCCTCAAAAAACCCTTTGAACTGAGTTGAAATTGACCCGGGCAAACAGAGTGCACTTATTAAAAGGTTATTAAATGAATGATAAAAGAATAAACAATAGGTACCCAGATGTACATTTGTCCTGATTTTTCCCAGTGAGCTGCCTTTTGTGTTTTTTCTTGTAGGTGTAACATACAGTGCCCAACAAATGCCCTCTTCGTGGACCCTAATACCTCTCCATAGTATCAAAGGCTGGAGAGCAGCCTCATGCTGTCAGCTACGGGCATTTTTTCAGTTGCTCACTCCAAGAATGAACCAGTAGAGCCAGAAGGAAAGATGGAGCCAACAGAGAAAGCAGAAAGGCAGAAAAATAAACTTTTTAAAGACCTGGAAATCTGTGAAAGGGAGAGAGAAAGAAGGAGGGAAGGGAGATCCTGAGAGGAAGAGAGACCCCACCCCTCCCAGAAGTCAGGGGCAGCTCTTAGGAGATTGCTAAGCCTTAGTTTTACAATGTGTGCGCTCCCAGAACATGGCCGGCGATGCAAAAGCCAGGCAGACCAAACAGAAATAACTCAGAAAAACTGAGAAACGCACAGCGAAACACAATCAGATCAGCTATTGAGCAGTCCTCAAAGAACACAAAGGAGCACACATTCTCTCAGCTCCACACGGGTGCCCTCCACGCTTGTCTTACACCAGTGCTCTTCTTCCTTGACTGTACATCTTGAAACAAACAAAACCCCCATTTCCTAGCAAGAATCATTTAAGAAACTTGTTGTCTAGGTTCCTATATTAGGAGAAGAAGAAAACAGACATATTCCAAGGCACTACTGTCATTTATCCTTAGTCTAAAATGGACATTAGAACTTGGAGCAAGCCACAGGCTTGTTTTATTTTTAATGGAATGCAATTACTTAAAAGCCAATACAAAGCCACACTTAAGCTCTTTCAGAATGCTTCTAGATTGAACTTTGCTTTCACAGCATTTTTTTTTACAGAACCTTTGACAGAAATTGGCATTAACATAATATTGGCTATTTTCCCCATTCCTTCATTTTAAAAGTGCAAAGTCCTTTGGAAGAAGATGTAAAATGACGAAAGTGGCTAATAAATGCACGATCACAAATGCAAAATATTCTAAGAACATACTTTTTAAACTTTCATAATCTGACCAGTTATGTTGATCACTAATCAGTTTATATTCTTGTCAGATCACATAGAAAAGCCATATTATAGTATCATTCAATAAGAACATGCTTAACGATACAGAATTAACGATAAGTTTATTTGCCATATAGTAACTTTATTTGATACAAATGTTTTGTTTCCTCTTTTTCAACAGATCCCAAGGCATACTACCTTTAATTTTTTTCCTAACAAATGTGATAGCACTAAAGGACTGCCTATCTACCTAGTCCATTTTTCTGTTTGAAATTGTTAATACATTCCCCCTTGTTTTTGATCATGAATGAATTTTTAAAAGACCTCCCAACTCTTTCTTTTGAAGAGGGAGGTGGAGGGAAAAAAAAAGACCTTAGGCTACCAAAAGAGCAGTCACTGATCTTTCCGTTAAATAAACTGAACTAGAGCTGGTTCTTCATGATTCATGTCTTAGAAAGTGTAGAAGTCTCACTGAAGAACTGGGCACAGAAGCTGCTCCAGTGTTCACAGATACCTGACTTTACAAGTTTTTGTGAAAGAGCTCGCCTGTAGATGAGCATTACTCCACCATTTACGAGGGTTGTTTGTCAAGACAAAAAATAAGGCGCCTCCTCCCCACAAATTAAAGAATCAAGTTACAATCCATTATTTCATTTCTGATTGTTTTTCTTGGTAATAAGTGGGAAAGTGGATACTGGATAAAAGTCTTCACGGAGCTAAAAAGACTCGACATTAAAGGCTCCAATTAGCTATAAATCAGTTGTCTTTCCTACTGGGGTAGAACAAGAGAGAGAAGAGAGGGGGTGGCTAGAGAAAAGCAGAATTGGAGGAGCTTCCAAATGAAATTCTGAAAAAAGATATCTACTGCAGACTTTCAGGGGCTGTTAGGATAATCTGATCAAACGTGTAAAACAAACCCTCCGGAATCACGTGTGGATCTTGCCTCTTAAGATCTCTAAAGCGCATCTGAAGAGGTTAGGGACCCTCATAAAACAAAACTTTTATGTGCATGCTTTCCTGGCTTGTTCCTAAACCCGGAGATGTGCCACACACTGGCACTATTGTTATGCAAACAATGCCTAAAGGGCTATAACCATTAACGACCTCTCATTAAAATGGCTTTCAAAAATTTGTCACACCATCTAAAAGCTAACAGGTACATTAACTCCACCTAAATCCACATTCAAAAAGACGAATCCTACCGATCCTTATTCTGAAACTCAATGCAACAAAAATTAAGAAACGACGTTTTTGCATTTCTCTTTCGACGTTAACAGTTGTCAGATGCGAGCAACTTAACTTCTCTACATTTCGCGTATCGTCTAATGCCCGCGGTGGAACACTTATCAGCTGTATCTTGTGCGTGCGCTGCATTTAACTGGCAAAAGTTTGCGGTGGGAATGAAAATCAAACAAGAGTATTCTAAAATAAACTCTCAGGAAGTGTGGCTTTAAAGGCTACACTCGCCTTTTGCTATTACATTCAATCCCCTTGTGTATGTATTTCACAAATTTCCCTCGTGGATATTTTTTTCCCCTGAGAACGGTGGTGGTGGAGGATCAATTTACATGGGGCAGCGGGCGTGTATTGCTTTTTAATGCAGTTTAACGACAATAATTCGTGCTTGACAAACTAAGATGTCAGAATTCGTTAGGAAAAAATCATTAGGCTTATCAGTGCAAAAGTGAGCTCCCTAATTTGTGTGAATTCGGTTGTTTTCCCTTTTTCTAAAATGTCCATTGCCTACAAAATCCGGAGGAAATCCTGACTTAGACCTATTGCGTCTCCGCCAGGTCTCCGCGAAGTCTGTGGGACTCGGGTCCTGACAACCCTTCAGCGACTGGGCTCTGAGGGAAGCTAACCCCGCGCGGTCGCACAGCTCTGGGTCCGAAGGACCGCTGGGCGACACTGGACCGCAACGCCAACCTGGCGGGGAACCCTGGTCTGCTCTGAGACCGAGGGACCGGGAGAACTGCACCCCGGTATGCGCTGAGGAAGCCCAGAGGAACACCCCCCGCCAGCCGGAGCCAGGACTGCTCTGAGGGGACCTGGGGGACCCCAGAGCAAAACTCCATTTGCTCTGATAAAACTGGGGAATCTCAGAACCGGACCCCGGTCTGCTCTGAGATCTAAGGGACCCCAGAATTAAGCCTCGTTCTGCTCTAGGGACATCTAGGGGACCTCAGGACTGGACCCTAGCCGGCTCTAAGGAGTCGTAGGGATCCCCAGAACCAGACCCAGGTCTGCTCTGAGAAATCCCACCTCCCCAGGCAGTCCCCAAGGTCCGCCGGCGGCGGCGGACCCCGCACTGCCTTCTGGTTGGGACCGGTTCCCCAGACTCTCCCCAAGCCAGGGAGGAACTTCAGAAGCCCGCATCGCGGTCCCCGCGGAGGCGCGGGGATGACAGGCGACCTCCGGGACCCGGTCACCGAAGAGATCTAGAGGACGCTTCTAGGCAGCGTCCGCAGGACGGCTTTACCTTGGTGTACTTGATCTCGAGGTTGGGCGTGGGTGACGGCAGGAGCTGCAGCGAGGCCATGAGCGCGGCGGGGTCGGCCTTCACCTCGCCGGGCATGGCGATCTCGCTGGAAGTCATGGGCGGCCGCGGGTGGGTGTGCGCGGGGCGCTGCGCGGCCGGGGCGCGCTCGCTGTATATAGGCAGGTGTCAAGCGGGGGGCGCTTCTTATTGGACGTGCGGCCCACAGGCGCGGGGGGCCGGCCCATGAGGACATTTGCATACGGCCGCGCGCGGCGCCCGCACGGTCAAGTCCGCGGCCCACGCTCCCGCGGGCGCCCCCGTGGGCCTCGACGGCTGGAGCGCGGCCTCGGCCGGACCGCGCTGGCTGATGGCCGCCCCGCGAGCCTTAGCGCTGGCCGACCCGGAGGAGAGGCGCCCGAGCTCCGGCCCCGCCGAGCTTTGCGCCCTTCCGCTCGCTCTCCTCCAATCCCCGGGGTCCGGAGCAGCCCGAGAGAGCCTTCGCCCAGGCTTTCACGTGGCGCGAAGGGCGCGTGGCCGCTGGTGGGGTAATAGATGCTCCCCACACTCCGGAGGAGAACCTTCTGGAACCGCCGACGCCGCGCTGGCCCCCGCCAGCCTTCTCAGCCCAACTGCTGCCCTCTGCCGGCCCCGCGGCCTAGCTGTGCCTGAGGCCGTGGGCTTCTCTGCCCTGGGTTAGGTAGTTAGTTCCAGTCCTTGATGTTCTCCTCCCCGCCCTTTCTTTTCCTGATCCCAACCACACCATAAACACTCGGGATTGTCTGTTGCTCTTCAGGGCATCCTGTCAGACCTCCGGGTTGAGCTTCCATCTCCATTCCCTTCTCGTCCTACAAGCAGCCTTACAGTTAAGTAAAGATGGGCGCTGATCAGGAACCTAAGACAGTTCCCTCCACTTAGCGTGGGAGCGTCACTGGACTAATGTCAGGGCCCCATGTAGACGGCTCCTTATAAGGCTTTCCGCCTCGATCCCTGTGAAAGCCTCACGGTTTTACCCACAGATTCCACCCGTTTTTCTGTGGAAGACTGAACTCCCAAGCAACTGCTTCATTCTTACCTTCATTTTCAGAACTCCTTGACTCAGAATCATTTCTTTGCATGTTGTTTACGACAAAATGCTTACTATAGATGTGGCCATTAATTAAAATTTCCTAACGATTGGTGCTTAAATTCTATGCAGACAGAATGCTGTTGTCTTAATTGAGTTTGTGAGACAGTTTCAGGCTCTGAGAATTCAGAGTATCTGCCTAAAGTGATCCGAGTGGGCTGCATCGTAGAGCAACAATAGAGCTTAATTTGAGCAGCTGAGAGATTTCCATTCACAGGGAACATTTATGGCCGAAGAGTATGTCATAATAACCGAATATACTCCCAAGAATCGCTCTTATTTAATCAGTAGAAGACCAGATACTGAGAATAAGAACTTGGTGGGGAGGTAGCTGTGTCGGTAGAGTGCTTGCCTAGAATGCTGGATTCAGTTGCCAGCACCACACAGAACTGGGGTAGTGATGCATGCCTATAATTCCAGCACCCCACCGGGGAGGTGGAGACAAAAGGGTTAGAAGTTCATCCTCCCTTATAGGATCCTCACAAATGCGCGCGTGTGCATTTGTGTGTTTGCCGTGGGGCGGGGGATGATCTCAGGATTTGGCCAAGGAAGAGCAAAAGCCCCAGAAAATAGTTTTTGTTGCTGTTCTTCGACTTGTTATTGTAGTTTTTGTTTGGAGTGTTTTATTTTTGTTGTTCGTTTGTTTTGTTCAGAGGTATTTTCCCCATCTTCCAAGCAGGGCACAATGCTGGAGGTCACTTTAAAACTAGATGAATCTGGCCTTGCTCCCGGGTAAGCTCAGAACCTTTCCTATAGATCTATAGGATCACTGACTGTAGGAGGGTCAGCTCTCAGAAGTGGAGCAAGGACCTTGGTGCTCCACCTAAAGCCGAGGCTGAGTAACTAGGGAAGCTGACCTTTGCCCTGCTTGTAGCTAGAGAAGTGAAACTTCACTGGTAGAGGTAGAAAAACTGCAGCAGAGTCTGCAAAGGCACCTGAACCCCTAGAGCTGTGCAAGAATGTTCCAGGGAGCATCGGATGCAACCGGGGGAGCAGCACACAGGCGGGTAAGGCAGTTAACTCCAGCTTGTGGGAGCCTCAGTGCTTCTGGGGATCTTAATGATGGAAGTACTGAAAAACCATTAGAAGTCTTTGAGGAAGAACGCAAACGGGGAAATTTGTGTTGTGTCGGAGGGCTGGAAATGGTCTGGAAGGATTGGCTAAAAGCATAAGCCGAAAGTTTGCCCTTTTGACCCCTCTCTTACTTGCTAACTGCAATTTGAAAGACCAGTCAGTATGCATGGATCATTGTCAACATTTGGTGCAGGTAAATTGAGTTCTATCTTGGGAGTTAAGGGTGTGTATTTTGACTTAGCATCTCTGGACATCTCCTAGGTCATGCTCAATGACAGCTGGTTTGGATGGTTCCCTCGTGGCCCCTTTCCCTTAACACTTTGCAATTAGACAGTGAAGTGATAGCACAGGACCTGAGTCTTCTATTTCCCATCTGCCTTTCTCGGTCCCTAAAACAACACTAGGCACTGTAAAGCATTCCTATTGGCTGTTCCAAGACGAAAGTATTGTAGCTGTCCACTCCCACAGTGGACAGACCTTCTGACCTTCTCCAAGTAGAGAGCACTTTTTTTTTTTTTGAAGCTGTAAGCTTCCTTACTTGTCCCATCGTTTGCTATGCATGTTTACGTTCAAGCATTTGTAAGATGCTTTCCTCCATAGGAAAACCGTCTGCATCTTAAACTCCAGATTATATCCTCCTTTGGACCAACAGCTTCGCTTCAAGATGGGAACAAAATGTAGCAGGGAACAGAGTGTTGCAGCCATAATACTTCTTCAGTCTGCTTGTTGTAGACTCCCAGCACTTACGTTCCTCTGTGCTGAAGACCCTCTCCATGTCTCTCCTCGATGTTTTCTTTCGTTTGTCCTTTTTCTTTATTATCTTGTTTTGTCACTGTCTCATTTCCTCCGTAGAACGTATAATTTTGGAAATGATCTTCCTATTTCTAAGTTTTGGTCTTTGCCCCTGATTTAGTTACAACGTCTTTTTCCCACCCTTACAACGTTCCTCCTCCCCACCCCACCCCAACCTGTAATTATTTATTGTTTTGAATACATCTCATTTGAAACCCCCTGCATCAGGTAACCTAAGCTACAGAATGCTCTGTTTCCTTGTGAAAACAATTTATTAGGCCCAGTGGAGCCAATATCCTGGAGTTGTAGAGGAGAAAAATAAATTCTTGCCTCATATTTCCTCACCTGAAACATAGAACACAATGCTGTAATTTCAAGGCCTGGGTTTTATGTGAAGGTTGTCTTTAAGGGATACAACCCTAACAATTTGGGCTGCATATTTTAAGAGTAT
Source organism: Rattus rattus (assembly GCF_011064425.1). Classification (NCBI taxonomy): domain Eukaryota; kingdom Metazoa; phylum Chordata; class Mammalia; order Rodentia; family Muridae; genus Rattus; species Rattus rattus. Next base: position 65,522,380 of record NC_046161.1, on the reverse strand, counting down.
GCAAGTATTTATTAAGAAATGCGCTTTCTAAATCAACAAATGAACCTGAATGGGACATAAAGATTTCTCTCCAGGAAGGTACCTTTGTTTCAGTGAACACTCAGCTGGGATGTCAAACCTCTATGTTCTGGAAGCGTCTCAGCGTCAGATGGCCTGCTTAATGGCTTCCCCTTTCCATCACTAACCACGCTGACAGCCTACCTTTTCTAACTGATATGCTGGCATTGTAATTTATCTTCCAAAAAATAAATCACATGTTATAGCCTTTCTATCATCCCGGATAATCGAATCAGTTCCTTAAATGTCTTTAAGTCTAATGATTTGAAAGAGGCACATTGTTTGAAATATTAAAAAAAAAAATCAGGGCCCTTATGTTGTATGCAGAATGATCTCAGAGCTCATTTCAAGTCTAAGTGTCTCCTAATGGTCTCATCCATCTCCAATGGGATGTGCCTGGCCACTTTATTTAAAATGTTTCCTGAAAATTCTGACAGACAAGCTTAACACAGAGTATATTTAGAGGGGAATACATTTTATTCATTAACAAAAGCTTTTATAAAGAGCGTTACCTATTTTTACCCAGAAATGTTTAATGAAGTATTTTGGACCTATTATGAAAAATCTATAAAAACAAATGCATCTATTTAACATCAATATTAACTTTTTTATTGGCCATCTAAACACCCATTTAATTAGCTCTTCCTCCTAATGCCCAGAAGAGGCTGAGATTGGACCATTTATTAGCTATAAAAATTCTCTAGATATTAACTCCCTCGTTTCTTAATGTGGCCCGGTCACCATATTCCACTGAAAGGAATATCTGCGGCTGCAGGATGTGGGTTACTGACTGGATATGATTTCAAATCTCTGCTTCAATACAGAGCACAATACTTTGCTTTTGAAAAGGATCCTCCATGTTTGGGTGACTCCGGGAGATGATTTGAAAAGTGGGAACTAGGTTTGTGGTTTTTGTAATAGCCATTTCTACTTCATATGCACGCCACAGTGAGCGATCCAGCTCTGCCTTGGAGCTTTGCGTTTTATCAGTAACCACACTTTAAATGAGGAACGGAATGGAGATCCCAGCTGGCAGGCTTTTCTGCCAGGCCTGAGGAAAAAGGCATCAGCGCCCTCTGCAGCTGATGGTGTGTATGTGCACGTGAATAAGAGTTTAACTTCATTGTGTTTTGTCTGATGCTAAGACTAAAATTTAACTTAAGTTAATGTGCAGGAAAACATCTTGGAGATTCAGAAAAGTTTTAGGCTAAAGATAGCTTAGAAGAAAGACTGTCATTGAAATATCTCTAAAAGCTCAAATTTGCCATAGAAAATACGGCATAGAAAATGCACTTAGAACCTGTTCACATAGACTTTAGAGCTAGAGGTGTGCGAGTCACAGATTAGACACAGCTATTACTACTATGTCAGGATAGGAGATGTTTACATTTATATTGTGTTGGGAGAGAATTGTGGGTGCACAGTCCATGACGTGCATATGAAGGACAGAAAGCAACTTTCGAAAGTTGGTTTGGTTCTCTCCTTCCACCATGGGGATCTCCAAGACCAAACTCAGGTGGTCAGGCTTGGCACCAGATACCTTTTACGTGCAAAGCCACCATAACAGCCCAGGTCTGGAGATATTATAGATGTTTTTCAACCATTTAAGTGCTTGGCATGTAATTCAGATCCTCCCACCTCCCGCCATTTCCTGTTCCTGAGTTTATATTTTTCTTTTGACTTTTAAAATCCCTCACCTCAATACCCTCACCTCAAGAATTCTGGCTGTTGTTGCTTTCTGTAGAGCTCTTTTGTTCCTCTGCACACACTTCCCCCCAATGACGGCTTTTTGTAGACATTCAAGTCCAAGGATCTTTGGGGGAACAAGGTGTTCTCATGTGAACATCAGTAATGTTTGGGATAAAAACCCGGATTCATAGCCACTAGAAAACAGAACTAAATGAACAATCCTGTTGTCCTCCATTGCATCCTGGGAGGGCCACTGAAAACAGAAGGAGGGATACTAGATGTCTTTGTAGCAGTGGAGGAAAGTTAACTACTTCTCAACTATAAATGTGTGGAAGGCACAGGGCCAGAACAAGAGGCATTCAATGACAGGACGTGAGCATCCATTTTGGACAACCAGAAGCAAACAACAAGGAGCCTTGCTTCCTGCATGCATATTTCCCCTTCAGGGGGACTGTGACTAACTGGCTGCTGCTGCTAAACCTGGAAATACTAGTTTATAAAGAACACACACACACACACACACACACCCCTATGTGACATGTCCCTATCCTAGAATTTGTAGCGAGTTTGAATGACAGTAAGTAATGTGCAAAGCCATTGGATAGCCTCAGGAGAAATGCAGAATGGTAGTCAAAGACAATATCAGGAAAGGCAAAAGTCCCTCAATTATTCCCGTGGGGCCTTCCACGGGTCTCTTTGTACTTTTGATTGCTATGGGAACAGATACAAATCCCAAAAGATAAACACAGGGTTTTCCAACAGAAAACTCCTGTGACTTTTTCCATGTATATGCGTGCTCATGTATATGTCCTTGAGAACAGAGGACAACCTTGGGTGTTAAACCTTGAGAAGCTGTCTACTTTAACCTCTTTTAACAGAGAGACTCACTCATTAAGAACCCACTGACCCGGCTGGCTGGCTGGCCAGTGAGTGAGCTCTCTTCACTTGTCTGCCTGCTGTGTGTGGATACCAAGCAGGCACCACCACAGCCAGCTTGTCACATGGCTTCTGGGGACTGAGCCACAGCACTGTGTCCACTGAACCTTCTCCTTAACCCCATCTTGTGACATTTTGTACTGCAAAGGTAACACAGATGTGATCCAGTGCACTAGCAATGGGATTCCCAAAAGCAAATGCTGGGACTCGACACCACTTTCAGCTTTCCACATCCAGATGGCGTGACCTTAAGTGTGTGACCCTTCGCTGCAAGAAGAAAGAGAGGAAACAGAGAAGAAAGTAGTACATTTTCCCCACAGCAGAAAAGCAGTCATTACTTGTAATATTGGCAGTTTTCTTATTTATATATTTGGCCATCTTACTGCTGCGTATATGAGTGTGGGGACAGACATTCATGGAACAACAGTCCAATGACTTTTAACCTTAATTCCAATTATTTAGAGAGTTAGAAAAAGAAAAAAAGGTGTGAATGTCTGACTCCACTCCAGAGACTTCGGCTACTCTCTGTCTGGTCGGTTTTGACTGTCACAGTCCAGTCACCTAAGAACGAAGTTCAATTGCAGTATTGCCCAAATCAGACTGCCCTGTAGGTATTGTTAATTGATGTAGGAGGGCCCAGGGCACTATAGGCAGAAGATCCCGCACTGAATACAAGCTGAGCTAACCCTGAACCTGAGAGTGAGCTGGTGAGCGGTGTTCTTCCATGGCTTCTCCTTGAGTTCCTGCCCGGCTTCCTTCAGTGGTAAGGCTGTGAGCTTGGTCCAAGCATTTTACTACATTTTCAAAAGAGTCACAGAGTATTGATTGATGTTCAGATGGGGCCTGGGCGTTGTATTCACCGGGTTCGGATGCCGGCTCATTTCCTACTGCTCTGGCTTTGCTATTTTAAATTTAGTATGTGAAAAACAGATCGAGCCTCAAATGGACTGACCTTTCCACTAATGTGTTTCACCTAAATTAACAGAGACGGTTAACTAATTTATGTTGGAATTGTGCACTTTCCAGTTCACATTTATCAACTCTTAAATGCTTGGTTTGGTGTTGCAATTTAAATTTTTTATTATTACCCTTTAAATCTGAAGAAATGTCGTCCGTCTAATTAGTCAAACTTACATATTCAATTAATAGATTCATTATAGGCTAATGAATATGGAGGCAGCATGGGGGCAGCATCTGCTTGCCACGTGAAACTCAAAGTTTCCATTTACAAAAAAGGAAGCAATCTATTATGTAGTTTAAACACGTGAACTTTCCATTTGAGAGTCTCTACTCAGAGATAGCTCCCTTTTTGGAAGAATATGATAATCAAGACTGAAAGAGAAACATCTGAAAACATATTTTTAACTCCCCCCCCAATATACAGGTCTATGTACATTGTCATTGTAAACAATCACTTTTTCAAAGTGCAAATTTTTTAAATAATACATGCTTAGGAAAATATACATAAGGGCACAATTATTATTACAAATTAAGCATTGTAAATACTTTATTTTATTTTATGTGTGCATGTACCCCTGATGTATATGTGGGTACACCTCCTGCTGAAGGAGCCTGTGGAGGTGAGAGGGGGCTGTCATATCTGGAACTGGAGTCCCAGGCTGCTGTGAGCTACCATGTTGGTGCTGGGAAGTGAACCCTGTTCTCCGGAAGAGAAGAAAGTGCTCTTACACCCAAACCATCGCCACAGCCTCTAAATTAGACACCTTTAACTGTGGGATGTACTGGGTTCATTCCAAACTCATGTGACTTTTGCAGCTTGAAGTAAGTGTATTGACTTTCTTTAGAAAACTGGATGCTCCTAAATTCCGTTGTATTGGAGTGCAGATCATTCAGAGAACATAAAAGAACTTGCACACATGTTCAGTTGCCGGACTTCTGTCTGTTATTTCTCTGGCTCTGAAGAGGTCATCACTTGCTGTAGCTAAGGAAAAACTCACCAATTTCAAGAAACGAGTGTGAGGTCTCGAATTCACTTGAAAAACTAAGAGTGCCAAGACTGCCAGGTGGGAAAAGCCAATGACAAAAATCTGTGGTACTGTTACATCCATGTCAAACCAAGACTGACATTGTTAGGATTCTATTGCTGTGAAGAGACAACACGACCAAGACACCTCTTACATGGAAAAACATTCCATTGCGGCTGGCTGACAGTTGACCGGTTCAGCCCACTATCACCGTGAAGGGAAGCATGGCAGCCTACAGACAGAAAGAGGAGCTGAGAGTTCTACATCCTGATCCATAGGCAGCATAGGGGGAGCATGTGTCACACTAGGTGTAGCTTGAACATAGAAGACCTCGAAGCCCACCCCCACAGTGACACACTTCCTCCAAGACCACACCTACTCTAACAAGACTACAATTAATAGTGCTGATCTCTATGGCCAAGCACTGCGGCACAGGAGTCTATGGGGGCATTCCTAGTCACACCACCGCAGATGTCTATAATGAATCAGAGGGAATGTTTCAGGGACTGAGGAGATAATTTGGTAAAAAGACAGGGTGTGGTGGCCTGCATCTGTAATCCCAGTGCTGGGGAAGTAGAGCAGACATCCCTGGAATTTCCTAAGTAGCCAGACTAGCCCACTAGGTAAGCTCTAGGTTCATGTTAACCTCTAGCCTTCACACACATGTACACACAAACAAACGAACACACACACAGAAGCACAAAATATTTCATAACAGCTGCATTGTACTCCACCGAGGGACAAAATTCAATTTATAGTCCTTACATTTATGAAGATATTTGTATTATTAAAACACCATGTTTCTTTTTGAAATATATTTATTTTTAAAATTAAAATATAATTAATTTCCCCCTTCCCTTTTCTCCTTTTCTTTCTTTTTCTTTTTTTTTTTTTTTTTCGAAACTGGGGACCGAACCCAGGGCCTTGCGCTTGCTAGGCAAGTGCTCTACCACTGAGCTAAATCCCCAACCCCTTCCCTTTTCTCCTACCACCCCTTCCATGTAACTCCATACCTCCCTCTAAATCATGTCCTCTTTTCCTCTGCTGTTGTTAAATATATCTATTAGCACATAGAGCTACAACTTGCTGAGTCCACTTAGTGTTGCTTTTACATATATGACTCCAGGGTTGACCACTTGGCATTTGTTAACCAATTAGGGGCTCATCCCCAGGGACAACTAGTTCTTCCTCTATCAGCTGTCCTTAGTAGAAATCTCTAAGAGACATGATCAATCAGAGCAGACTTCCTGGTTCCCTGACACTTACACCCTTTCCACCCCTTCTTCCAAAGTGTTGCCCAAGCGGTAGTCTAGGAGTTGTTTTGTAAATGTATCTACTGGGTCTGGGCACAGACACTCAATTGTTCTCTTCATTATGACCCACTTTGATTTCCTTTAATGGTCTTTGTCTGCTGCAAAGAGACCACTCCTTGATGAAGGCTAAGAGCTACACTGGGCTATAAATATCACATTCCTTAAGTGCGAAGTCACAGTATCCTTGCTATAGCATCAAGTATGTGTTTACAAAGTATGTAAAAGTGAATTGGTACAGCATACACATGTTTACAAAAGGCCTCCCAAATACTGAGCACTATTGGCTAAACCCATGTGAGTGGGTAAAATGGCTAAATGGACAGAAGAGCTTGCTGTGCAAGCATGGTGACCTGAGCTTGGGTTCCAGAATCCAAGTAAGGGCTTAACGAGAGGACCAACTTTATATAGTTGTCCTCTGACTCCCGTCAATGTTCAGAGGCACATACATGCATGCGCAAACACATGATAATAAAAAATTTTAAAAAGAACATTTCTTCAAGTGCATTTTTCTAACTATAAAGAAAACGAACTCTTTATCCATGTGGCCATGTGGCATCTGTTAAAACTGTGAAATAAGTACCCTCGGGCTACAGAAGTTGTGCTATGAGCTGGGTCATTTAATCCCATCGATGGAAAGGCAGAGACAAGCAGATCTCTGAGTTTGGGGTCTGATCTGCATAGCAAGTTCCAGGCCAGCCAGAGATACACAGTGAGACCCTGTCTCAAAACAAAAAGCTGTGGCATGAGCAAGATTTGATCATTACATCTTCACATCCTCAAAGAGTAAGCAAGCACAGCTCTATTAGGAACCCCAGGGTCCAGAAGGAGCCATGGCCTCGTGTTAGGAGTGCTGTGTTCAAACCTTGAGAAGCACCTTAAGGTGACATTGTGCTCTGAATGGTGTGAAAGAGAAAAATGCTATCTGCCCAAGAATTAGAAAGATGGCATTGGAACTGGACCTAAGTGATAAGTGAGTGGGGGTGGTAGAAAGACTAGGGAAATTTTTTAAAAGGTTTCATTACCATAAAACATACCCATAGAGGAAAGCCTTCTCATTTGTCTGAATGAGAAGCCAAATGTTGTTAGCAGAAGGGGAGGCAAGAACAAATAGGCTCTGTCTCTCACATACCCAGGAATCTGCTTATGCAATCCTATTACTACATGGGGTAGCCAGAGGATACACAATCCCAGGAAAGTGTTCTGTGTGTCATTGCCAGCCAGCCTTACAGGTAGCAAGGCAAATGCAGAAAAAAAGACATGGAACCAAAGGGTCTTTGGGGGAGGAATTCCTGGGGCCATAGGAAAAGGGGAAAAAAGGGGGGGCAGAGTGATGAGAAGAAATGGTCTGTGAGAGACTCTTACATCTTTCTTTTCTCTCAGCATAATGTGGGGTTCCAGGTCAAAACAAGATATTTGAAACAGCATGATTAGCAACAGCCAAAAGGCAAAAATCACATGACTGATGACTGATGGATAAGCCAATGTGTGAATCCACGAAATGGACTCAGCCATGACTGCAAGCCACTATGCAGATGAACTTTGAAGTCAACCTAAAACAGCAGTTCTCAACCTGTGGGTCACAACCCCTCTGAGGGTTGAACGACCCTTTCACATGGGTGATATATCGGATATCCCACATCGCAGATATTTACAGTACACTTCATAGCAATAGCAAAATTACAATTTTTGAGGTAGCAACAAAATAGTTTTATGACTGGGGATCATCACCACATGGGGATCTCAGTATCGAAGGGCCTTGGCATTAGAAAGCTTGAAAACCTTAGGCCAGTTTCAAGATCTAAAACAAAGAAAACAGTCACCATGTATTATTTGGTTCCATTTATCTGAGATGTCTAAATTAGCCAAGTGTATGAAGTCAGAAAAGAGATTAGGCTAAAAGCAGATGTGACAACTGAGGGACAGCAGCTAGGGAAAATGCCTGCCCCCCAGATGAACCATATGATGTGTGGCCTGATTTCAAATGGGTATCTATAAAAATGGGATGAACTTATTACAGGAAGAGTGAGGGTGGATACCAAGAAACAGCTATAGGATCTGATGTTTTGAAGGTTGCTGGTAACCTTTAAAAGGGGATTTTTCTAAAGTGTGGAGAGAACCAAGTGAGTGGGCAAGGAGGAAGTGGATGGGGTTTGCCTTTGAAGAAGTTTGGCTGTGAAGAGTGAGGTCAAGGGGACATGGCTTCTCCAACTGCCCTCCTGACCCAGTCTCATTTACAGCTCTTTCTTCTGAAGGTAAGTATTCCTTTGAGCTACCATCCAACTCTCTGAGCTTTCCTTCAACCTGATCTCGTCCCATTTGTCATGTTCTGTTCTAAATTACAACAGGAGAAGACATGAAACACACACAAAGTGTGGATATCCTGGAAAACAACCAGTAAAACTGTCATGATCTTACCAGGACAGAAGAAAATCTCCAACTACACGTTCCCACTCAAAGGATGGGTGCAACCTGTATGTAAAAGAGGCTCGGGTTCAGGTTGAACTGAAGAAGGTACAGCCTGAGGGAGCATCAGCTGACCACTTACTCTCCAATAGTTGAGGAAAATATCCTCGCAAATTTCTCTGAAACTGGAGTTGTTTTTAAAATTATTGATGTGAAAGAGAAACAAAATGACCTTACAATGGTAATCTTTCCTCCCAACAAGCTGCGCTGACGTCTTGTCTGAGGGAACCTAATTTTAGCCTGGGTCTCAGAGAATAGCCACTCATGAGTTAACAGCTATAACTCCACAACTTAGGAAAATAAATCGTCAAGGAAATAGCCAGCAGGAGAAAATTCCACAGTAGAATCATAGACTTCAGGTACTAGACATACCAGAGAATACAAGATATAAGGCTAAGATGTCTTTTTATAAAAATGATTTATTTATTTTTATTTCATGTGAATTGGTGTTTTGCCTACATGTATGTCTCCGTGGGAGTGCTGGATCCCCTAGAACTGGAGTTATAGACAGTTGTGAGCTGCCATGTGGGTTCTGGGAATTGATCCTGGGTCCTCTGGAAGAGCAGCCAGTGTTCTTAAGCGCTAAGTCATTTCTCTAGCACCCAATTTAAGATAGTGTTTAAAAGTACACACACACACACACACACACACAGAGAGAGAGAGAGAGAGAGAGAGAGAGAGAGAGAGAGAGAGAGAATCAAAAAGCCTTCTTTGTAAGGATTGCCTGATAAGGACTCATGTCCAAGAGTATAAAGAACAAATAAATTGGGCTGGAGAGATGGTTCAGTGGTTAAGAGCACTGACTGCTCTTCCAGAGGTCCTGAGTTCAAATCCCAGCAACCACATGGTGGCTCACAACTATCTGTAATGGGATCCCATGTCCCCTTCTAATGTGTCTGAAGATAGCAACAGTGTACTCATACACATGAAATAAATATAATAAATCTTAAAAAAACAAATTATAAAAAACAGACTGGCAAATTTCAATTAAATATTGAAAAATCATTTCATATATAAAAATGGGAAATCTAAGTAATGAATGAATAAACATATAAAATAAAAATAAACTTTATTTGGAGTCAGGGAAATGCCAACTAAGTGCTTAGAGACAACTATGTACTCAAAAAATGGTTAAAATGAGAAAAGATGATTTTGCAAAGTGTTGGTAACCATGGAGACCGATGGAAACCCTGAAACACTACTAATGGGGCTATTGATTAGCGTGAGCCTTCGGAAAATAGTTTGTCCTAATTTAAGTAGAATTAAATAAATACATATGGCATCATTGAACATCTTGTATGTAGGAACACACACCAGAGCTTGCATATGTGCACCCAAATCTACCATGCGTAGGGGAGTAGTGGAGCCACAATGTATGTGCCATTCTTCTCAGGGAGAGGTAGAGCTACTGTCTTCATTGAGCATCTACCTTGGCTCTGCTGATTCAAAAAAGCACAGAAATGATGCCGTGCAAGTGATGGACCAAACCACCCAGTTCTAAAACCTTCTGCACTTGCTCCTTTGGAGACCCCAAGCCTCCATGTAAGAGGTCCAGTCCACTTTTTGTTTTTTGCTAAAACATAGCCTGAGAGGACTATAGATAAAAGCTGCCAATGGTTGGAGAGGAAGGAGCCAGCAAGATGGCTTAGTGGGTAAAATTGCTTACTGTTACGACTGATGACCAAGTTTGATCCCTAGGACCCACATGATAGAGGCAGGGAACTGATTTCTGCAAGTTATCCCCTGACCTCCACACATGCACTCGCATCACCCCAAACACAAACAAATAAGTAGACAATTTAATATAAGTAAATAATTTAAATAATGATGATAGAGTTCAAGACACACACACACACACACACACACACACACACACACACACACACACACACACACACACCTGCCCCTGCAACAGGCAGGAGAGCTGGCCCTGAAACTTGTCCTCTTTGTGGTGGCATGGGCAAGAGTGACGCCCTCTCACTTTCACCTCTCTTCACCTGCAGCAGGTGGTAGAGGTGGTTCCAGGGTCACAAGAGTGGGAGAGATGTCCCTGTCCCTCATCAGCTGCAGCACTTGGGAAAGTGGGTCATGCACCTCCCCTGGTCACCACAGTGAGCAGAAGGTGGATGCGAAGACATGGAAAGATGAGTGGGATTGGGGTGTACAGTGTGAAATTCGAGAAGAATCAATAAAAAGTCAAATTGTATGAGAGAGAGAGAGAGAGAGAGAGAGAGAGAGAGAGAGAGAGAGAGAAACACTGTAGACTGTCCAAAGATCACCTTTCATAGGGATTTTAAAAATTATTTACAAACTAAACCCAAATAAAATAGAAGAAATCTGAAACTCATCTGAATAGAAAATAAGCATATATTGGGAAAATTAACAAAACTAAAAGTTGACTCTTTTAATTAGAATCAGCAAACTATTGTTAAACTTAAGAAAAAGAGAAGAAAATCTGATATTGGGAAGGAAAAGAGCTATGTCCCAGGGCTGGAGAGACAGTTCAGCCATTAAGGGCACTTATTACTCTTGAAGAGGACCCGGGTTTTGCAAAGGGGACAGATTTGGTTCCCAGAACCCACATGGAGGCTCACAACCACCTTTAACGTTAGTTCCAGAAGACAGTCCCCTGCCAGCCTCCTCAGACATGGCACCCACGGAAGCACTGCAGATGCTTCACAGACAGACAAGCAGGTGAAACACCCAGAAACAAAACAAAAATAAAATCTGTTTTACAAAGTTACGTGCCTTCGGCTGCTGCAGGTTTAAAGAAGAGAGGATATCATAGACAATCGTATTGCAATACATTTGAGAACTAAGGCAAAGCAATAACTACATAGAAAACATAACTGACTCAAGAAATTTTCTTTACTATTAAAGAAATAAGATCAATTTGTTGTCAAAAACAAAACTCCCCACCTGTGACCAAATATTCAAGGCAGATACTCTTTCTGGAAAAGAGATAACTCATGCTCCAAGCTCTTCCTAATATTGATACCAAAACCACACTACAAAAGAGCAAAGTTATAGGTCAGTCTTGCTAGTGAATAAATACAGTTTTGAAAAAAAATGCAATATTGTAAGGATCATTATTAAGATGAGCTTTTCCAGGAAAGCAAGACTCGGTAAAATTAGGAAATCAGATCATGAGAGACACAACCTGAGCAGATCAAAGTAAAAAGATCATGACCGTCTCAGGAAGTACACAAGAAGTACTTAATAAATGTCAGCACCCATTCATCATAAGAAAAAAAAAGCAAATACCTAAGAAAAGGGAAGTCCCTTAATCACAAATGGTTGTCTTTCTCTTCGAAAGTACACAGAGTAGTCATGACATTTAAGGTAGACCGATGCTTTATATGGTCCAGAGAATGACCATACTTTTGGTTTGAGATGAGTAAGTTTACTAATATATAGTAAATCAAAAGTAAAAGAATAAATAGCAAACATAAGGAAGTAGTGAGACAGACAGAGAGATAACAGCAAAATAACATCAAATTGGATTCCCAAAACAACCAGCAGAAACTAACTGAGATGCCCTGCTAAGGTAGCCAGGGTGTCTGGCAAAGAAAGTCAGTCACCCAGTGTGACTTCCAAGACAAAGAACAGATAACATCACTAAATCAAGCAAGGGTTTGGAAATATCCAGTAGAAACTGACTGGGGAACTTGAGGCAATGGGTTGATGTTCTTGATGGACAGGGCCCTTACCACTCCCATGGCTGAATGGCCAACTTACTCCTTTTTCAACTCTAGTCCCCTTTATGTCATGGGGTAAACAATAGTTCCCTCTGTTGCAAATGCTTTGCCTTCCAGAGGCTTCCAAGGACAGGATGTTTCTACTCTTGGGATTCTTTGTTATTCTTTCCCTCTCTATTACTGAGTTAGGGGAGCCAGCACATCTCTAGACAATGGGTCTTAAAGGACACTTGAGATGAACATGCTGGAAATATGGGGAGAAGGATCAACCCTACAACCACAGACAGCTTCTCAGTGAGTTCCAACAGCACATGACGTACCAAAATGGTGTATATCACAATCTAAATACTAAATTATATATATATATATATATTCAAGCAATGCATATATATGTAGTTTTATATAGAGAGGCATAGATGGATGCATAGATAGATGGATAGATATAAATATAGATACAGATATATTTGTTCAGATATACATGCATAACTTGAGAGCAATAATAGATATTATGAAACAGCCAAGCGTGGAGGCTCACACTTGTAATTCTAGTACTCAGGAGGTAGGAGCAGGAGGATCACAAATTTGAGGCCAATACTTATCAAGAATTTGCCTCAGAAAAAGTAATTTTAAAAGTTGTGTGTGCAGCCACACAGTGATGCATGATTTTAATCTCGGTGCTCAGGGGTCAGAGGCAGATGGATCTCAGTGAGCTCCTGGATAGCCAGTGCTGCATCCTGAAACCCTATCTAAAATAAATAAATAAATCTTAAATACATATGATAATTTATATAAAATGCATAAGCAATTATATAAGCATGTTTAGGTAATTTATGACACAAAGTGATGTCATATACACATACCTAATAATACACTGATAGATGCAAATCTCAACGGGTTTCTCTTGCTGTGCTTGATTGGTTCTTTCGCTGACTAGAACTGTCCTCTTGTCTCGTTTTATTTTATTGGTGCTTCGTTTATCATTTCAGCGTGAAGACTCAACTTTCCACTTATGGAATTTTTAAAATTTTTACCTCTGAATTTTCCTTTTGGTTTCATGTCGGGATTTCTACCATCCAGAGAGCAATCAGACTTATTTTCAACTGTCCTTTTTCCCCCTACTAATTGCTTGTGTGTGTGTGTGTGTGTGTGTGTGTGTGTGTGTGTGCACTCACATGTTTTTAAACTCACCATGACTTTTATCCATGCAACCAGTTAGAGTTCTGTTTGTTTCTTGCCATGTCTAACTTACTTCTAAGGGCTGCAATGACCTTGTTCTGCTCTCCATTTGTGAATTTTTTAATTAATTTATTATTTGATATGTGCGTTCGTGTGCCTGTGTGAATTTGTGTGTCCCACTTATGTGCAAGAGTCCTCAGAAGAGAGCATCAGATTGCCTGGAAATGGAGATACGGGCGGCTGTGAGCTACTTACGTGTGTGTTGGACACTGAACTCTGGTCTTCCGGAAGAGCAATAAGCACTTTTAACCACTGAGCCATCTCTCCAGCCTCTGTTCTTTAATTCTTGAACATCTTATTTGAACCCCTACCATTTTCAAAAGTCATTTCTTCTCTGAATGCTTGTTTAATTGAACTTATAATTTCACCAAGTTTTTAATTTTTTCTTTTATTTATTTCTTGACAGTTATGTACATGGACTTGCTGATCACACCTGCTCCCCATTTACTAAGTTCTAATTGAAGTACTCAAGAGTCAGCTTCTCGGACTGACTGTACATTCTTCTGAAAAGATTTAGCCTTAGATCCTTGGCCGCTGGGGTATAGAAATGATCTCGCTGTAGACTTCTTTTCTTTTTTTGATGTTTCTTCACCCTTGCCACCTCAGTGCAAGAAATTGCATTAACCCACTTTATGTTTTGCAAAACAGTCCACTTGGGGGCGGGAGAGAGCTTGGCTGAGGTCGAAGGCAGCTTTGCAGAGGCCAGCTTGCTCTCACCCCAGAAATTCATTTCATTCTGTTGCAGACAGAATTGTAGTTCCTAAAGATACCCCTATCTCATCTCCTAACTTGTAAGTATTTTACCTTGCATGGCAAAAGGGCTCTTAGAAGTCCGTGAGGGGAAGGGTCAGAGGTGGGGGGGGGGTGGCAGTGATAACAGCTGATCTCGGAGCCCGGTGCTTTGAAGATGGAGGGAGGGACCAAGAGTCAGAGAAGACAAGTGGCTTCCAGCAGCTGCACAAGGCAAAGGGATTCAGTGTTGCTTGGGTCCACCAGAGGGAGTAAGGCTCTGTAGAAACCTTGATTTTAGCTTGGGAAGATACATTTTGGACCATTTTACCCAGAACTGTAAGAAAACAAATTATGCTGTTTTCAAACCACCGAGTGTGTGAGAGCAACAAGAAGTGCACGCACACCACTGCTGCTCTGTCCCCTACACACCGAATAGCTCTGACGAGGATGTTTACGCAGGGCTCTGTGAAGGGAGCTACTGAGCAGCAGGGCAGGGCTGGGCGCCGTTCTGGAATGCACAAGGCTCAAATCGTCAGTGTTTTCTTCCTTACCATTAAAAAAAAAGGTTTTTAAAGTTAAAGCACACAAGGTTATGCTTTTTTTTCCTGACTTGTTACTATTGAATATTTTACTCTTCCATCTACGTTTTTTTATTCATGTCATAATTACCCAGAATTCCATATTGTCCGTTTTTTCCCCTTGAATTCGTATTTTTCTTTTGTTCTTTTCTCTTTTTGAAACCATGAATTAAGAATTATCCAAAAATTAATTTTTAAAAAAAAAGTCTACATTTTTTTCTACTTTTACATGTGTGTGCTATGCGTGTGTTATATACGTGTGTGGGGATAAGTAGGTATAACATGGGTGCTTATGTGTGTGGAGGCCCAGATTTCATGTTGGCAATAATCCTCACTCTACCATCTTATGCAATGAAGTAGGGGTTTTCAATCAAATTCAGAGCTCACCGATATGGACATATGGTATGAACCCCCTTCTCTGCCTTTTGAGGGTGATACATAGGTGGGCTCACACACCCACTTGACATTTACATAGGTTCTGGGGAATATGATTCATACCCTGATCTTCAAACCTCATGACAAGTACTTTATTAATTTATCTCCTAAGACTCCCCAAGTAAATCAGTGTTCACTCTAATTACATAATTCTTGTTCTTTTTTTTTTTTTTTTCTTTTTCTTTTCTTTTCTTTTTTTCGGAGCTGGGGACCGAACCCAGGGCCTTGCCAGGGCCTTGCTCTTGCTAGGCAAGCACTCTACCACTGAGCTAAATCCCCAACCCCATTCTTGTTCTTTTTAAATTAGTAAAATATATTCATAGGACTCCTGTTTTTTTAACATTACTTTTGCTTGAGAGGCCTACATTTCCTCACACTTTTTAAAATTTTCAATACAAAGATTTATTTTTATTGTTTTTAATAATGCCTGTGAGTGGTGTGTGTGTGTGTGTGTGTGTGTGTGTGTGTGTGTGTGTGTGTGTGTGGTGTGTGTGTGGTGTGTGTGGTGTGTGTGTGTGTGTGTGTGTGTGTGTGTGTGTGTGTGTGTGTGTGTGTGTGTGTGTGTGTGTGTGTGTGTGGTGTGTGTGTGTGTGTGTGTGTGTGGGTTGTGTGTGTGTGTGTGTGTGTGTGTGTGTGTGTGTGTGTGTGTGTGTGTGTATGTGTGTGTGTAGTTACGTGCAAGCCTGGTCCAGCTGTCCACACTAGGTTCAGTTTACTGCACTGCTTTGATTCTGTAACCCTGCTCTACATGGAGACATGAACCAATTCAACCAGAAGTGGGTATCTGGGAGGGGATCAGCTGTCAGAGGCATTGGGCACAGGATAATTCTGAACATCAAATCTTGGACAGTGTGGAGAATGGGGTTGGAGTAAGACAAGACTAGAAGAAAGCTAGATCCATCAGAGGCTCAATTGTCCAAGTAGGAAAGTGGGAAAGCCTGGGTTTAATCCTTCACCACAGAGCTAGAGAGAATAGGACAGAGTCTAGACAAATAAAGGAGACACTTGCCACACTCCACATGCATTATAAAAATAACTCTTTTTATTGAAAAATTTTAAAGTGTAAGAAAAAGTAATGTTAAAAAAAGCAAGAGTCCTATGAACATATTTTACTAATTTAAAAAGATCAAGGGGTTGGGAATTTAGCTCAGTGGTAGAGCGCTTGCCTAGCAAGCGCAAGGCCCTGGGTTTAGTCCCCAGCTTCCAAAAAAAAAAAAAAAAATCAAGAATTGTGTAATGAGAGTAAATACTGACTTACTTGGGGAGTCTGAGGAAATGGATTAATGGTTAAAGTACTTATTACTAGGAAGTTGATACTGTGTATGCTGGAGAGATGAGTGATATTAACAATGTTTCTGTTGAGGCCCCTAGTGACAGCACTTATGGGTATGGGTGCACTGGAGGAAGATAAGGCTCTAAGAAGCTGAACTCAGTCTGGGACAAGGAGGTTGAGGCATCCTTAGGACATTTGTGTAAGGATGCGACCACAGTATTAGAGAAGTAAAAAGTAGGGGATAGAAATGATACCGATAAAAAATTTAGTGGGTATTCTTTTAGTGGGGTTGGCTCTCTGTGTTGCCTTGGCTGACCTAGAATTCAGATCTGTCTGTCTCTGCCTCTCAAATGTTGAGATTAAAGACAGATATCTCCCATCATGCCAACCCAACTCAAGAATTAGAATAAGAAGCAATCTCAGAGTACAGGAAGTAGTGATGACTCAGCAAAGTTAGCCCTTTTTCCCCCCTGCCACAGAGAAGTGGGTAAGAAAGGGGTTATGGGAAGGGCTCCCTGTCAATCACAAGCTCTACTGGAGATTCTGAAGAAGAATTTGTGAGGACTTGCCTGAGCACGTTGACCAAAGCCATCCCCCATACAGGGAAAGAAGATTTCCAACTCCACCTAAACAGCAGCACCCTCTTCCCTGTAAATAAGCATTCTTCCCTCTTTAAATATTCCTACATTGAGTTTGGAAAGATGGCTCAATGGTTGTGAGCACTGGCTGCTCTTCCAGAGCCCAGGTTTGATTTTCAGCACCCAGAAGAGGCTCTAGTTCCAGGGGTCTTGATGTCCTCTCTTGTCTCTGCAAACATTGCATATATGTGATGCACATACACACATGCAGACAAACATCCATCCATATAGAAAAGAAATTAATCTTTGTAGAATGATTGTATCTAGAGTAAGCACTAGAATGAAGTGGTTGCCTTTCACTGTATATAGTGTAGACATCAGAATGAGTACTTGTTTTCTACAAGTATTTTGACTTTGAAGTAATCATTGTAGAAAACTATGATTGTTTTCTGTTACCTGAAGAGCTGTTTTTCTAAAGGAACCTTACAGCCTTTGCATGACATTGGTCACAAGATGGTCCAGGTACAACCTGGAATGTCTGGCATTATTGGGTACTGCAAATAGTGGGCAATAAGGACTAAAGCTCCAGGGATGTTTTTCCTTCACAAAACACATAGATTAGATTACGGTCTTTGGTATGAAGAATTTGCTCCCCCACCCCACTTTTATGTAACAATCAGTAAATATGCTTTTGGCATGGCGGTTGGAGATTCAGTCCTCAGAGGCTGGATGTTGCTGCTCTCATCAAGGCCTAAATTCATCCTTGATTAACCCTCTTTCTTTGATCAGCCCACAAGACTCAACACTGACAAATACAAAGGTTTTCCATATTGCTCCTCTTTTTAATCTCCTATAAATGAAAATATCTCTTTTGTTTTAAAGTGACTGAAATAAAAATAGATTTTAATCAAGTAAAAGAATTATTCTCCTCTACACATTTTTCTTCCGTGACACAATAGAACACATTCTAGAACAGCTGTTCTTGGATGGCAGACAAAATACAGGACTGAAGGCCACAGTGCCTTTAAAAGGCCCAGAATTGGTTTCTGGGTAAAGATGTAAGAGAGAATGATCCATTCAGGTACTCCATCAAGCACTGGGAGCTATTCTAAGAAACACTGTCCTTGGAATGTTCATTCCTCTTCTACCAAAGGAGGAATAGAAATAATGCATAATTACACTCTGATTCAAGGTGACTCATGTCTTCTTTAAGGAAACCCTGTAGATGATAAATGATGGGGATGCCCGTTTTCAGTATTACTGGACGGTCTCCATCTGCCAGCTTCCGATCAAGGACATAGAGACTTCTATTTATTTGTGAAGTCTGGGCCTTATAGTTAGCATGTATAACTTAATAACCCATTTACTCTAATCTGAGTCTGCCACATGGCCTGTTACCTCTTCTTCAGCCCCGGCACCTGTTCCTTCCTCTGTGTTTGGCTGGTGAATCTCCCACACCTGATTCTTTCCCAGAATCCCTATCTATGCCAAGACGTCCCACTTTTCTTCTCCTGCCCTGCTCTATATCTTTAGCTCTTTATTGAATCAATCTGAAGATGATGGAGAAGAATGTTTACAAAACACCAAGACAAATGTTCATAAAAATAGCAATAGCAGGATCAAGCCTGTATTCAACTCTCTGTGAGCACACATAAGTCAATATTTGAATAATACAAAGACAATCTTTACACGGTGCACATGAAGATTATCCCATCACTTCAATACTAAGGAGGGGACTCCAGCAATAGAGAGGAGTGAGGTGAGATAAGAGGTTATTCTTGACCTGGCAGCAGGGTGAAGGATGTAGAGTTAGGAAGTGCAGTGAACTAGTAGTGACTTGGGAGCCCAAGCCAGGAGAGAATAGAGATGAGATCAGAGAGATAAACTGAAATTTTGTTGGCTGAAAACCTTCAAGGCTGGGTGCAGATAATGCACTGAACTGATAAGCAGGAGGAAGTCCTCATAAATTTAGCAGGAGATTGGCTAGGTAAGAGTGCTGACTAAGAATTGCCTGGATTGTTGGAGAAGACTGTTAAGACAGAGGCTCTTCACAAATTTGGGGCACGAATTGTCATGGTAAATTGAACAATGTCCCCTCAAAGATCTCAGCTTCTAATTTATAGAGTCCATAAATGCTAAATAATAATAATAACAATAATAAAAAATAGAGGGGGAGTTGCAAATATGGTTAAGTGAAGGAAGCTGGGGTTGGGAGAGTGTCCTGGATTACCTGAGAGAGGCCAGAGAGATCTCAAGGGTTCCCAGGATAGAGTACTGAGTCATGAGAGTTATGACGACAGAAGGCTCAAGTCCTGCAGGAAATAGGACCTAAGTCAATGAATGTAGCTGGCCGGTGGGAGGCTGAAAAGGTAAGGAACTGGAATAACTCAAGGGTGTGTGGCCTTCTAAAGAACATGGTTTCAGAACTGTAGTGGCAATTTTGGCTTCCTTAAAAAAACACAGAAATATCATTAGAATGTGTGTTTGTTTTAATACCAGGTGTGGGATATGGGGATGCTTCAGATTGTCTGTCCACAGCAGCTGATAATGGTTTACCTCATGCTCCAGCAGAGGCATGATTTTGCCAGCTGCAGATAATTTCTGCAAGTGTGTGACATTTGGAATTCTGGGGGTTTCAGAGGGTATATTAATGGTAGGGCGCAGAGAAGTGTGGTGGGTTGTTGGTCGTAGTTTGCTAATAGTTATGTACATTGAAGAAACAAGAAATTAGATATCCTGATGGCCATGGTCAAACTTTCCCCCAAAGAACTCAATGCCCTTTATCAGGAAATAGTCTAATGATAATGATACCCCCTTTCCGATCCCTGACTTTATTCCTTTTCTATTCTTTTTTCTCTCTTATCAGGTGTTATGGGGTTGAAAGGGTAGAAAAGGGGTAGAAAAGAAAAAAAGAACCCCAGCAAATAGCAAAAACACTAGTAACAATTAGTGCCTAGATGTGGGGCTAAGTAGAGTGGGAAATTTGATTTCAAATGCCACATAGAAAATGTCAGGGGATGAAGGAATGGATTTTTTTTTTCCAGACCTAGCAAAGCATTTATTGCTGCTGCTACTGCTGGGATATCCCTCACTTTGCTGCCAGAAGGGATTTTTCTGTTTTGTTTTTTTTCTTGTTCTTCTTCCTATATTCTGTTTCAAAGAAAAGCTGAAGAATTGACTGTGAAACTGGAAATGTTGTGGGTAGTAGTGGAAGCACTGGGCAGGTGAGGAGAACTGGGAAAGAGAGAACAGAAAGGCTCCGTCCCTATGACAGGATAAGAGAACAGAAGTTTCTTGAAGGAAGAGAGTAAGAAACTTTGCTGGAGAGCAGTCAGATCAGAGAAAGTTGAGAAAGCAGGAGGACAATCTGATGAAACAGATTAATCTCAAACTAACCACAATGCCAGAGTGGGATGAGAGGTGGCCCAGAGTAATAAGATCACTACCAACAACTTTCCCAGGAGTTGTACAGCCTGCTAAAGGCATGGAACTGAGTTATGAAGGATGGCATCCTACAGAAATGATAGATCTAAGGCATTTTAAAGAGGCCATCATCTCATACGGAATGCACTTGCCTTATGTGAAACAAATTCTAAATAACTGGGCTACTCAAAATAATTATTTCTCAAGACTGGAAGGGATTGATAACAGTCCACAATTGCAATGGTTAACATGATGGAGAGAAGAAGCCACAGATAGAGGACAGTGAAACAGAGTAAGGGGAATGAATACAGTACAAGGTCAGTTGCTGGGTAAAAGGCATTAGTACTCTGATATATGAGAACAGATTCAATTTGATAACACTACTTTAGAGCAATGTTGCTCAGCAGCTTTTACAGCTTGGGACAGAGCTGAGGAGTCCAGAAAAAAAATCCACCTTGTTTATGAAGATTATACAAAACTCTGGAGAAGCATTCACTGACTTTTTTTTTTTTAACAAAGATTAGTCTCGGCAGGGAACAGAGGCATATCAGAACCTGACACAAGATGGGTGTCGCTAGAGACAGTGGCATATGAAAATTTGAATATCAAATGTAAAAAAGTTATTAGACCATTAAAGGCACAGGCAGTACTTATGTATGAGTGGATAGGGGATATGGCCAATATTGGTTCTAGCTTGTACCGCAAATATCATAGGTCAAGCTATAGCAAGAGGTCTCCAATATCAAATTTTCTATTACTTCAGTTTTGGGAAATATGGCAATTGCAGAAAAACCGTAACCAAGTCACTAAAGGTCTCAGATCTCAAAATGTGTTGTTGCTATAATTGTGGGGAATATGGACATTTGCCACAAAATTGCAAATACAGCATCTTTTTCTAACTCAGAAATAAGACCTAGACTTCCAGGAGTGTGAAGGTGGTACAGCAAGGGTTGCCACTGGACCAATGAATGTAGGTCCAAGAGAGACAACAGAGGCAATTTCTTACCCTCAGGAAACAGCCTTGGAGGCCTTGTCTGAGGCCCCAGAGCAAAAAATATGAGCTGATTACCTCTTGTCAGCCAGGAAATAACAAGCAGCAGAAAAACCTCAATGAAATATTGGAGATATAACGCTTGCTACTGCAGACAGTGCTGCTCTAGACTTGACCATCAATAAATGCCCTACTCTATTCACAGAAATCCAATGTTGTGAAAGAACCGGAGTTTATGGTCCTGTGCTCACAGGGACAGTAGACATTGTCTTGGGAAGGGGTGGATTGGCTTCCCAAAGATTCAGTGTGTATCCCGAAGTTATAGATTTAGATTTCAAAGGAGTAATTAAAATTATGGCCTGTGTAAGAAGAGAGATGCAATTTAATGCAGGTGATGGGGTTGCTCAGCTGCTACTGTTTCCCTACATCAAAGCCAAAGCCACACCAGTAGACAGAGCAGGACAGGTCTCCTAAAAACATGGCCACCGATCCAAACAGTGCTTACTTTCACTGAAAAGGTCTCTGTTTATAGCTTCCTGCTACATCCGGCATGATTAATGGCTTAAACAGAAGGGAGGGGGAGTGTAGTGACAATTTTAGGATCTTGGTTTTCTTAAAAACATAAAAATATTGTAAGAATGGCCTTTTGTTTAATCATCTCAGGTATGGAGTATGGGGCTGCTTGAGATTGTCCGCAGCAGCTGACTACGATTCGCCTTGTGCTCTATCTGGGACATGGTTTTGCCAGCTGCAGATAGTGTCTGTGAGTGTGTGACATTTGGAAATCTGAGGAGTTTTCAGATGGTATAGAAATGCTAGGACCCTGAGAGGTGCGGTGGGTCATTGTTTGGTTGTCGGTTGTTGTTGGTCATGGTTTGTTAAGTAGTCATGTGCAAAGAAGAAACAACAAGAAGAAATTAGATACCGTGATGGCAAAGATCGAACTTGCCCCAAGGAACTCAAGCCTCTAATCAGCAGGACGTTGTCTTATGATAATGTTGCCCCCTTTCTGACCCCTGACTTTATTCAGGGATTTCTTTGCTTTCTTCTATATCTTTTCTTCTCTCTTATCCAGTGTTAGTTGAAAGGTCAGAAAAGGGGTGAAGAGTGGAAGAAAGAAGAACCCACCAAGTCGGCAAAGAACCAGGATACTTGAAGATACTGGTGAAAATAATTAGTTTAGAAGAAATTGCATTGTATAAATGCATAATGTCTTAGAAATAATAGTTGAAGTTTGGCAGTCATCTGATTAGCAGTCATCTATGGGCCTTCTAGAGGATATTTGGATCCCATGTTTAAAATGCCTTGGAACTGATAGGTTATTTTTAATGTATACTTAATGCTCATTACAAATAAGTCTAGACTGTATTGATACAGAAGGGGAAATGGTGTGAATCTGAGTTATTATGGCAGATATATAGCATTTATCATATATGTGATATATATGCATATATTAATATGCAACATGAGAACAAAGTTCTCAGTATTAACTCCAAATTTTAAACCCAGGAGAACAAGAGAACAGAATTGTCAGCAAGAAATGGATAAGATGAGGGAGGGCTGGGAGAAGGCTCAGTCAGAAAAGAGAAGCACAAGGACCTGAGTTCAGATCCCCAGAATGCACACACAAAAAGAAAAAGCTGAACGTGGTGGAGTGTGCTTATGACCCAAACACTAGGAAGGCAGAGACAGATAGATTACTGGAGTTCACTGGCCAGCTAGCTTAGCTACTTGACAAGGTCTGTGATAGTAAGAAACCCTGTCTATAAAGAAATACATAAATACATAAACAAATAAGTAAATAGATAAGTAAATAAGTGGAAGATGATGGACAGCTTATTGGGAACAATGCTTGAAGGACAACACTGCCTTCCACATGTGAATATGTACTTTTACACAAATGCACACCTCCATATATGTGCACTCACACTCACAAGGAACACACACACACACACAACACAAATGGAGAAGACAGAAAGACAGACAGGCAAGCTTTCAGGGAGGAGATGGGTTAGAATCCCTGCTATGGCATATGGTTTGGCAGTTGCTATGTGAGATCGGAATCAAATTCTAGCACCTTCCAGCCCTCAAGATCTTAAAGGCAGGGTGAAGGTGCGGTTGAATATGAAGAAACGCAGAGACCAGATGTGAGACTCAAAGAGAAACTTGAGAGTAACCAAAGAAGCCAAAGGACCAGCTTCACAGAATACTTAAAGATACTGATGAAAAACTATTAGTTTTAATGAAAATTGAATTGTATACGTGCATAATATCTTAGAAATAATAGTAGAAGTTTTATAAGTCCTCTGGCAGTCATCTATGAGTGTGGCCAAAATGTCAGGAACTATTTTGCTAGCAAGGAAGAAAGTGGAGCCAAGGGGCCTGAGGTTGCATTTCAACAGATCCATCAGAAGAGGGTGTAGCAAGCACTCTAAAGGAGAGTGTGGATTCAGGACCTGAAAAATCTTGGCACAGAGCAGGACTCCTCCAGTGCTCTTCATTCCAGGCAAGCACCAGGAAGCCCCTTTCCAAGTCTTTAAATATAGAGACAAGGCTGGAAACAGGGCTCAGCTGTTAAAAACCCAGAGGACATGAATTTGAATGTAGATCTTTTTATGATAACATGGCAAGGCATGTCTCTGGTTTTTAGGAGCTGTGTACATAATACACTTAGTACTTTAGGAGGGGGGTCTCTTCAATATCTCCTTTCATGGCATGATTTACCTGACTATGATATAAAGGAACACAGAATGATATTTATGAAATTATTTCTGTGGTGCCTCGTCACACTGAGTGGTGTCTGCATGGGGCTAAGGTAAAACAAGCTTATCCTATCTAATCTCACCTGCCCTTCATTGTGTATCAAGAGGGCGTTATTCTGAAACTATAAGCACTCGTTGTGTGTTGAAACATCTGAGGTCACAATGTTGTCATTCATGATAACACAGGGAGCTGCTTGGAATCTAGAAAAAGTATTGACGGAAATGAACACAATCGTGTGGTAGGTACTGAGTATCTTATGAATGGCGAATGTACTATGCAGAGCAGACCCATAAGGTTTGCATTATGATGATCTCTTTTGTGCAATGGGGAAACCGAGGGGCAAAGCTGGCATTCCCTATTGAAAGTTTCATAACCGCCAAGCGCTAGAAGAGAAATAGAAAACCATGATCTCTAACTCTGGGGTCTTTAAAATCAATCCTGAGCTCTAATCTCTCTCAAAAGAAAGGAAAAGATCTCCACTGCTTGCCCTGAGTGCCAAGTCATGACCAGGGAACTGGTCCCTTTCTTTGGTAGCTCCCCCAAATTAATGCAAGTACCTCACTTGAGCCAAGCTCTGGATCCCCTCCAAGGCAAAGTGATGAGGGGGAGGATGTTGAACTTACAAAGGGTTACAAAGGAGTTACAAAGGTTTTCTGGGTTACATATGGAAAGGCATAATAACTGCCAAGATTTATCTGGAAGACAGTCAAGTATGAGGAACAAGACTGTCTAAAGCAATGGTTCTCAATCTGTGGGTCACAACCCCTTTGGGGGGTGGTGTTGAGTGACCTTTTAACAGAGGTCGAATATCAGATATCCTACATATCAGCTGCTTACATTATGATCCATAACAGTAGCAAAATTACAGTTGTGAAGTAGCAATTAAATAACTTTATGGTTGGGGATCATCACAACATGAGGAACTGTATTAAGGGTCACAGCACTAGGAAAAGTGTTAACCACTGCTCCAACGTAAGAGAAGATTCATAGGGTCAAAACCTGGTTTAGGAAAGAAGAAGATAAAATAGAATCCCAAGATGGAAGGCATCAACTTTGGGAAGATGTATCTTCCAGGAAGGAGAACCACAGGTGTGGAATATGAAGTAACTCCGTGGAGGGAGTAGCCTTTAGGTATAGGAGAAGTTTCGTTACAAGGTTTTGAGGAGTTGATAAAGGGAACCAGTTCCTTGTTCCAGTCCATGTTTTCTAAGATTCTAAAATTCCACATGTGTAGAATTTCCTGCCACAGAGGCATGTACAAGTGCCAACAGGAGTAAAACAGCCACCTTTCACACTGTAAACTGGCAAGCTGGCATCTTGGTTATAAGCCAGAGTGAATGTGGAATGTGAGTCATCTTCCAGGACCTTTGTTTCTCTTCTCCCCTTTTCCCCTCCCTCCCTCCCTCGCTCTCCTGCTCTTTCACTTTTTCCTCTTCTCTTTTCTTCTCTCTCCCCTCCACTCCCCTTCTCTTGCTTTCCCATCCATTCCGTTCTCTTCCCCTCCTTCCTTTCTTACTTTTACTTTGAGTCAGGGTCTCACTATGGTCCCCAAGCTGTCTTGGCACTTACTCTGTAGACCAGGTTAACCTTGAACTTTCAACCTTCCTGTCCCAGACTTTTGAGAGTCAGGATTAATGAAGTGCCATCTTGCCAAGCAAGAAGACAACATATTGAGTCTCAATCAATTCCATGCGATTAAAAATCTACTTTCAGAGAAGAGTCATATTTGGTATGGAGTATTTCTATTTATTCTTTTATGTAAGTTTAATTTTGTTTGATGTAAATCAAAATTTCATACAATCATCAATGTATTTTGATAACATCCAACCTTTCCTATCCTTCTCCAAACCCTCCCTTACAAATGCCCTCTCAACTTCACCTCTAGACCTCCTCCTTCTTTACCCATGGTGTCCAATTAGTGCTGCTTGTATGTGAGGGCCGTCTATGAGAGCTTGGGCAACCTAACACTGGCCACACTCTTCCTTCCCCAGCAGCCATCAACTGCCAATAGCTGGGTTGGAGCCCTGTGAGCCCCCGTTCCAGCTCATGCTGGAATGTTACTGCCTCTACCGCGTGGGAGTAAATATGGCTGCTCTGAGTTAATGGGTGTGGTAGCTGCGCATGTGCAGAAGCCCGCGTTTCACTCAATACACCTCTCCATCCTTTGCTTCTGACATTCTTTCTGCCTTCTGGAACTCTTTCCTGACGTTTTGCTCAGCTTGTTGTGTATGGGATTCTATTGGTCCTACTTAGGACTGAGAGCTGTTTGTAACTTATTCTACAAGAGAGTTTTCTCAGACTTTCTTTACTATCTTTATATCGGCCTAAACTTACAGGATTTGTATATATAGACTTATTTCATTCACTCATAACTTAATGATATGGTATTCTGTACTATTCTATGAATTTCCTAATTTCCTTCACCTTCAAGTCTCCCCCAAGTTTTACTATAGGTGGACTCTAACTTTGATGTAAAATGCCCGCCTCTATTTTTCTCTAGTACAATACAAATCCGAAGCAAACCTCACAGGTCTTCTTTCAACTAGACTTTGGCCCTGACCTGCCTACTGTACTTGAATGTAATCGATGGACAGCACATGCTAACATGAAGAGATAGATCAAGGATTTGTATTCTGATCCTGACCTTGCCACAAGATGATGATGGAGAGCCAGAGGGCCCTTTGGGCCTTATTATGGCAAAGCAATTAGGTTACTTATACACACAACCACCTTTCCCACCAACCCCCAACTCTGTGATCTTATTAGTTTATCTTCAAAAAAGTAGGACTGTTACTAAGTTAATTTCCTTTGA
Source organism: Rattus rattus (assembly GCF_011064425.1). NCBI lineage: Eukaryota > Metazoa > Chordata > Mammalia > Rodentia > Muridae > Rattus > Rattus rattus. Next base: position 65,495,418 of record NC_046161.1, on the reverse strand, counting down.
CAACAACTTGCTAATGAGGTGATTGGTACTCGCCAACCAGCTAGTCCCTGACTCTGCTTCCATTCACCCTGAGTTACTTGATAAGATAGAAATTCTGCACATTCATCAGATGTGTCAAGGCCACATTCAGGAAGATGCTAATGGAGTGGTAGGAGAAAAATAATGTGTCATCTTCCTTGGCTTCTTAACTGGAAAGAGAGTGTCTTGGCCTCCAGGGCTGCTTTCCTTAATCTTCTTGTGCCTGGGACCCAGTGCTAAGTTCACAGTCACTCAAAAAAACATTAGGAAGTCCAGTGTGGTGGCACACATCTGTAATCTTAGCATTAGGGAAGCTGAGGCAGGAGGATTTTTTAATTGAGGCAAGGCTGGGCTATGTAATCAAACTCTCCATTACAATGTTTATCATATGTTTGCTGAACTGGACAAAATCAATAGAGAAAGCAAAAATAACAAATCATGCTATATGAATAATGTAGGCAATATGTCTAGTCAACCCGTTTGGAGATAGAGGGTCAAACAACTTCCAAGGTATTTTTTTGCAGTTTTCCATGTACAGAATAGAAAGCATACCTACAGTCGTAGGCAGAATACTCATGCAAGGATATTTTGTCACCATTTTGAAGCAAATCAATTATAGTGTTTTCCTTGCTGTCTTTCAAAAACACGTCAAATGTCAATAGTCAAAAGGCTTTGATATCGTGGAACAAACATGCACTGGAGAACCTTGCTTCATTTAGTCAACACTCTTTCCCTTAAACAAATTTTCACTGGGCAAATAGTCATCATCTTTGGACCCAAAAGATCAATAATTGAAGCTTGGGGAGGACGTGAGAGGCCTGGATCTGAGGATGTCCCATCCGTGTGCACAGCAGCTCTGACTGTATTCCACCCAGATGCCTCAGTCAGAATGATTTGACTTTAAATAGCTTCTTTACTGCTTATATGATCATTAATCGGTGACCTTTCTCCTCACCAATACAGCTGGGAAATCAGCTAAGTGGGGGATTTGATTAATTATTTAGAAATAAATCTATTTCGGGTCAACAGATAAAACCTCCCGCAGCTAAAATCCTCAAGCCCGAGACCCAAGTTCAATCCCCAGGAACCACGTGATAGAAGGGAAAAAAAAAAAAAACTGACACTGAACGTTGACCTCTGACCTTCACATGAGTATCACGGCACATGCTCACACACTCACGTACACATGCACACTAAATAAATAAAATGTTTGAAGAAGAGATGAAAGAAAAAACTATCAGGACAGACAGAACTGGAGTCTCCAGATTCTGTGGACTAAATGGGAAGGTAAACAGGGGTGCTTCATACAGCATCTGTTCATCAGAGATACGGCGTTTAAAGGCACACTTTGGCTGTCTCTCTCAGGGACAAGGGCTTTGCTGTCAGTGGTGTGCTAATGTTTAAAAGCCTGTATTCTGGGATGGTGTAAGTGGTTCTTGGGTAAACCAAGGCTACATCATATTGTCCTACAGTTAAGATGGTCCCATAGAGGGCTGGAGAGATGGCTCAGTGGTTAAGAGCACTGACTGCTCTTCCAGAGGTCCTGAGTTCAAATCCCAGCAACCACATGGTGGCTCACAACCATCTGCAATGAGATCTGATGCCTTCTCCTGGTGTGTCTGAGTGTACTTATAAATCAATAAATAAACCTTAAAAAAATATGGGAACATTGCAGCATCTGTTATAAGCCAGATACACTCCAAAATCTTAGCCATAGAGTTGGGTTGGAAAACTCTCCCCAAGTCTGATTTGGGTCCCAGCTATTGTGAAAATATCTCATGGCCGTTGTGGTGGTAAAGTTCATGAGCTCACACAGAACAGGTCTGCTCTCTAGGCCATACCAAGAAATATATAGAAACGATACTGTTATTTTGGAAGAAACTCTGTACTTGGGCACATAGGGGGCAATAAGGGGCTGGACCTAAGGGCCACATGAGTAATACAACTTAAAATCCACTGTGGGTAATGCACTGGTGAAGCCAGGACTCACAGATAGGTTTGGGAGACTGGAGAGGTGGATGGCCTGGTGGCAAAAGGCACTGCTGCCCTTGTAGCGATCCCACGCTCAGGTCTCAGCCCCAACCCTCACAACCCTCTGTAACTCCAGCTCCAGGTCACTGGATCCTCTGTTTTGTCCTCCATGGGCACCACACTCACATACACACATCCCAGCACTCAGGGAGACATGATTAAAGATAAAATTATATTTTTAAAAAGGTAGGAAATGGCTTTATTTCTCAAAGGGGGAAGTGACTAGGGTTTGGACAGGAAGACCAGCAGGAGGATAAGGTTCTAGATGAAAAGATATAGCGCAGGCGGGGCTTGTGGGCAGAAGTGAGCAAGGCATATTGTGAAATCGAGGAGTCCGCTCAGGTGAAATCAGATTTCATGTTGAGAATATTGAGGTGCTTATTTGTGAAGTGAAGTTACAGAAGACTTAGACTTGCTGGGCGCCTTGACCCTTTTTTATTCTGCTATTACAAAATATCTGTAAATGAATGATATATAAAGAAAGGGGGTATATTTAGCTCATGTTACTGGTAAGAGGCTCCTTGCTACAAGATGCTGTATTTTGCATGATCAAACAGAGCAAGTATGCCACGTTCCCCATAGCCCATTAGTCCATAGATGGATTCATTCATTCACCAGGGAAGATTTTCCACGAAGCAGATGCTAGTCTCAGCTCTCAGCACTGCTGCTGGGGACCACATTTCCAGCCAATGAACTTTATAGGGACTGTCACAGTGGGACATTGTCAGTATGGATGTAGGGATTTACTTTATGTGTCATGGGGAACTGCTGAATTTTATAAAAGGAAAGACTATAAATAACAGTGTTTTAAAGGAGCTGTCCTTTTAAAGATCTACAAGGTGACTCTGAGCAGGAGAGGGAAAGAGCCCATTTAGTCCTTCTCAATATTATTTCTTCTTTTCAATTAAAAACTAAGGGGCTAGAGAGATGACTCAGTTTTTAAGAGCACGTGCTGCCCTTCCAGAGCATCAGAGTTTGTCCTCCAGCACTCACAATGCTCGCCTCACAGTCACCCGTAACTCTAGCTACAGGGGAATCTGATTCTCTGCTGACTCCACGAGCACCTGCATGAATATGCACACACACACACACACACACACACACACACACACACACACAGAGAGAGAGAGAGAGAGATGCACATATGTACATAAATTAAAAATTATAAAAATAAATCCATTTTAAGAAATTATTTCTCTAAATATTGACATTTAAAGGGTGGATTCTGTTCAGTAAAAAAGGACAAGACCTTCCTTGTAATGTTGAGAAGTCACTTACATGTCAAGATCTGTTGGCTTGTAACATCGACAACATGAACCATTGTAAGAGTAAGAATTGATTAAAATGGTTTTGTGTATGTGTGTAAAACTATTCACACATGAAGGCTGTAAATTATAATGGCAAAAGAGGGTCTTGTTTACTCTATGCTGATCAACCACCTTACCAGAACTCTTGCACCTACCTCTATTTAGACTAAGCGCACTGCAAAGATTCACCGAGTCTGGAAGATTTTAAATCCATCTATGCTTGTAGAATGACCTTGTACTTGTAAAGTAAATAACTCTACAAGACTGACCAATAAACATATAATGTGGACCTAATTTTTATTCAACATATTGAAGATTGAGGGACAGGCAGAAATATAGCAAACAAACACAAAAACATAATTATTATGTAAAGTAGAAAACATAAAATATGTAATGTTTGAAGGGGAAATTTTACTTTGACAAAAAGCATAGCTTACTGGGAAGTTGTTATGATGACAAAAATTCATACAAAGACAGCTTAGAGTGTAGTGAAGCAAAGCTACTACAGCAGTTTCTTCTGTATATAGCTACAGATATATAGATATATTGGTGTGTATATATTTATACGCATGGACATATGTGTGCATATCTATTCTTATATATGAAGGAATATATTTCAGAAATTGGTCTAACACAGTTTTAGAAGCTAGGTAAGCTGCCCCTGACAGATAGATTACTTCATACCTGAAACTTGAGGTTCGTAGAAAGATCAGGAGGAGGAGATGCGTGGGAGGTGGGGCACATCAAGAGTACTCTGGGACCTGCCGTTGTCACCTGAGGTTTATGAGAACAGACTGATACCCACAGAAAATCATCAGTCCCAATTGCCTCTGACCTTGATGACATGGCTGGCCTACGGAAGGTAGAAGGCTTCATGGTGGAGTTCCATATGCTCACACCTCATGTGGGAGTTGGGAAAGCTGAAGAAAGATCCAGGCAAGAGGCTACAGGTGTGGATCCGGCCTCATACCAGCAAGGTGAGCCATCAGGTGAGTGACAACACAAGAGCTGCAAACAGGTGGTGCTTCTATCCTGTTGCAAGCATTTCTCTTGGGACCCACCCTAAGATGAGATATAGGGAAGGAGAATTTACACTGGGCTTACCAGAGTCACAGTCAACAAAGAATCGACATAGACAGAAAGAGTTTCCACTAAAGCCTTCATACCATCCTCACTGAGGCAAAGCTACCATCTTGCAAGCTTTGAGCATTTTTTCCCCAGAATTGGACTGATAAAGGGGAGCAAGCAGAATTCGAGGATGGCCCCTGGGTTTCCCAACCTAGTGTTCATACACACTTTAGTCCAACTAGGTCTGAGCCTGACTTGGTGAATAGAATGAGAGCTTTCCCGTGGTTACGTTATAGGCAAAGGCACAGGGGCAATCATATACAAGGTAACCAAATCTGTTGACTATGAGTTGATAATTATTCCCAATGGCTCTAGCTAATTAGATGAGCCCCTAGAGTAGACTGGAATCTTCTGAAAGTAAGTGATCGTGGTCTGAAAAGATCTATGGAGGGGTCACATTTTAAGAACCAAAGGGCACCTGTTAGCAACCCACAGTCAATTGCTGGCCACACGATGAAAACCTTAGTCTTTCAACAACAAAGAAAGAAAGTGACAACATCCTGAGGGTGCCCACGCACTGACCTTTCTCTGTTCAAGCCTTCAGATAAAGATATAGCTGGCAACACCTTGATCTCAGCCTCCTAAGGTCCTGAGCAGAGCTACACCAGGCTGGATTACTGACCCGAATCTGTGCCATATGTTGGTGTAGATCGGAATGAAACTTGAGAGAATATTTGATGACAGATAATTTTGTTATGCAACAAAGAAACTACCATACTAATTATAATAAAGTGGCGCAAATATAAATAATCATTAACCTTGACTATATGAATACATCACTTTGTGCAATGCAAGAAAATAGACTTTGGGGGAGCTGAAGAGATGGCTCAGTGGTTAAGAGCACTGACTGCTCTTCCAGAGATACTGAGTTCAAATCCCAGCAGTCACATGGTGGCTCACAACCATCTATAATAAGTTCTGATGCCCTTTTCTGGTGTGCATGAAGATAGCTACAGTGTATTCATATATATTTTTTAAAAATTGTATTATATGTATGCATACATATAATATAATATATATATATATATTTAAATTATATGTAACATCTAACATCTACATTTTAAAATTATATCCTATGGGGGCTGGAGCCATGGCTTGGAGGTTAAGAGTTCATTCTGGAAGAATAATAAAATAATTAGGTTCCTAAAATGTAAATAAGTTGTCATTTGTTCTATACCTGATTTCTCAACTTCTTTTATGTGCCTTGCTTTTAGAACAATTTCAGAGATTAAACGCTGTTTTAAATTTGGTACTTTGATTTTTGTTAGAGTGACAAATACGTTAATGTAGTTAAATTCATTTTTAAAATGCACATTAGTATCTAGAGTCAAAAATAATGACTTAATTTAAGTAGTGACCATATGTCGAGACAGATTTGACATTTGAAATGATCGTCTTATTTTATAATCATTCATAGTGAAGCAATGTTCCAGTTAGCTAATTAGTAAAATATTGAGGCCAATACTTTACTGCTAACTTGCAAAATCACAAGTGTTTTTAAATTATAAAGTATATAAAATATGTTTTTTAAAAAAGTTTGTTTTGCTTTTGCAGAGGACCTGAGTTTGATTCCCAAAACCTGTATCAGTCAGTTCACAACTGCCTGTGACTACCTGACACTATCTTCTGACCTCCAGGGTATCCTTATACATGTGGCATGTATGTGCGAGCACACATGCATGGACACACACACACACACACACACACACACACGTAGAGAAAGAGAGATGAAGTTTGTGTGTAGTTTTAAATGTCTTCGATGTATGCTGGTGAACAACACAGTCTTAATCATAACACTCCAGAGGCCGAGGCAGGCAGATCTCTGAGAATTCCTGGCTAGCCTGTATATCAAGATCCAAGCTAGTCAAAACTAAATGGTGAGAATCGTTCTGGGTAAATAAATGTATGCCTTAGAAATTAACAACAGGGCTGGAGAGATGGCTTGGTGGCTAAGAGCACTGACTGCTCTTCCAGAGGTCCTGAGTTCAAATCCCAGCAACCACATGGTGGCTCACAACCATCTGTAATGGAGATCAGATGCCCTCTTCTGGTGTGTCTGAAGACAGCCACAGTGTACTCATATACAAAATAAATAAATAGATCTTTAAACAAAAAAGAAATTAACAACAAAAACTTTTAGCATGCTGATAGAAATATGAAACAATGAATGGTGGATGGTGAATGTACCAGAGGCATTGTATTTACATTGAAGAACCATATAAGGATGCTTGTTTCTATTTTTTTTTTGATTTATTGTGACTGTAGTGACTTCAAATAAAACAGTAAGAGAAGGAAATAAGGAACATGTTCCTACTGTAAGAGAAGAGGTATACCGGGTTTTATTTAGGCCTTATTCATCGGCTCCCTCAAAACCATCAATTATTGTGTTTGCAAAGAGTTGTGGCTACCCACCGTACTTTGGCCATCTGTTTTTATTAATAGTCTGGTTCACTCTGTAGAAAAATAAGATAACACTACAAGGAAATACCATAATACATACCTATCTATCTTTATAGCCCTTTCTTAAGGTCGTATTGTTGGCTAATATGCATATGCACAAAGTATTTCTTTGTTTTTAATTATGTGTGTATGTACCTGTACCCAAAGCACACATAGGGAGGGCAGAAGAAAGCCTCCTTCTTTCTTGCCTTCTGTCCCTGCCTTGATCCTTGCCTTCTGTCACACATACACACACAAATCCTACAATTAAAACTATAATTTAATTGCACATTTTATATTTTTATAAAATATAAATATGTCTTTCTAGCATAGTTTTTCCCATTATTTTTAACAATTTATTAGCTAAATAAACTTTAGACTCAAAGTGCAATATATATGTATATATATATATATATATATGGTTTATGGTAAAGTTACAATATGACGTTTTCCTCATCAGAAACTCAGACAATCTTTCCATATATCCTTCTTTGTGTCGTCAAGTACAAGGGCCACAAAGCACTTCAAACCTCTCTTTTCTAGATGTCCCTCTGCACATATTTCTTTGGAACTGGGACACGATCTCATCATTCTCTTTGCATTTCACTCTAAGCTGGAGCTCTCTGTCTGCTGTGATGTCAACACGTGTTTTTCAGAGGAGTATCACTTTAGGAAGGAATAGGCCTCTGCGTGGTGAGGCCAGCCTCTGTGGTAGCTTCAGGGATGACATTCAGGGTGGCCAACCCGGAGCTCTGGCTTGCCGTCACAGTCCTGGGTCTCTAAAGTCAGAAACCATGCCAGCAAGTACGTGAAACACTGAAGTAAAATCGGGCTTTCGTTTCCTTTGAGACAGTCCTAACTCCCAAGTGCTTAGCACCTTTACTCCTAATCCCAAACTAGCCAGTGATGGTTTGTATAGGCTTGGCTCAGGGAACAGCACCTTTAGGAGGTGTGGCCTTTTTGGAGGGACTGTCTCATTGTGGACATAGCTGCCTTCAAGTGAGTCTTCCACTAACAGCCTTCAGATGAAGAACTCTCAGCTCCTCCTGCACCATGCTTGCCTGGAAGCTGCCATGTTCCCACCTTGATGATACTGGAACATAATCCCCCTTATTATCTTATCAGCTTTTTGTTTTCCAACTCCCTCACTGCCTAACCTTGACTGTCCCGGATCTTGCTCTGTAGATTGACCTTAAACTCAGAGATCTGCATGCATATCTCCTGGGATTAAAGGTTTTACCACCTGCCTGGATCTAAATTTGGCTGAGCAGGATCTTGCCCAAGGTTGCCATTCCCTGAGCCAAGCATATACAAACCATCAAACTAATTCATCGAATTGACTAAGGAAGTCCCAAAAAAGCCCAGCAGAAACTTTGTTCTCTGGTTAAGTCTCATGAAGAGCATTTTGAACAAGCATAGCAAGCTGAGAAAGAAAAAAAAATATAAAATATATGGTTAGAGTATTAAAGGGGCACCGGGAAGTGAAATAGAGTTAATCCTGTGTTCAAGGATATTAAATTGAATTAAGGGAGTGGCAACCTTGGGAGTTCAAGGTATGGAAGTTCTTTTAAAAAACACACTAATAGGGGTTGGGGATTTGGCTCAGTGGTAGAGCGCTTGCCTAGGAAGCGCAAGGTCCTGGGTTCGATCCCCAGCCCTAAAAAAAAAAAAAAAAAACACACTAATACAATATAAGTGTAGTGGAATAAATTGTCCACTGATTTTTCTTTGAGGAAGACTGAAATGGAGGGTAAGAGGAGAGAAGATGGTCAGGAAAGGAGGGATCGAGGGAGAGGGAGAGGGAGAGAGAGAGAGAGAGAACATCAAGCTACTTGGGGGGCTGGGAGTAGGAGGATCAGGAGTGCAGAATATTGGGGGTGGGGTGGGGGTAGGTGACACACTGACACAGACTGAAAATTACACCCACACACCAACAAACAACGTTTCCATAAATCACTCCTTTGTTCAACAAAAGTATTTAAGGCCAAAAGGAGGTTATAAACACTGTGGACATTGTTGTGCTATAAGAAAAATTCAACCAACCAACAACCAAACCCCAAAAACCTTTCTATATAAAGTGGTGGGGAAGATCTGATGTGAAGGAATAAGGAAGACAAGACAGTGGTAAAATCCAGCCCAAAATTTATTTTACAAGATGGCCATGAGAGGCCAGGTAATGTGTGGACACCCTCACAGCACCTTTGCTCTTCAGGAAGAGTGAGAAATTCAAGTGAACCTGAGTGTGGGGTCTGCGATCACAGACCATGAGCACTGAGCCCCAGTCCTCAAGGGAAGAGTTTGGCCCTCACAAGAGGGAAGAAATAGAGTCTCAAAAAGGGGGCGAACTGGGGCTTCTCAGGTACAGCCCACTTCCAGAAAGGTCACTGAGGTAAGACAGGGAAAAGGAGGGGGAGCTGCCAGGATAAAACAGGAGGTTTCTTGAGGTAGCGACTTTGAACTAGCAGTCAACATCCTGGCATGCCCGGTGCCCTGATCAAGATAGCAATATCTGGGGATTGGGTGACATTTCTCCTTGCAAAGTTGAAAGAAAGATGGAGTTCTTCCCAGAGTGATGAGTCCATCAAGCACAATCTCCCACAGAATGGCTGAGTGACGGGTGACTTCCTGTGGGTACCCGGGAGAGCCCTGCATCCGGAGCAGGGTAGTCTGTAATTCACAGGACAGAAGAGATTAGCCCGCTGAGGACTTCAGTGTTGTAGGTCAGATGAGTTGCTGTTATCTTATTGTAGAGAGGACAGGGTATCTGGACAGTGAGTGGAAAAGGAGACCGGCAGCTGTGTGCAGAGCGCCTGCACCCAATGCGTCTTCCTCAGGATAAAGAAGGATGGCTGGAATCCTGCCCTTCCCATCCTGGCCAGGTTGGCAAAGCTCCACAGTCAGCATAGGTGGGGGAGGGGAGGATGTGTGTGATGTCAGGTAGTAACTGTTAACAGCCTCCTGTTCTTCCTAGTCCTGGGGCACTATGGGCACTTAGGAAGTCCCCACAGTTGCCTGGTAAGGGCCTACCATTGACATTTCACCATGATGTCCCAAATAGCTGGTGTCGGCGCCTGCACCGACCTGGTACCGAGAATCGGGCGAAAGCCTACGGGATGAAAGAAACACGCACACACAGGTTATTCGTGTCAAGCCAGGAGAGGGAGAGGGAGAGGGAGAGGGAGAGGGAGAGGGAGAGAGAGAGAGAGAGAGGAGATGGAGAGCGGAAGGAAGAGTGAGAGTGAGGAGGAGTAGTGAGAGAGAGAGTCCTGTAGCTTTATTCACCACTTATATACCCAAGTCTCCAGGTAGAAAATAACTGGGAAGCACAGTGGGAGACCCTGGCTCGTGACTACCTGGCTCTGACTTCGGTAACAAAAGACCGACTAGGAGATCTGAATAAATTAGGGAGAAATCCGAGAAGGCCAGCCTAAATCTCAAGGATAAAGGCTGAGGAAGTAAAAGGCAGAAGTAAATTGACCACCACCCAGGTGTGGTCCAGGTGTGTCAGTTCCACATGCATCAGCCGGGCTCAGCAGAGGTCATGCAGTGGAGACACCGGTGTTTACTACTGGTCTTTTTTCCTGTGCCAGAAATACATGGAGAGGCCTCTGTCCAACAATCCCATGACTTTGTGGCTATACAGTTACAAAGTGGCCAGGCCCAAATCAATATGGCACTACATCTCCCCCGTTATTCTTTTATAGTATAAAAGATCATTAGGTGGAAGTAGTGGTCTGAGAGAGATCAGACATGCCTCACAGAGTGCCCAGCTCGGCCATGGCGAGCCACTCTTGCAGTTAGGACTGCACCCCAATGGCTAGAAATGAACTTATGCTGTAACACACCGCTCTGGGCTATAACCTCGTGTGTTTATTGGGGAGAAACTGGGCAGAGGACATTTGACCGTACGTGCGTTTAAACGGGGTGTAGCTACCTCTGTCTTAGGATCACCTCTCAGACCCCAGCCTCTCTGTCATAGGGATTCACCTTTGTCGCCCTCAAGGCTCCATGTCTAGATTAGTCAAGGGTCAGAGGAAGTTGCCCGTCACTGAGAATAGCTACATCAGGTCATCTTCTCATTCCTCTTACTTGAGCCCAGGGGGCGAAAGAGCAGGGGCCAGATGGCATTAATTTAAGAGATTGTGGAAGTTGAGCCTCTCCGATAAGTAGTGGGCACCTCATCTGGTTCTCCTCAGCTGCTACTACTAAGGGCCGTGAGTCAAGCCGCCCTAATATAAAATTTAGAATTCCCAATTGTTAGCAACTACTCCAGAAAGTTCACCCACTGTGCTTGCCTAACAATAGATTGGGGGAGGGTAACTACAGACACTGCAGACACAATGGCTGCAGCAGTAATGGCTGCTACAATAGCAGCGAAAATGCCAAGGTCTTTCCCAGGACAGTTCAGGATCGGTCATTCTTCTCTGGAACAACCAGCAGGCAATGGAACCATGTCTGAGATCTGTAGAACCAGGGCAGAGTTCCCCAGTCCACAGCAGCTTCACGCAGGCAGCAGTGCACAGAGGGTCGGAGCGCAGGCCGCGGTGGGACGGGACACACTGACTGTAGCAACGCCAGAATTTCTGTGATGACAAAAGATGAGGGGGAATCCTCCGTCTTCCTCTAAGGGCACAAGAATGACTCCAGGAACCCGAACCAGGAGAGCTGAATCTTCATGCTCCCAGGATCAGCATGTCTCACCAACCACTCAGGCAGCTGGCACACTCCTGTAGCATCCTGTAGAAAAAACACAAACATTCCCTCTTCCCTATATAAAATACCTGGACAGGATCATGCCAATATGTGGATCTTTCTATTTCACCTAGGCAGAAGTATGCCTAGTTGTAGGGAGCCATAAACCTTGGCATCCAAATTTTAAAATTGAAATAAAAGGAGCATTATTAGCATTCAGGGATAGCTCCCCCTTTTATTTATTAAAATTTGTTAAAATATTATTTATTAAGATAAGTCCTCAAGGATTAAATTGAGGACACTGAGCACTTGTATTTATAATTTGACTTGTATACCAAATTATTGTTTCCAGCATTATTGTTTTGGATATATAAAGAATGAGACTTTTTGACTAATTGTTTCTATGTAAGGCCTATAATCTGCCTGGTATCATTGTCCTCCCTTGCTAAGGGGTCCAGGCAATCCAGTCTGAGTTCTTAAATGGCCTATAAAGGAACAGTACTTAGTGCTCTTAGCCACTAAGCCATCTCTCCAGCCCCTTACCAGCTTTATTTACCTAAACATATGCATTAATTAGAAATGTCAAATCCTGTAAACATTGTCCAGAAATCCCTGAGTTGGCAGGGTGAGGCTGGTAGTTGAAAGTAAGCAAATGGAGCTTCCTCTTTTCGTGAGGGTGTGTTATCAACTCCATTACCATTTTCAAAGAGCTGGGTCTATGGTATTGTTTAGTTCTCTGAGCCAGAGCACTGAAAGGACAGTGAGTTGTCAGACAATTCACACTGAAATCACTCACTGAATTTATGTAGAAAACCTACCTCTAATAAAGCATTAAGTAATTGTAAAATTTGAGGGCTAGTAGTATCTAAAAAGGAAAACTTTTTGAATCAATTGTAAAACCACAAGCCACACCTTTGGCTATCAGTATATGAATTGAAAGCTTGATTTTTAACATTAAAAAACAGTGGCTACAGCACATAATTTAATAGTCTATATTGAAGCAGGGGAAACTCAAGAGAATAAACAGGCGATCCAATCATACATGTAGCCTTTTCATTAGATGAACCACCTATAAATACAGTAAGCGCATTTTCTATGGGTTGTACACACAAATTTACAGTAAATACAAAAGCATGCAAGGAGTAAAATTACCAATTTTGCCTGAAATTTGTATATGTAATAGGCCAAATATCAGTATTTTGTAATAACCAATTAAATTGCTGTTTGGACTAAGGTATGTTTCACCAGGTTTCTTTTTAAAATACTTCCATGACTCTAGCCTACAATTCTGTATTAACACAGCTGAAGTTTTTTTTTTTTTTTTTTTTTTAAACATTTTACCATTATTACCTTATCCCCCCCCCCTTTTTTTTTAAGATTTATTTATTATATATAAGTACACTGTAGCTGTCTTCAGACACACCAGAAGAGGGCATTGATGCTCATTACAGATGGTTGTGAGCCACCATGTGGTTGCTGGGAATTGAACTCAGGACCTCTGGAAGAGCAGTCAGTGCTCTTAACCGCTGAGCCATCTCCCAGCCCACAGCTGAAGTTTTATCTCCAATGTGCATAACAAAGACCTAAGTCCTCTGGTAAGGTGAGGTACTTGGCCAATTAACATATCCTTAGAAGCTTAAAATGAGTTTTAAATATTAAAAATGAATATTGAATCTTTTTTGGAGCAACAGCTACTCCCCAAATATTAAAGCTCATTTTGAGAGCAAAGGTTTGTAGTAAAAATTTCCATATACACTGAAAGATTCAAAGTTCTAACTTCTTACATTGAAGAAGCAACAAAATTACATAATATAAGGCCACTCTTTATCACTTCATGGGCTCTCTAAAATTATAAGCAAGCTCACAAAATAAAAACTCACAATCGCCAGGATGTAAACAAACTGCATAAAAACAATCCTCTAAATCTATCTTGAAATGGCGGTTGAAGTAAGCAAACAGGCTGTAATGCTCTCACAAGTTCTAAAACCTCATCAATCCTTTGTAAATCTTGTAACAATCTCTACCTGTTTGATTTTTTCTCAATTATAAATAAGTTTGAGTTAGTCAATGCAACACTGGCAATCCTTAATCACATCCTCAAGTTCTCCTTGTAACACCAGACCACCACCACAAGGTCACCTGAGTCCTGAGTAAGTGACTAGGCGGCTGTCCTTGGGGCAGTGGAATTAGCATTAAAATACACATAACTTCAGGGCAAACTACGACTTTGGAAAGCAAAACTCAACCTCCAACAAACTAGTCTCCAAAACACCGAGTCTATCCTTCATGCTACTAAGTTTGACTGTCAATTCCTACATATGAACGCACGATGGTGCGGTCTCCAATACCTCAAGAAAGAGACATTGCCCTAAATTCTTTTAGAAGCCTGGTTTCTAGAGTAAGAATTCCATAAAAATATAGACCTATTTCCCTAGGTTGGCCGCATGTTGTCTAGAATGACTCCATCCAAATTACCAGCTTTATGTCAACTTTTTGTTACCAATATTATACCTTTTTAATCATATCCAATAACTTAAAAGCCAATAGTCCATAACCAAGGCATGTAGAGCATATTTATACATTTAAAACCAATCAGAAACAAAATTGAAGTGGCTACACCTATCTTTAATATTTAGACCAAGCACCATTTTTACTTTTCTAGCTATGATTTTAAGAGAAGCACCTTGTAAGTCAGGGATTTTTCTAAGAGAAACAGCCATCAGCTCCTGTACCAAGGAAGCTGAGGGGCTGCAGGAGCCTTTAGGATCGGCTCGTGTAAACATTTAGCCAGCCCCCTGGGGAGCTTGCCCAGCAGACTTAGGCTTCTAGCTACAGATGTAGGCTCCAAAAGCCAATTGAAACCTTTTATTTATTTGTACCTTTTTTGAAAGGAGTTAAAACTACATCAATGCGTGAATCAACCAGCACTTAAAATTTTAACCTTTTTCTTTAAACATGAAACACAAAAACATTTAAACAATTTAGAAACAAAAACCAGACATAAACTGACAGACATGGACAGCTTGGTGCACCAAGGATAGACAATAGACATAGAGGGAAAAACTGGATGGTGTCCCACCAAGGGACCCACATATCCTACCTATGGAACCCAGAACCAGAAATAAACATTTCTCCAACAGGAGCCAGCAGAGAGGCAGGACGTCTCCTGCTTTCCCTCTGTTCCTAGGGAGAGCTCTGAAAAGGTTTTTTCTTTCTCCAAAGCATCTCACGGAGAGTCCGGGAGGACTGTTTTTCCCCAAACCGTTCTCTCTCATGTCTAGGGTGTAAACTATCTCTAGCCAGGGTCCAAAGACTAAAATATAACTCTAACAGAACACACACGCAAAAACACTTTACGTTACCTTGTCCCTTTTTTTATGACAAGTTTTACTCAGGCCAAATCATCCAGGCCTTTTCTGCTCCATCTTCGCCCAATCCGTCCCTTCTCCCACGCCGGCCGGGTCAGGGACGTCCCGTGGGTGGTACCCCTTTCTCCCGATCTCGGTGGGACCTCCATTTGTCGGCGCCTGCACCGACCTGGTACCGAGAATCGGGCGAAAGCCTACGGGATGAAAGAAACACGCACACACAGGTTATTCGTGTCAAGCCAGGAGAGGGAGAGGGAGAGGGAGAGGGAGAGGGAGAGGGAGAGAGAGAGAGAGAGAGAGAGAGGAGATGGAGAGCGGAAGGAAGAGTGAGAGTGAGGAGGAGTAGTGAGAGAGAGAGTCCTGTAGCTTTATTCACCACTTATATACCCAAGTCTCCAGGTAGAAAATAACTGGGAAGCACAGTGGGAGACCCTGGCTCGTGACTACCTGGCTCTGACTTCGGTAACAAAAGACCCACTAGAGATCTGAATAAATTAGGGAGAAACTCCGAGAAGGCCAGCCTAAATCTCAAGGATAAAGGCTGAGGAAGTAAAAGGCAGAAGTAAATTGACCACCACCCAGGTGTGGTCCAGGTGTGTCAGTTCCACATGCATCAGCCGGGCTCAGCAGAGGTCATGCAGTGGAGACACCGGGTGTTTACTACTGGTCTTTTCGTCCTGTGCCGTAAATACATGGGAGAGGCCTCTGTCCAACAATCCCATGACTTTGTGGCCATACAGTTACAAAGTGGCCAGGCCCAAATCCAATATGGCACTACAAGCTGGGAGGTCCAGGGCTCTGTTTTAATGGGAGAACTAGAAAATAACCAACTGTCTGCTAAAAGGAGCTTGCTTGGACTATGGCACATTTGCACAAGGGAGTATTGCAGTCAGAAAAATGAATTGTACACTGGCATAGAAGGAGCAGAATTGATTCTGGAGAGCAAAACTAGTTTGACCTAGTAAATACCTCACTTTTAGGAGGAAAACCATATACACATCTACTCATGAGACTCCTAGAGGAGTGTGTTCCAACTCTAGTTATCTCTGAGGCCAGGAGTTATGAGATTTTGACATTTCATCTAAATGTTTATGACTTTTAAAATTAATATGATTTTATATTCAGAAAAAAAAAAAGGTTACCACCCCTAGCCTCCAAAATGAGGGAGAAAGTAGAACAGCAAGATGCAATGGTAATTTGAAGTAAAACAGCTTTGAAAGAATGTTTTCAGCATAAGAGAAACTTGGGCTTGTTTTGGGCCTGGGATAGAAGCCAGTTTAGGAAGGGGGTGAGGCAACTGTTAACTGGCTGTCCCACAGAGGAGGCAGGGTTAGGAGCCAGAATGAGGGCTCACTGCAAGAAGAGGACAAAGGAGAAGAAGACAGAAACAAAACTGGGGCACATTTTTGAGGAGGAACATGAAAGGAATTATAGCCAATGAACCCTATTTCTTCTTCTATGGGATCTCAGGGGCAAAAATCAGCTGCACTCGGAGAACAAGCAATAGGAACTGAAGGGCCTTGGGGAGGCAGCGCCCGCTGTGGAGAAGGAAGCAGGGTGGGATCTGGATGGTCAAGTGTGCTCAAGACTCCCTGGGGTCCGGCCCCACAGAGACGGTTGATTATACCTCCTGGCAAAACCCAGAGCCATCAACATCAAAGGTTAACTGGAGACACAGCAGTAATACTAATGCTGTATCATAACTACCCATCACAGGGGAAGTCAATACAATTATATGAGTTTCCCTCATATCGTCCAGCTGTCTGAGGAGAGAAGACTTGAGAAAAACCCATGGCCAAGCGTACCCAGAGTTGGGCGTGGGTATCAAGGGTATAGACCAGAGCCAGCAGGTCAGTGGAACTCAAGATGCAGGTAAGTGCACCTGTGTCACAGAGCCAGGCTCACTCACTAACAACTAGGTGGAGAGGGAGGCTGGCTTTTCGAGAATGATGCCAGGCAGATTTCAGAAGCAGTATAGACGAAAAACAAAACAAAACTAGGAATGGACCTTTCAATCATCGGTGAGATGAATCGCAGTGTTAAAGATTGTGTGAGAGGAATGGTCCTGGGATGTGACATCATTTCCAAGTGTGAACGGGCAGCGCTAGAATAGAGCTAGAGCTAAACAATGCAGGGGAAGTCAAAAAGATGAGGTCAGGGTATGAGGTGGTCCGATTCGTGAACAATTGACCATCTCATGAGTGGGCAAAGTTAGGTACGCAGAAGAGAATGCTGGAGTCAGGGAAGGTCACATCCAGATGGGATTAAATGTGCTCCAGGGGCTAGGCTTTGACATTCAGTATGGCACAAGTTAGGACTGTTGATAGCCGAATGGGGCGAGGTGTTGGCAAGTGTGGAACAGCCTTCCAGGGGTTTGGTTCAGTGTACCTGTATTTTCTTGGATGGGATAGTCCTTTGCAGGAACTTTTCACTTAGACTATTATTCCTTAGCAGAAGAGATCTGGTTTTTAATAACCAGTGCCTAATGCTCTGTCTGATGCATGGCCAGTATTTAGTGAAATGTGTTCCTAAATGGATGAGAGAGGGTTGGTTGGATGGATAGATAGATGCATGAACGGATGGCAAGAGGGCTGCACAGAATGGAAAATGGATGGATGGGATACGATGCAATCAGATGGCCGGGATGGTATGGATTGACTGATGGATAGATAGCATAGACAGGTGGTCGGACAGATAGATAGATGGATTGACAGGTGGATGGAATGGGACCAATTGACTAATGACTACATGGATGGAAATTACCAGTGCCCCATGTATCCATTTAGAACATTAAAGGGGAGAGTGTTTCTGTCCCTCCCAAGGTGAAGGGCAGAGTGATGTTCACTGCTTTCCCTCTTAGGGTACTTGGGCGGTTTGCTTGGTGGCTGGAGACAGAAGTGGGAAGTTCTGTTTGATGAATGAGTTACGGTGATAGGGAATAATAGACGATAACTAACCCCCTTCACCTGAGCGTGACATAGACCGCCCAATCTCTACTTCTGGGCTCTTCACTCTCCCACCCGATCAGTCCTAATGGCTTCATCGATCACCTCTCTGAACACAGGCATCTTTTGCATGTGGGCCCACTACTTCCTATCTCTCTCAGGCATGTGCGGTTCCACATCACACAATCTCCACTGCAGTCCTGGGCTTCTCCAGGGCTAGCACTGTGTGCCACCTCTCCCAGCCGGCTAAGGACCTAGCAAGGAACTATGACAGTTTCTTTTATTTTCTATGTCTAACCCACCACCCCTTCCATTTCAGGACACAAGGAACTCTTAAACGGCTTCTTCTACTTCTTCATTATGAAAACTGCCACTCAGCTTTAGAATCATGGAACACCCCTACATGAATCTACATGTGGCAATTTAGGGCTCCCTTTTAATCCCCTCCCAACTCACAGCTCGGATTGTCTTTTTAATTGGTTGGGTTTGATCACTAATAGTTTAATGTAGGAATTTAGGGCATTCTGCTTACTCTCACTATCACCCCTGCCATTCTTCTTCCTCCCCATAGCACCCCAACATCTTTGTCTTGTTTGTGACCCATTCATTTGTTGTTGTTTTGTTTCAGGACAGGGTTTCTCTGTGCCCTGACTGTCCTGGAACTTGCTCTTGCAGCCAGGGCTGGCCTTGAATTCATAGATCTGCCTGCCTCTGCCTCCTAAGTGCTGGGATCACAGGTATGAGCCAGGCCAGCTTGGCTTGTGACCCATTGATTTTAACGGGGACCGTCTGTGTGGCCAATGGTTTAGGACTGTGCCCTAGAGCCTGATGGGCAACCATGGGTGGCTAGTAGTTTGTCAGGGACAGCTAGGGGAGGATGATCTTTTTAAAAACCCAAAGATCTGATGACCTCATTGGCCCCACCTAATCTACTCCAATGATTTATGACGCTTTTAACCTGACACACAATTTACAAGGCTCAGTGCAGTCTTGTTTTCCCATTCTTCACACTGTTCCTTCCTTCGCCCTGGAGACTAACTACAGTAGGTGTTTCTCTGGTTCTTTGGTAGGTGTCATGCTGCCCCCCCCCTCCCAACCCTCAGAGCCTTTCACACCCACTTCCTTCCCCATTTTATGAGTAACCCCTGTGCTTCTTGATCAGCTCAGACATAACTTCCTGGGAGACACTGCAGAGATCTCTCCAACAAGGGGGACTATGTATTTGCCCATAGAAATACAGCCCCCATCGGCAGAGCATGTGCCCTCGGCTGCAGTTGTCTATGCGTGCCTGTGTGATTATTTCCTATGTTGGTCTTCCTCATACCTGGCCCTGTGACAAGCAAGACCGCCCTGTGCTTTCGCTACAGGCAGTGCTTGGCACACAGAAGTGTGCCATAAATATTTGTCAGGTGAGTGAGCGTGGACTCTGAAGAACATGCTTTGTGTCTTATTAGCTGAAGTCAGAGCAATAAAGTCCTGCTCCTCTGGTCTAGCCACCGGGACTTGGGCATAATGTGGTCATAGGAAACTCTCCAAGACAAAGCTATATCCATGATCACCTAACCAGGAGTGAGAGCAAACCTGGTTTTTTTTTTGTTTTTTTTTTTTTTTATCCACACCCTCACCATGATCATTTAATCAGGAGTTAAAGCCAAAATGCTAGATTTTTTTTTTCTTTAAATAATGTGACCTCTTGGGTTTGAATTGTAAACTTTCCTACAGCTTGGGTGTTTGATCGTGCCACTGGGCTCTTCCCAGCAGCTCTCCTCACATCCTCTCCTCCCCCTCTCCAGCCTGCCTCCTCAGCTGGAAATGATTGAGGACCTCCTGCAAAGGTAGGGGAGGGCCCTGAAAGGGAACAGGGCAGGCTGCTCTGTGGGAGGGAGGGAGGGAGGGGGCGTAGCATGGGTTCCAGTCAGTGGACCGCCTGGAGGTGTTTAGAGACTACTGCCTTGAATCCCATCTTTTCAGACAAACCAGCCTTGGAAATCAGGGCTTGCCTATTGGTCAGGATAAGAAGCTACTATAAAATGTAGTCTGCTGCCTGTAAGGCTGTTAATTCATCGGATCTAAACTAGATACCTTAGTGGGGCATAGTTACCCCTTTCTTCTTTAATTGGGATGGGATTGCCTGCCAGGGGGCTAGAATTCCACCCCTCTGGTGTGTATTGCTGCTTTCTCTGTCCTTCTGGTTCTGGTTCTTGAATCCTAAATTTTGCTTAGCAGACAGTGAGTTTCCATCTTGTCCCATAAACACCTTTAACACCTCTCTCTCTCTCTCTCTCTTTCTTTCTTTCTTTCTTTCTTTTTCTTTCTTTCTTTTCTTTCTTTCTTCTTTCTTTTTTTTTCTTTCTTTCTTCCTTTCAAGGCAGGGTTTCTCTGTGTAGCCCTGATTATCCTGGAGCTCGTGTTCACCAGTCTGGGGCCTTGAACTCACAGAGATCAACCAGTTTCCGCCCCACAGCACTGGGATTAAAGGCAGTACTAACCAGTTGTCCCATAAACTTATATTGCAGAGCCTTTAAACTGCCTTCCATATGTTAATTTAATTATCTCTAGAGCCCTTCTTAGAGACTTCAGTAGTCACCTGAATTCCCTGAGCCACTACTAGTAAGGGGCTAATGTCTTATACTCTCTAGGTTTGGAAGAAAGCCTTCAGCAGAGAGCGTTCACAGTGAAGGCATCCATACCCGATTTAACCATTCTAAATTACACCCAAACTGCCCACTTCCGAATAGGAGAAAACAAATCATCAGAAGGCTGGAATTGTGTAACACACAAATCTCTTCTGGACCGAGGCCCATCTCTGGTTTGGCAACACAACCAAAGCAGCATCTCTTTTCTCATCTCCTGGAAAAAAAAAAAAAAAAGAAAGGCAACAGAGAAAAAGTAGCCAGAGACCAGAGAATAAAGGTAATGATTAATCTATCGGGTACAAAAAGGATCATTTCGAGGATTTGGGATTATAGCTCATTCAAACAATTAGCAGTGAGCAGGGAGGGAGGGGCTGACAGCAGAGGCAGACAAGGATTAAGTCACAGCTCCAATTGGGACAGGCCCTCACACCGTCAAGTATCTCTCTAGTCACCTCCAGAGATCCGTGTGGGACTAATCGGGTTTTTGTTTGTTTGTTTGTTTTTGGTTTGGTTTGGTTTTAATGTGGTGGTGAAGGCAGGGAACAGAGCAAGCAGACCTTGGTGGAAAGTGTACCTCTGGCAGAAACCCCAAGATGCCTTCTGAGAAGGACGGTGCCAAGAAGAGCCTCATGCAGAAGCTGGCCCTGAAGAGCCGGATAGCGAAGGAGACACTCTCCGAGTTCCTGGGCACCTTTATAATGATTGTGAGTATTTCCCGATTTCCATTTCCCCAATTCTGACCTAACCCCGCCTTCCTGGTTGCCAAGCTTCTGGAGCAGGGCATTTGTTTGTTTTCTCTGATTATCAGATCCAGTCCCTTCTAGGAGGTAGCAAGTTACTTTCTAGGTTGCTTGGCTATTTGGTGGCCGCGCCATAAGAACTTCGTTTGCTCTTAACGTGTATCCAAAACAGTTGCTAGGAGTGGAGATGGGGGAGGGGGGGTACTTCTTCATTTTAAAGTGTCTTAAAGTGGCTTTTATGATGAAAGAGGGAGTTGCTAGGTATTTCTTCGAGTTGAAGAACTGATCCGTGTGCCCCAGCTTGCTTCCAATTGGTGGCTGACTCACCTGAAACAAGGCATTGATGGCCAATAAATACGGAGAACGTGGAGCAGGCTGCCAAGAGAGGTGCCTGGAAGTTTTGCTTGCTTCATTTATGATTTATTTATGTGTGCATCTGAAAACACCCTGCTGGGGTCAGCTCTCCTTCCGCCACATGGGCTCCGGGGATGGATGGAGCTGGAGTCCTCAGACTTGGCGGCAGGCACTTTATCTACTGAGCCATCTCTGGACCTACTTAAGTCAATCAGAACTCGGGGTTGGTGTGGTGTGTGTAGCCCTGTGTCGGTTTCATATAATGTCCCTCCTTTGACTTAACTTGGCTTCAGCAAATCTCTCAAGATCTTTAAATAGACAGTTATAAGAACTTCATAGAGGTAGATGTGGACAGGCAAATCTCTGAAGGAGATTTGCTCAGCTGTTAAATAAAACAAAACAAACAAACAAACAAAATAGAATGGAGACCAGAAAGTTACTGAAGTGGCGTGAGCGCCGGCCGCAGGCTTTCTAAGTTCTACCGTTCTCCGGGCCATTTGTAAAGAGAAGATTATTGTCATGGGACAATTATTTCGATTTAATTTTTTAGAACGTACACACGCCAGAGAGAGAGAGAGAGAGAGAGAGAGAGAGAGAGAGAGAGAGAGAGGCAGAGAGAGGCAGAGAGAGAGAGAGAGAGACAGAGAGAGAGAGAGAGAGAGAGAGAGAGAGAGCCCTATTCCAGGCATAATTTCAGCTTCTCAAGATTCTAGAAGACTGTCTTTAAATTGTACATATAAGAAAAAAAAAGTCCTAGGCTTTGGATCATTGAGAAGGAAAGGGTTGGATGTATACAGTCGGGACTGGGAGAAATAAAAACAGTTTTTTCCTTCTTACCTTTCCCTTTCTGGAAGCTCCTTATTTTTCTTACTGTGGTCAAGGTCAGGACTTAGGCCTGGTTGGTTAGAAGGGAAAAAGAGGGAAAAAACAAAAGCTCCCAAGACGTCTTTTCAGTCAGAGCTTCCGGGAAAATTGCCGCCAGCCAGATATGGAGATACTGGAGATTTTTGTTGTTGTTGTTGTTGTTGTTGTTGTTGTTGTTGTTTGTTCTTAAATAGGGTCTCATTATTTAGCTCCAGTGGGCCTAGAATTCACTCTATAGGTCAGACTGGCTTCAAATGCAAAGAGATCCACAAGCTTCTGCTTTCAGAATGCTAGGATAAAAGGTGCACATCACCACGCCCATCCTGGGTCAAGGTGTTTGAAAATCTGAGCTTATAAAGAGTTGTCTGCAGTCTGCCCTGAGCCTACAGTGACTTACGAAGAGAAGCAAAGCAATGCCTGTGTCACCTCAGTGCAGAAGACGAAGAGGAAGGGAGCTCGACTTCCTTTTCTGTAACTGAAAACATTTTAAAGCCCTTCCTTGTTTCTTAAGAATCTGTTTCATAATCCCATTACACACTAAGACGATGAAAGCTACTTTAGCCCGTCACCCTTGAGATCTTGAAGCCCTGTGCCATCTTCCCCCACGGTACAATTGTCCTGCTACTATTGTCCTGCTTCCTTCCCTAAGGCTGGCCCCAGATACTTGAGGTTGCCTTCCCCAAGGCTAGAAATTCTCAATCTCCACCCTCCCCTGCCCTTTTCAGGCTTGCTGTAAAAGAATTTCCCAGATCTAGCCCGTGTGATAATAGGTCATAAGACCCTCATTTCAGAAAGACCCAGCCTCATAGTCTGGAAGAAGGAGTGTCACTATAGAGGGGCAGAGAAGAATCTGGATAGACAAGCTTGCCGGCTTCCCACTCAGGGACTTTTATTAACTTGTTTTTGGATGATTGGAATCAACCCCAAGGCCTTGTGTACACGACATTCAGATACTTTCCCTCTGAGCTATGCCTTCTAGCCCTAATCTGGTTATATAGCCTTAGCCACTTCTTCACTTGGCCTTCATGCCTCAGTCTTGGTCTATGTAGTAAAATCTCCACATAAAGACAGCCAAACATGGAGGGTCCTAGAGGGTGGATGTAGAACCTGCATTTCTTCTCTTATTCCTCAGTCTTTTTTCCTTTGTACCCCTCTCCCAGAATCCTTTAGAATAAACCTGTAAACTCAGGATTCCCCTGAGTTCTGTGAAATGTACAAGTCAATGAATGGTAGGTAACCCAAGGAGAGACTTGTAGGAATTTCAAATTAGGATCGAATCAATCAGTCAGAAACACAGGTCAAACAACCTGCAGGTACCTTACCAAAAGTATCTGCAGTGAGGCAAGGTCACTCTTGAGGCTTGAGCACTCACCGGGTAGATCCTGATGCTATCTATCTCCATACGAACTGTGTCACTGCTGAATATCATTGATGCCTGCTGCAGACTAGACTGATCGCTGACTGGGAACAACTCCATGGATCTGTGGTCACTGTGTTCTGTGTTGACTTCCATGGAATGAGAACAGTGTCACCCACACAGACCAACGATTCCAGGCAGAAGCTAGACACAGGCTATCCAAATGCTGCATGGTAGAAAACTGAGCCTAATTCTAGCCAAAGGCAATTCTGTCATGAATTCCAATTGACATCATATAGTTATTTGCCAAAGTAAAAGTTGGTATAATCTAGAACTTTGGTTGTTGTGTTCTGTTTTGTGTAAGCCTGAAAAGGAAGTGCAGATAAAAAGTGTAAGTTTTTAAACAACAAATCCCCTGAGAGTTGGAAGCTAGATGCCACCTTGGAGAAGGGACCAGCCTCATTCAGAGAGTCTAACTAGTACTAGTACTCTTCCTAAATTACTAAGCTCCCAGCATGTAGCAGCCCCATGGTAGAGTGGTGCAGTGGATTAGCCTCCTAAATTACACTCACGAGCTGTCTATTACATTCACTGATGTGCTAAAGTCAGGCGCCCCTCCCTCCCAGCCCAGATAGCCCTTCCCTCTGAAGTCTATTCGTGTAGTTCTGAGGGTTGCTGGGATCTTCAGTCCTAGCTTCCCCACTTAGTGGCCAACCCTATGAGGAGATATTTCACTGAGATTCATCTCAGCTCATTTTTCCATTAAACCTGGACAGAGTCCTCCCTATTGGAAACACACACTTCTGCTTAGGGTCACCCCAGTACGTTATTTCGTATCTATCAGCAAATGCAAATCTTGCCTGGCTTTTTCTAGTAAAGATTTGCCCACTGACAAGGCCTGGGAGGAGAACACTGGAAAAAATGGAAGAGGCTAGACACATCACTCCCACCTTGCCTGATCCCTGGGGTCTGAAGCCATCCCAGAATCTGCTTCTTGAGGGGCCCCTTCACACTCTTTCACACCATAATTGAAATGGCCAAGGAGGCCTGGTACAGTAGTCCTCAGGAAAGAAAAGGCTCTTTGTCAACTGTGGCTCCAAGCAAAACCAAGCAAGTCATAAGCTAAGGAATGAGGCAGAATCTGGCCTGTTAGACATGGGGACCTTTCAGAGAGAGGCCTTTTATCCTTAGTGACGTTAGGGAAAGGTTGCCAATCTGTCTCCCTCTTGCAGAGGGAAGGGTTAAGCATTTTGAGCTTAACTATCCGTGTAAGACAGTTCTGAGGAAAAGAGCATGTGGTAAGGTCCCCAGGTGTATCAGGTTGCTTAGACAGTTAATTACCAAGATGGCCATATTTATTACTGACATGAGTTCATAGTTATACCAGTAATAACCTGTTGTAGCTAACAGTTTCTTTTTTATCTTTCATAAACTGTTAAGCAAGGGGAAGGTTTAGGCCTCAACGAGCTAAAGGCACTAAAAAGGAGTTCTTTCTAATTTGGGGTCTTAAGCTTATCATTTCCCTTCTTAACCAAGGCTAGGGAAACTGTATGGTAGATTAGACATCCCTACCCCTCCCACCCCACTACTTTCTTCAGCATTTCCATAGACAGAAGCTGGAATGTGCTCATGGCCATAAGAATTGGATGGTAAATGGATGGCCAGGCTGATGGTACTAGACATGGCACCCAGGACACCCAGTGTCTTCACCTCTCCTGAGTTCAACAACAACAACAACAACAAAAACAAAAAAGACTGTTTATGTGAGTGGACACACACGAAACGCAAGAAGGAGGGAACCAAAGACGGGAATTGTTTGCAGCTGGGCTTGCAGCATGGGACTAGCAAACTGCAGAAGCTGCTTTAGTCCTAAGATTCCCAGGGGAGCTAGCAATGTCCGGCTGCCTCCGGCTGCACTTCTCAGCTGCAGTTATGGTATCAAACAATGAGTTTAGTCTCCCTGAGTCTCAAAAGGAGCTAACGCTGTCACAGAGGTGAGAACTGAATGTACTGGACACATAAAGTCCCTGGCACCCGAAATGGTAGTAGAATTCTGGCTTCTCTTCCCCATTCTTACCTGGGGCTCCCACCTCTGTCTCCCCCTGGGCATCTTCCAATGGCTTTTCTCTGCATCTTCCACAGAGCTCTGCACAAACACAAATGGGACCCACAAAAAAAATGAAAATCTCTTCCTCCACCAAACTTCCTAGGACCCGTCACAATTTGGCACTATTTCTCCTAGAGGCTATGGTTACCTTACACTCTTCTGTGTACTCCACTCTCTTTCCATAATTTTTAGGATTTTTTTGATGCAAAGCTCCTCTTACCCTGGATGCTGAGGAAAATGTTCCAGAAAGCTTCCTCTTCAGGAAGGGTATTTTTCTGAGGTGGAAGTTATGGGCAGTGGGGAAGACCAGTAATTTTTTTCTAACTACCAAAATTTCTCCCATGTTAGAGACCTATCTTTTGGCATCTCATGAGTGAAAAGAAAGCATAACTGCTTTAAATAAACACAATGCCCTTGATCTGTGCCCTGGAAGGAAATGAAAAGCAATTGTCCTGGAACACAGAATGCAGAGGGGTAGGGATGTGGGCAGCATAGACTGCAGACATCACAGATCCCACGGATCCTTGTTGTTGCTCTCCTCCATGACTGGCCCCTCTCTGAGAGCAGGTTTCAAGTTCTACTCTAGGTAGATTCTTGGTCAGACCTACTGGTCAGAGAAGTTGTTACCATAAAGTGCATGTGTTCTAGTCTGCAAGTGCAGACTTCCTATCAAGGAGATTTTCAAAGAGTATGTGGTCAGCATTTCAAATGAAATAGTCAAGGTCTTAAAAATTCAGCCTCCTGATTAAAGGAGACATCCATTTCATCGGGCATAGTCCAATGAAATTCTGGTCTACTAAGTTACTCAGAAACACTGGGTACTAAGATAAGGGTGAATAGGCACGTGTTGATTGATCCTTTTTTGTTGAAAGAGGAGCTGATGCAATTCTGTGTTCTTTGAATCCACCTAGAGCCAGCAGCCCGGCCTTAGGCCCGTGGGCTCCCTCTGTGCCTTTTCCTCCTATGAGCACAGAGCGTTCCCATTTGGACTCTGCCTTGTTTCAACCATTCCTGGAAGACAGAGGAAGGAAACCAACCAGATCAGTTTGTCCAGATAAAGAAACGGGAATAGCACCCTTAAGTCTTTCATCCACAATTCCCCAAGTCCTTGGATACAAGGGCAGGCCTTGACATTCTGACTGCAGCCATTCCTAATACACCACGATTATTAAACACCAGAGATGTCACATGATCACAACTCAGAGCAGATAATATGATTGTGGCTGTGACATTTACTAGAAGGTCTACTAGCAGTATGGGGATGTCTTTGTTTTCTGCCAACATACTCTAAAGCTCTTGCAACACTTGGGTCCTGGGGTGATTCAGCCACCTGTCCATCCGTTCATGGCTCTTAGGGCCCTCTGACCATGTAGTACAACAACTTCCTTTTAGGTTTTCTGTTTTCTGGATTCCCCTTGAGACCTCTACTCCAGACAGCAAGGACAGGGTCTCACTATGTAGTTCTAGCTGGCCTGGAACTTGCTATGCAGACCAGACTGGGCTTGAACTCACAGAGATCTGCCTGCCTCTGCCCCTCGAGAGTTGAGATTAAAAGTATGGGTCATGAATCTCAGCATTAGACCCCCCTTTTGTCTCATGACAAAGAACCTACTGAGAACTGGACCTCAAAGGACCCCTTCCTTGACTCTTCGCTCTTTATGGCTCACTCAGGGCCGTTGTTTCCTTTCCATATACTCTCCTAGCTTATGGTTTTGCAAAACCACTTGAAGCCTTGAATGATGAAGACTGAGGGTGACAGGAAGATAGAGCTTCCTGTAGGCCTGTGGAATAGTGTGTCAGAAGTGCCTCCAGTCAGCAGTGCCCTAGCTCATTCAGGCCAAAGATAGTGCTGCAGTGTAGATCTCAAATCTGCCCCTAGCCCGTGTGGTAAAGGCTGTGATGCTATTGAGAGACACAGGTCCCATGGAGGAAGTTAGAGGTCACTGAGGACTCAGATCCTTTCCTTCCTCATTTTGCTTCCTTCACATGTCCCTCCTCGCCGAACTACACCAAAAGCCTGAAGACAAGTGGGCCAAACAAACCCTCAACTTAAACCCCTTAGGGCTATGAGCCAACAGAGCCAACCTTTCTTTATCTTCCCCTCTCTCTTCCTCTGCTTCCTTTCTTGTTTTGCTTTTGAAACAAGGTTTCCTTCATATAGGCCAAGACTGCCTCCATCTTGCTCTGTAAATGAGTTGGCCTCGAGCTGATCTTTCTGCCTTACAGCTTTTGCTGTTGGGATTATAGGCCTGTGTCCCCATGACCAGCAAATGTTGACTCCTTACATTTGTTTCTCCTAGGTATTTTGTTAGAGCAGCACAAAGCTAACCCACACGAAGGGTTTGTCTGAGCTGTCAGGATCCCCGGGCTCCCTCGTGGAGGCTTCAGTCTGGTGTGGGGTCTGGGGTCGGATGCCACCATCTTTCAGATGAGGGACTAGAGACTCACAGTCTCACAGAGCTCTGCTGTGTTCTCCTCCCAGTACAGCAAGACATCTGAACTCTCAAAGTCAGTTCCGCCGACTCCTCCTCATTTGTATTTAATTATTTGTGATTTGTGTGTGATGTGTGTAGTCCTTTGTGTTTCTGCACTTGGATATCTTTAAGGAAGCCTAAGGCCTGAGCTCCGATCCTGTAGAAGAGCTAACTCTTCCTCCACCCATCAGACATATTCCACAGGGGCTGTAGATACAAAAGATAGCAGGCCTTCCTCCATTAAATAGAATAAGGGCAAGAAAGGGTGGGGTGAGTGGTCATCACTCATTAAACACAATTTTTACAACCAGACACACTTTTAAAAAGTCTCTTGAGGCTAGGGTGTTGTTTTCATGCTACTAAGACCTAGTGTGGGTGACTTTCAGTCAGGGCTTAAGTGACTTGCCCAAGCATGTACAATGCAGAGCCAGGATTAGAATCTCTGCTTTCCCTCCGTTGTAGTCAGTGAACATTCCTGGAGATGCGTTTGGATTTGGGCTGCCATTTGTCCGTGCAGTCATGTTACCGCTCTGGCAGCTTTATACATGACGTTGTAGTCTTCCTGCCCTTTGGGTTTAGGTAATGGAATTTGAGGGAGTTACTTCACCTGTGCCAAGAACTCATGAGCTGCTCTCCACAGGCCACATTCCTGTAGTGGGCGTCTTTGTACAAGTCTCCTGTACACGCGTGCAAGCGTTTCTCTGTGTCTAGGTCTGTTGGCTTCTACAGTACCAGCTTCTGAAACTCGATGTGTGTTTTTAAGGTTTCTCGACAAAGTGACTTCAGATTTGTGCTTCCAGTTGCAACCTGTGATACTTTTTCATTTTCCTTTTTTTTTTTTTCAAGAATGGGCACTGTTGTTAATAAAAGGATAAAGGCGAGTGGGGATTATGTTCTATGGAGGTCTGGGGAAGGGGGTGCCTCACCAGGCCCATGCTGAGACATCCCTTCCCCTGAGGGACCAGCCACACCACCAACTGACCGTAGAGTATAGAATAGAATTTATTCAGGGCATGGGGAGGGGAGTTAAGAGAATAGTAGGGCAGAGAAAGAGAGAGAAACAGAGTAGAGAAATAGAAGAATAGAGGCCGGCCATGAGCATGTGAGCACACAGAGAGAAGGGGGAGGGGAATGGGGAGAGAAGGGACAAGGGGGAAGAGGGTGAGAGCAAGAGAGTGAGGAGGGGGCAAGTAGCCCCTTTTATAGTGTCAGGCAAACCTGGCTGTTGCCAGGTAACGGGAGGTGGAGCTTAGACAGAATGCTAGCAGGTGCTAATGTCCTGTTTTCCTCCTTTTTTCCCCCTCACTCACTTGAAAGATAGGACAGAGAACTTCAGTAGTAATTTTCATCTAGCCTGGTATGATGCTCATTTTCACACACTCTGAACCATCAGGTTTTTCTCTCCTTGTGAAGATACATGTATTTCAGGACAATGCATGCTCCCTGCTCTTGTCTTCTGACCAATTCTCTTTGGGATTTCAAACATTTTCTTCCCAGTTATAGGATGTGGATATTTTAGAATCAGACACTAAAGATATCCTATGGTTTATCAAGGTCAACTGCTTCTTTTACTCATATTTAGAGCTCTGAGTCAGTCTTCTTTATTTTGATGTGTGTTGTACAATAGGTGTCTGTCATCCCTGTCTGGAAAGACAGCGTGCTGGCCCAGCCTCATTTCTGAGCAGACTCTCTGTTCTTCATGGATCCAGATGTCATCTCTGTCATATCCCAGGTCACATATGTGTGTGTTTCATTTCTGTGTATAGACAATCAGATTGAACAATGTGACTAATGTCCAGACTTGCACAAATGCCACATATTTTTGTTACAAATTACATATTTCTGACAACTTTTTTTTTTTTTTAAAAAGATTTATTAATTTATTATATATAAGTACACTGTAGCTGTCTTCAGATACACCAGAAGAGGGCATCGGATCTCTTTACAGATGGTTGTGAGCCACCATGTGGTTGCTGGGAATTGAACTCAGGACCTCTGGAAGAGCAGTCAGTGCTCTTAACCGCTGAGCCACCTCTCCAGCCCTTCTGACAACTTTTTAAATTGTCACTGTCAACATTGTCAACCTTTTATTTCTCTGTATGAACTGCAGAATCAACTTATTGAGTTCCTTAAGAGAAAATATGAGTTAAAGTTATGCATCACTCTAGATACAACTGACACGTTCAATGCTGAGTTTTCTCATCCGTGAACATGGAAGTGGATCTATCATTAGTTGAATTTTCACTAGAATTTTATACTTTGTATTAGTCATATACATTCTAAAATAGGGTTAGTTTTTTTTTTCCTATTGTCAAGGATTTTTCCCTCAGAGGCTAAGGAAGACTTTGCTACTTTCAGTTCCTTAAACACTTGGTTTCTTCTGTCACATTTTTGCAGTTTGAGCTTCTTGTGTGATGTCAGTAGAAGCCTTAACAATGTTGTCAACTTCATGATCTTTGGTTATTAAATATAATAATCCCTGGGGGATGCTGGAGAATACAGTAACTTCAAAAGAATTCTTATTTAGGACTGATTTAAAAACTTTTTAAGAGTACAATTTCTACAGTTATTAAGCACACAAATTTATGTAAGTCTTTGAGATAAACAAGTGAGTCCACTTTATCTGCTCATATGGTCAATTCTGTTGATAAACAATTTTAGCAGGGTTGGGGATTTAGCTCAGTGGTAGAGCGCTTGCCTAGCAAGTGCAAGGCCCTGGGTTCGGTCCTCAGCTCCGGAAAAAAAAAAAGAAAAAAGAAAAAAAGAAACAACAACAACAACAAAAAACCCAAACAATTTTAGCACCAAATAAGTCCTACATTCTTGATACTAATCCCTAATTAACTGTTTTATTAAAGTTAGGATCATAATTTTAAAAGATTTGGTTTTTTATATATGTATGAATATGACCATTTTGCCTGCATATATGTGTGTGTGTGTGTGTGTGTGTGTGTGTGTGTGTGTGTGTGTGTGTGTGTGTATCATGTGCATGCATGGTGTTTCCAGAAGAGGGCACTGAATTCCCTGGAGCCAGAGTTGCAGGTGGTTGTCAGCTGCCATGTGGATGCTGGGAACCAAACCTTCCTCTGGAAGAGCAGCCAGTGCTCTCAACCACAGAGCATCTCACTATCCCCAAATATATCATATTTTATATATATTGTCCTTGTCTACTTTTATTACTAAGGTTGCTTTAGGCCCCTGAAATGGGTTGGAATTCTTTCTCTCCTACCTATTTTGCAAAATGCTTGATTTTTATTATATTTTATTTCTTTATCTTGTAGATGTATGGTCATGCACATGTGTGGAAGCCAGAATAAATTTTGCCAGTTCTTGCCTTCCACTGTGGGGGTCCCAGAAATTGAACTTATGTTGTCAGATTTGGCAGCAAGTGCCTTTACCTTCTACACACACACACACACACACACACACACACACACACACACACACACACACACACACCCACACACACACACACCCACACACACACACACATACACACACACACACACACACACAAACACACACACACACACACACACACACACACACACACACACACACACATGCACACACACACACACACACACACACACACACACACACATACACTGGGGGAAGGAGAGAGAAAGAGGAGAAATGAGGAGAGGGAAGATGTCTTTGAAAGTCAGAGGTTCCGTTTAGATTTTTGTTCTTGATGGGAATCAGTGTCTTTATCTAAGGAATTCAGCCAAGTGTGGGGCACACACCCACGCTCCTAGCTCTTGGGAGGTGAAGTCCAGGAGGTTCAGGATTTCAGGTCCTCCT
Organism: Rattus rattus; assembly: GCF_011064425.1. Lineage (NCBI taxonomy): Eukaryota > Metazoa > Chordata > Mammalia > Rodentia > Muridae > Rattus > Rattus rattus. The sequence goes on along the minus strand of NC_046161.1, from coordinate 65,463,154 downwards.
GGGCTCCATGGTTAGCGTGAAGCCAACCAGGGCCATCGGAGACCCTTCTTAACAAACAAACAAACAAACAATCAGCCCCCAATAAATTAGAAAAGGAAGGGAAAGATAGAGACATTGTGTCTCATTTGCTGTCTTACATATACATTTCAATGTGGCTAACGAATCTACATAGCTTTCTCTGGCTCTGACAATCTCCTGAGCCTGGCGGCCGCGCCTGCTTTCCAGCTTTCTCACCGGCTTCTTCGCTTTCCGCTCTAGTAGTATCTGTTCTGACCGTTCCGTCTTCACGGCCTCCACAGCCTCCTTCACCCCACGTCTGCCTCCCTCGTGGGGCCTTTGTGTGCTTTGAGTGCTTGGCCTGGTGTTTTTGAAGCTCTTTAAGGTCCTAACTCTGATCATCCGTTCCCTCCCATTAATCTTGTTTCATATCTCAATTCCCCATCAGTATCCTTTTCAGTGATTTTAAAAAGATAGAACAACTTTTATTTCTCCTTTGATAATTCCCTTCAAGGAAACAATCCCACACATTCCAGTTTCCCACCTCCTCCCACCGGCACCTCCCTTCAAACCCTCTCTCCTTTTACTTTGTTGATTCTATCAGTCAAAACTTACTCTCAACTACTGACTCATTTTCTAATTTAAAAAACAATAGGGACTGGAGAGATGGCTTGGTGGCTAAGAGCACTGACTGCTCTTCCAGAGATCCTGAGTTCAAATCCCAGCAACCACATGGTGGCTCACAACCATCTGTAGTGGGATCTGATGCCCTCTTCTGGTGTGTCTGAAGACAGCTACAGTGTACTTATATATAATAAATAAATAGATCTTAAAAGAAAAAGAAAAAATGAGTTGTTAGTTCCTTTTTTATTACAGTATTAATTAGGATTAAGTTCTCAATATCAACCTGTGCAGTGTGCTGCTGTTAACTATCTACAGCTTGACAGTGTTCCTGAAGCCCTAGGCCACCGAGTGCTTTTGCTAAGCTCTTCCTGCTCTGCCCTCACTCTCTGGATACAGTTTATGTTATTGGATGCCATTTCTCACTTGAGTGACCAATTGTACCTGTTTGGGATTTGCTGACACCAGGTGTGTTGAGCGTGTGGTGGCCAGAGCGTCCCAAGCCTCAGGACTGTCTTGTGTGCACATCTCAAAGAGTCATTCCCCCCTACATTTTCGCCTGGTATGAGAAACAGCCACAAAAGTGAAATCTTTGTCTGGCCCTTGCTCCTGCCGGAAAAGTAGACGTGGGACAAACGTGCCTCCCCCTCTGTGTGGATGTGCGTGCTCCTTGCTAAGTGACCAACTAGTGACTTTATAATAGGCAGGCGTCTTCCAGGTTTCTCTTGTTTCTGTTTCAGGTCTGTTATCAGCCTTGAGGTCCTTAAAAAACTATATGTCTTTGGTAGATAATATTAGAATTCAAAAAAATTAATTCTAAGATTTTTTTCTATTACATGACTGAATATATATTCATTCTTCATCTTCAGTATAAAGACCTGCCATTTTTGCCAGTCATAGCTATTACCTTTGTCACCTTGACTTTCTTGTGGTCTGTTTCTGGAAATGAACTGCGGGACTTTCTCCATCTTTGCATTTATTTGTTTTGTTGAGGGGGCGTTTCTCTAGACCAGGCTGGCCTCGAACTCATGGAGAGCTGCCTTTGCTCCCACGTGCTGGTGCTGGTATTGCTTTGTATTTCTCATAGCCACTCCCTTCATGCTGAGCTTCCTGAGGTTTTCTTACGTTGGCCTTGCGGTTCACTATCTCCCCGTTCCTCTGTGTCTCATCTGGGCAACACTAGTCAGGGAGGCTTCGGTGCTGTTACTGAATTTTTATTCCTCTAACTTCTCCTCAATGGCCTTTTTCATCCCCTGTGCTTATTTGTCTTTGGCTTTGTCCTTCTAAAGCCCAGAACATTCATAATAGTTTAGAACCCTCCCATCTTCTCAAGATGTTGGGAGCTAGCCATTCTGATTGCTTTGTCTATTGACTTTCCTTCGTGGAGGAGTTTTTATTTGTATGTGGGGGAGTAGCGGTCATAAATGTGTACTGTATTTACACATCGATAATTTTGTTTTCTTTGTGGGGATTTCATATAGTGTCTCACGCTGTGGAGTGCTTCCTCTGACGCAGATTTTCTTTTGCTACTGAGAGATTATCATGGCCTGGAGCTAGGGCTCTGTCAGTGGAGTGGGTGCCTAGCAGACAGGAATCCGGCATTGCATTCCTAGCACCACATAAACTGGGTGTGAATCCCAATTCTACTCCACTCCTAACCATGCAAACTGGGTGTGGCGGTCCACACCTGTGATTTGAGCCTTGTGGAGGAAGGATGATCAGCAGTTCAAGGTCAACCCTGGTTAGCATTGTGTTCAAGGTCAGCCCAGGCTACCTCAACCTCTCGAAAGCTAATTCATTATATATTTTTGTGAAGTAGAAAAATAAAAACAGAAGATGAACAGAAGGAAACCTGCTGCAGAACACTATCCCCTAAGAACCCCTAAGAAACAGCTCTGTGTTTGTTTCTTCTCAAGATGGGATGGGCGAGCACGGATGGGAAGCCACTTCATGTTTCCTCTCCTCAAAACTGGTTCTGTTCAGGTCCTTGGCCCTCAGGCAGCAACTGCTCTTGTTTTTTTTTTCTGTCAGCCACAGCGTGAAGGGACAGGCTTCTTCCCTGGAAGGTTTTAGTTTCCAAGAAGATCTGCCAGGCGGGCGGGCGGGCAGGCAGGCGGGTGGGAGAGTGGCTGTGCATGGGACACAGATCTAGAAGCTGCAGCCTCTGGAGCCACCTGGAGTCCAGCAAAAAGACCCTGCTTGGGAATATCATCTTTTCTTTTGGACTCAGAAAGCCTTTTGTTGTTGTTGTTGTTGTTGTTGTTGTTGTTGTTGTTGACTCTCGAAAGGGAGCTACTTCTTTTTTTTCTAGTTTCCGGAAGTGGGCTCACCTGGTTTTTCTTTGGTGACAGGGTTCCCATTACCTGAGAAAGGAGAAGCCAGGGCTTAGCGAGATGCTGGCTCCTCCACACCCTCAGACTTGGGGAAGATGCAGCGTGTATAAAGACAGTTTTTATTTTTTAAAGATATGTTTTAAGGTATGAGTGCATACGTGTGCGCATGCTCAGGTGAGTGTGGAAGCATGCTACACGTAGTGAGCTTGTGTGGGATGAGAGAACAACTTGATTCTCTCCTTCTGTCCTAGCCAGGGTTTCTTTTCTTTTCTTTTGCTTTTCAATTTACTTATTTTTTCTATATGACTACACTGTAGCTGTCTTCAGACACACCAGAAGAGGGCCTCAGATCCCATTACAGATGATGTGAGCCACCATGTGCTGGCTTGGATTTTGAACTCAGGACCTCTGGAAGAGCAGTCAGGGCTCTTAACCACTGAGCCATCTCTCTAGGCCCCTTAACCAGGGTTTCTATTCCTGCACAAAGCATCATAGCCAGGAAGCAAGTTGGGAGGAAAGGGTTTATTCAGCTTACACTTCTACATTGCTGTTCATCACCAAAGGAAGTCAGGACAGGAACTCACACAGGGTAGGAACTTGGAGGCAGGAGCTGATGCAGAGGCCATAGCGAGGTGCTGTTTACTGGCTTGCACAGCCTGCTTTCTTATAGAGCCCAGTACGCCAGCCCAGGGATGGCACCACACTGGATCTCACAGAGGCATTTCCTCAGGAGAGCCTCCTTTCTCTGTGATAATTCTAGCTTGTGTCAGCTTCTATCACGGGTCCCTGGGACTGAGCTCAGGTCATCATCAGGTTTGGCATCCTGCACCTGTACCTGCTACGCTGTTTCACTGACTCCAAACACAACATTATCGTTACTCTGGAGAATAAAATATGAAGTGCGGGGAAGGAGGCATATCTCTTATGTTTGAAAACTCTTTGTATGCCCCTGTACACTCTCTTAACCAAATCTCCCCCATGAGAGCACTGGCCCCAGTGAAATGTGTCTCTTCCGGATGTTGAAGAACATTGTGAAGTGCTGTGCTGTGAATAACAGTGGTTCACGGGTGGAGGAGAGCATGCTGGCCTTTCTAGATGCACTTGTGAGATTGGGGGTTAAACCAGCTCAAGCAGGAATTGGCAGAAGCCTCCAGGCTGACTATAAAGGGGGAAATAGAATATATTAAGGAGAGCTGGGGCACAGACACTTCCATGTTTGAGGAGCACCTCGTGGGTCAGGTGCTTTGTAGAGAATAGTGCCCTGAGAATCACGGACCCTGGAATAAACCTAGGAGACACACCGGTCCCCAGGCTCCTCTGGCTTGGTGGAGCTTCCAGATTGAAAGCGACAGAGGTTGCGGTGGATGCAAGGGGGCTCCGCAGATAGGGAGAGCCATTCTCAGCAGCGGGCATCTTACATGGCGTCTCACATTAGCACAGGGGCCGACGCTTATCCTAATGACGCGGGCCTTTACAAACCAGTGCCTAATCAGCTCATTATTCTGGCCTCTGGAATCAGGATCAAATTCTCATCATGCTGAACCTCTGGGCAGAGGAGAGGGATGTAGGTGTCCTCTGTGAGTCAGAATGGGAGCACGTTTTGCTTCTCAGCCCAGTTGCCATGATAAAGGAGTTGAATCATCTCTGATTTCCGGGGCCCGAGTTAGTTGATAAACATCTTTTCTACTTTGAGGTCACTGGGGTTGGCCATTTGGCTCTCTAACCAACTCCCATGTTGAAGATTCCACTCTCTGTACAAGTCTGTCTTAACGTAGGGACTTCTCAATGAGGCCTGTTCTCTCAGGTATGAGCCTCCAGAGAGCTTCCCTTTTAACCACAATGTCCAGATGAAAGTTCTATAGTTCTTTATGACTTTTTTTTTTTTTTGCTACAACTGTAAAAGCTTTATTTTTGCAGTTGAAAAACTTACTGTCTAGAAAGATGGGTGTAAATACTCATCATGTTCTCATAAAGAGAACCCAGAGAACGAGAGAAACAGTGGTTCTGTCCCAGAAAGCACCTGGGGGAACAGAGGACCTGGCTCTGGCTCAGACACTCAGACTACAGTTAGCTATTTAAAGTATGTGTGTGTGTGTGTGTGTGTGTGTGTGTGTGTGTGTGTGTAAATGTGTACGTTAGTGTAGGTTGCCTTGGAGGCCTCGGATCTACTGAAGAAGGAGTCACGGGTGATTGTGAGCTCTTCAGCCTCGTTGCTGGGAATTGAACCCTGGTCTTCTGCAAGAACAGCGTGTGTTCTGCTCAGCTCTCTCTCCAGCCACAGACTTTTTTCTTAAACCAGAATTAATTACAGGGAGGAAGCCAAGTACCTGGCCTTGTCTGGCCCATGGTACATGAGTTCTAAAGTGTTCCTCTCACACCCATCACACAGTCAAAGCAGTAAGAAGTCAAACCGTGGTCCAGTCTCTCCCTGTTTGAACCAGAGGAGCTCTCCTATCCCCTCTCACCTATGGCTTCCATATCTGTAAATGGTGACAAGTGATCCAATACACAGCCCCAGGGAGGACCAAGGAGCTAATGTATGGAAAGTACTTAACTCACACACAAAAAAAGTCTCGTTGCTGTGGAGTCCCCCTTTGTGGCCTTCCATAACTTGCTTTTGTTCATGTTATCTTATAGCAACAAAAAGTAATTAATACAGATATTAATCCTGCATAGCTCCCCCAAATGCTGGCCAGTGCCATACATAGCTTATGACAGCTGGTTCTGTGGTGTGTTGGTGTGGGGACCACACCACAGTACAGAGCACACGACAGTCTCAGATGTAGGCCCTCACCATGCACTTTGTTTGAGGCAGGGTCTCTCTGTTACTCTTCCTGGTATATGCCAGGCTAGCTGGTCACCAAGCTTCAGGTTTCAAGATTCTCCTGTCTCTACCTCCCACCTGGAGACAGGAGCCTGGGTACAGGTATGTGGTACCAAACCCAGCTTTCTGTGGGTTCTAGGGATCAGGTCCTCTCACTTGAGCAGTGAGTGCTTCAAACACTGAGCCATCTCGCCAGCCCTGGGACATCTTGTTTGACACTTTAAAGGAAATGATAGATGAGACCCTCCAGAAGGGTCGCAGCAGCAGCAGCAATGACAACAACAACAAGACAATGAGGGCCCAGCCTTCCTTCTTCCTTCTTACTGCCCTCAGCAATTCATAAAATTCATCTCATCATGTGAAGTTCCATGTTGTGTTCGGGAAATGGTTTGTCACAAGCTTGTGACTCAAACTGTGACTTTTGGAACTTCCAAATAATCTTCCTTAGAAATCACACCTCTTTGTTTTTTTTTTAAATCATCCTACCCCAAGCTTACTTTTCCCCCATTTCTGCAATCATGATTGCAAGAAAAAGAGTTTTGTTTGTGCTTGGCTATCATATTCTTTCATCAAGAATTATTTTAGCATGAGTATTAGAAGAATAAACAGAGCTGGCAGACATAATAGCATTATGGCCTTTTGGGGAGAGTGTAGAGACATTGTCTCACAGGACCAGACAGGTAGATGAGAATCTCTTCATGGTCTTCCTACCTCCATGTGGCTCCCACGTGCTGGGATCACAGGTGGGCACCACCATGCCTTTGTGAGGTGCTGAAGGCTGAACCCAGGACTTCTGTATATTAAGTAATCACTCTACCAACTGAACTCTATATCCAGGGGACAATAATCTTGAGCAGTGGTTCTCAGCCTTCCTAATGCCACACTCTTGAATACAGATCCTTGTGGTGCACCCCTCAACTATAAAATTATCTCATTGCCACTTTATAACTAATTTTGCTACTGTTATGAATCATAATGTAAATATCTGTGTTTTCCGATGTCCTTAGGTGACCCCTGTGAAAGGGGTTGCAACCCGTAGGTTGAAAACCACTGGTCTTGATGGAGCGTCTCAACATAGCGTGATGTGTAAGGACTGCAGCATTTGGAAGTATTTGAAAGGGGCAATGGGGCTCAGTGAGGGGCGGTGGGTGCTTGAAACAGGCGGAGTTTTAGTTCAGAATTAAGAACAGATGGGGCGGGGTTGGGATTTAGCTCAGTGGTAGAGCACTTGCCTAGGAAGCGCAAGGCCCTGGGTTCGGTCCCCAGCTCCGAAAAAAAAAAAAAGAACCAAAAAAAAAAAAAAAAAAAACAGATGGGGCTTGGAGAAGCAAGCGAAGCCAAAGGCACATTGTGAGCAGGTATGTGGAGGTTGGAGTGGCAGGTACCAGTTCCAAGAACTCAAAGATGCTGACATGCAACACTGTAGACCTGTTTGGGGCAGAAGTGGGGGGCGGGGACTCCATGGGACAAAGCAATGGAGAGCCCGGATGTGCAGTGATTTTCTTGGGCAGTAGAGAGACTTTGGAGTACAACTGTAGCCAGGCATCTGGCTCCATTAGACGGCTAGAGGGTCACGGGGACTCTGGGCAGAGGCTATAGACAGAAGGTTCAGGAAAGTCTAAGAACATTGCTGTGGATGCTCGAGGAGGGCAAGCTAACTCCAGAATGTTTGGCTTAGTGGCTTAGTAATAGAGGGACCCACCTCACACTCCAAGTAACCACCAGTCTGCCCTTTTGAATGGTTTCTATCTTTTCTATTGAAACTTTCTCTTGCCCTCAAAGGCATTAGAAAAATCTGCTAATGAAACCAGGACTCGCTCTGTTATTGTCACAGTCCTACCCAGAGCAGTAGCACACACATAAAAATGAACTTTGGAAAGACAAGGAAAACAAACCAAACTGACTTGAAGCTTTGCAACTCCCCCTCCCCCACATTTGCTGCTATGGTAGAAGCAACAACACAAAAAACTATTTCCACGGCCTGACCTAAGCATTTCCCCCAGCCCCTGCTTGTTATTGCCAGGAAGTGAGTTCATGGTTAAGTTCGTGGACTCAATTATTCGAAATCACTGGCTCTTAGCTTCCCTTTTGCGTTTACATTGAAAACAGTTCCTGCATTTGCATTTATGATCGCCCTTTGCTGTTTGAATGGCGCTTTCATTAGCTTTTAAACCTTTATTGAAAAGCCCCATGAAGCAAGCCTGAGGAACGATTGTTGTTGTTGAGCGGAGGGGGCGAGTTGAGTTTGAGAAGCAATGTGTTCACTTACACAACCATGAAAAGAGCTTTCACACCCAACAGAAAAAGCAACAGTCTGATGATTTGACACAAACATATTCGACACTAATAGATACAGAGGCCAACGTATTTAATGTGTGTATGTTTTCTTTCTCTGTGCATGTATGTGTAGTGTAGGAAGAAAATAAAAATACCTACAATAGATTCCTTCTGTCTGCTATCCAGTTCAGAATTATCAAAATGGGACAGACTGCCAGGCACGTGGTACAGAAATTAAGATCATAGACTCTGGGGCTACACGACGCTCACCTTTTTAACCCAACTGGCATGCTATGAACAAGCCAAGCCACCGTGCAGAAGACACTCGTAGGCACTCTGCTCTGCACTCCAGTGACAGCCTCAGTGAGCAGCCAATACCACCCACAAGGCAGACATGTGAATGCTCCAGATAATTCCAGTGGAGCAGAAACGAAATGTCCTGCCAAACCTGCCTGAACCTAGGATTCATCCACAACACAAATATGATCTTAAGTCTTAGGTAGCTCTGCAGAGGTGAAACTCAATGCCCGCATGGTCTTCTGACCTTCCAGTCGATTATGGACTGAGTCCAGCCAGCAGTGAGTGGGTTAAGCTGATGAGAAGATGCCTGGTGAGGACAGTTCCGAATATGAGTAAAAGGTGAAAGAGGGCTTGGGGGCCCAGCAGGGCGAGGGTCCCAGAAGCCACTAAGAGCTCACCTTTCCCTCTGTCCCTCTCCCTCAGCCTGTAGTGTGATTCACAATGTCCCTTCCTGTTGCTTCCCCCAAGACAATTTCGACATCTAGGACAGAATGCTTACCAGAGTGAAATCAGACAGGTCAGAGGTCTCTCTGGACACATTCAAGCCAGCCCACACTTTTTCTGTTCCCACTGGACCTACACTAGGAGTTGTGCAGCAGAATCATGACCAGGGAAAGACTCATTTTTTTTATTTAATTTTTTATTGGTTATTTTGTTTATTTACATTTCAAATATTATCCTCCTTCCTGGTTTCCCCTCAGAAAACCCCCTATCCCATCCTCTCCCCCATGCTTCTACAATAGTTCTCCCCTACCCACCCACTCACCTACCCACCCACTCCCAAATCATTGTCCTAGCATTCCCCTACACTGGGACAACAAGCCTTCACAGGACCAAGGGCCTCCCCTCCCACTGATGCCCAACAAGGCCATCCTCTGGTACAAATGCACATGGAGGGACCCATGGCTCCAGCTGCATATGTAGCAGAGAAGGACTCTTGTTTGGAGGGTAGCAGCCGCTTCTGCCCTGGTTGTCTGGAGTCGCTCATCTCAGATGACAGTAATATCCAACCCTACTTTCTGAGGACGACGCTGGCTGTTCACTTAGTTCAGAAGTTATACTCGGCATTCGATTGGCTTCAGATTACAAAGACAAAGGCACAAATGTGAGTTTAGTTTGGACAGTAGCAATGAAGTGGATCCTAGGGGGGAAAGTTAGGCTGCAGAATGGAGCTCTGAAAGGGAATTAATACACTGCTATTGTGGCTTGATTTACCATTTAATATAGACTATGGCACTAAGGCTGTGGATCAAGTCAAAGTCTCACTTTCGATGTGTATGTCAAGGGCTTCCCTCCAGAGGCTAAGTACTTGTGCTTCTCCTAAGTCCAGTAATTTGCAAACAAGATGGGTGGACAGTGGTACTCAAAGACCACCAGTTTATCCTCTGTCTTCTGCCTTTGGGGAGGGGTAAGCTGAAATCACCCTGTGTGTGCTGAATGTCTCATGTATAAATTCTATTTCTCTAATGGGCCTCCTAAGACAACCTCACGGAAGTTTGATAGAACCAGTTCATTGCTATGAAGAAGATATTTGTATACAATTTTTACACTCCCAAATTTGGAATCTTCTTTTTTTTATCCCTTTGAGGAGTCTAGACCATGGTATGAGCTTACCTGATATATAAATTACAGGCAAAATGTTTACATCGTACACACCTAGTAAGATTCGTTCATCTGTAACCTGGATGTAGCCTTGGGGGCAGCCAGAGCATTATACTTGGAACTGTTTGGTATCTAAGGAAGTTTAACTCAGGACTTGACTTAAATCGTACATACATACACAACTCCTTGTTATCGCGAATGCATATTGCATTAGGCAGTGCCCATGCCCACTTCCTTAATGAGTTGTTTTGTCCTTTCCTTCTAGGTCCTTGGATGTAGCTCTATTGCCCAAGCAGTCCTCAGTCGAGAACGTTTTGGCGGGATCATCACTATCAATATTGGATTTGCATCGGCCGTCGTGATGGCGCTCTATGTGACGTTTGGTATCTCTGGTATGCAGTAGAACTTCTTATCACAACTATTAACAACCAATGTGCTAGCAGGATTGGCCACTTTGCGTGCTTTATTTATTACATATCAACACTCCTGCAAGAATATGTATTGGTCTCTTTTTTAGAGATAAACTTTAATACCAACAAATGGTGAGTGGCTTACGCAAAGGCAGGGTTAGCACTCACACCTGAGCCATCCTTGGCAGCTGCAGTATATTGTCCAGAAATCAGTATTTTTTACTTTATGAATCTCATGCTTGGAAGCCATTTCCCAGATACGCTTGTGGATAGCTAAGCAAAGGTCACACCAGCAGAGGCATGCCCCTGAACCTTTTATCAGCTACAATCAGAGAGGCCAGGTCTTGTGCAAGATCCGCTCGCTCGCTCTTCCTGACAGTGCGTATCTGAGCTAGAAAACGTTAACCTAGTTCTTCCCTAATGGCCACCTGCAGGGTTTTGCAAGGCAAAATGCTGGGACGCTATTGAATGTAGTCTGGAAACTTAGAGACTGGAGGTAGTACCCAGTGTTTTGAGTCATGGAGATTCCCAGGTAGGTACCAAGCACTAAAGCAAAACTGGTCAGAAGAGGGCATTGAGACACTGTGCTCAATGCATGTTAGGCAGTGTGCTGGGACATCCTTAGTCATCTCTCTCCCTTATAACAACAGTCTGTTGGAATGTGTTATTGTCTTCATATCCCACAGAGAGAGATGGGGCTGACGGTGTCCTTAAATTGCTATAAGTCCTGTGTTTGGCAAAGGGACAGAGCAACATTGACCCTCAGTGGGCTATTAGGGGCAAAATTACTCTGAGAAAAGGATCCTTAAGGGGAGCTGGCTGGTCTTGTGGTAAATATGCCACTGGAATGCTGAAGAATGACGCCCAGACTCCCTGAAGCCTTGTGGGGTGTGATACTGCCAATGATCCTTTACTGGATGACAGCGTGCACGTTACAGACCCTTTTGAAGACTCAAGAACGACCAGTGCATGCTGGACATGAATATAAATGTGATCCCATCTTGGGGTCATTGGCTGATGGAGTCAGTGGCCTCTCACTTTTAAGTATTAAAAAATCCTTCTACTATAAAGGAGTTTTAGCATCTTGCTCCATTGTGAACATGCCAACCATACCTAATTATGTAGCATGCTACTCAAAGTATGTAGGTTGCCTGATGGTAACTATTTTTTTAAGTTGTGTGTGTGTGTGTGTGTGTGTGTGTGTGTGTGTGTGTCTGGGTCTGTGTGTGTCTGTGTGTGTGTGCGCACGCATGCACACACACACAGACATATGTCATTGAGGCCAAAAGTTCTCTCCTTTTACCATATGGGTTTCAGGGACTTGAACTTGGGTTGGTGGCAAGTGCCTTTACTTTATCCTCTTAGGCATCTCAGGGGATCACATTCGTAACTACTTTTTTAAAAAATATATTTATTTATTTATTTATTTATTTATTTATTTACTTAATGTATATGAGTACCCTGCAGCTGTCTTCAGACACAGCAGAAGAGGACATCAGATTCCCTTTAAAGATGGTTGTGAGCCACCATGTGGTTGCTGGGAATTGAACTCAGAACCTCTGGAAGAGCAGTGGGTGCTCTTAACCTCTGAGCCATTTCTCTAGCCCAGTAACTACTTTTGATGTTACATTTTGTAAATGAATTAATTAGAAACGCAGAATAGCCTTGCTAGAAGACAGGATAAGGAATCGTGCAAGGATGGTGAGAAGGAGTTTGCCTTGAACAGAATCTTAGAAGAGTTCACTTAGCTCACTAAGATCCACATGGCGGGCCTGTTGGACTCCAGCTGTCCTCCTGGGAGTGGGGTCTTGACGTAGAGAATGTGGTCATTAAAGCAGCCTTGGCAGAGCCAGTATTTGAGGGCAGGACTCTCTGACCCTGGTGCCTCATGTTCTTTCCACAACACTGCTCTGGCCTTGGCCTCTCTGGTCTGAGGGAGGAAGTTCTATAGCCCCTCTGGACTCCAGCCATTGCTCCTCCTCCATTTCTGAACCTCCGGTGCCCCTTATCCCCTTCTTCTCACTAGTTTTCAAAGCTTCCTCCTAGATCTACCCTCTCTGATGTCCAACCAGCCGTCCCTAGATATCTGCCATCTGCATTGTCTTAACAAAGCCCCTTGATGCTTTCCTTATATAAGATGCCTACCAAGCGGCTGACATCACTTGAGACCGGAGGCTAATTAGGTCTTCAGAGTGCTTGCCAGAGATTGCACAGTGTAAACCTATCTGCAGGAAATTTTATCTTAGAAGAGAGCTTGTTCTAGAAGCCTCATTTGGCAAGGCATTCCTGAGGGATGGTTTTCATCAGAGGTGACTTTTTAAGTATCCCTTGTCCTTCTACAGTGAGTGCCTCCAGGCTGTCTGCCTTAGATCATAGGGTCTACCCCGTCAGTGAGGATCAGCCATGTCCTTTGTCCTGTCTGGTGCCTTCACTCATCTGCTATGGTCAGAGATTCAACTCCTCTAAGCTCAGAGATTCCTCCAGGCTCAGACCCTCGTCTCCTCTGAAGTCTAGAAATGGAAGGCGTTTCATTTGGTCTTAGGCTGTTATTGGATCCTCTGTCCCATCTTCCCTCGCCTGCCCTGTGTTAACTAAATGACTCTCCATGCAGCCACAGGAAGAAAAGGAACAGATACAGCCTGGTTCCAGGAATTTCCCATCAGCCTCTGTGTCCAAATTCCTCTGTCCAACCTTCCTACTAAGCTGGCTTCTGGAACCCATAAAAGCAGACCCCATAGATGAAGTACTTGTGGCTACCTTTGTGGCTTAGCAGTCAAAACCCATTGTCGCCCTTGGGCTAGAGACTCTCTATTGGGGCTGGGCTTCTCGAGCTATGCTTGACCATGGTTCTGATGAGGGCCAGGGTTCAGGATTATCACCTTCCTCATCATCACCGTTGCCATCATCAGGAGCTGGTATCTTTCTTGTTCACATCCGACCGGAGCATCCACATTTCAATGTGCTCACTTTGAAAGTGAATTCGGTCCCTCTTCCACAGGAAATGCCATCCATGTTCTTCAGATTCACTTCATGCTTCCCTATCAGTCTGCTATAAGGGAGTGTTAGCATCCTGCTCCATTGTGAACGTGCCAACCAACCAATCAGAGCTTACCACACCTAATTATGTAGCATGCTACTCAAAGTATGTAGGCTGCCTGGTGGTAACTATTTTTTAAATATGTGTGTGTGTGTGTGTGTGTGTGTGTGTGTGTGTGTGTGTGTGTGTGTGTGTATACCCCCACATGCATGCTCTGACATGCTTAAATGTGAATGCACTTAATTTTCAAGGCAGATACTTTTGCTTTTAGATTTATTTTTAGCTATGTATGTGGGGAGAGGAGGAGAATGTGTGTGTAAGTGCACACACATGCAGAGTCCAGAACAGGACACTGGGGACGTTGGAGCTGAGTTACAGATGTTTAGAGCTACCCACCCAGTGGGTACTGGGGATCAAACCCGAATCCTCTGCAATATGAGTTCCCAACCACTGAGCTATCCCTCCAGCCCCAAGGCAGAGAAATCTTTATAATGAGCTGAAGGAAGTCTACAAGTGAATTAATGGGACTTGGCTTTTAAATTCAGGTAAAGTTGGACTTGAAGTTTGGCTCCATTACTCACTGACTGGAGAAAGCTTCCATTTCTCTGTTTGTTCACCAGTAGTTAACTATGGCAGAGTCCGTCCCATTAGGTTCTTAAGTCTAAATAATACCACAGCGACAAGATCTGGCAAATCACCCAGTAAGTATGTTAGCTGAGTCCAAAGCCACATAGGAACATCTGTGGCATTGCACAGAGCAAACCTTCTCTCTGACCTTATAGGTAGGTGGGAATCAGGAAGTTGATTTCGTTACCCATGGCTTGGGTTGTGTTAAAGGAGCCGTTGCCACATTTCTGCGTGAGAAGAAACACACTGTTCACACAGAGGGACCTAGAAGGATGCATTGTGACATGGCAGTCACCTCTAGGACAGGCACAAGGGGACCCACCAGGACAGCAGCTTTTCCCAGTGCTAAGAGTGGCTTTACAGCCTCTAGGCATGTGCTAGAGAATTTGTTAGATGTGTATTTAAACCTCATCCACCTTACTGTATATTCACAGTCATAGTTTACGACAAGCTACTTGTGTCCTTTAACTGACAGCTAAAACTCCACTTCTAGGAAAATGATCTACTTACGCCAAGTGTTTAAATGTCCGAGTTCCTTCTCATACAGATAAATTGTCGAAACTGTGTTTAATGATGCCGCAGATTATTATTATTATTAGTTCTCCCTCGCCCAACACTCACCCGTGTCTCTGTTTCCCTCTCCCCACGCCCACTCTCTGGCCTGACTGTCTCCTCTTCCTTGCAGGGGGCCACATCAACCCAGCTGTGTCTTTTGCAATGTGTGCCTTTGGAAGGATGGAGTGGTTCAAGTTCCCATTTTATGTCGGAGCCCAGTTTTTGGGAGCCTTTGTTGGGGCTGCAACGGTCTTTGGCATTTATTATGGTGAGTCCTGAACCTGAGTCCAAAGATTTGGAGGGCTGGTGGGGCATCCTGTGAGAGTCTGAACTCTTGGCAGCCAGCTGTGAAACAGAGCAAGGACAGGAAGCATCGTGACAATGGGGCCACTTTATGAAGCCCTTTAATAAAATCTGTGAAACTGTTTTTTTTTTTTAATCCAAAGATGTTTGTGCATGTTGGGTTTGTTTTTTTAACTTGTGCCTATGTCTGCACACCACTCGAGAGTCTGCTGCTCCCAGAGGCCAGGAGAAAGGAATCAGACTGGAGTTATAGACCATTGTGAGACAGATACCATGAATGTGTGGGATCCGAACTCAGATCCTCTCTGGAAGAGCAGCCTCAGTTCTTAACTGCTCAGCCACCTCTCTAGATGCCAAACTATAAATCTTAAGGAGGGATGGCACCTCTTAAAGAGACTGATTTCAGGTCCACCCTGTTCTGCAATATGAACATAGGCACTGTGCCAGTTGCCTTTCTCGTGCTTTCTGACTTGATGAGAAAATTTCTGCCCAGTTGTGAAAGCTGTGGCCCTGTAAATATCTAGAGTAGGCATTAGGGAAGATGCTTTTGGAGAAGAACAGCCAGAGACAGGCTGAATGGGAGCAAACAGCCAGGGTGTCTGCCCAGGATCCCTCAGGAAAATGTGCCCCCCGCAATCACAGGCCCAGGACTGAGCTACGGCCATGACAGTTACTAGCTCAGTGACTTAAATCATTTTGGAATGAAGCAAGGTGGCACATGTCTGTAATCCCATCGCCTGAGTGGTTGAGGAAGGATGGATGGTCAGGAGTTCAAGGTCATTCTCAGCTATAAAGCAAATTCCAGGCCAGCATGAAACCTTGTCTCAGAATAAATAATGAGTAAGTAAATAAATAAGGCATCAGACCAGGTAGGTCTCAGTTTCCTCCTCTGGAAAACGAGGGACTCCCACAGTCCTCAAGGCTAAGAAATCTCAGTGTTCTGCAGCACCAACTATTCAACCCGAGAGGAGCCTCAGAGAATTCTGAGTGGCAAACTAAAGACACTGACAATCCAAACCCTAGGGAAACAGGTTCTACATAGGGGCTTCTCTCCCATGTCTGTCAGAGAATTAAATGTCTAAGGGAGATTCGATGTCAGACCAGAAACCCAGGGAACCAGCAGCCAACAGAGAAGCCTGGGCGGGTGCCACCTGTATCAATGGCTGCTGGTTCCCTGGCTCTGAGGGCTCTAAGGTCCATCCATAGCATCTTCACTATCCGGGTACACTGTCTATTCTGATGTAAACTTTTAGGAACAATAAAGAGTATCCTAGGAGCTATGACCTCCTCTTAGCACAAGTTAAAGTCACACTTTGGTTTTAGATCAAAATCTTTAGTCTGAAAATTCCAAGAATCCCCCACAGCCACTCGCCCAAAGAAGATTGGTTTCCAGAACACTCTAAGGATTCTGCCCAAGTTAGGATGAAGCACCGGGCCAACCACCGGCTTTCTGCTTCTGATTCATCATCCCGGGGTTCTCCTGGGGGCGGGGTCTCTAAGACTATCTAAAGACTGCTTGGCTTCTACAGATTTGCTCAAGCCCAAGCATGGGGCTCTCTTCTCCCTTGATTTCTGTTACTGTGATAGAGGAGAGTATTCCTTTCAACTCACAGACCACGGTCCCTCGCCGAGGGAAGTCAAGGCAGGAACTCAAAGTAAGAACTTGAAACAGGAAATATGGAGGGATGGTGGTGCTGGCTTTCTCACAGGCTCATTTATAGAAAGCTTTCTTATACAGCCTAGAATGAACTCCATGAAGAACACGGTGCCCTCACCCCAGTGGGACGGACTCTCCTTTGTCAATTAACGAGCAGGATACTCCCTCATAGACATGTCCACAGGCCAGCCTGACCTGGTGGTCTCCCGGGTGAGAGTCCCCTCTCAGGTCACCCTAGGTGACGCCATGTTGGCAGTTAAAGCTGACTAGGACACCTTCCTCTAGTCCTTTCCAGAAAACACTAATGCCCCTGAGTTCTGTCTTTTACAGATGGACTCATGGCCTATGCTGGCGGAAAATTGCTCGTCGTGGGAGAAAATGCAACGGCATTCATTTTTGCAACATATCCAGCTCCATTCATATCCACACCAGGTGCCTTTGTAGACCAAGTAAGTGAAGAGCCAATGAGGACCTGATTTTGGTGGAAGCACGTGATAGAAGTGGGGATGGGGGGGGTTGGGCATGAACAGGAATAGGGCGTGTACTGCTGGAGCATTGTGTGCCTGTCAAAAGGGAAGGGTTGCATTTTCCAGTCAGAGGTGTTTCTATGACCTGAACTTTCTGGGCGGTGATTTGCCCTTGAAGACGCTGATGCCACCAGAAGGGTTCTCCGTTTCCTTTTTAACACACATAGTTGCTTCATATTAGTTGAGGTCCAGAGAAAGAGTGTCTCCTGTGTCCCGTCCTGCAGGACGGTCAACGAGGGTCCAGGGGCGAATGAGCTTCACTTCACTTCTAGTGTCTCTTTAGTGCTCATGGTCTAAGGGTGATGACTACCAGAGATGGCATCGTATCTACACCGGAGGACTGTGAAATATGGCGGGGAGCCAGGGTGGAGTCAGGAATCTGCCCTGTCTCTCTGTAAGCCCTAGTTTCACCTGACTCTCAAGGGGGCTAAGTGTCTTGACTGGATCGGTATCTGAAGTAGCGCCTGCTGGGTTTGGTGGCTGCACACTTGTGATCCCAGCCTGTGGGAAGCAGAGGCGGGAACATCAAGCCAGCCTGGTTAATATGGAAAGTTCCAGGTCAACCAGGGCTGCACGAAGAGCTACAGCTGTATTGGTTGTGAGAAGAACCACATATCCTCATCATTTTCTTTTCCACTCTGATCACAAAGTAAATCAGGACACAAACATTTACTGATCTTTCCCTGGGTAATCAGCCCCACGTCTGGAACCTGAAGAATTTGTTGCTGAATGAAAACGGCAAAGTTCCAAGATCCAGAGTCCAAGTCCTTAAACTGAAACGACATTCCTGTCGCAGACTCCCTGAGTGGTTTCAGCAAGTTACTGAATTTTCTTTTTTAAGTTTCTGATTCTGGGGCTGGAGAGATGGCTCAATGGATAAGAGCGCTGGCCGCTCACAGAGCACCTGCATGAGGGCTCCTGACCATCTGTATAACTCCAGTTCCAGGTGATCTGATGCCCTCTTCTGGACTCCACAGGTACTACATGCATGTAGGCACTTGTATACATTTATATATATATATATATATATATATATATATATATATATATATATATATACATACATACACACACACACATATGTGTGTGTGTGTCCATTCCATTTGGATAAATATCATATGGATGAATATCAGCTTTTGTCAGGCTCATTGTAAGAGTTAAAATAATAACATGAGAAATATATGTTGTTAGCAGTGTCTGTGAAGAAATGTAGAATGTAGTTGAACAGTGTCCATGGAACAAAGAGACAGCCAGATGTGGTGGAGCACACCTATAATCCTAGCCCCCTCCTGAGGAATTTTTTTAAAGAGCAATGTAAATAATTAATATTAACACAAGGCTATGGCATCCCATTGGTAGCCTGCAGGGACCTTGCATGTCCTAGGACTGGAGAAAGAGCTGTAGTGGGAAAGACAGCGAGAGATAAAGCTGCTTAAAGAAGGAATGTTGCCGCCATGTGCAGTGGTGTAGGCATGGTAGGCAAGGAAGTAATTGAGTTTGAGATTCCTCCAGTCCTTTCCGGATGCCACATGTGCCAAAGCAATCTCTATTACACATGCAGTAAGGGAAGTCAGAGACCCTGGGCCGACATAAGATTTGGGGATACGGTAGTGGGGGAAAGACATGAGAGAATCTTTCAAGGAGCTCACGAACCAATCAAGTGGAAAAACAGAACCAGTGCGATGAGCACAGCCATTTTCCCTACAGAGAAATTTGACGGAAGTGCAGGTGCCTGTTACTCTTGAGGACGTACGTTTGACTGGGCTCTGACCTAGAAGCAGAAGCACTGAGTGAGGCCAGCTCCACTCTCTCGGCCATCTGTTCCTGGAACTCTGTCCCCACTCTCTCAGTCATAGCGTTGGCACATTCTGTAGCCTCCTCCTGAGCTTTCTTGATGGGTTGTTTCCTCAGAGCAGTTTGTCTGCATTTGTGTTGCAGGGCGTACACAGCAACAGGACGCTGAATCTTAGGCGCTTTGATCCCGGACTTCTTCCCTTCTTTAAGGGCTTTCTGATGACATATTGGTGGACACTGCCTTCTTTAGAAAAATTGAAAAGCTTTCAGGTTCTGCTAGCTCTTCTTTTGGGATCTAACAGTCAAGGCACAGTAGTATCTGTCAGCCCAGAAACACTCTTATCTCCTTTTTCACAATCACCAACTGACAAACACTCCATCCAACACCTACGATGCACCCTGAACAGACTTGTTTTGTCTCTCCAGTTTTCCTTGGTCTATAACAAGAACGCCCCTTACACAATGGCAGGCATACTTTGCTGCAGGTCTAACCACCTTGCCTCATGGGAAAAGCTTATTATTCCTACCACTGATTCAGAGCACACATCCTGGGCCATCCCACTGGTGCTGTTTAGAGATTTCTGTGTCTCTGTAGTAAGTTTGGTGATAGACATCCTGTAACGTAGCCACCTTTTCCATTACCAATGTTTGCTTAAATGGCTTCCAGTTTCCATCATGAGAAACCATAGATACATTTTAAAAATAACTTTCCACAGTTTGGATTATTTCTGTGGCATGAGTCTGACCTATTGAATTGTATGCGTGAACTTGGATACGTTACCACAGGCTTACCTTTCAGGGGCGTGGCATGTGTTAAGTTTCAGTAGAAAAACCCGGAAGAATGTGTCTCCTCTAACTCTGCTACTGTTTGTGTGTGTTTCTTTGTTACAAAGCAGATCTCCCTTCTCCTTTCATCAGTGTGATTTTCCCATTAAGAAACTTCTGTCCATCCGCTTTGCTTGTTTGTCCGTCGCTTTCCCACTTGCTGTCTTTACAGCCAGTCTAAATCAGCCCTCCTTCACGTTCCTATCCTGCCCCTTGTCCCTCAGTGTTGCTGACTAGCAGCTTGACAGACAAAGGTTTATTTATTTTAGGTGGATGAATCTGTGCACTACATGCTTACAATGCTTGTGGAGGTCAGAAGAGGGCGTCAGGTCCCTGGGAACTGAAGTTACAGATGGCTGCCGTATAGGTGCTGAGAACGGAGCCCATGCCCTCTGCAGGAGCAGCCAGTGCTCTTAACTGTGGTGCTGGCTCTGGGTTCCAGACCCCTGTCATTTTCATCTCTTAATAGAACGGGTGACTTTGAGTGGACAGAAGACAGACTGAACCATGGAACATTTTCCCCCTCTCCAGGTGGTGTCGACCATGTTCCTCCTTCTGATCGTCTTTGCCATGTTTGACTCCAGAAACCTGGGTGTCCCCAGAGGCCTGGAGCCCGTGGCCATTGGCCTCCTGATCATTGTCCTTTCCTGTTCTCTCGGACTCAACTCTGGCTGTGCCATGAACCCAGCTCGAGACCTCAGTCCCAGGCTCTTCACTGCACTGGCGGGATGGGGGTTTGAGGTCTTCACGTAAGTACCAATGGCAGAGCAGGGAGAAAAGGATGGGCGCGTGCTTCAGGAAAGAGGACTGAGCCATGGCTTGGAGACGTAGGAGCACATGGACCAGAGAGCAGAGGCTATGGACACTCTGGTTAAACGTGAACCATTTTTATTATATAACTTGGCTACAGATTGACTTTGTGACCGAGTCAAGTCTAGAATCAATATCTGATGTTGCCCAGGGACTCCTGAGTCCTTGTTCTCTCAGCAGAGTTTTATTGGGCACTAGCTATGCAGAAGTCACTGTGATAGAGAAGGACATTTCCAAATCAGCAGGCACACTAGGATTTGGGAAACATGTTTGTGTGTTTACAAGGGCAACTGGTCAAAATTAACTGGGCATACCATATAAGATGAGTTGAAAACAGAGATTAGAAGGATAAAATCCATGCCCCAAGGCATGGCTGCATGTGCCTGTAATTCCAGCAGTGGGATATCCAGAGAGCTTGCTGGCCTCTGGACAGCCAGCCTAGCTGAAAGGGAAGCTTCTACTTCAGTAAGAGTCCCTTCCTAAGAAAAATAAAGCAGAGAATATAGGGAGAGAATCTATACATGGGTACCTAATATGGGCTCCAGACATACCCTCACACTTGAGTATACACACCCACAGACACAAAGACACAGACACAGACACACACACACACACACACACACACACACACACACACACACACTTGTGTACATTCCTGGCAGTCTAGGAACATAGTGTAAATAATGGGTACCATGTGTGTGTGTGTGTGTGTGTGTGCGTGTGTGTGTGTGTGTGTGTGTGTGTGTGTGTGCAGAGACAGGACCAACATCTGAGCACCTCCACTTAGGACTTGTGCTTCTGACATGATGTGTCCAGCTCGAGATAAAGCCGACAGGATCCCACCGATGACAGGAAGGGTTGTATCTTTACAAATATCTTAGACTTACTGAGCCTTACTAAAAAAGGCTGCTACAGGGATAGCATTCTTACCTCCAGACCTTCTGGAAAGGTCTCTTAAACCCTGAGGAGAAAGCAGCCACCTTTTACCTACTTCTCACAGCAGGACGCATCTGAATTTGGGATTTGGGGATGGAGTGGGGGTGGGGTGGACCCTGAGACAGTGGTGGGTCCAGCTATATCTTGCACAAAATAAAGAGTGGCATCTGGTGGCTGCTGTGCTCTCCCATCCAACCTACGTTGGTAACCAAAGACAGGACAGTGTCCCCCCCTAGTGACAGGCTCCTAGTGATGAAGCACTGGAGCTCAGACACCTTCTAGACTGCCTGGGATTGAGACCAGCTCTTCTGGAGACCAGGACCGAGCTCTTGCTTTCTGTTCATGTCCTCTATTGTCCCCTCTGGTCAAAGCCTGCTGCTGTAAACAAGCCAGGTATGAAGGCTGTAATCCATCCAAGTTTGAGGGAGGCCTGAGCTACATAAGTTCCAGGACACTCTGGACTGCAGAGTTTGACCCTATGTGAAACAGACAAAATCTGCTCTGAACAAAACAGCCACAAGGGACAGTCTGGTTCTCCAGCTCAATCATGGCCTCACTAGGACTCCAGAATCTAGTGAGAATGCTGTGAAATCCTCATTTCACCCGTCTGCACCCGTCTGCACCTCCTGCTTTCCCTGGACTATTACAAGTGTTTGTCACTCTCCTGGTTTTTAGAAATAGTTTTCCCTGACATATACGTCTTTAAATAATATACTTTGTATGCTTTGTTTTTCCCGAGTGATCGTAGAAGCCGCTCCTGTGGAGTTGCTTAAATAGATTTTCCTTCTTTTTTGAAACAAATCTCACAAGGCAACCACTATCTCCTGGAGCTACATCTTTGCTAGCATGTGCATACCCTCATGATGGTGGTGGTGGTGGTGGTGGTGGTGGAGGTGGAGGTGGAGGTAGAAGTGGTGGAGGTGGAGGTGGTGGTGGTGGAGGTGGAGGTGGGGGGTGGTGGTGGTGGTGGAGGTGGTGGAGGTGGTGGAGGTGGAGGAGGGAGTGGAGGCGGTGGTGGTGGAGGTGGTGGTGGGGGTGGAGGAAGGCGGAGGTGGTGGTGGTGGTGGAGGTGGTGGAGGAGGAGGGAGGGGGGGAGGAGGAGGGGGAGGTGGTGGTGGTGGAGGAGGTGGTGGAGGTGGAGGTGGAGGTGGTGGAGGTGGAGGAGGTGGAGGTGGTGGTGGTGGTGATGGTGGTGGTGGTGTTGGGGTTCTGCAGGAAAAGGGTGAACACAACACACTGCTTTACAGAGTGAAGCCTTACAGAGTGCACCTGTCGGCTATGCCATGAAAGATATGCATGGTTTTAGCCATAGTCCGTAGGTAATTTAGGAGATAATTCACATACTGCTTTAGACTTCCTTCATTCACTATTTGGTTGAACTCACTATTTGGTCAGCATTAACTCAAGAGTTCTGGGAATTTTCTCACATTCTGAGTTCCTCCCTTTTGTTTCATTCATAACCCCCAGGCTTCATTATCTCACAATATAGGAAAGACAGTTACAGAATAGCCTCTCTAGAGGTCCTCAAATCTTGGCCACGGATTCATGAAATCATATATATTTTTAATGCATTACATTTTACTGGAGGGGGTGTATAGGACGGGTGGTGGGTGTACACACACCACTATGCAACTATGTGGGTCCACACACCACTATGCATGTATGTGGGTCCACACACCACTATGCACCTATGTGGGTCCACACACCACTATGCACCTATGTGGGTCCACACACCACTATGCATGTATGTGTGGGTCCACACACCACTATGCACCTATGTGGGTCCACACACCACTATGCACCTATGTGGGTCCACACACCACTATGCACCTATGTGGGTCCACACACCACTATGCATGTATGTGGAGGTCCAAAGACAGCTTGCAAGAGTTGCTCCTCTCCTTCCAACAACATATGAGTTCTGGGGATAGAAGGCAGGTCATCAGGCTTGGCAGGAAGCACTTTACCCACTGAACTATCCCATTTGCCCAAGTACCATGTTTTCTAAAAGGAAAATAAATAGGGTACAATCATTCCCTGGTGTCATTAGGACACAGGAATGGGTCCCTGTTATCAGGTATACTGTGAAGTCCGGGATGGTATTGACCATGCTGCAGTGAATGGGCTTATAGTCAACAATTATCAAGTTCAGGAGAGGTTTGATGGACACAAGAGTGAAAAACAGGATAGAGATACAAAGGTGACTAAGACGTGTCTCACTGGTTTCTTGTTTGCTTTCAGAGTTGGAAATAACTTCTGGTGGATACCTGTCGTGGGTCCTATGGTTGGCGCTTTCCTGGGAGGTCTTATCTACATTCTTTTTATCCAAATGCATCACTCGAAGCTCGACCCAGATATGAAGGCAGAGCCATCTGAGAACAACCTAGAGAAACACGAACTCAGTGTCATCATGTAGTGGGATGACTAGATCTAGAGTTACCGTTCATCCAGTTCTTTCTTCAGAGAAGATGTCATCTGTGTGCCTGTGCAGACTTGGGGCGGGGGAATCTACGTCTGCTAGTTTTCTCTAGCCAACTGGGACAAAAAAAAAAAAAAATCACAAAGGCATCCGTGGAAAACTCCACCGGTCACCCCTCCCCAGAATAGCACTGACTGTTTATGATGGGTATTTGATGGAAGTCCTTACTCCTAGGTGATTGCTAAGAATTTTGAAACTTGACCGTGTGCTTGGCTGGATAGCCTCAGAGACCTTTTTTTACCCTGTATGAAATTGTGTCATCAAAGGCTCTGTCTTCACAATCTATAAATACAACATTCTAAAACTGAAAGGCCCGTGGTTGTGCTTAACACCTATGAAACGGGAGCAAAGGGTTAACACTCTACCGAGCTGGGCACCGTCACTACATAAATACTGATATTCTCCCAACCTAGGGTTATAGAAAGCAGCAGAAGGCAGCTGGGAAGAACACGGTGGCATTTAGAAACCTCAGGACACAAGATAAATTTGGGGAGCTAAATGGCTTTCTTTTTAATGGAAACCATTTGTCAGATTAATCTCTTGCTCCTCTGCATTTTAGATGGTATCAATTAATTTCCAGGTCTTTAAGTCTATAATAACCTAAAATATGATTGTAACCTTGGTCGGGAAAAATACATCGCTCTGTCTTTTAGCACAAATGTGTTTCCCTAATGGCTCACTCGAGGAGAGACCTTTTTAATAGTCTGTGGCTACACTTGCCCCTGTCCTCAGAAGCCCAAGATAAAAGCCAGTGGAAGCCAGCCTGGTGGACTAAAGTTGGAGGTAGACAAAGTCCCTAGGACAAAAGGATGAGCTCAGGCTTTCAGACTCCCAGACACTTCCACACAAGTTATCCAATTTGACCCCAACAGCAATGGTCTGAGGTAAATGACCACAGCATTCTTTTCAAATGAGAATCTCACGTAAATTGAGTTGAGCAAGCTGCCCCTTCCTCACAGGGTGCTTTGAACGGTGCCACATGCCCTCCTGAAGCCTGCTGGTTGACTGAGGGTGTTTGACAGCCCGCTCAGGCTTCTGTGAAAGGGGCACGGCAGCTTCCAGCCCGCGTGTGCTTTCACTGCAACCGTTTAAAAGCCCGGTGTTCCTAAACACAGCCAAGTTTTCCCAGGTGCTTTGCAAAGACCAACAAGAAATGAATGAGAAACCTCTCTGATACCCTGTGCTGTACAACCTGTCGGCATATAGATTCATTTTCTGAGTCTGAAATTACCTAGATATTTTCTAGTTTAAATAAATTTGGGGCGGGATATTATTGTGTTTAAGGTCATTTTCCCCCCCATTTGATGGCTACCGAACATACTTAGCTCAGCGTTGTGTTGGTTACTGTCTAGGAATTGAATATCCCATGGGAAGTTTAGAAAATATTTATTCCCAGTTAGCTCAGGTGACTCCAGCATGCATTAAGGACTGGGAACATAGACTGGATGGAACCTGATGAACCATGTGTAATTGTCACGACGGGCTTGGTGTTCTCTGTGCCATAGGTTCCTTCTGGATGACAGCATCATGGCTCTCACTAGTGGCAATTTTGATTTCTTCCCTCTACTCAGACGTCTTGGAACACCTGGAGATGTTGGTAGTTTTCACAACTAGAAATGGGGAAGAATGCTAATGGCTAGAGGTGCCGTCACAGCAAGGCAGTATCTAACTCATGTCGGTTATGCCCAGGCTGAGAGACCCTGGAGTTGGAAAGGGTGAAGAGAGAAAATCAGGAGACCCTGAGGCCCTGTGCTCTGGAGTCAAGTTCTTTAAGGAACAGAGATGCTAAACAAGCCAGAATAGGCCCTTGGGGTGGGATTTAACTCTCAGAGCAAAAGGTTATTTAAAATTAGAGCTTTCAGGGTAGATTGTGGAGTACATGATGACCCAGGCAGGTGCTCACTAGATATCACTGGATGACTAATGACCAAGATTATGAAGTGGATGTGTACACTATTGGGACTCTACCCCGGGAAGGATATCTTGATGGTGTTGTAAGACCCCATAGTGGCCTTACCTCAGGAGCGCCACCCACAGAGCACAGAGTGACAAAGTGACCGCTGCAATAGCATGAGGGTATAAGGTTTTTAATCCACGTACGTGGGGTTGCTCATCCACACAGGGAGAGGCAACCCCAAACCCAAAAAACACACAACTTTTATTCATTACAGAGGGCAGACTTCAGCAACAGAGTTAACTGGTGCTCTCATTGGTGGTACACAGGACAAAGGATTCAGTCAGGTATTGGCTGGCCTGCTCAAGGGGCTGTTCTTGGCTCAATTGGTCACTTTTCTCATCCAGCCCTGTACCTGGCCTTGGTGAATCACTGGGAAAGGGCTAAGTTGGCATGTCCCTTGGGGGTGGGGGTGAACTGGGTGGTCGGGCAGGATCAGGATGACACCTTGAGGTTGTTCTCGGAATTTACCACAGAGAAGGGCAGGGGGTCTTTCCGAGAACAGTTTTTGGGTTTTTTGTTTGTTTGTTTGTTTTTTGTTTTTGTCTTAATTAGCTTAGTCAGAATCTTGATCACCAAAACTTTATCATATCACTGGGCATCCTGACGTTAAATGTATCTCAGAAAGTTCACAAGTTTGTCATAGGCATCCTGACCACCAGATGTATTTCTTAAAACCTTGTTTTTATAGCATTGTTTCTCATATCTATGAATTTTATTTCTTCAGTGGAAAAAAAACCCCCATTGTTCTACACTCAGGTCCACTTCTGTCCCAGGTCTACAGTGGATAAGGTTGACCTCTGTAGGGTTCTTCACCAAGAAAATGTCTATGAAGCCACAGAGTCTACATCAGAAGTCAGGGGCAGAGCCAAGTTCCTAGGAGCATTTAATGTCAAAACTAGAATTTTTCTGTGATTTCCCCAACCACTGAGGTCTCAGAGCTTGGTTCTTATCCAGCAAATACCTCAGCCAATATTTAGTTGTTGGATGTCATTCATTGTCTGCCAAGAGGGCAAAGTGGAGCCTAGATGAATAGGTTCCACAGGGCTGGGGTCCAGACAGGAGTGCTGGAAGCCTTACAGCTCTCAAAAGAGAAGTGAGGAGGTTTGGACAGCTCATGCGGGGCAGGTAGCCGAGATCCTGCTACTGCAGGAGCAGCAGCATGAGCTCAGCCAGCTGGGCAGGTCCAAGGCCCAGCAATAAATGCTTAGAAAGACAGAACTCTTCCCCAGGGGTTACAGCTCAGTAAAACAGCCACTCTCAGATGATTCTTGGTGATATAACTTGTATGCTCTATTCCATGTGTACAGGGACTATATAAACACTGAGGAATAGGGTGGGAATTACGGGGTGGGTGTTTCCTATTGGCTCAGTCTGAGATGCTAGTGGTACTCTATTTGCATGGGGAAGGACTATAGTTTTCCCTACCAGATTGACTGCCATGGTCCTCTCAGTGGGGTGTCATGATTATCACGTCCAGAGCAAGGCACAGAAATGGGTAAGGAATGGTTTGACCCCTGCTGACCTCAAGTCTCTGAGATTCCTGGAGTCTGAACTCACTCAACTTTGCCAGCTCTTCTGTCTGGACTGCCCACTTACCCCACAGTTGGACAGGATAAGTAGAACTAAAACATTTTTTAATTTAATCCTTAAGACATTAAATTATAACTTAAGTTGCTCATATACAACTGGTGATATCATCATGGAAAAGAATTATAATTTCTGATTACGGAGAATGATTTAGAAGCTTCATTTAGCCATAAAAAACAAATGTTCAAAAGAATCTTGTGTGGTATCCAAAAACGAAGCGAGGCTGCTGTGAATACAGAGGGGAGAAGGCGTTAAGGAAAAGAAAAGTTCTACAAGGGAGACGGGGCCATCTTCTGAACACCGTGTCATGGTCCGTGTTACTGATAAAAACTTAATGAAAGTTTCAAGAACAGAAACAGGCTGCATTAATTCAAACTCAGGCCACTTTGCACAGACTTTTTAAAATATGAATTTGGACAAACAGAACTGACCATCTTTCCCACCCCCCACCGCACCCCTCCCCCCCAGGCATCACAACAAAAGGCTGTATGTCAACTCTCAAACTGGGAATTCTCTGGGGTAACAGGTTTACTAGTTATAGCCCATGTACATAAATCAGGATAGTCCTAATCAGAATCACTGTGTGGACCCTCTATGTCTGCATAAAAATAGAAGATAACTGAAGACAGATCATTGCAGATAGCAGACCAAGCAACCAAGGTCTAACCCCTGGTATCATGGATGGAGTAGCTCATGAAAGGCATCTCTTCTGTGAGAGAGGGCTCATACCTAGTGAGCACAAATAAACCGCAGGCATCGAGAGACTCCACCAAGCTATGAGCAGACGAGTCGTCTGGGCTCCCTCAAGGGCTACATTCTGTTTTGACTAGACAGCAGCCACAGAAAATAAAAAAATGAAAATAGGTGTTTGAAGATTGCAGGTGACATGGTGGGTTATATTCTTCACATATGATTTTAGGGATATGATTTGTTGTATCCTAAGAAAAATCCATGGGAGAGGTGTGGGGGGAGGGGTACTGGAGAGATGGCTCAGTGGTGTGGCCCCTTGCTTCCTCCCCAGTTGCCTAGCCTGGTCACACTGCAATCCTTCTTGACATTCAGCACCGTGCTTGCTGGGAGTGGGTAGGGCGCCTTTGGACGTCTGGAGGTTGAGAAGGACACTTTAGAGTTCAGGTCCTCAGTCACAGTGGTATGCTCATGGCATGGCCTCTCACCAGGGCGAAGACAGCGGCAAAGTCCCACACCATTACCTCAGAGAGCCTGTGATGTATTTGTATCAGTCTCTTTGGGTCACTGGGATGAAACCCCTGACAGAAGCAATTTAAGGGTGCACTTTGTTCACAGTTTGAGGGCTACCGTCCGTGACGGTGAAGGAGGCATAGCTGTTGGAGTTAACTGGTCATGCTGCAGCCACGGTCAGGAAGGAGAAGGTGGTGAATGCTTGCAGTCACAGTCAGGAAGGAGAAGGTGGTGAATGCTATACCCACCTTGCTTTCTCAAGTCTGAGCCTTGTCCTCATGGAAAGATGCCACTCCTCTTGAGGGTAGGTCTTCCTACCTCAGCCCAATCTGGAAACCACTTCACAGCTATGTCTAGGGATTTGACTCCTAGGTAATTCTAGGCCCAGCCAAGTTGATAATATCAACCATTATACTTGTGTGGTACTTATGTGTATGTGGTGTGTGTGTGTGTGTGTGTGTGTGTGTGTGTGTAGTATGGTGTGTGTGTGTGTGTGTGTGTGTGTGTGTGTGTATGCTCGTGCTGTGTGGTGTATATGGTATGTGGTGTGTCTGTGTGTGTATCCATGTGGATGGTGTGTAGTATGGGGTGTTTATGTGTATTCATATGGTACATGTGGTATGTGATATGTGTGTATGTGGTGTATATGTGTGTCTAGTATGGGTGTATGTGTGCATGTATGTGGTACATGTGGTATGTGATGTGTGTGTGTGGTATGTGTGTCTAGTATGTGTGTATGTGTGCATGCATGTGGTACATGTGGTATGTGTGTGTGGTGTGTGTATGCTGTGTGCGTATGTATGTGTTTGTTCATGTGTTCCAGTGGTCATGGAGGTCAAAAGGGGGTGTCAGACCCCTGGAACTGGAGTTAAGGCAACCGTGAGCCACCTGATGAACATGCTAAGAAGCAAGCTGTGGTCTTATCTGCTGACGCCCCTCCAGCCCCAATAATGTCTTCAGTAATTATCATTATAACGACAAGTCCATATTTCATGAAATGCTTAAACTTTAAAAGCACGCCCTGAATCTATCCCTTTGTGAGACACTATAACTTATTATAGTGAGAACCTAGAAACTCCCAAGTCACCACAGCTTTTTATCTGATAGTCATTTACACATTTATTCTTAGGACTTCAGATCTTGCAAACCAAGACATTGCAAAAGTAGCACCCCGCTTCCAATCCCAAAGCTTGGTGCAAAGGAAAGCAAGGATCTTGCTAACCCTCAGTTGGCTCTTGGCTGGTGATGTCCTCAGATGAGATTCTGACTTACAAACAATATCATCACAGCCCAAAATCTGTTCTGTGGATCTGGAGAGCAGGGAGGACCATACCTCATCTCCCCTGTAACCTCTTCTCAGCACGAAGCCAAGGGCCAAACAAGTGATCTTCAAATAAGACCACGAGGGTCTCTGAGTGCTCACATCCGGAGACTGTAGGGAGTGGTGCTTAAGAGGTCAGACTTGAAAGAGGCTGTCTCCAGTGGCCTCACTATGAGAACCTCTAACCCCTCTTTATCCAGTAAATGGGATGATGTCCTATAGGATGTTGAAAAACCATGGAGCCCTTAAACCTTCCCTGGAGTTCGTTACCATCTTAGTGTCTCCTAATTTATTATTTCACATTCTGACATGTAAGAATTTGAAGCTCCCCTCCCCCACAGTATCCCCAAGAGTGTGTTTGCTAACATCACCTGGCGCACAAGGCTGGATGAGGTTTGGCACCTGCACCCAGTTCATTACAGAGCTCAATATCGATAAGAAATCAACCCAGTGCCCGCTTACCTAATTATTTAAACATTAAAAATTGGTTTAAATTGTAAAAATTATTTACAGAGATAATTGAATACTAGTAAAATATTCAGTAGGTCTTTAAGAAGGAGGCAAAGGCTGAAGGCTGTGTATAACTATACAGAACCCGGCCTGATGTCAGACACTGCAGACACTGAAACAAGAGGATCACGAGTTTGAGGTCAGCCTGGGCTGCAGAGTGAGCCAGTATCTCAAGATGCTACTCTCCAAAAGACTTGAAAAGAGAGGCACAAAATCGGAGAATTTTCACCGTCTAATTTTCAGATGTTCCATAAAGTCACGCTAACCAGGACAGGCATCTGTAGGTATGAGACAGGACGAATAGATTAGTGGATACAAAGGGATCAGAATTTGACCCACACTTGTGTAACTATTGATTTTCAATGAGGGAGCCAATGGTACCCTCTTGGGAAAGTCAGGTGCTATCACCAAATGCCATTAACTAGCTACAAAGAGAGGAGCACATGGAAACAAAGTCCACAACATACGATGCAATATGGGTCACGGGCCCAAGTACAGAAGCTCGATCTGTAAAGCATCTAGAACAAACTACAGTACAGCTTGGGTTTTGCACTTAATGTAGTGCTATAAAAACAGGACAGTTGGACTTTGGTAAAATGTAAAGCTTCTAACCGTTAAAAAATATTATGAAAATAAATGGCACCCACATGGCAGCTCGCAATCATTTGTAACTCCAGTTCTAGGGGGTCCAATTCACTCTTCCAGTCTTCCCAGGCACTGCACAGTAAAAGTGGACATGTATATAGGCAAGCAAAAAACCCAGGTTCATGCACAGGCGTACACACGTGCGTGAGTGCGTGCATGAGTGCGTGCATGTATGTGAATACACACTTACGAGTAACTACAGCTGCAACAAACTGACTTTTAAAATGGACCATGGACTTGACATCTCATTAGAATAGGTATTTGAATATTTACCAGACATATCAAAGAAGTTCACATTAAACTAACAGTTCTCTATCCTGTAATTTTAATCCTGAAAGACTGTGTCAAGAACTAAGGTGATTTCCTCCAAAACTCATAGGTCACTCCAAATGGCAAGATCTGGGACGCAGTAACTGTAACCCACTGCTAGGAGAGGTGTCCCATGGTCCAAGTGAGTTTTAAAAAATGTCTTATAAATCTAAACACAGGTCTGCTCTGTGATCTCTAAATTCTACTCGCAGGATCCAGGAGGGGTCATGATATTGACACATAAGCATCGTTGTACAAAATGTTCATGGCATCTTTATTCATCAACGCTCCAACCTCTGTTCGTGGACAGATTACACGTGCCCATGAACAGGGAAGAGGATACACAATTCTTGATGTACGTTGACAAGAGAAGACTTAGTAATAGAAAATAACATGCTATTAAAATCACAGCATGAAAAATATTAAAACATGCTGAGCAAAATGAGTCGGATATAAGAAGTGCATCATGATTCAACTTTTACAGTGTTCAAGAACAATAAAGTGCCCCACGGTGACAGAAATTGCAGCAAATTAAAGTGTCAGAGATGGGAGGGTGCACCGTTTATGATGGGGCTTGGGAAAAGGGAAATGTTATATATTTTGATTGGGTTGGAGTTTTTAATGGATGTGCACATATGTCAAAACATCAAAACTTGTACTTGAAATAGATTACATAGAATATCTTCTAAATGGTAAGGCTGCTCTCTCATCCAGCACTGGGAACTGCTGGGTGTGCTGTCCCACATCTGTAGAAATCTCAGCAGCTGGAAGGCAAAAGAAAGAGGATCCAACATTCAAGATGATTCCGAACTCCCCAGCAAGACTCTGCCCACCAAATAGATAAATCTATAGAATGATAGATAAATACCACCAACACCATGCTTTCTATAGGTCATACAGGTCACATGCTATTGGCTGGAAGCCACAGATAGGCAGGGTAAAAGGTAGAGGGCATGCATGCAGTGTCAAAAGAAAACTGACATGTTCCAGTTTGTGTCATGAAACAGGCCTTTGAGAAACGCTGAGATAAGGAAGAACATATATGTTCCTAAGATCAGACCCTCAAAATACATGAAGGAAAGCATGGCAGAATCGAAGGAAAAATAAAAAAATTCAGTAATGGTAGTTGAAGGCTTAACATTTCATTTACAATATATTTACACATACACACAACCCACATACACACACATACACACAGATGTTTTCTGGTCATACTCACCCTCCACTCCTTCCCAGTCCCAACCTCATACCCACCCTTTTGTTCTTTATAGTTACTGAGTTCAATTTGCTCTACCCATACATGCAGGGATGCAGGGCCCTCCACTGCGGCTTGGCTGAGCTACCAGAGACCAGGCCACGAAAAAGGAACTATTTCATTTATGGCAAATAGATCAATTGCACAGAATATCAACAAGGAAATTCAAGATTTGGAGAACTTGGTGAATAGGCCATGGTAACAAACTTTTCTGGAGCTCCAAAGCCAACAACAGCAGGGTAAAATGGCTAAAAGGATTAAAATGAACACAGAACCCTGGAAGAGACCACATGCCAGGTCACAAAACAAGGCACAGTCAGTCTGAAACAGTGAGACTCCGACCACAGTTCAACAATTCAGCACAGCATAGTGCCTTCCAATTCTATTCCTATTAGACCAAGGGAATCCAAAACACATGTTATGTGCAGATGCGTGGCACCATAGCATGAGAGTTGAGAAATAACATTATTCATAGTCACAAAAAAGTCCAAAAGCAGGGCTGGAGAGATGGCTCAGAGGTTAAGAGCACTGACTGCTCTTCTAATAGGTCCTGAGTTCAAATCCCAGCAGCCACATGGTGGCTCACAACCATCTGTAATGAAATTTAATGCCCTCTTCTGGTGTGTCTGAAGATGGCTACTTATATATAATAAATAAATCTTTAAACAAAAACTCTGAAAGCAGTTCAAACACCCATCAACTGATAGTCATACAATTAATGTCTTCACACAACAGAGTATTACTCAGCTGTAAAATGAATGAAGCATGGGTATACATGCAACACGGATAACCTTAGGAAACAGGTATGAGTGTGTCCGTGCCATAGAACATGTAAGGAGGTCAGAGGATAACTAGTTGAAGTTAGTTTTCTCCTTCCACCATGGGAGTCCTGGGGATCGAACTCAGGTTCTCAAATTTGGCAGCAAGTCCTTTTGCCCACTGAGTCATCTGCTGACCCAAACACTGTTAAGTGAGAAAACAAGGCAGACATACAAGGTCACATGTACTATGATTATGCTTACATGGATTGTCCAGAGAAGGCAACTGACAGACAAAAAGCTGATGAGTGGCTGCCAGATGCAGGAAAACGGGAGCCCACACCTGGGGTGTGGTGGAGTTAGGTGCCGCTGCCTCCCCTCGCCTGAAAATACTCTAAAGAGACACGGACTGTACCCTTCATAAGGAGGGAAGTTTATGGTTTGAGAATCTTAATCCGAAAGAAAAGAATTATGTCCATCTGAAGAACAATCTGGAAGCACTTAGCGATACTAAAGATGTATTCCCCGGTGAACCAGAAATCTCATTCCTCACTGTATACTTCTGAAAATCAGATCCATATGGGTATGACCATGGGGATAGATATAGTGTTGTTCTTGGCAGTGTGAGGTAGAAGCCACTTAGCGTATAAATAAATAGAATGTGGGGCATTCGCCAAGATGGTGCAGCAAGTAGCCACACCCAGCCAGATGAACTAACTACAGCATAAGTGGATGTGTGTGAGCATATGCATATATTCATATATGCTAATGTATATTCATTTCTAGATTCATTTCCATCACTGCGGTAAAATACTCTTGAGAAAATTTAACAGGAGAAAGGGTTTATTTTGGCTCACAATGTCAGATCATAGTCTATTGCAAGAAAGTTACAGGGGCTTAATCTCGAAGCCACTCGTCGCAGCATCACACCAACAGTCAAGAGCGGATACAATGGTCACAACACAACATCACATCAACAGTCGAGAGGATACAGATAAATGCATGCATGCTCTGTGCTCATCTAGCTTTCTCTACTTTCAAAGAGTCCGGACTCAACTGATTTCAGGATGGTTCCCCCATATAAATTAAAGCAATCAAGACAACCCCCCACAGACCTACCCATAAGCCAACCTGATTTAGACAACCCCTGACTGAGCCTCTCCAAGTGAGGTGTATGTGTGTGTGTGTGTGTGTGTGTGTGTGTGTGTGTGTGTGTGAGAGTGTGAGAGAGAGAGAGAGAGAGAGAATAAAATATATAGCAAGTATTGTTTATGTAATTAAAAAATATGCAAGTACAACATGTTCTTCGATGGCGTATAATAATACAGCATCTGGGCATGGCTGCCAGTGGAGAGAGAGTGGGAGAGTCGATGGGAAGGAAGGACTCGAGGTGAAGGGGGGAACACAATGGAAGCAAACTAAACGTGCACATGCTGATACCCTGCCGGGCCTGGAAGGTAGAAATGACCCTCTGCCCTTGAGGTCTAAAATGGGAGTGAGAAGGAAGAAAGAAAGAAAAAGGAGGAAGAGATGCTAGTTCAGAAATCCTCCCATGTATGCACAGAGGTGATCTCCAGGAAGTGAGATGGAGGTGGGTGTATTTCTTCACGTCTTTCAGAATTTACATATGAAGACTATATATACAGTGCTTGGGGCCGTCTGTGACTACTAGGAGATTCCACTGAGATCCTGAGTCTGGTGCCACATGTTTTAGAAGAGAACTATAAGGAACCTTTGGTTTATTTTTTAAAAAGGTTTTTCTAAAATTATGTCTCTGTCTCTCTCTGTCTCTCTGTCTCTGTCTGTCTCTGTCTCTCTCTGTCTCTCTCTCTCTCTCTCTCTCTGTGTGTGTGTGTGTGTGTGTGTGTGTGTGTGTGTGTGTGTGTGTGTGTTCATGCAGTACCCACAGAGCCCAGAAAAGGGCATTGGATTCCCGAGAACTGAAGTTACAGGCAGTCATGAACTGCCTTACATGGGTGCTAGGAACTGAACGCAGGTCCTTAGCAAGGGCAGTACATCTATCTCTCAAGCACAGAACATTGAGTTTCTTATGTGTACACTCACATATAAGTTTCCCAGTCTGGATTTGCCATGTGCTATTCAACAGTATAACCAATGTTTTGAATAAAAATGTGTGTGGCCTACTTACAAAATTGTAGAGGGTAAAAGGGTTGATTGCCATGTGGGCAGGATCTGGATGGGTTACCTTTAGCTGAAGTGACCATTTCTTCAAAGTTGCTTAGAGTTTCCCTTGTTAAAGGGATTTATTTCCTTTTCTTAATTCCTGTTCCCTCCTTCCCTCCCTCCCTCCTTCTCTCCTTTCTTTTTTTCTTTCTTCCTTCCTTCCTTTCTTTCTTTCTTTCTTTTTTTCTTTCACCAGTATTTGTGTGATATGTACATGTGTATATGTGTGTATTTGCATGTGTGTGGGCACACATACATATGTGTGTTTTATTAATGTGGATGACAAAGTGTGGATTCTTCCTGGGTTCTTTCACTTGAACCCAGAACTCACCTTATCAATTTGGCTAGTCTAACTATCAAGTTTGCTCTGGGGATCGCTTGTTTTTACCTCCCAGACTCTGAGACTACAGACAGACTGGATACCTGGTGGTCATTTGCATAATTTGCATAGATATAAACTCCTCCCCCATTGGGCCACCTTCCTCACCCCTTCCCACCTGTAGGGTGCTCTCCTACTTCTCCAGATCCTGTTCCTAACCCATGATCCTATGTCTTCTTTATCTTCTACTCCATTTTGGCAGAATAATCTCTAGATCTGCAAAATTCCAGAGCTGGTGATAAAAGATCTATGCAAAGTATGGCCATGGGACCCAGAAGTCAGAAAACACAAAAAGTAGCTGCTATGGGTTTGTCTGATCTGGATGGAGCCCCATGTGACCTAAACCATACAAAACACTCAGTGGTCACAAAGGGGAAAGATGGGAGTGACAATGTTTAATATGTACTGTTTTGAGATTTAAAGTTTTTTTTAAAATCTTATGTATGGATATGACAGTTGTTATCTGTCATGTGGGTGCTGTGAGTTGAAGCAGGGTCCTCTGGAAGAGCAGCCGGTGATCTTAACCATTGAGCTAGTGTCCATGGCCCCTAATCAATATTTTGAGGAAGAAGAACAAAGATAGAGGCACAGTTTGGGACAGATGGTTAGTGTGAAAAGGGAGCAGACCTTCCTTCTTTCCGTGGTCATCAACACGATGCCTTTAGCTGGGGGCTAGACACATGCTATTCAAAGTTCTAAAGACATGAAAGTTAGAAAGCCCATCTTAGAGGTGACAACAGATTAACAGCTGTCCTGGTTTCATTCTGTTACTGTGATAAAACACTCTGACCAAAAGCAACGTGGAGAAGGAAGGGTTAATTTGGCTTATACTTCTGGGTCACATCCAACAAGTCTGGACAGGAACACAAGCCATGAACCTGGAGATGGGAACCTGGGAGGAGCTTGTTTGCTGGTTTGCTGACCTAGCTTCCTTATACAGCCCAGGACCACCTGTCTAGAAAATGGTTCCTCCCACAGTGGGCGGAGCCTTCCTACATCAATTAGGACCATGAAGACAATGTCCACAGAGAAGTCTGTAGACTAACCTGATAAAGGTAAATACTGGGACTCTTTGGAGGTGGTCATAAGCTGTATCAAGTTGAGAGTTAATGTAAACTAAGGCAATTTGTGACCCCAACACATGGTAGCTACAGTAACAGTGACCAACCAGGGAGTACTAAGTGTTTTCTACCCATCGGCCTTTTTCTTAAGTATGTCCCACACATCTTCCTGTTTTGAACATCACATCAAACCTAGAAGGGAAATGTAATTCTCATTGTGCAAAAGAGGAAACTGAGGCCCAGAAAAGCTGACTAACTGGCCTTAGTTCACAATGAAGAGAGACAGGATTTCAACCTAGGTGTGTTGGATTACCAAACCCGACTTCTCCAGACCCCAAGATGAATTATTCATGATCATGTAGGGAACAAATTAGTGTTCATTAGGAAACTGCACAAGTTGATAACATAACAGCCAGCCATGTCAGATTAAATTTAAATCACTTCATTAGAGTGTTCTTTTCTGAAAATACACAGAAAGAACCAATATAGCTCAACTCTAAATTCTCCACGATGTCATCCTGAACCAAAGGGAATATAAAACCAGCATGGGGAGCTTCTGATCAGCCAAGTTTGCAGCTAGAACATTTCTTAAGTGTCACTCAGAGGATTGGACAAAACCTGTACTCCCTTGGCTTGAGTGCTCTCCCAAAGGACTCTGAATTTGCCAGGTCCCACTAAACAATTTAACCAATGTTTTGAATGAAACATATATGACATATTTGTGAAATTGCAGAAGATAAAAGAGTAATTATTATATGGGTAGCATATTTGGGTGGATTTTCTTTTTTAGCTGCAATGACCATTCACTAAGGGTTGCTCCATTCGTGCATCAAAACCTTCTCAGAAAGCTGTTTAAAGCACGCTGCTAAAAGACTAACTGTATGGAGCTAAGAGATGGCTCAGCAATTCAGAGCAGAGGACCAGTCTTTGGTCTCCTGAGCCCATGTCAGAAGCTGCCTGTATCTCAGGATCCAGATTAGATGCCCTCTTCTGGCCTTTTCTGACACCTTCAAGAAGTGTACAACCCCACCCCATCCCCAGAAACACAACATAAGCAAACACATATTGAAAAATAAAAATATTTTTTAAAAAAGACTAAATGTGCCAAGTCCTACTCATCAATTTTTATCAATGACTTTGATAAAATATTCATGACAAAAATATTCATATCAGATTGAAGATGACACAAAGGATGATAATTATTCTGTTAGGTATGAGGTAATAGGTCACTAAGGCCAATAAGGGAATAGTATAAAGTCTCTCATAAGTCCATGATACCACTTAAGAAGAGATTGGAGAAATAGCATAACATCAGTCCTTTGACAGACATCAGGGAATAGCAGCACCACTGAGCTGACCACCATGAGTAAGTTAAATCCCAGACTGGGTGAAGTACAGAAATAGACAATGGCACCCCCATCTTCAGCATTACACACACCCATTTGTCTCTAGGGATATTTTTTGAGAGCGTTGTTTTGGTTTTTCATTGCTCTACAACAAATTCTCCAAATGTAGTGGCTTTTTAAATCCCCCATACGCTGTCCTCACTTGTAATCCCATGAGCTGATCTGGTGACGCTCCAGTCTGTCTTGCTCTCAGTTTCTCTTACTGTTGGGGTTGGCAGGTGAGGCAGGTGAACTCTGGGGACTGCTGGACCTGAGCATCCAAAATGGCTTTCCCATTCACATACTTGCTGCCTCTGTGCCTCTCTGCGTGAATCCCATATCTTGAGGTCTTTTCTTCCCTGCAGCATGACCAGGCCTGTTACTTGGCAGCTAGCCTTTAACAGCACAAAGACACTCCATGTAAGACCTTCTTCAGGCTTAACATCAGAGCTGACAGACCCAGAAAGACATAAATGCCAGAAGGCATCTTCTCATTCATTAGTGGCTCTCTTTGGGATCTATGAACAGGGACAGCCAGGACCTTAAAGAATTTTGTTTGAAATCATTTAGATCATGAAAGATGAAAAAATGTTTTTGATTTTTAGCTCAAGTACAATGTTTATGTGCAAGATTTATTTTTAAATTCTTAGAAGGAGGAGTGTATACAAAAGAAAACACACTGCTCCCTGACTCCAACTTGATCAGATGTAAGCCCTTCAGCTATTGCTCCAGTGCCATGCCTGCCTAGCTGCCACCATGCCTCCCACCATGATGCCCTCTGAAACTGTAAAAGCTGATCATCAGCATGGCGATGCAAACAAGACACTAACAACGGTATGGTGACATCAACAGACGTGCTGACACAGAAGGGGAAAACTCATGATACCTCAACTCTCCACAAACAACGGCAGACAACTAAGGAATGCTGAGAGTGGGGGAAACAGTCTTCCCCAGGAATGAGACAGCCTCCCCCTTGGTTATGTAACACCAAATGATAAGCCCTGGGATCATATGCATACAATAAACAGACTGAGCAGGTTGGCGGCAAAGGTGTTATTTCCACCCACGGCCAGCAGAGGGAGCAAAAGGAAAGTAAGATGCCTATCTTCAGATTAAGCACCAAATACAGATACAACAGAGGCCTTGTCAGGCTTCCTTTTGCAAAACTGTGGCTAAGAAGGGAAATAGGGTTCCCTAAGGCTACCGGAGAATATTTAGTAACCCTTTACAATTCCTAAGACTTCTAAACAGTTGGACCAGAGTTCAGTCCCTAGAACCCACTCCGTCCCACCCAAATCAGAGCATGATTGTGTGTGCTTTTAACCTTAGTGCTGGGGAAGCAGAGACTGGCAGATCCCTAGGCCAGCCTAGCCTAGTGAGGGACTTTCAAGCCAACAAAAGGCCCTGTTTCCATAAGTAAAATAGATAGCTCCTGAGGAATGACACTCATAGTTGACCTCTGACTTTCACACTCAAGAGCACATAAAGATGTGCATGAGTGCATGCAAGTGCACACATATACACATGCACAAACACATGCACACCCACACACATGCACACACTCATGCATGCACCTGAACGCATGAACACACATGAACGCATGCGCCTAAATAAATACTCAATCTAATAAACTCAATAGAAGAAATTATACTTCTCATTTGGAGGGGAGGTGCCAATAACATATAAGCTCCAAGTTAGTTTTTTCTGAGGGATTGACTCAGGACACACAGTGAGTCTTGGGGAGTTAATTTCAATCTGTAGAAAAGCCTCCAGCTTTCCTCCACGACGTTAGACCTTCTGCCCATTCCATGCCTGCTGTCATTTGAGTTACTGTAATCTTCTGGCTAAACTATGAATTATACATTTCACTGACATACTTTTTCTTTGCAAAGGAGAAAAGATAAGATCTCATGAGTTTATAGCTAACATTCATTTTTATTTAATAGCTGTGTTCATTAAATAGCCACTGAAAAAAGGCTATTGTAAGCAACAACCAGGTATGCAAACATAGCTAGGACCTAGAGCTTTTCACACCAAACACCCCAATACATATGATGAAGAAAAACCATTTTGTTCTAGTCAGTGGGGGAAAAGAAACTGTCAGCATGTCAGACTAGGAGAGAAAAAAAAAACAACATTAAATGAAAATTGCAAAGAAAGGGGTAGGAAGGGGCAAGTAGGTGGGCAATGGAAAGCTGTACCTTTGTGGGAGGTATGGTTGTGCATACATATGTGTGTATATGTGCACCTGTATGTGTATGTGTATGCAGTGTGTATATATGTTTTGTGTGTATATGTACCTGTACATATGTGTCTGTGTGCATGTGCGTATTATATGTATAAATATGTATGTGCATGTGCAGGAGCACGTGTGGGTACTACTGAAGGCCAGAGAACAACCTTTGATAGCATTCCTCCAGTGCCTCCCATCATCTTGCCAAACAAGATAAGTAGGCCTAACTTGCCATACAAGGCCAGTGAGTCCAGGAGTCCAGATGTCTCTGCCTGCTCGGCACTGGAATTACAAACATGTGCCCCCATGCCCGGGCTTGTTAAAAATGTGGGTTCTGGGGTATCCAACCCAGATCCTCGTGCTTTCATGGTGAGCCATCGTCCCAGCCCTGACTTTAAAAACCTTGACTTTTTCCAGTTCTCTAGCCTGGTAGGCAAAAGCCTCCTGCTTGGTTTCCATTGAGCATCTCCTCTCCTCCAGGGGAAGAAACACAGATTAGAAAACATCGTTGTTTTTTTTTTAAATTGTTTATCAACTTTGTAGAGCACTCTTGTGCAGGTTCAGCGTGGTGATTAATTTATAGGTTTGTGTTTTTAGGGTGTCTGCAGGAGAGCTTGCCCCTTTGGAGACTGGGGTTGTCCCTTCCTCGAGGATTGCAGTTTGTTTAAAAGCAATAAGCCTAATTAGAGTAGCCAACATGCCACCACAGTGACTTCATTTGGTTACATTTTATTTCAATAATGCCAAGAGCCCTTGGAAAAAGCAGCCCGTGAATGTGAAGGACCATGCCTGAGTGATCCTCACGTCTGTAGGGGACAGTGTTGACAAAGCAGAGACAGAGTTAAAGACCTGGAGTAGGGGACTCAGAGGCTCCAGAAACCCAGGCACAGAGATCTAATGAGCACCAGAGGGAGATGATGATCCTGAGGGGAGAGAGATGGCGCTGCTGGGGCTAGTCCTTTGTGACACGGAAAAGTCAGTGCAGTGCTAGAAAAACATTAAAAATAATTTTGCATGTCAAAAAAAGAGAGGCCGGCTTTCATGAGAACAGCAGCCAAGCAGAGGAAGCAGGGAAGGGCAGACTGTAGCTTGTTTGGCTCTGCAGCCTCAGCAAACACCTTAACCGCTGGGGCTTGGTTCGCTCTGGGTTTGCTCTCTCCCAATTTACAGAGTGGAAATTTCAAAGATAAAAACCCAAAGTCTTCCATATCATATGTTATGTAGCCAAGGTATGATCCCCCACTTTTTTATTTGGAAAAAAAAAGTTACGTCTATAGGAAAAAGAGAGAGCCCTGGTGCTAACAATAAACCCCTCAACCCAGACTTATCAGTGACTAACATCTGTATCCTGTCTGCTGCATCTTCCTGACTCCTTTAGTTGATAAAAGACAGGAGGAAACACGTGCATATATAATTATACTTCATTAAACCACAGACATTCATGACATTTCATCACTGAATATTACACCACTTACCTGCTCAGATGAGCATTCTTCTGCATCCACCACAGCACAATAGCCACACCCCAGCAGCCCAGCTTAGGATCTAAATTCTTCTTGTGGTCATACCTCTACAACTCAGCCATTTGCTGAAAATTTTAGCCTTTGAGCCCACAAGGCCTCGACCCTACACAAACACCGTAGGCAAATGAGGAAATCTGGGAAAGAAAGAGGTTCCTTTCCCCAGGAAGAACATGACAAGTGTTTATTCTCTGCCAAGTGGTCAGTCCTGAAAACATACATGCAGATGACATTATGTGGATGGAACAGGTTATACTTAAGAATGTATATGCACACACACACACACACACACACACACACACATATATATATATATGTATATATATATATATATATATATATATATATATATATATATATATATATATATATATATATATATATATATATATGCCATGGCAATGAGTTTAAAAAAAAAAAAGGCCTAGGGAAAGGAGAGCAGAGAGGGATATAAGGGAGGGTTAAGAGGAAGGAAAGAGGAGGGAGAAATGTTGTAATTAAATTATAATCTCAAAAATAAAAAAATTTTTTTTAAAGATTTATTTATTATGTATGCAGCATTGTACCTGCACGTACACATGCAGGCCAGAAGAAGGCACCAGATCTCATTACAGATGGTTGTGAGCCACCATGTGGTTGCTGGGAATTGAACTCAGGACCTCTGGATGAGCAGACAGTGCTCTTAACCGCTGAGCCATCTCTCCAGCCCCTCAAAAATAAAATTTTATACATTTACCCTTTGACATTCTTTTGGCTTTCGCTATTTAAAGACACT
The DNA here is from genome assembly GCF_011064425.1 of Rattus rattus. Lineage (NCBI taxonomy): Eukaryota > Metazoa > Chordata > Mammalia > Rodentia > Muridae > Rattus > Rattus rattus. The sequence continues at coordinate 65,420,161 of NC_046161.1, read as the reverse complement.
AGACAGGAATTGGAGGGTTGACACAGCAGTTAAGAGCATTTACTTCTCTTGCGGGGACATAGGTTTGGTTCCCAGCACCCACATGGTGGTACACAGCCATCTATAACTCCATTTCCAGGGGACCCAATGCTCCAATCTGGTCTCCAAGGACACCAGGCATGAGTGTGGCACAAAGGCATACATGCGAGCAGAACACATGTACACATTAAAAATAAACAAATCCTTTCAGAGCCGCCCCCTTGTGCTGGGGCTCCAGACACTCATGTTACTGAAGGGTCTTTGAAAATCTCATGTAGGTTGTGCCAGGACAAGGGTCATGCTCCGAGCCGGGGAGCTGACTGCTGGGATGTGAATGAGGCTATCCGCCCAGTTACCAAATCTTAAAACCCTTTAGAATTTGAGATGAATCCTTCACCCTGCTGCCTGTACCAAGCTCACAGAAAAGCAGAGAATGCCGTCTTAAATACCAGATGCTAGATTCTAATGTTTACTTTCCTGACTTATGTTCCCCAAGCTTCCATTTCTGCATCCATAAAATAAAGACAAATAACGCCTACCTCACAGGGTGTTTTGCTCAGGAAATGTTGGTCGAGTGAGTGAATCACTGAGTTAATTAATTTGCTGGGTAGATGAGTCAGAGTCCTCCGTGCTAGTACTAGAAACTCAAGATAATGAACTGGGGTGGAGAGAGAGTGTCCTGGCCAAGATGCAGTGGACTCACAGCACAGACCAGGAGGCCCGAGAGCAGGTCTGGGCAGGTGGCTGCAGCCTGGGCACACATTAGTGCCTTACCACAGAAAGAGAAGGGCTATGACACAGTGGCTCTGTCATGCCAAATACGCCTGCACCCTAGGGCTCTGTGTGGCTCTTAGATTCCTTGCTAAAAAGAGGAAAAACATTCTGGTCTACTTGGTGGGTCTCCTGGTTTGAGCAGTTTGTGCATGCAGCAATGTGAAGAAGCCATGACCACTTCTTCCATGATCCAAGGAATCCATTTTAAGCGGTTCTAGTTACTGTTTCTACCAAGAACTTGAATCCTAATATACACTGAAACTTAGTGCATTCCCCCTAAAAGTGAAGATATGGATGGATGAGTGGATAGATGGGTGGATGGGTGGATGGATGGATGGATGGATGGATGGATGGATGGATGGATGGATTCATGGATGCATGGATGCATGGATGCATGGACGGGTGAGTAGGTGGATGGACAAATAGCTCAACAGAAAAACTACAGAGAAAGGAGAAAAAGAGGATGGGGAAGAAGGGAAGAATGGAGAGAAGAGTGGAAGGAGGAAGAAAGGGGAGGGGCAAATGGAAGAAGAATAGAAGGAGAGGGGAAAATGAGGGGGAAGAGGAGAGGGAGAGGAAGAGGAGAAGTGGAAGTGTGGGAGAAGAGAAGGAAGAAGGAAATGTGACTTGGGTGGTGGACTTAGACTGGGAGCATTTGAACAAAGAATTCAAGCTCAAGCTGTCTAGCACCCAAGCCTGGAGGAGAGGGTGATAGATTAGGTAATTTAAAACTTCCTCTACATGCCAGAATCTTTATCTATAGAGACAACATGTTTCTTGGCAATGATCTCATAGGGAACGCTTTGCTAGGTTTGCACGCAAGGTGCTGCGTGAGCCTGCAGTATCTGCAGAGACAGTTTCTTAGCCTCAGAAAAAGGAGCCCATGCCTGAAACACTTGCGCAGACAGAAACCTCTGTATTCCAGGGCAAGATTCCTACAGGGTTCTGAGAGCTGGAGCCAGGTGCTTCCACACCTCCCCGTCGCTTGGCACAGGTACAGCATGGGAATGTGGGCATGCCCCGGAAGATGCTTGCAGCTGGCAACTCTCCAAAGCCAGCTGTGTGAAGGCCAGGCTACCAACGAGAATGGAGGATGGAGGCGCCTGCCACGTTCCTGCAGTGCCACAAGTTCTGAAGCCAGGCGCACTGAGGGGTTGCACTCCAGAGAGAATGGCAGGCTGCCATTTTGTTCTGGGAGGTTCAAATCCCAGCGTGGGCTCTCGGCAGACAGCAACGTGGAGCCACAGCAGCCGGAGTATGTGCAGGAGAAAGCGACTCTTCATTTTCTGGAAAAGGAAAAGAAAAGCCAGTCCAGGGATGGAGGCTCCCAGCAACATAGAGTCTCTTGAAGAGCAGTTCCCCAAGGGAAGGGGTAGGGAAAGAATACACCAGGAGTGATTCTAGAAGAAAGTTAACAGAGGTAATTGGAGCATTGAATCTGAAAGCCCTCAACTTTATTCTAAAAGATGTCAGTGTGTGTGTGTGTGTGTGTGTGTGTGTGTGTATGTGTGTGTGTGCATGTGTGTGTGTGGGGGGGAGGGTTGTGTCAAAATGTACAAGCCCAGTTGTTATCCTCTATGCAGAGAGGCCTGGCCCAGTGCAGGCAAAGGAATGGACGTGTCCCTGGGATGTCATCCCAGCTTTCGAGCACCTCAGACCCCCTCCCCTGCTTACCCAACTCTGTCTTCTCAGGACTCATCTGGGACCACTCAGCTTCTGGAACACTCTTCTTGCTCAGCTCAGTCTCTCTCACCCTCTTCCAAAGACATGAGCTTCCAATCCTGCACAATCCTTCAGCTCAGCTGTCCAAAGGGCCTGGCTCTTTCTGAGGGAGCATCAGTCCGTCTGATGGGAGAGAAGGGAACACTGTGTGGGGGCCCCATGGAGGCAGGTATTAGATCCCATTAGGATGGACCTGAGGAAATTAGCGCTTTGCTCAGAAGACTTAAGATGGAGGCAGGACCACATCTTTTCTCCCTGTACCCTCCCATTTCTCCAACATCCTTTAAGTATTTGTTCCTCCTAGGAGCACTTGGGGATCTGCCTTCCATCCCAATGGTAGAAAACCCACACTCAGGTCAGCCTGGTGCCCAGATACAGAGAAGGTTGAGACTGGGGATGTGGGAAATGGGGAGGGGCTTGGGAGACTTGCTGGAAAAGTTAAGAACCAGAGGATTAAGAGAGAATTAAAGAATTTAGGAATAGAATGTTCCAGAGAATTTGACCTGGGCTCCTCATGAAAGGAAGGCACCAGGTAGCTTAGGCCAAAGGGCAGATTTGGAATCTGGACTCTCTGTTTGCCAGGCATCACCAGTGATGCCTTAGACACTCAGCATATCCACATGCATACCTAGTACCTTATTTGAAGTTCACCCCAATCTAGTGACATAGAATTACTGGCTTTTACAGAACTAGCCCAGGGAGTAGAGATTTGGGAAAGTAAAATCACACACACACACACACACACACACACACACACACTAGAGTTGGGTTGGGGAGATAGTAAACTGCTCAACTAGGCTGGAGTCTTACATATACCCCGCATGCTGACATTCAAAGCAACTCTGGGGCCATCAATTGCTTCATATGCACAAGAAAGAAGAAAACAATAAGAAAAGAGATAGATGAGAGAGCAGAGCTTGGTGATGTACTCATGTACTCATGTAATTCCCAATATTCAAAAGGCTGAGGCAGGAGGATCACTGTAAGTTTGAGACCAGGCTAGGCTACATAGGGAATCTTGGCCTCAAAAACACGGGAGGAGCTGTCACTTTGGCTCAGTGGTTAAGAGCACTTGCTGCTCTCCAAAAGGACCCGGGGTCAGTTCCCAGCACCTACATCCAGTGGTCTACAACCACCTGTAACTCCAGATCCAGGAGGTCTGGTGCCCTCTTCTGGCCTCCTTGTACATCTGCAAGAATGTAAACATGTACACATGCAAGCACATATACATAAACATAAATAAAAATAAATCTTCAAAAAATATCTCATGAGATGACTAACCATTGAGCCTACTGACTGGAGCTCAGTATTATAATGAACATATGGGCCATATCTGATGAAAACATTTCCTTCATGTTTTAATCTGATTATTATGATACAATGAAGTCTAAGCATGGATATTTTTACAAATCACGTTCTTTCTGAGGTCTTCTTATAACATTCATATCCTCTTGAAATAGTCAATTACTCCTGAGACTCGCTGCGTAGGTTTGAAATTTTCTATGAGATGGGGTGCAGTATCATATGAAATAGTTCTGCTGTGGACTAATCAGATATTCCAAGGAAGGGCAGTGGTGTCTTCTTATGAGACAGATTGATATCTTTTCAGTTTGGTTTCTAAGACTCAGTTCCTCTTCGTGAACACGTGTGCTATGATATGAAACCATATGGTTCTGCTCCCGATTCGAGGTCACAAACGCTACCTGTACCTACACACAGGAAGGACGCACTCGGTGGGAGGAGCCCCTGCTGCCACCAGGTGGAGACAGAGGGCTGTGCACTGTGACAGATCTGGCCTCAAACAGCAATGAACCCAAATTTGTGGGGTTTCCCCCATTAATTAATTAATTAATTAATTAATTTACTTTATATCCCAATTGCAACCCTACCTCACTTCTCAGTCTCCCCCCACAGTCCCTCCGCCCAACCCCCTCTCCACTTCTGAAAAGGGGGACACCCTGTCACCTCAAGCGACTGCAGGACTGGGTACTCCCTTTCCTACTGAGGTCAGCAAAGCAGCCCAGTTAGGGAAGCAGGAGCCACAAGCAGGCAACAGTTTGTAATTGCAGATTCTTGTCCCTTATGCTGTTGGAGCATTCATTGGAACAGCAGGATGCAAGCAAGCTTTAGGCACAAGAATTTAAAGGGTTTTTGCATGGGTTTTGTAAATAAGGAGCATTGGAGAATCTTTCCCTTTGGTCTCTCAGCGCTTCTTTTTTACCACAAAGATCTTTGGCAAAAATAAACCAATCAATCACTCACTCTGTGGCCTGCTTGTGTGCGAAACCCTCAAAAATCTCTCAATTATGTTTGACAGAAAGTTCCAAGGCCCAGTTTCAGGCTAGGTCTCTCTCTGGATCTTTTTCTCCACCAGCAATAACTTTGAAAAGGGCAGCCCCCCGGGGAGGATGAGAATGTTAACATAATTTTCAGAATCGCTTCCCTGAGAAGTCTATATTCATTATATCGCTTTCCTGTGGTGAGCGTTAAGGGTGGGCTCCTGTCAGCGGAGTGCTAGCCTCACTGCACAAAGCTCTGTGGTCCATCCAGGCTCTGAGTAAAGATCAGAAATTCAAGGTCATCTCTGGTTGCATACAGTTTGAGGTCAGCTGGGGCTGCGTGACGCTCTTGTCTTGAAGGCAAAATACAATAATGTAATATATAAAATAAAGTAAAGAGCAATGAAAAGAATTCGAAGGGTGGAGGTAGGAAGGCTACCGGAAGAGGCCATCTCTCCCAGGGTGCATGTTTCACACCTGTGCCGAGAAAACAACAAAAAGACCATTTCAAACCCTTTCTTCCAGACCTTCATTTCTTTCTTTCCATCGGGGGAAGAAATGCAAGGGCCACTCCATCTGGGGAGCCTCATAAACTCCACATACAGAAGCACTCCCACCCCACACCCCCAGGGTGAGTCTTTGCAGCCCAGCAAGCCACAGCGAGCACAGTGGTGACATAAGCATGGACCGGTGCAGAGACAATGAGGAGCATGTGGTTCACCACAGCAGCAAGCAGACAGGACCACCGAGAAGTCGCTTTCATCCTGTCGACACCTCGAGAGTCTGGAACTGACCTCTGGGTCCCCTCACCCACCACGAGGCTTCCCAGTGACAAGGAAATGAGAGAGAATCAGCCTCACTCCGTTGACAAGAGGTTTGACCTGTGAGCAAAGGTACCAGCTGAAGGAAGCTTCTGGAAGGATCTATTAGCCCAGCTGAAGAAAATAGCTCACCTCTCACATCTCCTCAGGAAGGCACAGATAGAGTTTATGACTTCGAATCAGAAGCAGAATTAACCATCCAGGCTCATAATTCAGAGAGAGAAATAGGATAACTTGAAAAGGGTCAGCCCCTCGGGAAAGATGAGAATGTTAACATAATTTTCAGAATTGCTTTCCCGAGCAGACTACATTCATTATATATTATATCCATTTCCTGTATTCTCTCATGCCGTTGGGCTCAGCCATAATTAAGCTTTTCTTCAGGACAAGCATTCTTTCTCAAGTCCCTGCTGTCAGGCACGACGCTACTGACATATCCTGCAGTGCACACCTGCCACCTGCTTATGACGAGAGAACGGGAGGATGTGTGATGTCCTCAAAAGCCGAGACCAGTTTTGAGCCACCTCCAAACTCTCCAGGAGGACAGCAGATGCTGGCCATGGTGGTGTGAGGCTACCTTGTGTGCCTCAAGGAGACTGGAGCAGGAGGAAGGGCAGCAGCACCGAAGCTAGGAGAGGGAACAGACAATAAGCAAAGGTGACAGAGTGGCCGGGGCTGGAACAGCACCAGTGTTTCTGGCAGTGGAGGCGGGAGACTCAGGACAGCTGAGACCGGCTGGTGACACAGAATGATCAGGTTCTGATTTACAATGGTATGCTATGAGGTGTGAGGGGGTCTATGGCATGTGAATTGCTGGCTGTGAATCTCTTTAAGAACAAGAGTCTTAGGAAGTCAAGGCTATTCCGTGCTCCTGACAGACTCTCTGGCTCAGACCTCCCTTGGTTGGCAGACAATAAAGCAAAGGCCACCTGGATAGACTGGCTCATAGGCCAGGCCTTCTGAGCACAGGAGAATTTGGTGTAACTCTGTATTGAAGAGTAGAAATCTACAGCCTTGAAGCTCCAGCCCCTAGCTGGTGACCTCTGGCGTGGGGACTAGAGTGGTTCTCTGTGGAGAAAGAGAAGTGAGGCAAACCTCAGGCACAGGAGAGCACAGAAGTGAGCCAGTAGGCTCAGAGGCGACGTTCACCACCTACCCCTTACCTGGAGAATGTAATCTGTGCAAATAGGATTGAGGGGAGAGTGAGGCGGAGAAGGAGGGGAGAGCCCCGGGAGCTCACAGAGTGGTCATGGATCTGTGGCGAGCAACTGTGGAAGTGAGTGAAAGCCTTTATCTCCTGACCCTTCACGTCCATTCGTTCAAGCAATGCTACAGGGTAATACTCTCCACTGTTCCTTGTGTTCCTTGACTGTTCCATCCGGCTCACAGGAAACTAGATCCCCTCACAACAGTGTTCAAGTGCGAATGGACACCTCTATCTTCATGGGGTCTCCCGCAATGCCTAGGAGTCAGCGGCCATGTGTGGGTTCTGGCTCTACCCACGGTCTCAAGTCTCTGCGGAAATTGGGAATCCCTGGAGGGGAGGCACAGGTGCATGAGGTCCAGGCAGTCTAGGGAGAAGCTGCACGGGAGTGGGAGGAAACATCAGAGCAGTGCTGCAGTGCACCTGGCTCGTGAGCTAGGCTGTCGGAGCTCAGCTCCCAGCGAGGAGCTTCCCCTGCAGCCTCTGAGAGTGGTCAGCGCACAGCGGTCCTCTGACAGAGTGGGGACCTGGCCAATCAGGGCAGATGCATGGTCAGAAATGCAGTGCCGTCCTTCAAGTCGAGGAACCGAGAGCTGAGACAGCTGTGTTGGTGCAGCAGGAACTTGTCCTGAGTTGCCCCCGTAAGTCAGACACACTTCCAAACTCTATATTTAGAGAATTTATTTTAACACTCCACAGAAATGTCAGGAGGTTCCTCATGAATTTACAAAGATACGAGCACAGAGAAGATTAGGAACTCAACCAGTGTCAACACTGGCAGAGAATAGAATCAGGTTAGGGATATGGGTGCCTGACCCTAAGATTGGCACACTTGGCTATGGAGGAGCTGGTGGGAGATCAGACTTTAGGAGGTAACAATCAGTAAAAGCATTCAGAGTGAGGGGGGAGCAAAAGTGAGACTAAGAAAGAAGGTGTGTGTGTGTGTGTGTGTGTGTGTGTGTGTGTGTATGAGAGAGAGAGAGAGAGAGAGAGAGAGAGAGAGAGAGAGAGAGAGAGAGAGAGACTCCTTCCACCATGTGGGTCCTGATGGGCTTGAACCCAGGTTGTCAGGCTTGGCTGGAGGCAGCCTTACACACTGACCCATCTCACTGTCACTGGTGCTGTATTTTTAAAACGGGTTGGGTGTTTTCATACACACGCATGCAGTGTATTGAACATAGCTCCCCTCAAACGTGCCCCTTCCCTCCCAGCACTCCTCTGTATCCTACCAGAGTGACTAGACAATGTTACTTGTGCTTTCATATCACGTCAAATATGACTTTAGGAATCGATATAAAACCTAGGACCCAACAACTGAAAGAAAACATATTTGTCTTTCTATGCCTGGCTTAATTTATGTAATATGATCCTCTCCAGTTGCATCTATCTTCTTGTGCATACATTATTCTGTTCTTCTTTGTAGCTGAAAGAAAAACATTATATATATACACACACACATATATATAGTGTGTATGTGTGTGTGAGTGTGTGTGTGAGTGTGTGTGTAAGTGTGTGTGTGTGTGTGTGTGTTGCTTTTTTTTTTTTTTTTTTTCTTTTTTTGGAGCTGGGGACCGAACTCAGGGCCTTGTGCTTGCTAGACAAGCGCTCTACCACTGAATAAATCCCCAACCCCAACGTGTGTTGCTTTCTTTACCCAACCATCTGCTGCTGGACGCCATGACATGACTCTTTAAGAGCAATGCTAAACTAAAGTCCAGGAGAAAGCAGAGTAATCCCTTGAAAATTTTTAAAGAACATTTTCCAACTTGGATTTTACATTTTGCCAAACTGTGAGTCCAGGATAGAAGCAGAATAAATATATTTGTGGATATGTTTGGCCCTGAAAGCTGGTCTTTTTGTTTCTCAGTGACTGCTGGTTGTGCATCAATTACACAAAGACATAAACAAAAAGGGGCCAAGTGAATAGGGAGCTCCGTTAAGAGAAGAGCCCGGGTTAATAACTGTAAGACGGGATGGAAGAGCTACCCCCCCCCCCAGTGCTGCAGGAAGAGCTGGAGTTCTCTTAAGGAGTATCCAGGGGAAAGTGGGCCCAGTAGAAAGGGTGATATGGTAATAGGTAATAGGTGATAGGTAAGTAGTATGGTGGATCATCTAGAAAGATCTAGAAAGAAGATGTGGAACAGCAATTACAAACAAGGAATGACAAATGTCCAAGCTGTAAGAGATGATCAGTTACATTAAGTAGATTCCAAGAAGACAACAGTTACCTTATCACAGTGATATAAATACTTATCAGTGTTATAAAGTATGCGGGCAAGTGAGATGGCTCAGCCGGTAATGCTGCTTTCCCCCAAGCCTGGAAACCCGAGTTCAGTCCCCAGGCCCACATTGTGGAAGGGGAGAACTGATCCCTGCAATGTGTCCCCTGACGTCCACACAGGCATGGTGACAGGCACACATGTATGGGTGCACACACACAGTATATAAATGCAATATGATAGCAGTGTGGTGCTGCCCGTGCCTTGTACTACTCACAGCCGGACCCTACCTGCCCGTATGGGTTGGAGGTGAGGTGGTGCAGAGTCAATGGCTCCGTCTCGAGAGCGGGTGAGAAGCGAGGCAGAAGCTCATCAGAGCACTGCTGCACGCTCCTTTAATACCCTCCACCTGTGCCCCATTCGTCCCAATAAAGCATCTTTTCTAAACAGCAGTTCCTGATTGGCTGGCGTTGTCTGCATCAGCAATCCTTGGGCTCTCAGGCAGTCCTCAATTAAGTCCTCCTACAGGAGATGCTTTTGCAGCTGTGTGGCCCCGCCGTTCCTCCTACAGCGTGGTAAGGTTTTTGTCAAGGACAGGATAAGGGAGAAGAGGTAGAGGTATTAAACCTTCCCTCTAACAACACCTTGTACTTAACGTTGTGATACGTGAATATTACTTAGGATGAGAGAGAGCAGCCACAGATTCAGCCTGCTGCCTTCTGATCAGGATTGGCTGCTGACGTGGGGCTGTTCAAGAAACTACTGCTGCTATTATGAGCTTCTTAGCATGGTTTCGTTTCCTCACTGTGTGAACTTACAATTTTTTTTTTTAATTATGAACTGTGAGGAAGGTCGTAAGAGGAATGCGTGAGGTTAAGAGAGTTCCACAGATCCCCCAGGTTCCATGAATTCCCATGACTCTCCAGCCTTTGAACCCACACCCACGTCATATATTTCTGCTCCCTTTGTCTTTATCTGACACAGATTTCCACCCAATGTCTCAATTTACTTCCTGTCACTGACCTTCACGTCTCAAATGCTCTCTTCCCCTCTGAACTTTTCTTCAGCATGTAATTCAAGCGGGCCCAGACACATGGCTTTAAACCAGTAAGTAAAGAAAATAGAATCTGCCACAACCACTAGCGTACCTCCGTGACTTTGGCCAAACTTCCTCGCCGTTCACAGCTTTCTGATTTGCAAAGCCAGACAGTGAACTAGATGTGCTTTAATCTTTATCCATTTCTGATCTTCTGTTGTTTGTACTTTGATCCTGAGCCTGAGCTGGCAGAGGTGAATAGAAACAACCATACAGGAAATGATGCCGTTTATTCTATGGTTATAGAAAGTTTTAATTTACTGAAGGCTTCTACTGGGCTCCATTCACTGAAAGAAGGCATCTGAAACTTTATGTCTGAAATCCAAAGAATCAATGGTTCAGAGCTGAACTGAGGTGACTCAAAGTTTAAAGGGGTGCCGGGGGGCTCTGAAGTCATTGAATTCATAAGTCTTGATCAAATGGACTTTATGAGCGAGAGGTTCAAGTCTAGGAAACAATGTTGGAGGTGACGTCTCACCTCCAAGGATGGAGTTTGGTTTAAATCTCCTATACTCTGGTGGAGATACTAAGTTGCTGCAAACAAAGCCAATGTTTCCATTAAGAAAGATGGTTCCAGGCCAGCTAGATGGCTCAGTGGGCAAAGGGCACGGGCATATACGATGGAAAGATAGAACACACCTCCACATGCATGCTGTGACATATGTATCCACATGCAATAAATAAAAAAATACATGTGATTTAAAAAAAAAACAAAACAAATGGGTCTAATGATATAGTAGTGAAATGCAGACCTCCCTGGCAAGGGGGAAAGACTATTGCACTCAATGACAAAGAAGTAGAGACATGAGGTCACTCCGTCTACCTGGACCATAATTGGGGGAGGGGGGATAGTAGAGGAGCTGGGAAATGTGAGAATTCCAATTCAAGTGATGACTCATTTGTATCCCTTTTTTTTTTTTTTACACTGTTGAGGTTTGGTCTGTTGCAATGTCTTGTGATGCTGAATTCTGTATCCCAAGGTCCAGTTGTCTCAAGATGAGTGAATTCTCACGTATACCAGCTTTAAGGAGCAAGGTATACTATGCAAACCTTGCTAATAAAAATGTCTACAGCTTGAGCAGAAGAGAGGTAGGCAGGGCTTCCGCTCCCAGGCTTTGGATCTGAGGCAGAGAGAGGAGGAAGGAAGGAGGCACCGTGGGGTAGGAGAACAGCGAGGGCATGTTTGAGGGTTGACCAGTTGGAGTAGGAGTGGCCCAGGTGGAACAAGTCACGTTATGTCTCGGGGTTATTGGCAGGGAAGTAGACAAAATAGCATAGCGGGTTGATACCGGCCCAGCTCTAGTGCTGTTAAGTCTTATTATAAATATAAATGTTTTCTGTCTTTTATTTAGGAACTAAATGATCTAAAGTGATAGAACCCCGCCCCCCAATTAATAGTCACCACAACATTACACTGATGGGCATAATCCTCCTGTCTAGCATGTTTCAAACACAGAACGCCACATTTATGCGTTCTGAGTACTGTCAGAGTAACACAAGAAATGACCTATGGAATGTTGGAAACGGCGTGGAACCTGCCTCCATGCCAAGCGAGTCTGTGTACGCGGCTGTTGAAGAGTCTAGCAGTCTGGGGCAATTTATTCACACTGTCCAGTAGAGGCAGATCCACGGACAGGCATGGAAAGCTGCTGGGTGGTTCCCCAGGGCTGAGGGGAGGATGGTGGAACCGGGAGTGGCCAGGAGTAAGGGCAGAGTTTCCCTAACAGATGATGAAAATTACCCAAGATGGATTGGGGTGGTGATTGTGTAAATAAACCCTCCAAGTGTTAAGTGGTTGTATTCTGTGGTATATGAGTCTTTTTAAATCTATCGATACAAACTGAAAATGTGAGTCCATGTTTTACCCCCTAAATGTACAAGCTACACACTCCAGAAAAGATCTCTCTCTCTCTCTCTCTCTCTCTCTCTCTCTCTCTCTCTCTCTCTCTCTCTTTCTCTCTCTCCCCCTCTTTCTCTCTGAGACAGGGTTTCACTGTGCTCACCGTGTAGCTCTGACTGGCCTGTAATTTGATATGTAGACCAGGCTAGCCTCTAGGTCAGAGAGATCTGTTTGCCTCTGCTCCCAAGTGCTAGAATGAAAGGTGGGCACCAGCGCCCCCAACAGATGACCTCATCTAACCTCAGTTCCCTCATCTGTAACATCCAGATGACTCACGGCACACCTACAGTCTGCTCGGGGAGGTCGCACATGAAAGAGGGTCTAGCTTAGTCAGTGTCTCACACGTGGTAGAAATGCAGTTGCTGTCAGCTTCTGCCCATCCGTCACGGCATAACCCAACGAATACATTTTAATAGTCAATTTAGTTTAGAACAATGGTTCCCAATGGAGGGGCCTTAGAGGTCCATGGAGCCTAGAACATGCTTGTCCGGGTTCCTCTTGCCTTTAGAAACACTTTCTGAAGCCTCAGCCATTGCGGATCCAGTCTGCTGGAAGCCTTGTGTCTCCCACCTTAGGACTAGAATCAATTAACACAGCACATGGTCATTTGCCAATTGGACGTCCAGTCTGGGTTTGGTAGTTAGAGATGATTTTGGGGAATTAATTTGTTATTACTTAGCAAACACTGGTCACTTGGCAGACAAATCAATTAAAGTAGGGGCCAAGGAGCACATGCATCATAAGGCTTTTGCTGGCAAAAGGGTTGGGAACCACAGAGCCCGGGCTCCTGACATCCTTCCAGGTCCAGCATCTGGGATGTTTTCTTCCAGAAACAGGGAAGAGGGAGAGCGTGAGCTGCTGGGGTGGCAGCTGGAGTGATAGTTTAGTGCTGGTGAGACTTGGGGTGTTTGAAGGGGAAAATGTCTCCTATCTGAAGGCTCAGCCCCAAGACCTAATTTTGACAGCTTCCCCAGCTTCGGAAGCCACCAAAGAATAATGTGCCTTAAACTCTTGTCACTTGGTTGTCTAGTATTTGGTGATTTTGCAGGGGTAAAAGCCTCGGCCCTAGTCATTATGAGTCCAGAAGGAGCAGAGGCTGATAGGATTGCGTCCTACTGCATGTGAGTGATGTCTCCATAAAGCTGTCAACACAAAGCGTGCAGGTCCACAAGCCCCTAACGCCAGCTCTCACTATGGACTCTGAGCCTCGTCAATAGGGCTTATTGCTGCTCAGAGGAAAGTGGTCCCCGGAGCTCCAATTGATCCCGCTAAGGCCACTCGGTGTGTCCTCGCTGGCAGTACAGGCAGGCACGCAGGGTCCTGGTACCTTCCTGGCTGTAATAAATAAGGCATCTCACCAAAGCAGGCCTAGAGGCCAACCGTCCATAGCCAATGGGCTTCCTTACAAAACACATCTGAAGGGAAAGAATGGCTTGGTGCCTAGAGAGGGAAGCTGTGACACTTCAATAGGAGGCTGTGGTACGCATGTTGGAATCCAGCTGTGGTTCTATGTACCCTGTTTCTTCTCTCTCATGGTTTCCAGACACCGCTGTATCCGGAGCTCGAAGGACGAAGCTGAGTCCAGAACAGGTGGGGTGGGGTGGGGTCTGCAGGATCCTGGTCAGTTTGGGAGTGAGTGTTGGAGGCGAGTGTGGGGATTCTCTTACGATTTTTAATAAAACAGCTCTCTGAAACTATCTTAACTTGTGCACATGCCTTTATTTGGAGTGGGTTTATACACGTACACTTTATTCAGGGTGAACCAAGGATATATATATGGAGTGAAGAGTGGGAAGGGGTTTTTCTTAGGGCAAAGTTTCATTGGCTGGGGATACCTCATTTGCATGGGGAGGGAGGTTGAACCAGTGATTTCACCAGGAATTACCTGATGTTCCCCAGGTAGAGTGTAGGTTGGGCTCCCCAGATCAGGCAGAGAACAGGAAGCCCCACTAAGCAAAGGGAGTCGTCCATTTTACAATGAGCTCAGGACACGGTAGACTACAACATTATTGGCAAGGTACAACAGAAGGTGTGGCTGGCAGAGGCAGCTCGCTGAGGGCAGCCTCGGTATTGGATACCCCGTTTCTGGTTCATGTGACCTTAGGACAGACCAAAGCAACGTGACTTATGTACAAAGCTCTTCTCTCCCTGAAGAAGGGTTTTGTAGGGAAGCCTACTTCTGGCCTAAGCTCTCTCGGACTCCTAATCTATGTGAAGAACAAGCCATGCGTGGTTTTACCATCAGACAGCCTCATGCTGCCACACCTTCCCCACCATGATGAGCTGTTCCCTTTGAACTGTGAGCCAAATGAAACCTCTCCTCCCTTTCGTTGCTGCTCTGGAGTGCTTGGCCTCAGAGAGAAGAAAGAGCTAACAGCAGCCTCCAAACCCAGTTCTGATCTTTGCGCCTCTGGGCTAAAATGCGCATAGTTTCTGAGGGAGACAGGAGAGCCACAGGCAAGCGCTCTCATCATCTGCAGTACCCAGGATGCCTGAGGCCATGGATGGAGTAAGAAGGACAAGAATGCCTTTAGGAGACTGAGGAAAAGCAGGAGTAGAGGCACTTTGCGGTGCCTTTGATCTGGGTACCACACCGATCTCTCCACATCGCGGCAACCAGCCACGCATGGATGATTAAGTCCACAGGTGCGGTTTTCACATGTCACCAGTTATTGACTATTATCTCCCCCCTTCTCCCAGCCATCTGCCCTGCTATGTCAGATCAAAATAAATCAACAAACAAAAAGTGGCAGGCAGCTGCTCTCTCAGGGATATTGCAGCCAGTGCTAGACTGGCTTCTTTTTTTTTCCATTGTTTTGAGACAGGTTCTCACGTGGGCCAGCTTGGCCTTGAACTTGCTATGTAGCCAAGGACAATCCTGAATTTCTGGTACTCTCTGACTCCTCTAGTGCTTTGGCTGCAAGCGTGTGCCACCACGCTCAGCTCATGTAGTGTTGGGGGATCAAATCTAGGGCTTTACATGTAATACACAAGCACTTTACCAGTGGGGCTATAGTCTTAGTTCACTAGACTAAGTTTGAGTGGCTGTTCTTTCTTCTTCCATAGGTGACCAGGTGGCATTGCACACACACACACACACACATACACACATACACACATGCATACACATACACACACACAAACACAAACACACATGCACACATGCACACATACACACACATACACACATGTACACACACATACACATGCACACACATACACATATGTACACACACATGCACACACATGCACACACACATGCACACATACACACATACATACATGTACACACACATACACATGCACACACATACACACATGTACACACACATGCACACACATGTATATACACACATACACACATAATTGTAGTAATTAATATTGATTAGCAACTTAAACTGAGTCCCAGTATTCATCTCTCTCTGTGTTTTCTGACTTCCTTTGCAATGCAACAAGCCCACTCCTGCCACCATGCCTTCTGCATCACGATGGACGATACCCCCTCAAACCACAGGTCATAATAGTCCTGTACACTCTTAAATTGTTTCTGGTTAGGCATTTGGTCATAGGCGTGAGGAAGATAGCAAACACATAGGTTGGTGGGGAAAGGAGATGCAGGCAGGTGGGGCAGAGAGGTGTGACAGATGCTAGTAATGATAGTGGGTCATTTATTAAATGTCAATTGCTTACCAGGAATATAAACACCACGATAAGGCTCAACCCTCACTAAGGTGCTGAGAATCAAAGAACCACCATTATTTCCATTTTTAAGATGGAAACTGGGGGCTGGAGAGGTGGCTCAGCACGTGCTGCTCTCGTGGAGGACCAGGGTTTGATTCACAGCACCCACATGGTCTCTTAAAAGCATCTGTAACTCCAGTTCCAGGGGATCCAACAGCCTCTTCTGGCCTCTAGGCACATACACGGTGCACAGGCAAAGGAGTCATACACATAAACCAAAAATAAATAGATCTGTAGGGTGAATAACTAAACTCGAGTTAATCCACTCATCCAGGGTCAAACACTAGCAATTCATGGTCTGAGTTAAAAGTTAACGCTTTCAATCCCAGGGCAGCCACCACTCATCTGTCACTGCCCCTAAGACATTCTCTTTGCCTCTTCATGCCTCACATTAGCATCAAAGGAGTGGATTACTCATGGCACCGGAGCTTACAGGGTCGTGAGTAACAAGATTGTGAGATAGGGCACAAAGCACTTAGGGTAAGTTTCCAGAATATGTTGACTACTGTTAATTTTATTTTATTCTTATTATTTATCTTGTGTACAGGTGTCTCGTCTGCATGCATTGGTGCACCAAGTGTGTTCAGTCTCTGTAGAAACCATAAGACACCCTGGACATGGAGTTACAAGTAGTTATGACCCACTATGTGGATGCTCAGAATCGAACCTGGGTCCTCTGGTAGAGCAGCCAAAGCTCTTTTTTTTTTCCTAGTGTGTATTTCTGGCTTTCCCCCCCATCTTTATTAAATTGGGTATTTCTTATTTATATTTCAAATGTTATTCCTTTTCCTGGTTTCCAGGCCAACATCCCCTTAACCCCTCCCCCTCCCCTTTTATATGGGTGTTCCCCTCGCCATCCTCCCCCAATTACCGCCCTCCCCACAAGAATCCCATTCAATGGGGGTCCAGCCTTCCACTGGTGCCCTTACTAGGCTATTCATTGCTACCTATGCGGTTGGAGCCCAGGGTCAGTCCATGTATAGTCTTTGGGTAGTGCCTTAGTCCCTGGAAGCTCTGGTTGGTTGGCATTGTTGTTCATGTGGGGTCTCAAGCCCCTTCAAGCTCTTTCGGTCCTTTCTCTGATTCCTTCAACAGGGGTCCTGTTCTCAGTTCCGTGATTTGCTGCTGGCATTCACCTATGTATTTGCCGTATTCTGACTGTGTCTCTCAGGAGAGATCTATATCTGGTTCCTGTCGGCCTGCACTTCTTTGCTTCATCCATCATATCTAGTTTGGTGGTTGTACATGTATGGGCCACATGTGGGGCAGGCTCTGAATGGGTGTTCCTTCAGCCTCTGTTCTAAACTTTGCCTCCCTATCCCATCCTAAGGGTATTCTTGTTCCCCTTTTAAAGAAGGAGTGAAGCATTTGCATTTTGGTCTTGAGTTTCATGTGTTCTGTGCATCTAGGGTAATTTGAGCATTTGGGCTAATAGCCACTTATCAATGAGTTCATACCATGTGTGTTTTTCTCAGCCAAAGCTCTTAATTCCTGAGCTGTCACTCCAGCCCCTATAATGGTCATTATTATCTCTACTGTTACTTTTCATTTTAAAATATTGTTTTTTTAATAGATTTCTCTTTTTGACATTAACACGTTTATTGTGTGTACATACAAGGATACAGTGCAGCTCTCTTCTGGAAGTCACAGGATAACTTTTATACATCAATTCTCCCCTTCTGCCCTATGGGTCCCAGAGATTAAGGTCAGGTTTCCAGACTTGGCAGCAAGCACCTTTACCTGGCGGTCCTCCACACTGGTCCCAGTATCACTTTCTTTAACTGAACAGAGTATAGAAAATGCATATTGTTACAAGCAAAGGAAAGACATTAGATTATGAGACTGGTGTGTTACTGTTGGGCACCAATGTGAAGAGAAGCCCTGGGTCCTGTCAAGGTTCAACCCCCCAGTGTACCGGGATGTCAGGGTAGGGGACACCCTCATAGAAGAAGGGGGAGAGGGGATGGGATAGGGGCTTATGGACGGGAAACTGGGAAAGGGGATAACATTTAAAATGTAAATAAATGCAAGTAAAAAAATATCCAATTAAAAATAAATAAATAAACTGCAAAAAAGAAAAGAAAAGGCATTGGAGAGTGTGAACACTCTTAAGGGTTCAGTGCTACTAGAACTAAATTTCTCATTTAGAGGAACATGAACCAGGCAGGTTCAGGCCACATGTAGTCAAAGATGGCTATGAATACTACCCAACCAGAAATTATAAATGTACGTAAAGCACTCTGTGTGTGTGTGTGTGTGTGTGTGTGTGTGTGTGTGTGTGTGTGTGTGTGTGTATGTAACTCGATTGCATGTCAAAAGGTAGGGCATGCCTGAGAGGGCAGTCGTTATTCCTGCATTGGCCCACACCAGCTCTTACACTCCACACTGTAGATTTCAGCAGAGCCTTTTTCTCTTTTTCTTCCACTCTTGCTTCTGACAGCTCTCCACAGAGGCTGCCCACCATCTCCCATAGGCCTTTCTCCCCGGAGTCAAAACCCATTAAACTCCCCATGCCCAGAGCCATGGTTAAAAGCTGCCCCAGTGGCTTGGTGGTGGGGCGTGCCACCCTCCCGTAATGTGCCTGAGGAGGCACAGAGGGATGCATGCCGCTGGCCTGCTCATTTTTAAAAGCAATTTCTAGCACTTTTCCCCTCCGCTGCATCCCACCCGGTGACCGGAGGCTTAAGGATTAATTGGCTGTGGCATCCCAAACATCTGCTCCCTGTCCCTATGGAGGGCGCTTGACCAACTTCAGGCTTAGCCTTAAGTTCTGTGACTTAGAAGCCAAAAACAATAGCTGTGGAGAAAAGAAGCAATTTCAGTGGTTTGTCCTCTCCAGTGTCTGAGACTGACAGCTGAAGGGAGCCACAGTCAGTCGCTGGCTTGCAGGTGTCACAGCTTGCTTGCTTCCCTTCTGGCCTTCTCGTGATACAAGGACATTTTTAAAAGTAGCTCGGGGCTGGTGAACAGCTGGCTGCTGCTTCCTTCAAGAGCATGCTAAGAACAGTGTGGCACTGGCTCGTGCTCTCTGCTTTTCCGAGGGCTGTGTTTAAATGTGCCAAATGTCTGTGCCTCCTGTCATCATCTCCTTCTTTCTTCCAGGCCCCATGAAGGACCCCACCCCTGCATGCACCCCTCCCCCCATAGACAACTTTGTTCACTTCCTTCAGCTGAGACTTGGAGGCCATTGCCAAACACAGGCCTCGGAAAGCAGAGGCAAGATGGCTGCACTTGATTGCAGTGGAAAACAAATACCCCCAAAGCCAACAGGGACTGCCACAGGCCCTGAGCAATGAATGGGACATAGTGAGGGACACAGTACACCCAGGAACAAGAAGCTGGCCAAGAGTGCCAGCCTCTACAGGAAGTGCAGGGAGAGGTGTCACAAGCAGCCACCAGGAGGCAAACATTTCCACTTAGACATGGGAACTGGGAGAAAGCTCCCAACTAGGAGAATCTTGGTGGAGCCCAAGAAAATGCCTCACAAAGCCAAGCGCTTTCAATATACACGGACCTGAGGAACACAAGGCCAGCTGTGGATCCTGGCCAGCTCCACCTTCACCATTTCCTCTCAGGGTGGGAATGCCTGGTGAGACAAGAGGTAAAGATCTACTACAGATTTCTTTGGACAAAATTGAATGGAGACTGTGTTTTGTGTATTAAAGAGGCCACATCAATCGACAGTGAGCTGGTACATTATGGGCCTGCTGAAGATTTTTCCTTTAACCTGGGGTGGGGAGCACATGTCCATCAGATATACTTAAAGTTGGAAAGGAAAATGAACTCACAGGCTGATCGTCCTGGATGTTAGGCTGTGGCCTTGCCAGTCACAGACACCATAGCAAGGGGTCTAGGCTCTGCAGACCTCACTTTCTTGTGGAGCCTCAGGGACAGGAGGGTCATAAAAAGTTGGAGGTATAGGACATGGGCATGGGGTTGTCCCCTCTGTAATGAGAACGTCCCCTGCTTTCATATGAGAGCCCGAGCTAAGCCACCATTTGAAGGAGTGGCAGAATTCCACTTCATTTGAAGGACTGGGGAATCACTTTCTGTCTGACTGCAGCTACTCAGTTGAGGAACAAAGAGGACTAGTGATCTGCCAGTGTGAAGGAAGCAAGAGTCACTTGATTTGGGGACCCAGGCCCCCTCCACAGCAACCTTGCCCTCCCATCTAGGACCTTCTGTGTTATCCACCAAATTTCTGAGGAACTATGTCACTTTAGACTTGACAAATAAAAAAAAAATCAATGGAAGGATAGGAGAAATGAAGATCAGAGAGCAGAGGGTGGAGAGGGAGGACCTGTGAGACATGGCGGTCTCGCTGTTTGAGACAAGCTCAACCTATGAGGTCCTCCAGACCTTTGCCGTGCCAGGTCTCCAAGGATGTCTATGAAAAAATGGATTCTCAGTGCCCATGACATCCTAGAATACAACTAAGACTGAATGTTTAACAGCGGTCCTTGTGATTTAGTTGCCATGGTAAGTTTGGACTCACAGAGTGATCATATTTATTGGGCCAAGAATGTTTGGCACGGGGTAGAATTTGGCCCTTGTCGCTCCCAATAACTGAAGGCCATTCTGAGGGGAAGTAACAAGGGAGCCTGCAGACTGGGAGGTGACTCATCCTTTTCAGCTAAAAAAGGGCAACTTCCAAGCTGTGGAAGATACCAGTAAGAAATGGCAGTTGAGGGCACCCAGGACATAATCTATTTCTGGAAAACAACTAGGAAGAGACAAGCTATTGGTGGAGAGATGGCTCAGTGGTAAAGAACACTCATTCACATGTGCATAAGCACATACACACTTAATTAAAAAGTAAGTCTATAAATGAGGTAGGATGTTTGCCTGCACAATGGATGTCGCTCAGAATGAGGTGGCCAAGAGAAGTAGTTCTAAGAGGGGTGCTCTACAGCTGAAACACAGAAGGGTCAAAGTTCACGATGAAGCTACTGAGCTAAGCATCTAACTCATAATCCTGGTGGCAAGGGTCTCAAAGAACCAAAGGGAAGCTATACTAACTTTGGGATTTCTGGGTACTCCAGCATGGACCCTTACAAGAAAGGGCTATGACTTCATAAGCAGCACAGTTCTCAGAACATATAACTTCTAATGTATACTACCTTTGCTCATATGTGAAAGTGCTTCACAACCAGGGTCAATTTTGGCCCCTAGGGTGGTGGTGGTGATGACAATATATGCAGATAGTCTGGTTGTCACCACAAGGAGTATGTAGTTGGGTGCTAGGAACACCCAATAGGCCAAGGAGACCATTAACCATCACATCACAACAATGAGTTAGTCAGTCCCAAAATGTCCATAGAGCCAAAGTGGAGAAGATCTACAGTGAAGTCAATACAGAGCCTGCCCACTGTCCTTGGTGAAACATGTCCAAGATGCACACAACAGGATTCATCAAGCACACATCGCAGTCCTTACAACCTGGAGAACCTAAGGCCTGGGAAGTGGATGCGACTGTACAGGTATGAACGTCACTGTGCGTCACAGCACAGTCTACAGAGGAAGGGCAGTGCTCATCAACCCACTGTGTAACAGAGAACAATAGTGAAGTGTGCTTGCACCATGCCCACCTGCTGTATCCTGCTGCCTCTCACTGTCCCTGGGGCACTCTTCTGCAGTTGCAGAGCATGGAAGAATCTTTGCATCCTTAGTCCCAGTCTCCAGGATTCTCCTAGTATGGCTCCCGACTCTGATTTCTCTTGCAAACCACCAAGCTTATAGAGCCACGTCTGGATCATTGGTTTTTCTATGAACTGGCATGTATATTAATTGCACAAAACAACAGATTTCATTATGACAGTTTCTCAAATGTGGATCATACTCACCACCTCTTTGGTGGCTAATCTCGATTGTCAAGGTGACATCCCTAGGGAAAGAATCTCAACTGAAGAGCAGCTTTCATCAGAATGGTCTGTGGGGCAGTTGCTTGATTTTTAACTGCTGTAAAGAGGCCCCACCACTGTGGGCGGTACCATCCCTTAGTAGCTGGACTTGTGCTATATAAGAAAGGTAACTGAAAGTAAGCCCGAGAGCAAGCCACTAAGTAGCACTCTTCCACAGTATTTGCTTCAAGATTCTGCTTTGGCTACCAAGATGGCCATGTTGTAAAGTACAAGATGAAGTAAACCCTCTCCTTCTCCAGTTGCTCTGGTCATGTTATTTACTACAGCAGAAAGGAAAACATCTTCCCCAACCACCACCTTCCCTTCCTGACCTTCTCCCACTCCAACTCTCTGACTAGTGCCTTTTACCTTTCCTAATGAGCTTTCTTCTACTTCAGATATGCACATGTGAAATTAGCTGTATGGGTCTGGCTTATTTCACTTGACACGATCTCCTGTTACATCCATGTCCACAATTCCATTTTTCATTATAGCTGAATAATGCTCCCTTGTGTCTATAGACCTCAGATTCCTTATCCATTCACTTAGTAGGCAGCAAGCCAACTGTGTATCTTGGTTGTTGTGGTCAATATCACAATAGGCAGAGTTGTGTTGCTGTCTCTGTGGTGTGCAGCCTTGGATTATTTCAGGGACATACACCAGGACCAGGATAGCTGGGTCCCCTGGAAATTCTATTCTTAGTCTTTTGGTTTTTTTATTGAAGAAACTCTGTATTGATTGGCATTGTGATGACATTAACTTAAATTCTTGCCAGCAGTGCAGGAGGCTCCCCTCAGCCCTACATCCTAACCAGCACACTCACACACACACACACACACACTCACACACACACACACACACAGACACACACACACTCATACTCACACACACACAGAGACACACACTCACACACACAGACACAAACTCACACACACAGACACAAACTCACAGACACACACACTCACACACACACACCTGCACTCACACACACCTGCACACTCTCACATACCTGCATACTCACAGACACACACACTCACACACATACTCATACACACACACAGAGAGACACACACTCACACACACAGACACACACTCACACAGACACACACTCACACACACAGACACAAACTCACACACACTCACACACACTCAATCTCTCTCTCTCTCTCTTTCTCTCTCACTCTCTCACACACACACACACACACACACACACACACACACACACACACACAGCAAATACCAGCAGACAGACCATGCCCGGCTTCTCACTGTCTAAGCCTGTGCAGCCAACTTGCTCTCCACACTGGAGACAGATCTATTTGTTATTTTGAGCCGTGCCTTAGATGACACTTATGACACATAGCAAATCGGGAATTATCTTTAGGAGAAGAAAGACAAGGACATACTGCCAGTCTGATAAGATAAAAGCAGTGGCAGATAAAAGAATTTATAAAGGGAAACGATGGCTATCTGCCAGGGTTAGCATGCCTGCCGAATAGAAAGAGGGATGACAAGTCAAGCCAATTCTGGGATGGATGAGTGTCCGGAGCCTTCCTAACAAGAATGTTCAATTCAAAGAGAGAACGAAACAGAATACTGGTAGGTGAGGGACATTGTGTGGCTTTGCGGTACACTTAACTCTTGGGAAGTAGCTCCCGTGTAGAAAAAGGAAGGGAAGTGTTCCCTTTTTCCTACTGAAATCGTATAATGACTTTGGGATGGGGGTTCCTTATGATTGCCTTAAGGTTTATTATTTTTACTATTATGTCTCAGTGGACACCATGTGTGCGGGCTCCCATGGAGGCCAGAAGAAAGCATCAGATCCCCTGGAGCTTGAGTTACGTGGAGTGGTGAGCTAACCAGTGTGGGAGCTCTGGAAGAGCAGCAAGCACTCTTACCACTGAGCCATCTCTCTATCCCAGACAAAGCGCTGTGTGAGCTGAGACACATCCTTCATATGAGACTGCATCCACAAATTAGATCCTGGAAGGATGTCTAGGTGTGGTGCACTCAGGAGGCAGAGACAGGAGGATCACTGTGAATGGGAAGCCAGCCTTTCTATATGATGAACTCTAAACCAGCTACATATAGAGAGAAGTCACTTCAAAACAATAACAGAATTAACAAAAAATAAAAACCCTAACAAATAAACACTTTCTAGGACTCTAGAGATAGCTCAGTGGACACTTACACAAGAGTCTGAGGATTTGAGTTTGATCCCCGGATCCCACAAGGTGACAAGAGAGAACCAACTCCTACGAGTTACCCTCTGACTTCCACACATGTGCACGCACACACACACACACACACACACACACACACACACATACACACACAAACACACACAAACACATACACATATATAAACACACACACAAATACATACACACACATACACACACAACACACACAGACACACACACAACACACATACACAAACACACACATACACAACACACACAAACACATACACACATATAAACACACATACAACACACATACACACAAACACATACACACACATACATACACAACACACAGAGACACACACAGACACACACACAACACACATACACAAACACACACATACACAACACACATACACAAACACACACATACACAACATACACACAAACACACACATATACAACACAAATACACAAACACACACACACATACACAACACACACACAAACACACACATACACAACACACACACACACACACACACAGAAAAAGAAAACAAGATTATAGTAACAGAGAACTCAAATTTCAAAAGGGAGTACGAGGGGCTGTAAAACACAGAGCCAATGATTTTAGAGTTCATGTGTAAACCTGAGAGTTATTGTGATTGGTCCCTTTATGCGAGACAGAGTCACATAGAAAAGCTAGAGTCTTGGTAAGGTGAGTGCCAAAGTCAGAATGCAAAGGTCAGCTCAGGCTTTCTGCCCTGCCACACCAAAATGATGTCTTTGGTGCAGTTTTCCTTCAAAGCCTTCCTCAGCCATCTCAGCCATGGGCGGAGCCGCAGCTGAAGCAAGGGTGAAAGAGAAGTGGGCAGGTCATCAGCTGACCCAGAAGGGAGGGTCTCAAACATTAACCAGAGTATCCATAGTTCTCAGTATTAGCTTACCTGGAGACATCCTACAAGGAAGGACAAGTGTGGGGGAGAACAAACTTCAGAGAAAAATCTGCAGGCCACCCAGGGAGGCTCTGCTAAAGTAAGACCTTTGAGACCCAATCCGCAGTGCTCAGAAGCGGAGGTGGATTTGCAGGGCAGATAGTTCACCCCTAGCTCAATGCCCTCCTTGGTACTCTGGCCAGGCATGCAAGTCAGCTGTCTGCACTGCTCTCTGCTATTGGTTCCACTTTCAATCAGTGACTTGATCACAGGGCACATTGGGATCTGTCTGACAGAGACCGATCTGAGCAGCCAATAACCTTAGGATGGGCACTGGGCTACAGCGGGATTAATTCTGAGACTGAAGAGGAAAGGAGAAACAGCACGAACAGGGTCTGTGGGGGGCCCCTGCACTTTCTCCAGCTCCCTCCATAAGCACTCTCCCTGCCCAATGGTTCTGTCCCAGTTTCTCCATTCCCATCCCTCCAGTGACCCCGTCGGTGAGTCAAGGCCGACCCTGGAGTTGTCCTTTAGCTTGGATTTAACAAGAAAAGTATATGGCAGAGGAGGGCATGGTGGGAGGATTGTGTCATGGACTAAGTAAGCCTGAAGAGTTACCACTGGAAAGGGGATCCTGACAGTGAAAACTGACATCGTTTCAATAGTGACTGAAGAGAGAGGCCCGAGGAGGTCTTCCAGGTGTCTCAGCAATGCTGAGACTGAGGCTGTGCTGGCTACTCTTGTGTTGCTATAATAAAGGTACCTGAGAAAAGCAATTAAGGGAAGGAGGGGAGGAGGAGGGAAGGAGGGGAGGAGGAGGGAGGAAGGAGGGAGGGAGGGGAGGGAAGGAAGGAAGGAGGGAAGGAGGGAGGGAAGGAGGGAGGGAGGGAGGAGGGAAGGAGGGAGGAGGGAAGGAAGGAGGAAAGGAAGGAAGGGGGGAGGAAGGAAGGAGGGAGGAAGGAAGGAGGGAAGGAAGGAGGAGGAGGGGAAGGGGAAGGAGGAAGGAAGGAGGGAGGGGAGGAGGAGAGAAGGAAGGAGGGAGGAGGGAAGGAAGGAGGAAGGAGGGAAGGGAAGGAAGGAGGGAAGGAAGGAGGGAGGGGAGGAGGGAGAGAAGGAGGGAGGGAGAGGAGGGAGAGAAGGAAGGAGGGAGGGAGGAGGGAAGGGAGGAGGGAGGGAAGGAAGGCAGGAGGGAGGGAGGGAAGGGAAGGAGGGAGAGAAGGAGGGAGGGAGGAGGGAAAGGGGGTTGGAGGAAAGAAGGAAGGAAGGAAAGAAGAAGGAAGGAAGGAAGGAAGGAAGGAAGGAAGGAAGGAAGGAAGGAAGGAAGGAAGGAAGGAAATTGAGGCTCAGGTCACTTTCTTCTTTTTATTCAGTATGGGGCCTCAGTCTGTCATCTGCTCCTCAGTTTAGGGTACTCTTACCACCTCAGTGAACTCAATCTGGAGACTCCTAGAGTTCCTTAGATGCTCACAGGTTTGTTCCCTGGTAATCTTGAAGTCTATCAGGTTAATGTTGAAGACAACCCATCAGAAGCGCATAGCTGCCCACTCACTGACTTTGACTACAGCTTTAAAACCAACTGTAGAGTTGGTCTGCAAGACGTGAATGGGACAATGTACAGCGTCACTGAGCTCACTGGGCAGCCCACTAAGCCTCGGGCTAATTTTCCCAAGGGAGCTAGAGCCTGCCTGGGGCACCAAACAAGAACAATTGCCCGGCCAGCCCTGAAGGTCCAGAGCCTGTGACTTCCCTCTTCATATTTATCTTGAGGATGAATTCTCTGGGCCCTTGGCTTGCCAGTTCAGTTATCTTTACCCATCTCTGACAAAAGCATTGCTGTGAGGAAGGGAAAACATTTCCTTAATCACATGCGCACCCGTGCGCCCCATGCAGCAGCTTCTGACACATTTTAATGACCTGAATCTTCAGTAGTTTCTCTGAGGAGAAAGCCTTCAGGTGTGATGTGAATGTGAAGGAATGTTCGGGATTCGTTCAGCTCCTCTTTTAACTTTAAGAGTTGGCTGTGGAAGACCCTGAACCTTTGGCTTTCCACACAGACAACAGAAAGAAGGGATTCTAATAACTAGAAGATTCGGTCCATTTCAACTTCCAATTTAGATCTACAGGCATAAAAATGCAAGATATTAAAAATCCTTAGTCAGAATCTTCCCTCTGCTCCCTAGCTGCCCTCTACTGCGGTCTCCGAGCTTATAAAATAGAGATCATTGTGGGACCTTGCTTATTCTGGTGATGTGAGAATTATATAGAATTATATAGAATAATCAGTACAAAATCTGTAAGGCAGTGCTTTTTGGAAACATGTTGTTACTGTTTGTTTGTTTGTGGCTGTCTTGTTACCTATAGAAACCAAAGCTTTATCTCAAACCTCCATTCTACGTCTGCTCTGTAGAAATAGCCCAGTGACATTTCAGGTGTCACTGGGGCCGCTGCTGTGTTGAAGTTCTTCTTGCATATATATCCACGTGAAAGCCTCTTGGAAAGACAGTATTGCAAAAGGAAAATGTCAACCACAAATTCTACCACGGTGGCCTCAGAGAAATAAGATCCTGCCTTGGAGAAAGAGAGTCGGATGCTGTGCAGGAAGGGTTTTCAAGAGCACTGGGAGTGGGAGGTGGGGGTGGCTTAGTGGTTAAGGGCAATTGTTGCTCGTGCAGAGGACCTGAGTTCAGTTCCCAGCACCCGTGTCAGGCAGCTCCTACTCAGCTAGTAACTCCAGCTTCAGGACCGCAGAGATCTTAAGTCATTTACACAAGATACTATATCTGAAAAGTATCGGACTGGACCTCTTTCCAAGACACAGCCATACTTCTCTGAACAGAGGCCAACACTAAGCCATATCCACCGAGTGGCCAACAGGACTCATGTAACCTGGAGGTGGCAGCATCTTCTGTACTGTACAAATATGGGGTCTTCAACTTACCTGTGTTTTCTTGGTGTAGAGAAACACTGAGCGAATAAATGACACACCTTCAGTGCAGGACTACGCAAAGTCCCCTGTTTGCAGTGCTCTTCTTCTCGATTATTCATCCCACAGTGATTTAGAGTGTCACCTATGGACTGTGCTTCTGGGAATGAATCAAACGTGCCCCCTGCAGGACTTCTGCTAAGCTACAAGAGACAGACAATGAGCAAGTAAGGGATTAACGTGCCAGCTGCTAATTAAATGCAGTAAAGAAAAATATGAAGACATTTTTACAAATTTAAGTCTCTCTCTCCCTCCCTCTCCCTCTCTCTCTCCCCCCTACCCCCGTGTGTGTGTGTGTGTGTGTGTGTGTGTGTGTGTGTGTGTGTGCGAGCGCGCGCGCGCGCATGCGCATGCCTGCAGAGGCCAGAAGAGGGCATTATAATCCCTAGAACTGGGGTAACAAGCAATTGAGAGCTGCCCCAGTTGGGCGATGAGAACCTAACTCAGGTCCCCTACATCACTCATAAATATTGAGTCATCTCTCCAGTCTCAACAAGGTTTTGTTTTTAAAGAGAGAAGGGGGAGGACAAAAGTGGTATGATCTGACACATCACATGCTGTGTAGACAAGGCATGCTGGACAACAATGGTTTAAGGCAAAAACAGAGAGCAGCAACTGTTCCTACAAGAGTGTGGCTGTGGGTCATGCACGAGATGACAGCTGGTCAGTTCTTGATGCTTTGAAGGTTGAAGCAGTGTAGTTTGCTGAGAAATTGCCGAGAAATGTATGTGCTGAGAATTGGCCCCAGGCCCTTTGCAAGAACAGCAAGTACTCATAACCACTGAGCTACCTCTCAGCCCCTCGGTAGGGATCCTGAGAAGGAGAGGTAAACAAGGTTCTCTGAGAGGATTCTAAGTGTAACTACTTGAATTTAATAAGAACCCATACACAGAAAAGATGGAGACAGAATGGAACAGAATTGAAGGTGCCAGTCTGTTGTGGTCTGGTCTAATGAGTGTATTATGTTAATCGGGTCCCCAAAATTGCAGGAGAATCTGCATGTAAGGCACTGAGGGTCCCTGCCCCTAGTTGGTTTTGATTGGTAAATAAAGTTGCTGGCGGCCAGTGGTTGGGCAAGGAGACAGAGGTGGGACTTTTAGGATTCCCAGACCGAGGGGAGGATGAAGGATAGCTGCCATGCTGGGAAAGGAGTAGCTGCCACACCTGAGAAGGGCAGGACAGACAGACAACCAACAAGTAAGAGTGGGGAAGAGAAGTCCCAGGCCCCCCCCGCCCCCTGCCCCCTGCCACTAGGTCTAGGGCAACAAAAACGGAATATAGATTTTTCTTGTTGTAAAATATAAAAAATAAAAAAAGTAGGGTTATCTTTTATCCCCTCTACATCCAGCACCTCAGTGCCCCAAGATATCTGCTAGATATCCTGGCGGAAACACATCCTAACTCCGCGGCGGCCCAGTGTCTCCTGCCGCCGCACACTTTCTTACACTTAAACCGTCACATAAAAGAACACACAACACAATAACCTTTGACCCAATTGGTAAGATATAATTGCCCACCTAAACATACAAAGCCCAGTACCATCCATCCCTTAGGAACATTAATAACAACCTGTAAATACACAGAGCGGAATCTTAACGTCACCACCCATGGCTTCTCGCCCTCTCCCTCCTGTCTCCCCTTTCTGTTCCAGTCTCCTCCTCTTCCTTCAAACTTCTCTTCCGCCCATCCTTCCTTCTCCTCCAGTGACAGGCCTCCTTCTATCCCGTACCTGCCCCTCACCTGTATTTTACAAATTCAATGGGGAGAAGGTTCTGGTGAAGTCACCGGAGTCCTGAGTACATGACTGTCTTGGGGCAGCGGAATTAGCATCAAAATACAGATAACTCCAGGGCAAACCACAACAGATTTTAGTAAGAACTCGGGAATATCAGAGGGAGTGTCTTAGCCACTTGGAGGTTTGGGAGTGGCCTGGTGATTGAGCTGTTTAAGGTATATTAAGATATAAAGACTGTGTGTGTGTGTGTGTGTGTGTGTGTGTGTGTGTGTGTGTGTGTGTGTGTGTGTGTGTCTTTCATTAGGGAACCCAGATCATTGGGGCGGGTAGTGAGGAATACACTGCTGCAGCCAGGTAGATTTGAGTAGCATTAATTGGCAACTACCACGCCAGCCTGGAAGATAGGGCTACAGCCACAAGCCAAAGAATGTGGAGGCTAACCAAAGCTGAATAGAGAGAACAGATTTCCCCTGGCCACCTCCCCCAGGAGTGGGACACACAGTTCTGCCGACACCCCGATTTCAGCCCAGTTTTAGTTATGCCAAACCCTTGTCCTGAAAAGATAGATCTATTATTTTGAGCTGCCTGGGTTGTAGTTGTTGCAGAGCCCCAAGGACCTAATACTGGTCCCTTCTCATCCCACATAAGATACTCCCAGCTACATGGCTGATACTGTGCCTGGACACCAGAATGCATACTGGTATTTCGCAAAAATATGTTGTGGTTTTTATCTATGTTATTTGTGTCACACTGTAGCTCTTACCCGGTTTTGGTGCATAAATCCATGTTAGGAGTGACCATGCTGTCATGTGGCAGCACACCTGGTCCAATGGTCCATCTGCCACAGAACATTCTGTAGAATGCTTCTGCCAGATATCTCTTGTCTATTCCCATAAAGAAATTAATGTGTATGTTGCTCCCAACCTCTGTTGCCAAAACATCAGATTTGAATCAAATTCAAAATTTTGCTTCGCCAAGATGTAGATAATGGCTAATGTGCTAATGTAATCCTTTTAAGAGTAAGTAAAAACAGATAAGACAGCTGGGTCCAAGAAGCCACTAGAGAGTAATCCATCAGCTCTGGGTGTCCATAAGTGAAAGACAAGGGCCTCTGCCCATCTTCCTTCACAAGTCATTCTCTACCCTGGCCTCTCCTCTCTCCCAAGTGATTCCAGGAGCCAAAGGCCTAATAATTTCAGCTGTCTAACGAGACAGATTGGAGCAGAAGTCAGTAACTGTTTACCCTCCAGCATCCTCTGGGAAATCCATCCAACTCCATGTTCCTGGTCTGCCCTCGTTTTCAAAGCTGCAATGTACAAATACCAAGTGACACATGCCATGTGCAAAATGTTAGTGTCAAAACACGGGACAAGAGTGGAGAGAAGCAGAGGCAGCCCCTGGGAGGGAGAGGAGCTAGAAGGACTTAGCTAGAGGAATGTGGATGTGGTGGGGGGGTTTAGATCCCAGCATAGGACATGAGGGACGACTGCACTTCTGTGGGGTCAAAGGACATGCCTAGTGGATTCGTCCGGTAGGAAACACCTGACCCAGGCTTGAGGGTTTGTTTTGTTTTTAGCAAATGAAGGGAACAGTGATTCTTGCATAGCCTTGGCGCTGGGAAGTGTGGACTAGAATAAGCCCCACCAGCTTTGCTCAGAGGACTCTAGCAGCCGCTCATTCTGCCTTTTCATTAGTCTGGGGACCTGAGCTCTGTGCCTTCCCTCCTCATTGGTCAGCACAAAGGTTCAAAAGCTGTAAGCACTCAGGGGCTTGGGAGATGGACAATACTCAAGGACACTTGCTCTCCTGCAGGGGACTGGGGTTAGGTTCCGAGCACACAGCCACCTGTAACTCCAGCTCCAGAGGAACTGACACCCTCTTCTGACTCCCAAGGGCAGCTGCACACACACACACACACACACACACACACACACACACACACACACACACACAGGTGGCGGGGAAAACCATACACATGAACATTTAATTAAAAATAAAAAGCAAATATTTTTTTTCTAAAAGATGTGTCTATCTAAAATTAACTAAGTATAAGAGCTAAATGTAAAACTGTGACCTTGGATTAGACCAAGATTTTTTTAAATATAACATCAAAACTATGAGTCACAAAAGGGAAAAAAATTTAAAAAATGTACTTTATCAAAATGAAACAACTCTTTCTACTCAACAGATGCTATTAAGAAATGCAAATAAAAGCCAGAGACTGATGAAATGTTTTAGCATTTATCTGACAATGGCTTATATCCAAAACATAGAGAATCCTTACAAGTCAATGAGATAAGACTTGAATAACGATTTATCAATGACATAATGGTTAGTGATCTAGCTTCATTTCTTTTGCTGTGATTAAAATGCTCTGACAAAAGCAACATGCAAAAGAATTTATTTTAGCTGAAAAACTCTAAGCCACAGTTTATTACTGCTAGTAAGTCAAGGCAGCAAGAACTTAAAACAGCTAGTTCTGTCACATCCATAGCCAAGAAAAGAGCGAATGAATGCATGCTTGCATAATTGTTTGCTCTTGCTCAGCTTGATGTCTCTACTCATGCACAATTGCAGACTCCCTGGCTAAGGAATGATACCACCCACGGTGGCTGCGTCTTCCCACATCAATTTGTTTATTAGGACAATCTCACATAGACATGTCCACAAGCCAACCCAATGTAGACAGTCCCTCATTGAGACTCTCTGGTCAATTCTAGGTTGTGTCAAGTGTTGACAATTAAAGCTAACCATCACAGTCAGTCAATACATAAAACAACAGACTCTAAGGAAACATCAAATGATGCTTCAGTGAGGGATTACCAAATGCTACCCAAATGGCCAATGGCCAATAAAGCAAATACCCCAGTGTTTGAAAGGTCATTGGAAAAAATTAGAGCATTAATATATTATTGACAAAAGTATGAGGTAGCTACAATTAGAAAAAAAAGCTTGATACTTTCAATAAAAGGTTAACATACATCTGACATAAAAGCCAGAATCCCGAGCCTTTGTATACATACCAAAGTACAAACCTGTATAGACAAGAAGACTTGTCTGTGAGCACAGCCCATCATGGAGTGGAAAGCAGGAACATGAGGCAATTGGATCACACTGCATCCACAGTCGGGAAGCAGAGAGAGATGGATGCTGCTACTCAGATGATTTTTCTCCTTTGTGCAGTCTGGAACCCCACCATGCCCATGGCGCAG
Source organism: Rattus rattus (assembly GCF_011064425.1). Taxonomy (NCBI): domain Eukaryota; kingdom Metazoa; phylum Chordata; class Mammalia; order Rodentia; family Muridae; genus Rattus; species Rattus rattus. Next base: position 65,387,436 of record NC_046161.1, on the reverse strand, counting down.
TGCCAACTCCAGCTAGCCTGCCCTAGATAAACACTCACAGGCATGCCTAGAGATTTATTTCCAGGTCTATTCTAAGTCCTGCCGAGAGGACAATTGACATAAACTCTCAGAAATAGAAAAGACTCTTTCTCAGTCCTGAACACTTGATCACTAGCTGGGGCTGCTATTTTGGAAAGTTCTAGAAACTTTAGAAGGTGACGCTTGCTGGAAGAATTATATCTCCAGGATGGGACACTGTTGGCATCTCTGGCTGCTTCTTACTGGCTAAGAAGCAGAGAATGGCCTCTGCTGTGTGCTCCTGTGGCTATGATGCTTTTCCTTGGTGCATGAGGCCAGCAACAATGGGCTGGAGTTGTCACTCTTCCTCCTTTCAAGTTATTTTCTTGAGTAATTTTTTTTTTGTCACAGCAACATGAAAGCAACCAATACACCAATGCTCACACATCCAAAATAACGTTTCAAACGATAGCTACACTTGCGTCATATGACACAATCCATCATCCTATATAATCCACACACATATATATGGGTCATGGCCCCTGCAGTTTGAAAAACAGTTTAGACACTTTCACCAGTTAATCTTAAATAACCTGGGGTTTAGCAGCTAGGGAGCCATGCAGCAGTCAGAGTAAGGAGGACCTGCCTCCATGTGCCCAGTACCCAGAGCTCCAAGTCATAGCAATTATCCTAAGGCTGAGTCCAACAGGGCCGGCTGTCATCCCCAATGCTGGGATAGTCTTGATCTCTCTTTATTTTCACCATATTCAGTTCCCTGGTGTTTCATCAGGAAATGTGGGTTTCAAGATATGGAACAGTTTTTGATGGCGAGGTAGCTCAGGAGGTAAAGGCACTGCCTAACCTGATGACCTGAGTTCAGTCTCACAGACCAACATGGTGGAGCTGAGTCCCATGAGTTTTCATGTTGCCTTGATTCACATGCCTTGGCACACGCATGCCCACACAAATACACATGCACATAAACATAATCAAATAGATACATTCAACCCTTGATTCACATGCCTTGGCACACATGCCCACACAAATACACATATGCACATGCACATAATCAAATACATTCAACCTCTGTTTTTACTTTCCAAAGGAGGCACTTGCGTGATAGGAACATTGGAGATTATACGTGGAGATTACACTCAGAATTGTTTGCTGCGGGAATTTTGTAGGACGAGATCTACTTTCTACATGTTTGAACTTTTTGTGGCAAGTATAGATTATTGGATGTCATTTCTCATTTTAGACAATGTAGGCAGAACAAGCAACTGTCGGCAGAGTATGCCGTGTGATCTTCTCAAGACTCAGAGGGGGTCTTCCTGGTCATCTCCAGAAGCTCCTGTCTTGTCTCTGTATGGATTATTGGGCATTAAAGTTTCTAGTTGATAATAGAATCAGGGATCTTCACCCTAGAGGCTTATGGGGTGCGAAGAACTGTTCATAAGTGTGCTGAGCCTTCCTGCATATGATTCCAGTGCAATCAGGACACCCAAGAATTCTCAAGAACAAAATTAAAATTTAATCAGCAAACCTCTTTAGAAGAACTATTAAAATAATTTTAAAAGAAGAAAGTCACCAAATGTCGACTTTATCCTGAGATAGTTCAGTTGATCTCCTAAGACATCTTAATGTGCTTCCTCTCTTCCTCGGCCCTGCCTCCCTCCCAACTCACCCTCTCTCCTCCTATCTAAATACGACCTCAGACTGAATAGCTTCTGTGACCTCCTCTCACCCCAGATCTAATCTTAGGTGAGAATGGCTCCAATTAGAATTGACTTTCTCTTAAAAAGTACTACTCTGCAAATCTAAGATAAAAAAGAAAAGAAAAAAAGAAAAAAAACCAACCATTGCGTTTACAGAGCTCTTGGTTGGGGGCAGTGAATGTGACTATGAACGCTAAGAAAAGCCCAAAACAGAGATTTTGTCCAAAGGGTCAAAGGGTAAAGGCTCGTACCGCCAAGCCTAAGGTCCTGGTTTTGACTCCAGGACCCATGTGGTAGAAGGAGAAAACTGACTTCCACACCTCGTCCTATGGCCTCCACAAGTACAGCAAGGCACATGCATTTGTGGGCTGAGCCCCCGCCGCCATAAACACACACACACACACACACACACACTAAATTCGATAAACAAAACCCAACAACGATCCCAGACATGAAGGACACAGGGGAGCATCCCAGAGACAGGACTGCATTTATTACCATTTGAATTTCCCCTAGAGCCTCCTATGCCAAGGGTCAGTCACCACCCTTGGTGCTACTGGAAGGTGGGGAGACTTGAGAATGTTCGTGAAAGGATGTTCTTGAAGCTGTGCTCTTGAAAGGGATAGTAAGACCCCCAGCCCCTTCCTGCTCCTCTGTACTTCCCAGCTGCCATGAAGGAAGCTGCTTCCTTCTGGGTAGATTTCTGCCATACGGTACCACATTAACGCAAACCCAAGGCAGCACAGCCAGACTCTCATGGACAAAACCTCTGAGGCCATGGCCCAAATGAATCCCCTTTATACGTCAATCTTCTTGAGTATTTTGTGCAGCAGTAGAAAGGTAACCCATCATTTTTGATCCCCTTCCAATAGCTGGATCATCAAACTTTGGTCACCATTTTAAAGACCTTCTTGGGTGATGGAATGTCACCTCTGGTCAGTCAGGGTCTGGGTGGGATATCAGTTGACAGAGTCTTGGTTCACAGCCCATCTTCGGGATCCAAAAGCTTCTCAAAATGAACTCACAGTCCTACACGCCCATATTCACTAGTGAAGGATTCCCTTTTCTGCAAGCAGGGAGGTGATTCCATACAGAGCATCAGTAGATGCGAGTGACTTTGGGCCAAGGCCCAGGGATTCAGGCTACCCCTGTATTATGTTCCAATGTGGTGACAATTTAATGAGGCTTTTATAAGAACAGACCGAAACGTTATAAATTAAGGTGGAAAAGTCAGGTAGGTAGGTTAGAGTGAGGTGGGGAAGTCTCTGCTATAAACTTCAGATATTGTCTGACAACGTTCTTGGCTTTAGGGATTGTAGTATTTGAGACTGCACGGTCCAAGTGGGATTTTACTTGATAATCACAAGGATATTAGGTCAGACACAGAGGTGGGCAACATATACCAAGATGAAAGTTAACTGTCCTAGTTAGCTTTAACTACCAACTTCACACACCCTAGAGTCACTTGAGAATGGAGTCTCAGTTAAGGGGATCGCCCAGATCAGATTGGCCCTTGGATATGTCTGTGGAGGGTGTCTTGATTGTTAGTTGACATAGAGGGACCCATTCTGCTATGGGCATCACTATTCTTAGGTAGGTGGTGCTGGGCTGTGTAAGAAAATTAATGAGCATAGGCTGGCCTACAAGCCAGCTAGCAAGGAACATCCTCCATGGTCTCTGCTCCAGAGCCCTCTTCCTGACTTCTGTTCTCCTCACCACCCTCCCAACAGCCTGTTCCACCAGGGAAGCCCACACAGTTCTCCTCGGGTACCAGAAGTGTCCCTGGCCCTCACCCAGAGAATGCTACATTTCTAGCATCCGAGAAACTACGGATTCTACTCTTAACTGTCCCCAGTCACTTTTCCATCTGCCTATGAAGCTGGGGCTCTCAGCTAAAGCCCCAACTACAGCTCTGCCATAAATCAGAAGCTGTGTGACATTCATTGCGGTCATCTGTCCTACACTACAACATCCTCAACACCTGTCTGGCTTCATGACCCCACTGCTCTTCCTCACCCTTAGATCACAGAGAACACTTAGAAAACCTACAGGAACCCAGAGAGGTGAATCAGGAAACAGGATGGAAAGGCTAGGTGCATGGCCGTGCTAGAAAGTGTAGGGTGACCCACTGGAGTAGAGTGTATTCTCAAGTAAGTTAGGTGGAGATATTCCTAGCTGCGTGATCCTAGGCTAGCTGTTCAACAAATATTTAAACACTATCTTTCTGTAGCCATGAGAGGTCACAGAGTGTGTCACAAGATCCCATCATCAAAAAGATCCCAATATGGAGAAATGTGAGATAAGTAAATGCAAATTGAAATGCAGTTGATGGGCAAGGTGATCTAGGTGTTCTCAAAACATGTCAGTGGCTCAAAGAAGAATCTTCTTAAATTTCTAGAGTGTAAGGTTTTCCAGTAAAATAATAAAGCAGGGCACAGCAGTTAAAAACATATACTGCTCTAGCAGAGCAACCTGGCTCAGTGCCTGTATCCATAACAGTCAACTCACAACCACCTGTAACTCCAGCTATGGGGAGATCCCATGCCCTCTTCTGGCTTCTGAGGGCACTGCACACACACGGTACACATAAACTATGCAGACATACAGACAGACACATCTTTTTAAATTTATAACTAGGTCTTAAAAAGTAATATATCAACTTCTAAAACTAAAACTAAGGAGAAATCCAACTGTTAACACACACTAGATGCCGTACCAATGTGATGCTGAGATAAATTAAAAAGTGTGGATCCAATTAACATGAACAAGATAAGTGCCATCTTAGAGAAGTAATGAAGTGGAAATGGCTCCATATTCATCAAAGTATGCAGAACCCTTGGGCAGAAACTAAAATCCATCCATATGGGCATGAATCATCTCTAGGGCGGTTTTAAATGCATGCCTAAGAGTCACATGACACACACACTGTACAAGTCTCTCTTCAAACCTGAGATAGTCTAGGCTCATTAATCACCCAAAATTAGCAGCAGATGGCACTAGAAAAGCCAACCAGGGGGACAGTCTTCTCTTTTGGGTCCCTTTATTTGTTACACTGGCCTGTCCTGCAGCCAGGGGTAGTCATCATGAGGGGTCAGGCCCACAGCACTGGTATATCAGAGACATTTGTGTATGTCCTACAGCACCCAGTGAGTCCAAGAAAAGTCATCCCTGGCAATTAGGCAAGTAGACTTATAGTGCTTTTTGTATACACATGTAAACATGTATGTTCACACATATATACTTATACATATACATATATGCATATTATACATGCACATATAACCAAATATACATGTGTACTCATAGATAAGCACATATATGATTATATATGTATATGTGTATGCTATTATCCATTTATAAACATATAATGTACATATGTATATTATATATAAATATATACATGAAATATCCTTGTGTATGTTCATGTGTACATACATGTATACAACTATAGACATGTATACATAGAACTGTTTTTACTGTAAGTAGACAGCAATTCAATTCAAAGATCCAAACCATCATTTTTTTGTTTTATTGGTTTGAATGATGTTAATATGAATATGTTTATCCTGTGAATATTCTCACAGCTAGTCTTAGTGGGTTCCGCTTTAAAATGAAGTTTCAATAGGTAGCCCAGGCTGTCCTTGAACTTGTGATTTTCTTGTGTCAGCTTCTAGAGTAGCTGGAACTAAATGGCTATGCATAGCCCTGCTTTCTTCAGAGTGCCAGGCACTCTTATGGTATACGATGGAATACTTTCACTAATTGTGTCGAGAAAATATCCACATTTACACATGATTTTAGTTCAAACACAAATTAGAAATCTTAAGAATTAAGTGGGAATGCGGGGAGGAGAGTGAAGGGTCAAAGTATAAGAAGATATCAAGATGTCTTGATGAAATCCACTAGTTTATACAGTCACCTAAGAAAATATAAAGACAACAAGGAAAGAACTCACAGTAACACACTAATGAGTAAAGCCTGTGGGTATTGATGGAGCAGAACTTGCAGAGCAGAAATCTATGACTTCATATGACTATATTGATAAAGGGAAGAAAAAAACCAATGATCTAATAGGACAAAGAAAAACAATAAATTCCAAGAATATAGGAATATAGGAAGAAGAAAACCATCAGCTTAAAGGGGAAGTCACAGGAAATTGTGACAATGAATTTCTTTTCTTCTCCATTTGTCTCTCCCTTCATGCATAGCCTGTCTGTACAGGTCAATCCACCTGAGCATTTAAACTGTACTCTCTCTCTCCCTCCCCCCCCCCCCCCTCTGTGTGTGTGTGTGTGTGTGTGTGTGTGTGTGTGTGTGTGTGTACATACATGTGTATGTTTGTGTGTGTCCCACATCCCAGTTTAAAAGGTAACTAATAGTATAAGAACATAGAGATTATCTCGAAGCCAAGTTTTAACTATGACATCATCTGTTAAAGCAACACATTTCAAAAATAATTATGTGAACATCGACCTATATATAATACTGGATTTGGTTTGTTGGGGACTCTTTAAAAACCCCTGGAAGCTACTTTCTGAAAGTGGTAAGTCTGTACAATTTTCTTCTATTTTTATTGCTTATTTTATTTATTTACATGTCGAATGTTGCCCCGTTCCCGGTTTCCCCTCCACAACACCCCTCTCATCCCCCTCCCTCTTGCCTCCATGAGGGTGCTCCCCACCCACCCATTCCTGCCTCACTGCTCTAGCATCCAAGTCTGAATAATTTTCATCACCTTGAAGTTAATTAACTGGAAATATTTTACCTCAGAGTTTAGCTTGCCATTTTTATTTATTTTTAATCATCTTTTTCCATGCAATTAAAACCCTTGAAGAACAAGGCAGAAGAACATAGGAAAAGTTAAGATGAAAAAAACTGTTCTGGTTTGTTGCTCAGAATAATGTCTGAACACATAAGCATTTATTCCCTTCCCTCTAGGGAGCATGTTAAGGTGCAACTGCAGGAGTGAAAAAAGGGCAAAATCAGCAACGATGGAGAGACCCAGAAGGGCCTGCCCATGGATGAGAGACCTCGGTAAATTTATGCCACATGAGAAGTAGATAGAAGTGGCTTCTGGGAGCGAAGTGGATTGAATATTCCAAAGGGCCCTGCTGTTACCCATGAAATTTTTGCATAAATTACAACAAACAGAACTAAAAACACCTTGCTGAGATCACAAGTCAGTGAGGGAAATCTCCAAGAAGGAAATGCAAAGGAAGGGAGGGGGAGGCAGAGAGGAGGGGAAGTCAAGGCAAAACCAATAAGTCCCAGCTGGCTCTCCTCCACTGCTGTGCACAGCATCTTCCAGCATTATGAAAGCGAGCCCCATATAGGATGAAGCTGGCAGGGCAGCACAGGCTTGATCTCTCCCTGTTCTGTGGCTCATGTGTGTTGTGTCATCAGCAATAAAGTCTTACTGTCAAGTTCTGGAAGGTAACTGTGATGGTTTGAATATGCTTGGCCCACGGGAAGTGACACTGTTAGGTGTGGCCTTGTTGGAGGAAGAGTGTTCACTGTGTAGGCAGGCTTTGATGGTCTCTTAGTACCCACCTCCCGGCTGCCTTTGAATCAAATGTAGAACTCTCAGCTCTTCAGGTGCCATGCTCTCCTGCACGCTGCCATGCTTCCCATCATGACAATGGACTGAACTCTGAAACTGTGATCCAGCTCCAATTAAATGTTTGCTTTTACAAAAGTTACCTTGGTCATGGTGTCTCTTCCCAGCAATGAAACCCTAACTAAGGCAATAATCAAGCACACAGGAAATAGCCTTAGTGTTTATGAATCTATGTGACCTCCCTTGTCAACAGCTCCAAAGAAGGTGACCCAGTCCTTGCACTGGGCTTTTGTTTATTATCCTATGGTGTCTAGTAGGGCATTGTTGGCCTGCTATACAGTAAATCCAGTTAATCTCTCTCTCTCTCTCTCTCTCTGTGTGTGTGTGTGTGTGTGTGTGTGTGTGTGTGTGTGTGTGTGTGTGGTTTCTAAAGTAAGTTTCAACATAACTACTGCCAGCAGCAGCCAGCAATGTGAAGTGAATTCACACTCCTTGCAATAAATGTTTTTGAAACCACCATATGATGGACTTTTGCTAAGAGGAAGTACAAAGCATGCAGAGCATGTGTGAAAACCTGACTTCCATGTTGGCCAGATCAGCCAGCCAACCCTCAGGCAGAAATGACCTAATACCGAGCAGGTACAAATGTCTCTGTTATCATTACCACCTAAACAATGCAGGATAACAGCTATTCACAAGTGTGTTTTGATTGTATCGGTAATTAGGAGTGATCTGGAGAGCTCAAGGTATTTAGAAGAATGTGGTTAAGCTATAAGCAGACATTATGGGCTGTTTTGGTTCTCTCACTCTTGTCATGACAAAATTAATCTGACCAAAAGGCAACTTAGGGGAGAAAAAGGTTTATTTCATCTTGCATTTCCAGGTTACAGTCCATTAGTGAGAGAAGTCAATGCTGGATCCAATGGAGGAATGCTGCTTGCTAGATCATTCTCAACATCATACTTAGCTAGCTTTCATTTACTTCCTAGGATCACCTGCCTAGGGATGGTGCCACCCACCATGGGCTGGGCTCTTCTGAATCAGTTAACAACCAAGACACTCTCTCACAGGTAAATCTGATCTAGGCAATTTCCAAGTAGGTTTCCTCTTAGGCGACATGAGGCCATATCAAACTGTCAACTAAAGTTAATTAGGACATGAGACGTGCTGGAGCCCTCCACACAAACCAAACAGTCCTCTGAGGGGGCAGTGAGGATGATTATAGGAAAGGCAGAAAGAAGAGGCAAAGTCAAGAGTTAGATATGAGAGGGCTGGTGGTCAATACCACGTCAGCCTCAAGTTTATTTTTCTTAGCCTTTTTATACTTCACAGTACCATGGGAAGCAAAGCCAGGAGCTAACAGAATCAGTTGCTGAAATATACACACGAGACACCTGTTCTCATCCAGAGTCCTCCCTGTTCATTCTACCGAGGTCAATAGAATCTTTAGCCCCTCAACATGACCCTCAAATGCACCTCCTCTTGTTATTCCATGCCTCAGCAGGCCAGTAATCCACCAACGGATCCTGGTCCTCTCCCTCTCTCTCTCCCCCTCCCTCTCCTCTCCCCTCCCCCTGCCCCCTCTTTCTCTCTCTGCTTCAGACAAACAGGCAAACAGCTCCTGACAGAGGAGAGGATGTATTCCAGAGCCATTCCCCTGAGGAGTCCATGAAATGACCATAGCAATGAACTCCAATAGCACCAGTGTAAATATAGCCGCCATTTGTTATAGATAAATGGAGCCACCCTAGACAAAGCATTGAGGCTTCCTCACCACGGTGAGATGTAGCCTTGCAGAGAAGCAGGGAAGGAGGGAACGCATTCCCACACTGGGATCTTGTGACACGAGAGGTGAGGTGTTGACTGTTTTTCTCTTTTGCTTCAATCAAAAGTAGAACCACTGCCTACTAGTATTGACTCCCAGAAACCTCCTTTGCTATTTAGCTATACACGCAGCCAATGCCACCAACACAGGGTGCCATCGCCGGCTCTGAGCCCCAGCGGCTCCAGTCTCTCAAAGCTTCTTAAGGCCCGTAAGCATGCACAATCCCTGGCACGTGTCCATCTCTCTCTCCTTTTTCACCCCATGGCCTCTGATGGAATGCGGCACGGACTCCTTTATTCCTTAGGTACCACCTTTTCAGTCTATTCTTTTACGTTAGAGTCTGAAGGACTGGTGAGCAGCTCGACAGTTACGAGTTCTTGCAGCTCTTGGAGAGGACCCAAGTTTGGTTCCTAGCATCCATGTTAGGTGGCTTAGAACAGCCTACAACTTTAGCGACTTGATGCTTTCTTCTGGCTTCCGTGGGCACTGCACTGACATATGGGCACATACCTCCCTCCACCCTCCACCCAAAGACATAATCTTTAAATGTAATAAGGAGCTGAAAGGTGGCTCGGTGATCGAGAGTACTGGACACTTTTCTAGAACATCCGAGTACAGTTCCCAGCACACACCAGGAGGACCACAGCTGCTATAGCGGCATCCAACAACCCTGTTAGGTACCTGCACTCACGTACATGTAACTCCCTCTCCCAAAATGTGCATAATTAACAAAAATACAAATTAGTAATAAAAGCAATTGGTAAAAATATAAAGTCAACCTCTCCCTCAATACTTTAAAGTTTCACTCATTGTACTCAGTGCTGAAATTCATATAATGGAATGCTGAAATTGAAATCACATGAAATACCAAACGACAGCTTGGGACGATAGTGGTAGACACAACATTAAGCCAACCTAGGCGTTCAACAACAGAAGAATGGACAGAGGAAATTCGGGGTGTCTATACAGTGGCGCTTTCTTGAGCCACAAAGAAGAATAAAGTCATGTTGTCTACAGAAAATGGATGCGTATTTCCTGGAGATGATCATGTTAAATGAATCAAGCCAGACCCAGAAAGACAGACACCAGATGTTTGCTCTCTAGGATTTGTGGGTCCTAGATTTATGTTAAGGTAATTTCTGTTGCCTGTCATAGAAGTAGAAGTGAAACTGCCTAGGGGGGGCACGGGACTGATGGGAGGGGTAAGAGAAAAGAAGAGAGGTGCGAGAGTCAGCTGAATTGTTAACTTGATGGGATTTAGAATCACCATAGAAAGGCTCTGGGTATATTTGGAGAGAGTTTCTGGGTTGGGTTAATTAAGGTAAGAATCTCCACCTCATTGGCACCATTTCCAAGGGAGGGTGTCCCCAACTGTGTAAAAGTGGAGAAAGCAACCTGATCACAAGCAAACAAGCCAGTGAGCGTGCACTCAGGTCTCAGCTCACAAGCCACTAAGCATGCACTTAGTTCTCAGCTCACAAGTCAGTGAGCGTGCACTCAGGTGGGTCTCAGCTCACAGGCCAGTGAGCGTGCACTCAGGTCTCAGCTCACAAGCCAGTGAGCGTGCACTCAGGTCTCAGCTCACAAGCCAGTGAGCGTGCACTCAGGTCTCAGCTCACAAGCCAGTGAGCGTGCACTCAGGTCTCAGCTCACAAGCCAGTGAGCGTGCACTCAGGTCTCAGCTCACAAGCCAGTGAGTGTGCACCCGGGTCTCAGCTCACAGGCCAGTGAGCGTGCACCCGGGTCTCAGCTCAGCGTATTTTATCACACAACAGAAATGAAGCCAGAGCCCCTGCCTACCCACACTGGATCAGTGATCTTCATTAAACTCCCAAATCAAATGTCAGTCCTAACCACATACAGGATGCCAGGCACACCGGAAACAATGGTTAACCAGGTATCCAGGAATGCTTTATTCCCACTCAGTTTATAGATAAATTAACCACCGCAGGCCCTAACCATTAGGGAAGGTGTCCTTTTCTATTTTTATTTTTTCACTAGAAGCCCTTCCATATTATTCTTTTAAAACCCACTCATGCTTTATAAGAAATAATGCTTTTGATGTCCATAACCCCTTGCTCTGAGCACAGACCTTGAAAGACAGTTTTCCGTACCTTCACTTGATAAAGATTGAGCAGTCTGTCCCGAATAAGGACTTGGGAAGTGTGGGTTCATTAAGCTTTTCAGAACGTACATCCCCCAGTCTCATCCTGCCTACCCCAAGAGGCCAGGATACAATTAAAAAGCGTGATTGCACGCTCCTTACACTGTTACTACTTCACAAACCTCTATATGTGATCTGCTGCTGCCACTTCTGTGTATGCCACAGTAAGCCATGTGGAGGCCACAGAGACCAAGAAAATAAAGTTCCTGCCAGCAAGGAATTAACAGCCTTCCCAAGGCGAGTAGACAGGATGACACCACAAAGCCATTTACAGTACATTATCCCAGACTGGAAGGGCCCAGAAAGGCAAGGCCGATTACTCTTCATTCATTTCAGCCCCACTGGGCCCCACAGGTAATAAGACCTTGATAAATATGTGTTAATGGAGGGATGGATCAATGGCCTGACAGCCCCTAATTCAGAGGCCAGACACAGTGGTGACTGCGTGTGTTGGAAGCATCAGACAGGCAGAGGCGAGGAACTGGCTGTACTTAACCGAGGCACTGAGGCGGGTCCGAGCCCATCACTGAATCTTCCAGAAGGGAAGTCAAGTATGCCATCCTGGAGAAGGGCATGAGGGCCAGACAAGAAATGATTCCTCTGAGTGAGAAGAGGATTGAAGCAGCTTTCCTGAAAGTAGAGAAGTGAGAAGAAGGCTCTGGGGACCAGGGACGCTCACACCTTGGTCCCTGTGGCAACTGAGCATTCAAAGGAAGCAGAAGGAGGCAGCAGAGAGGAAGCCCTTAGGGGCAGAGAAGGGACAGGGAGAGCAGGACAGGGAGAGAGAGAGAGAGAGAGAGAGAGAGAGAGAGAGAGAGAGAGAGACAGAGAGAGACAGAGACACAAAGAGACAGAAACAGAGACAGACGGAGACAGAGACAGTGAGAGGGAGGGAAACAAGACACAGAGAGACAGAGACAGAGAAAGTGGGGGTGGGGGGATGGACAGAAATTTGGCTATCCATCAGGTCAGGAGCCTGATGGATTTCCCCACAGAAAAACTCCAGCTTTCCATGAACCAGAATCAGCTGGAAAATATGTGAGTTGGAGGGTCCCCATTCCCAGGACATTGCAGTGTTTTACCTTAGGAAAGACAGTGAGTTCCATAAATCACAAAGGACAAGTTACCTTCTCTGAGCATCAGCACTGTCACCTGAGAAGTTGTGAAGTCAGCCATGGACAGTGACAGGACAGTTTTCTTCTTTTTTTCTTCCTCTTCCTCTTCCTCCTCCTCCTCCTCCTCCTCCTCCTCCTCCTCTTCTTTCTTCCTCCTCCTCCTCCCCCTCCCCTCCTTCTTCCTTTCCTCCCCCTCCTCCTCCTTCCTCCTCCTCTCCTCTCCCTCCCTCCTCTTCCTTCTCCCTCTTCTTCTTCTTTTTCTTCCACCTCCCCCTCCTTCATAATTTAGTTTGTTTTTGAAACAGAGTATCCCTATGTGGCACCACTTGTCCTTGAAACCTCTTCACAGATCAGGCTGGTCTTAAACTCACAGAGATCTGCCTTCCTCTTCCTCCTGGAAGAGGAATTAAAAGTATGCGCTACCACACCCAGCATGGAAAGTATTCTGAGACTCCTGCCCAGTAGCATTCAGTGTCAGGGGATCCGAGAGAGCCCAGGCTTCTGGGTGGAGGTACTAGCTTTGATTTAGCCTTTAAAATCAACAGGGTTTCAATATGTAGATATGGGTAGGCCAGGCCACCCCAGGTAGGGCCTAAGTCCTAGGAAAAGAGTGTGTGGAAAGAACCGCAGGGCTTTTTACTTGGGTGTTGTGTCTGATGGGGCATCCTGGAGTGTCAATTACAGGCAAGACATTGCTTTGCAGTCCGGGGAGGTGTGAAAGGCTTGAGCAGGGAAGATTGGTGCAGAAGACCTGGGGTTCTCTGGCACATCTTGGGAGCAGGCTGCTGAGGACATGCTGCATGGGGTACTCTTGCCCCATTCCCCAGAGAGAACTCAAGATGGATCCTCATCAATGCTTGCATAGTCTGCAGAAGACAAGGGGGAGACGACCTTCCTGGGACTTTTCTTTCACAACTGGCTTCAAAGAGAAGGTGGAGTGACAAAGAGGAGCTTGGAGCCAAGTTCCTGATTGGAGTGACAACTCTCAGGTCACTGGCAGAAATATCAATAGTTTCATCTAATCATTCACTAAGCAAGGGAATCACCCGAGGGAAGTGCAGCTCAACTCAAAGTCCAGATGTGGGATAGCCTTTGGGAGAAAAAAAAGCTGATTGCTCTCTGAATGTCCTTCAGAGATTTTTAGGACCCTATAACTCTAGTAGCATCATTTCCCCATCAGGTATCCAGACCCCAGGCCACAACTGAATATCCTATATCCCCACAGGCTGGTGCAGTGTAGCCATGATGACCTAGACAGTCCAGTCCCCGGCTGTAGGAGGTGGACCAGGTGGTCTCATGAGACCAGTGCAGTTGATGGGAGAAAGGTAAGCCTTTAGCAGGGGACTTTCTGTCTGGGAATCTTTGTTGTCAGTGTCAACTGTCAACTGTCAACAACAGTGAGAGTGAAAGTGCCTAGGCAGGAACTGGATGGAGGGTCCTTGTGAGTCCCTGACCTCTGCGACCTCTGAGGCATACACAAACACCCTTATGCTTCCCTTTTTGGTTGATTCTGAACAATGGACTGCTTGTTTATCACATACGACTATGTGATATCTGTGAGGACATCTGAGCTCAGGAACAAGGGGAGTCAGGCATGGGGTGAACATTCCAGACACTTGAAAGTGTTCTTGGGCTAAATGTTTCCTCCTCTTCCTCCTCCTCCTGCTCCTCCCCCTTCCTCCTCCTCCTCTTCCTCCTCCTCCTCCTCTTCCTCCTCCTTCTCCCCTCCTCCTCCTCTTCCTCCTCCTCCTTCTCCTCCTCCTCCCCTTCTCCCCCCCTCTTCCTCCTCTTCTTCTTCCTCCTCCTCCTCCCTTTCCTCCTCCCCTTCCTCCTCCTCCTTCTTCCTCCCTCCTCCTCCTTCTCCCTCCTCTTCCCTCCTCTTCCCCTCCCTCCCATCCTCCTCCTCCTTTTACCTCCTTTCTCCTCCTTCCTCTCTTCCTCCTCTTCTCCTCCTCCTCCTCCTCCTCCTTCTTCTCCTCCTTCTTCTCCTTCTTCTTCCTCTTCTTCCTCCCTTCTCCTCCCTCCTCCCTCCTCCCCTTCTTCCCCTCCTCCCCCCTTCCTTCCCTTCCTTTTTCTCCTCCCCTCCTCCTCCTCCTCCCCCTCCTCCCCTTCCTCCTCCTTCCTTCTCCTCTACTCCTCCTCCTTTTCCTTCTCCTTTTCTCTGAAGAAGTTATATGAAACGTTAACACAGGTAAAACAATTCCAAGGTTTGATCTGATCCAGTTCATCTTTTGGTTGTCTTAATGTAAAACATACCTGTGTAGATATTTCCTTTTAAATTTAACATGACTATATTACTGTTTTGCTTCCATTATATTTTTTAAAAATTAACATCATTATCATCACTATCATCATCATCATTACTGGGTTTGTATGTGTTGTATGTATGACATACTGTCCATGTGATCAGAGGACAACTATTAGGAGTCTATTCTCTACCTTGTAGGTTCTAGGGAGTAGACTCAGGTCTTCATGCTTGGGGACAACAGCCTCTACCTGCTGAGCCATCTTGTGAGCTCCCAATGCTCCCACCAAACTGTAATCATTGTATCCTGAATGCATGGCTATAAGAACGAACCCATTAACACTTTCTCATTGGGAACACAAGAGTCATGACAACATTTCTTCTCACTAATTCTAATTCTGCGAGGCTTTTTGGATAGAGTTTAAGTTTCCTATTCAAGAGGTGTGCCGATGCAAATACTGTGACACTGTAGATGCCATATGTGTCCGTCATAAATGTGACAAAGGTGTCAGAGGTTCCATATAAATAGAATTTATTCTTACATATCCCATGTCTAAAGGCTTAGTGATGCTTCCAAAGTTCCAGTAAAGGTCCTGAAAGAAAATGAACCTAAAGACCATATTTTAAGACATTTTCAGTAATTCAGACTTGGGTGTCTTCTACAGAACCCGAGTACTATTGATTTTATATGTTGGGGTAACAGATAAAATTAAGAGGAGACTTAAAGACTTCTAATGCCCAGGTCCTCTCCATTATCCTGTTTATCTCATGAGGTAGGAGAGTCATAAGAGAGTGACAGGGCTGTTCCTTTCTCAGAGAAAAAAGTGTATGCACGAAGTCAAGCAGAAAGAGATCGTTTGGGGGGGAGCTTCGGAGAAAGTTGAAAGAGTTAACAGGAACAACTGTAAGAAAATCAACAAGAAAAAGAAGGAAATGGAGGAGGAGGAGAGAAGACTGATTAAAGGATAATTCAGAAAATATAAAATATCTGAAATCACTAGCAAAAGAAAAAACAACACAAAGGTTAAAGTGTCCCTTAAAAGCAACCAACACATGAAAGTTTAAAATATTAAAAATACAAAGTGAAATTTCAATAATGAGTTTTCCAGAAGAGGATGCTGAAATACAAATAGATCAGAGGATGGCAGAAAGAGTTTAACAAAAATAGAGCATCTGTCAATTGAGACTGCTATCCAATTAGCATCTGTCACGGGAAGGTGAAAAAAATAGAGAGAGGGACATCTTTAAACAATCGGGGAAAAACTCCCCAGAATGGAAATATCAAATAAGGAACTAGGAAGCACTTCCTGGTATTGAGCGGGGAGCGGAGCAGAAGAAACTGCTGATATCAAGCTGCTCAAACCACAGTGGATGTCAAAGGCGGTGGCCTTTGAAGACCTGGGTACCTCCCACACTTTTAATCGACTGTGATCGATCTAAACAAAGGTATATTGAAAACATGTTACTAAGGGATGCACTCCATCAAACATGAATGAGAACAGCCCAGAAAATGAAAGACACGGGTCTAGGAAACTGTGGGTGTCTGTGTAGAAATGCTGGGAGGACGGCCTCTGGAAGACAGCGGATGTCGAGATGAAGATGGGCTCGGTGTGGGTGGAGATGACGCCCAACCGGAGAAAAACAGGTTTGGCCCTCGAGGCTGCAAAGCTCCGTAGACTCCAGACGAGGATATTGGTGCATTCTTCTTTGTCTAGAAAAGAGAGAAAGGAGGGAGGAGGGAAGGTAGGAGACAGACAAGTAAAAGATGAGAAATGCCAGGAAGCCCAGAGACTGGTGAGGGTCCAGCACGTTGTTCCTCCCTGTGGGAGACAAGGGCTCATTGATCACGGTGATGCAAGTGCCTTTTTGTGGCGATTGCTTCTTATTAAAGATGTATTTATTTATTTTATGTATATAGGTGTTTTGCCTGCATGTAAGTCTGTGTACTGTGCAAGTGCCTGGTGCCTGCGGATACCAGAAGAGCACCTCCGACATTCTTTAAGTCAACCAGCAAGAAGCAGGGAAGCCTTTGTTACTAACACTGTTTTGGTTGGGTACAAATTCTACACATGTTGACAACGGAAGTCAAAGCTGTAGCTCACAAATGCTTCTCTAGATTGAACCCATAGGTTTGCTTCTGTTTCTACGAAAATGAAGTTGCTGAGAAGTCCAAAGCAATGAGCAGTGAGAAGTGTTGTAATCCTAACTCTGTGGAAATGTATGTGCATCAAATCTCACCGTAGAGAAGTGGGTGTGTCTTGGAAAGGTAAGGGTGAACAGGAAGGACATAGTTGAATGAACAAGAAATAGACCCATATGCATGGTGTTGGAATGAAAAGTAACAGCAGCGGCGGACATTTTAAATGTAAAGACAAGACACCCAGGAAACACAAGGTAGGGACCCTTGGTCCTGGCAATGTAAATCTTCATCTGCCACAGCAGGGAAGCAGCGGAGCACCCCAGAGCTGATGAAATGAAGAAATATCAGGCTCATTGCAGCATTGTGAGTAATGGAGTATGCTGCAGCTCAGTTCTGCTGGGAGCAGGGGAGGGGCCACCAGGAGAGCCGAGTTTCCACCCTGTGCTTGTCTAGACTCATTACTTTATTATTATGTATATTAATCCTGTCAGTAATATTTTAGTTGGTGTGTGTGTGTGTGTGTGTGTGTGTGTGTACACTTATCCCGTTCCCTTATATGTAAGGTATGTAAGAACTTTTCTCTTTCTCTCTCTCTCTCTTTCTTTTTTGCTTTCTTTCTTTCTTTCTTTCTTTCTTTCTTTCTTTCTTTCTTTCTTTCCTCCTTTCTTTCTTGTGTGTTTGTTTTGAGACAGGGTTTCTCTGTGTAGCCCTGGCTGTCCTGAAGCTCACTGGGTAGACCAGGTTGGCCTTGAACTCACACAGATGTATGGGCCACTGACTGCCCATCGATTTTGTTTTTCTTAATTGCTGTCCCAGTGTCAGAATAATAATAATAATAATAATAATAATAATAATAATAATAATAACAATAATAGAATTATTTATTTGAGTTTTTAAGATTGATTTTTATTTTATGGGTACCATATGCATGTCTGGAGACCATAAGAGGGTGATGGATGGATCCCCTGAAATTGGTTATCATGGATGGTGGTGGTACTTGAACCCAGGTCCTTCTCAAGTGTGGCAGTTGCTCTTAACTGCTAAGCCATCTCTCCGTACCCTTACTGGAATTTTCTGTTGCTGTAATCATTGCTTATTTGGGGGGTTTGAACTGGGGCATCATCTCACAGGCCAAGCTTCCTGGTCCTCCAATCTGGGTGCTAGGATTACATGCACGGGCCACCAGATTACAGCATTTATTTATTTATTTATTTATTTATTTACTTACGTACTTATTTGGCAGGAGGCCACACGCTCCATGGTGCTCTTGTGGCAGTCAGAGGACCACTTTGTGCAGTCAGTTCTCTCCTGACACCTTCTTGTGGAATCCGGGATGGAACTCAGGTCCCCAGGCTTGTATTGCAAGTGCTTCATCAGCCAGGTCATCCCACAGCCCAGAGGCCATTTATTAAGCATCTATCCAGCCCCAGACACTGGTCCAAACGCCCTACTTGGAATCTTATTTTCATTCCTAAACTCTGAAAGCCCAACGTTTTCATTTTAAGATGCAGAAATGAATTTAAGGAGATGAAAAATAAGAAAATGTCTAAGGTCAGTAGAATTCCACCCTAGGTCTGGCTGTCTCTAGAAGCTTGACCTTTAACATGGCTCAGACTAAATCAACACTGGAATGAATGACTGTGAGTAAATATATTCCTATACGGCTCCAAACTAATTCCAGTTATGTAGGCCCATGCTTCAAAGTTTTCTATGCTTTTTTACTGCAAGTATCATCATCTAGATAACAAAACACTTTAGGCTCATAAACTCATGTCACCTGAAAATAACTAGAAGAGTTTTGTGGAGTAATAAATGAAGTCTGCTGGGAACCAAGAGGGAAAATGTAAATTCTCTAAGGTAAGTGGAGAGCTTCTGTCTGGTAATAGAACAAATTGAAATAGTCTGCTCTGAAGAAACACTAGCAGTAAATGGAGAGAGAGGCGGCCTCAACCTGTTCAGTGTTCAACATTGGAGTATTATTTTCCTGCAGACTTAAATGTCACAGACATTAGGGCTCGATGTGAAATTAGTTCGCTTAAGTGGCTGTGTCTTTGAGCCCCCAAAGGTCACACAGAGACACAAGTGCATGCTGCTCCAGTCACAACACGTGTTTCAGACCTTTCAACGTTCCATTGACCCTACTGATAATAAAAACAATTCCCTTCTGAATGCATTGACATATATATTCTGACCTACTTAAGGTATGCATTATAGCACACACAACAAAATAGGAAACTTGGGTGTAAAATAAATACAGCATAAAAAGAGAAATCCCGGGTCTGGGGAGATGACTCCGTGGTTAAGGGCACTTGCCAGAGGGCCTCAGTTCAGGTCCTAGCATGCATGCTGGACAGCTCACAGCTGCCTGTAACTCCAGTTCCAGCGCAATCTCTTCTGTTCTCTGCCGACACCAGCAGACATGTAACATACACACATATGCATTAATAAAAATAAATCTTTCTTACATTTTTTTTTCTTTTTTTCGGAGCTGGGGACTGAACCCAGGGCCTTGCGCTTGCTAGGCAAGCGCTCTACCACTGAGCTAAATCCCTAACCCCTATAAGTCTTTTTTTAAAAAGTCTATTGCTTTCCTTAACCTCCAGTGACTGACCTTGTGCAAGCTGACCAGCAAATGGCTTTGGACACTGATCTCTCCTGAATTATCTCGCACCAAGCAAGCAGTCATGAGAAACAAATTAGGTATAAAACAAAAAATGTATTATGACTACAGCTAAGATTTATTGAGTGCCCACATTGTGCATTTAGAACTAGAGTTCTAAATGGTTTGCATATACTAATTTAATCCTGCAAAAATAAATCCCTATTTTATGAAAGGTTACATGGAATTACTGGAGCAAAAGTAACTTACACCAGGTCACACTGCTACTATTAGATCCAGGGTCTTTTTCATAGAATTATATTGAAATTATAATTTATGACAAAGTTTCTGAGATAAATAGTATAGATAGATGATAGATAGATAGATAGATAGATAGATAGATAGATAGACAGACAGACAGACATATTCAGAGAGCTGTCAGATCCCTCCATATAACTTCTTCCTTTTTATGTTGTTTCTTTTAGACAGGGTCTTATTAAGTAGCCCTGGCTGGCTGGGAACTCGATATGTAGACCAGTTCAATGTTGTCTTTGAACTTACAGAGATCTCTCTGCTTCTGCCTCTGAAATGCTGGGATTAAAGATATGTCCCACCACCCCAGTTCTTCCATTGTCAATTTGGCACATTTGCAAGACCAAGAAACACTACTATTAACCCATGCTTATTTGAGATTCACTGATTTTTCCACTTTAGCCTCTTCCTTTTCCAAAGTACTGAATTGCATCTCCTCTCCTCATATCTGTGAGGTATTATCAATCTTTCTTGGTTTTCAGGACTTTGAGATATACTTTAGTCATTATATGTAGACTTCTTATTCTTGCCAGAAGTTCATCCGATGGTTCATCTGTCCTTGGGTTGGAAGTTTTGGAGACATGACTATAGAAGTCTCACATTCATCCTATCCCATCTGAAAAGCCCAAGGAGCCCTCAGGTGCATGTCTATCCCCTGTCTACAGAGCCCACTTAGCCACCACAGTTCACACTTAGCCACTTATCCACCACAGTTCACACTTGTTCATGTATCCATCACGGTTCACACCTAACCAATTACCCACCACAGTTCACACTTGTCCACTTACCTACCACAGTTCATACTTGTCCAATTACCCACCACAGTTCACACTTAGCCACTTACCCACCACAGTTTACACTTGTCCACTTACCCACCACAGTTCACACTTGTCCACTTACCCACCACAGTTCACACTTGTCCAACCCACCACAGTTACCCACCACCAGTTCACACTTGTCCACTTACCCACCACAGTTCACACTTGTCCACTTACCCACCACAGTTCACACTTGTTCACTTACCCACTACAGTTCCCCATTGTCCACTTACCCACCACAGTTCACACTTAGCCACTTACCCACCCGCTGTTCATACCCACCTACTTTCAACTCTAACCACAGGCCTGAGCAGGTAAACTTTTCAAGATGTAGCAAGGTCCTTCGATACCCCAAAGGGTCGTGACCCCCAGATTGAGAAACACTGCTCTAATCCAGTCAGCACCCCAGCATCAAGATGAAACCTGCTGCTTTGCCCTCCATGAAATACACAGTTACTATTTTAAAGGCCACTGGGAATAGCAGTGACCCAAGTTTGACCCCCAACACCCTTGTGTGTCTTCAGGAAATCCTCTGCTAGTTTCCTGCCAGAGTTTGAGACCTGTGGGAGAAAACATTATAAAATCATCACCTTCAAGCTGCTGAAGGAACTAGCCGGGAATCAAGGGTGTTATAGTGGGAGACTAATTCCCATGGCCTTTCAATATTCTCTTCTCTGAGGCCCTCCCGGAAGGATAAGAGAAAATGCTGTATAATGAGGAGAGAGATGGAAGGCAGCCTGAGAGCCTTCACCTGTGACCTTGAACAAAGCAGTTGACCCCGACCTGCACCCTCATTTACACCCAGGGAAGAACTCAGAGACCAGCCCCCTCTCTTTGCCTTGCAAAGAGCATCAGGCAAGAGCTTAGACCATGGGCAAACAGAGAGGAAGCAACTACAAAATCAACCTTGCTAAATTGGTCCAGCTCAGCCTTGGCAGGAGACAAAGCTTGGGGGTGGGGCCTCATGTCCTTTGTTATGGACCACCCTGAGTGTAGACCCTGCCCACTAGTCGGTCTCAGTTTATTCTCTCTGCAGAGGAGAGAGGGAGGGAGAAGGAGAGAGGGAAAGAGGGAGAGGGAGAAAGGATGGAGGGAGAGAGAGGGAGAGAGAGAGAAAGAGAGAGGGAGTGGGTGGTAGGGGAGAGGGAGGGAGGGATGGGGAGAGGGGGAGGGGGGAGGGAGGAAGAGGGTGAAAGGGGGAGGGAAATGGGGAGAGAGGGGAAGAGGGCAGAAGGGCAGAGGGAGAGAAGATACATAGAACATGTATGTGCACATGTGTGCACATGCATGTAAAGATCCACCTTTGGTTTCTTAGTCAACCTTTATCCTTTTTCAGGTCTTTTTAATTTTCAGATGTATTTTAATTTTAAATTAATCACTATTTTAATTAATCTAATTTCATTTAATTTTGATTTATGTGTGTCTGTAGGTCTGTATGGGCACATGCACGTGGGCACCTATGGAGGCTAGAGAGGGCACTGAATTCCTGGGAGCTGAAGTTAAAGGCAGTTGTGAGCTGAGCGAGATGGGTACTGAGAACTGAACTGAGGTCCCCTACAAGAGTAACAAGTACCCTTAACCACTGAGCCATCGACCTGGCCTCTCGGAGTTGGGTCTTTAGCGCCCCATCCATGTTATGGATTTGAGAAGCCAAGGCAAAGGAAAGTCAGTTTGTGTTGAACCAAAGCAACTGTGTGGAGTAGAGGCCGGCTGGCTTTCCTGCAACACTTTTGATGCTGACCAAAAGCATCCCGTGGCATCCGATTCTGTGAGAATCTCCCCATAGGTACTCCACCTTGGTTAGCCTCTGGACTTGGGTCTCACATCCCACATGATGTCCAGGGCAGAAGCCTAAGGCTTTGTCACTTGGCAGAAGTTTCCAAAATAAAAACTTGGTACCCTTTCCTTCCCAGCACTCTCAGTCTCCTCTTGGCCATAGCTCAAAGGGTTCCTCGTGTTCACGTCAGCCCCCAGATGGGTGCGTTTTTACGTCGGACCCAGCATTTCAGTGGTTGAGAAGGGAAGCATTCCACTAACTCACTGTATTGCTGGAAACAGAACTGATCGAGCTGGTTTATTTTTAGCGAAAGCTAATTTCCGGATCGGATCGCTCTGCACCTGCAGACCTGAACCAATTTGCATGAATGTGCCTTCCTCTGCTGAGAAAAGAATTTCCAAAGAGGAAAAGCAATGGGCTTCTGTCAGAGACAACCAAGAAGTTCCATCGCGCCTGTCCAGGGCCCAGAATGACGATTTCATCCTACTTTGGAACTATTGTTATGTAAATGTGCAGATAGCAACAACTTATTTCGTGAGGATGAGGCTTCTCATGAGCCAGGAGCCAAACACTAACTATATTATATATGTCTCCTCAGTTTTCACAACTTCTCCCTTAGGGCAGAGTTACGAGCTTTCGTCTCACAGAAGAGAAAACTAAAGAGAAAAATGTTAAGAGGCTTGTCCAAAGAAAGAGGTAGAAGCATGAGGCCTTGGGCCCCGAGCACACACCCAAAACCCTGTTATTATGCAGTTACTGTTGGAAGAAAAGCAGCCAGTGGTACTCCAGCTGCCTGGAGAAGTTAGATCTTGTGGCTGTCCAGAAGCAATCCATTTCTCTACCTTTGTGGTTCTAAACCTGAGCGAACCCATTAGAAGTTCCCAGGGAGTCTATTCGAGATGTTCAGAGCGGTTGGTGAGGCTCGATCCGAGGGAGAAAGCATTTGCTGACAGGCCAAGGAGCTGAGCTTGCTGACAGGCCAAGGAGCTGAGCTTGCTGACAGGCCAAGGAGCTGAGCTTGCTGACAGGCCAAGGAGCTGGGCTCAACCCCTGAGACCTAGAGAGTGGAGGGAGAAAACAGCCTCCTACACACACTCTTCTGACCTACAGGTATATACAAACCACAGACAGACAGACAGACACACACACAGACAGTCACATACACACACACACACACACACACAGACAAACACACACCACCTGACACCTTTCATATGTGGAGAGTCTAAGCTGTTTGGTCTGGAGTAGGGTCCCCACATCCTTACTTTGACAGACATTCTAATGCAGCAGCCTCTTGAGTGAACCAGGACACCTCTCGAAGGCGTTTGCTTTCTCCCCTTTGTTCCTGGTGGAACACTTGGTTGGATTTCAGCTTCTCAGAAAAATATGCACCAGGCAAGAAAGAGAGTTGCCACATCAATAGTCTCGTCTGAATGTCCCCAGGAGAGTTCCTAAAACTAAGCCTTGGTCCTTCCTATGCAAAATGTCCATCTGGGTTAGTGTGGGTGGGCATTTAAGACGATTATATTTCGAGGTGATTGTTGAACAACCCAGCCTATTTTGTGTTAGAACTCTGCATTGGCAAGAGCATGGAGCTGACATAAAGTGGGAACGAGGAATCTCTCTCTCTCTCTCTCTCTCTCTCTCTCTCTCGTGTGTGTGTGTGTGTGTGTGTGTGTGTGTGTGTGTGTGTGTGTGCCTGTATGTAGAAGCCAGAGGTTGGTGTTGGATGGTCTCACTGAACTTGGAGCTCACTGATTGGCTAGACTGGCTGCCAGTGACCCCGCCCCCTCCCCCCCCAGAGATCTCCCTGTGTCTGCCTGCCCAGCACAGGGGCTATGGGGCCATGCATTCTGTGCCTGATTTTGGTATAGATACCAGGGATATGAACTCAGGTCCTAATGTTTATCCTGAAGGAATTTTACTCCTAAACCACCTCCCCTGCCTGTAATAGGGATGTCCCTGGCTTGCAGACATACCTGTCCACGTTCATGGAAGTTTGGAAGCAAGTGACACCACAAGACCTTGTCACCAAAGAGATTCTGAATGCTCTCCAACACAGGGGATTCTTGATGCGCTCTCCTTCTTAGATTAAATGCTTTAAGATAAAAAGTAGGTTTGAACTGAGAAAGGGTCACAAAGGGACTATTAAAGGCCTAAAAGTAAGTAAACAAACAAATAAAAAGAAGCCTAGATTGAGAACGCCACCTTCCTACACACACACACACACACACACACACACACACACACACACACGTGCGCGCATGCACACACGCACTCATGTGCACACATACGCACATGCATAAACATAAGCACATGTACAACACGTGCGCGCACACACACACACAGACACATGCACATGCACACACACATACTCTCGAGCCCTTCTGTCAAGCTAAGGAAGCCATCTGCATGGAACAAGCTTGCTTTTTAGGAATCCGGCCTTGTTGGGGCTGGCTGAAGTGCTCCCGGGCAGCAAGGCATCTAACCAGTCTGGACTTGTACAGCAGCAATTCTCCCTCACTGACTGGTGGTCCTGGCTCCAAGTGAGTACCATCAGCTCAGCCCTTCTGGTCTCAATCCTGCACCACACTGGATCCCTTCTGGGATGTAAACAGCAAATCCCTCCGCAGGCCCCAGCCAACAGACCGCAGACTTTGCAGGGCTCCGTGAGCCTGCTCTGTCTATTCATAGTACCTTCCAGCCTCTGGGGGTGGGATTCGGGCAGAAGTGAGTTCATGTGCCATTTGAAAGGTGCCAGAAGAAAGTTCTGTTTCCTAAGGACTTGTGACCAACCACAAGTCCTGACTCATAGATCAGACTCATCCTTGCTGGAAACCCTGAGAGGTAAGTCCCCAGACACACGCCAGGTTCCGGCCCAGCTCCTACATCTCTGGGCATCCATAGCTATCAGGAGACATCATAGGCTCTTAATGAAGTATGAGATATTTTGATATTGTTTTTCTCACAACAGTGGTTTTTAAGCAGAGAGATTCCTAAATGTGCTTGAGAAAGGCCCCTGAGAATTTCGGGAGAGGAGGCGGGAGAGTACAGAGGGCCTGACTCCATGTCAAACGAGCTAAAATGCTTACAGTTGCCCGTGTCTGGCAAGAGCTTACCGCCGATAGAGTACCTGGCAGGGACAGCTCTTCTGAATGCCACGTTAAGAAGTTCACACGTGTTCCCTGAACCACTGTCCTACAGTCTCCACAGAATCATTGCATTTCCATAGATAAAGTCACAGACACTTGGAGAGATGAGGTAACCCCTCCAACAGCGTACATCCAGAGAGCGGAAACTGCACGCAAGTATGAACAAGACCTTCCCCAAACCTGGACTCTTTCTGCTATCTTATTCTGCATCCAGAGAACTTAGCAAGTTCTCAAAGTTTTTGCTTCTTTTTTTTTTTTTTTCCAGAGCTGGGGACCGAACCCAGGGCCTTGAGCTTGCTAGGCAAGTGCTCTACCACTGAGCTAAATCCCCAACCCCATGTTTTTGCTTCTTAAGACAATTAATACATGACCATTTTTAAAGAAAAGGACTAATAGGTGCTATGTGAGGGAAAGGGACAAAATGCCAACCATAGAGTCATCTGGGAAGACAGTATCAATGTCTACATTCCAGTGTGGGTGACACTATTCCCTATGCAAGAGTCCTGAACACTGTTAAGAGTGGGGAGATCAAACAGCGGTGGGCAGCCTGGTGAGCGGGCACTCAATCCTGTCAAGTCCTGCTCCTGACTGTGGGTGTGGTGGGACTAACCACTGAACCTCCCGCCTTGACTGCTCTGCTGCATGGACTGTAACTGGAGTGTAAGCCAAAGCGAACCCTTCCTCCCCTCACTTGTGTTTTTGCCAGGGTATCTTTTCTTCTCACAGACACAGAAATAAAACTAGGACATGACCTCATGTCAGCTTTCTTTACTTTCAGTTTCACTCTTCCCGTGAAATTATATTGATTTAGAACAGTGGCGCCTCACTCTCCAGCATGGTAGATATAACAGTTCACACAACACAATAGCTTTATTTTTGAAACAGTGTTTCTTGAACTCACTGGGTAGCCAAGGATGCGCTTGCCTCTGATCCTCCTGCTTCCACCTCTTAGGTACTAGGATTATACCTTCACAACTGGTCTCTATAATGTGGATCCATCCATCCATCCATCTGTCCATCCGTCTGTCCATCCACCCATGCATCGATGCATCCCAGGCATTCTACCTACTATGCACCATTCGCAGCACATCGGTTTAATAAGTCTGTTTCCTCACTGCACGTCTTCATTTTATCCTCATAATAAGAACACACATGCGCTCACATTTATAGTGGGGCTTATTGTATACTCTATTATCTATCCTCACGTGATCCTTCAGTGGCTAATAGTGTTGCCATCGCCCATTATTGACATGGATGCTGTGCCCCATAGCACAGACCCTTCTTCAGGACTGACGGTTCTCCCCAACTGCTAGAGAGGTTGCCCACTGACAGCCTTCAGTACAGGTCACACCCATCTCCGGGGACGATGCTCCCAGTGATGTGGATGGGCTTGGATACCCAATCTGTGGCTTTCTCAGTCTGACTGGGGCTAGTGTGCAGGGCCGTCCTAGCTCCAGAGCTCTTGGTGAAGCCCAAACTCTCCCTCCACTTAGCTTTGCTCTCTCTTTT
Source organism: Rattus rattus (assembly GCF_011064425.1). NCBI lineage: Eukaryota > Metazoa > Chordata > Mammalia > Rodentia > Muridae > Rattus > Rattus rattus. Next base: position 65,360,511 of record NC_046161.1, on the reverse strand, counting down.
CCCTTACCAATGTTGACCCAAGGAGTGAGTTCAATACCCTGAAAGGACTATTGTATCCTAACCTCCGTCTCAGAGTCAGGTTCCTAAAGAACCCACAGGGAAGCTGAGGCTCAGGGATACTCTAACTCCCCTCTTTTGGGTTAGAAACAGCAGGAGAGTAAGACCCCAGTGATGTGGTATTGCTCACACGAAGCTCTCTGCTGGAGCCTCACAGCGGGGATTATAGATTCTGGCTCACTGGAGTCTTCATGCAGAAATAAGCTAACAGAGCAAAGTAGCTGTGCCAGCATTCACCACAGTGTAGACCAACCACTGTTGGCTAGTCAGTGCCTGAGCTCCCCAACAAGAACTGAGTGTAAGCCACAGTGAAAGTTCATGATTCTAAGTAACCACCTTAAAGATTTTAATTTTGGGGGTCAGGGCTTTGGAAGCTCCACCCTTAGCAGATCTGGGGCTATTGACAACTGATGCTGAGAAAGAGAAGTACCTTTCTCAGGGGATATGGTTGCTGGTAGGTTGCTGGTGTCCAATTTGACCCAAAACCTATATACATGTGGTTAGCACTAGTTTGACTCAGGAAGTTATTAATAATAATAATGTTAAAAGGAAAAACAGGGAAGGAGGTTGGTTGGGGGGTCTCAGGGGTGGACATGATCAAAAATGTTGTGCACATGTATATTTTCAAAGGATGAATAAAAGACTAACACAAAACACTTTAGTAATATATTTAAGTCAATATAGCCAAACTAGGTCATTTCAGTATGTGCTGAGCACACATTAATTGCTGTGCTTCTCTCTGGGTGAGCGTGGCTTCCACTCACAGACATTCCAGCTGAGGATAGCTACAGTTCAGATGCTCAACTGTTTCACGTCTCTGCGGCCCCGGGGCATGAGCTCAGCTCAACAAATCGCACCACTTAGAAAGAACTCTACTCACTTAGACCCTTCATCACACCTCCCATTCCCCAAGTCTCTGTCTCTATCTCTGTGTCTCTCTATCTCTGTGTCTCCCTGTCTCTCTGCTTCCCTGTCTCTGTCTGTCTCTGTCTCTGTGTGTCTGTCTCTCTGTCTCTGAGTCTCTGCCTCTCTGTCTCTGTCTCTCTCTGTTTCTCTGTCTCTGTCTCTCTATGTTTCTCTGTCTCTGTCTCTGGATCCCAGGCCAGAGTTCACAGGGCTGACTCCACCTGCCATGGCCCCCTCACAGACTGAGGTACGTGTACACCAGGGACACGGGTGAAAAACAAAGCATTAAAGTAAATGGCTTAGGTGGATAGATGTATGGTTGATGCACGTTAAAACCAACTCGGTCTAAAGCCCAGGAGGAGTAAGCATTTGTCACCAGTACACTCAGGGAATTAATAACCTCAAGCTTTGGAGCATTTCTGTCTCAGTAAGAAAAACATCAAGAACTCAGTACTGTTGGAGAGTGAGCGAGGGATGTGGGTGGACAAGTCACAGATAAGGAAATGGCTTTAAAATGTATGGGGAGGTGTTCGGCTCAACCAGTCACCCCAGAACTACAAATCACAAGGACAAAATGCCACTCTCCTAAAACTCCTGAGGATGTGGGAGCAAGGCTTAGCAGCTGTGCTTCAGGAGACAAGGCGGCCAGCAGTTGGCACCACAAAACCTTACAGTATTCAGACTCTATACAGCAACTCCTCTTCCGAGATCTTCTAGAGAAATAATCAGAAATGCAAACATTGATGTATGGGCACAGATGCTAATCAGAGTCATTTATTTTTGCCAAGGCAATATGAATGCCCTATCCTGAGAGCTGCGTATGGATTAAAGCACAGGCAAGGAAGATTCTTAAAAATGTGGGGTGTATCAGGCAGGGTGATGTCTATAAAGTGCTTGCCTTGCAAGTATGCAGCCCTGAGTTCAATTTCCAGAACCCATTTACCATGCTGGACATGCATGGCAGCACACACTTGCAGAGCCGGGATTGGAGAGATGGAGGTGGGGGGAGGGGTGGGAGCGGGATCTGTGCAGCATTGGCTGGACAGTCTAGCCTAAATGCTGGTCTCCAGCACAATTAGAGACTTGGTCTCGAAGGAGGTAGTGTTCCTGGGGATGACACCTGAGGTTGTCCCCCAGCTTCCCCGTGCATGTACACGTGCGTGTGAACACACACACAGGCACACACACACACAACACACACATACACTTTTAAAAAGTATTATAAAAATGACACTGGTAAAAACAATAATAAAAAGGAATATTTGGGTCATATCAATCTGGAAAGAAAAAAGGATGTGACGTGGTGTGTGTGTGTGTGTGTGTGTGTGTGTGTGTGTGTGCATGTGTGTGTGTTTGCAGCAAAATGTCCAGAACAAATAAGACAACACAAAATAAAAAATGCCTGCAGACTGCCTTCTAGTGGTGGGATTTGAGGCTGGGGTTCCAGTGTTCTCTGCATGCATACCAGGGTTACAAACTTTCTCTGTCCAGCTCTGACAGATGAACATTCCTGTAAAAATCATATCCCAGAATAGAGCATCATCTCCCCAGGAACTTGCCCCAAGGCACTTCCTGGTCACCCTTCCCCTAGAGGAGCCCACATCTGTCCTCACTGTACGGGGGTTGGCTTGACCTTGAACCTCAGGCCAGAGGATTCATGCAGTGTGCTCTTGTGTCTGGCTTATTTGGCTCAGCAGTAAACTGTGGGTCTTATGTTTATTTTAATTATCTAAGTCCTGCATTTTGTACTTGATGGTTTCTAAGAATTAGAACATGGTTTTCTGAAAGCAGAAACCTCATTCTTTGATGGGCCACAGTTGGTCTATGTACACACACTTGATGGAGTTCTTTATCCATCAAGAACTCTTTGCAGAGCTTGCCCACCAACTTCCCTAGAAAAGAACCTGACACAGGGTAACATAAAGAATAGAGGTTTATTTACATCTTGTTGCTGAAGGCTGGGAAGTCTAATATGTCAGCCTCCAGTGAGAGTCTTTTTGTGGTATCAGAACATTGTGGAGAGGGCATCTCATGGTGCAAGAGAACAAACTTACCAGTGTAGGTCTCTCTTAAGACCTCACTGACACCATCTTAGGGGCCTCAGATTTTATTTAGTCAGTCAGTCCGTTGTGTGGGCTCGTGTCATGGCATATGTGTGGAGGTCAGAGGATGACTTGCAAGAATTGAATCTCTCCATCCACTATGTGGGGCCCGGGGAATCAAACTCGGGTTGTCAGGCTTGTATCAGCTGAGTCATCTTAAAGACCCTCATCTAATCCTAACCACCTCTCCAATGGCCCACCTCCAAGTACCATTGGTGTGAATTTGGTGATCCAGTATCCATCGTGTGAACTTGACCTGGGGGACGTGTGAGCCGTGAAACACATTCAAACTGTGGTATTCCATTCGCTGAACTGTCCACCTTGGAAACTGAACTCCTCACTATGACTCAGCACTGTCTTCTAGTAGCTTCTGCTTTGAAGAGCGGCCCTACTCGGGAGACCTTGCACACAGACACACTCACAGGCGAAGCTTGACTTCCAGCAGAATACCTGCATCCTTCCAGACATGGGAGCCTGGGATGCTTGTGAGAAACTCAGCCACTCGCTTCCGCACGTACCACGGGCATCAGGAGACCATTGCTCACTTCCCAGGCTCTGGGAGGCCTGGGGCTTTCTGCCTTCTGATGCCACTGCGGGCTATGATGCTACAGTGTTCCTTGTTTGTTCTCCGCCTTAGTTTGCTTCTGTTGCTGTGGTAAAATGCAGACAAAAAGCAACTTGAGGAGGCAAGAATGTACTTCAGCTTACAGTTGTCCACCCTGAGGGAAGCCAGGGCAGGAACTCAAGGTAGGAACTGAAGCAGAGGCCATGGAGGAATGTGGCTCACTGGCTTGCTTCCCAAGACTTACTCAGCTTGGGTTTTATACATCCTAGGACCACATACATGCCTAGGGGATGGCATCACTCTCTGGTCTGGGCCCTCCCACATCAGTCACCAGTCAAGACAATGTCCACAGACTTACTTACAGGCCAATCTGACGGAGGCGACCCCTCCTTCTTCCCAGACGACCCTAGCATGTGTCAAGTTGAAAAGCTAAGCTCCATAGCAGAAGCCTTGCGGCTCTTGTTTTAGGGGTCCCTCCCACTTTTATTGTGGGGTGCTCCTGTGCAGGAGCCATGGGGAGTTTGGTGGGTTATCTGTCCTCTAATGTGTTTGTGGATTTGAAAGATCAAATGTTTCTTTGCCAACAGATTCCCCAGGGGCCCTGGCCTCGCCTTTGCTCCTTGGGCTTCATCTACACATCTCTATTGCTTATCGGGGCTTCTGGGACAGAGCACTCTACCCAGTGGCCTAACCAGCAGCAATGGATTGCTTGATGGACTGGAGGTTAGAAGTCTTCCCTCGTGAGGACTGTGAAGAAGAATCCGGTTCCACTTGGCTTGGGTCTGGTCATATCTGTTTCATGGCATTCCCTCCTAGTCTCTGCCTTCGTTATACACATTTGATGAGATCCTCAGTCAGGTTGGATCAGGACTCATCTTCATGACCTCATGCTAACTAGTTACGGCTCTGACAACCCTCTCTCCACACAAGGTCTCGTTCTGAGGAACTACAGTTGACTTCAGCTTCAATTTGGGTGGGCACGATTGAGTACAGCGAAGGCATCTATAGTCTCCATCAGACTGTAAGATGCTGGGCGAGGAGGGCCTCAGTAACAATTAAACTAATATGTGGAAGATAGGAAAGAGAAAAGAGAGAGCTGCCAAGACAGCCTGCAGGAGGAGCAGGGTGGCACCGCTCTAGAGATGGACCCTTAGCCTTGGCAGGCACTCCTACCAATCAGGGCTTAGAAGGACGAAGGTTGTGAGCTAGACAGCCAAGTTGCTCATTCACAACAGGATCGTTTAGGAATAGGAAGGCTCTTTTCTCCTGGCCATGGCATAGGCTACTTTCTCTGGGGCTGGGTCCCTAAAAAGTCTCAGTCATCACAAGGTTCTGTGAGATTCTAAGGAGATGACTATGAGAGGCGATTCCAGGGGCCATTCATCCGGGTCCCACAGAGGCCAGAAATAATAAACTCCCTCCCCTAGTGTTGTAGGAGAGTCTGTTCTTCTCACACTGACAGACTACCAGCTCTGGAACACTTAGGTGGGACAAGAACATAGGCTCTATTGACGTGCTAACGAGTAAGGGCTTTTAGCCTTTGATGTTTTCTAGCCCACCACTATAAATCACAACAGATTCCTTCATGCCTTGTCACACAGGACACTGCTCTGAAGCCATAGATGTCCCTAGCTCCAAAAGCCAACAGTCTCACAGAACCAGTCAGAGAGGTGTTCCAAATACCTTGCTCCTTAAGGGCATCCCTTGCTCCAAATCTGGGGAAATTCCTGAACACTGATTATGTTCAGGCACAGGACATGCCATGACCCCCACACACCCTCTGGCCCACACTCAGCACTACCTCTATGATTTATTCACAATTTAAAAGATGAGATCACGGCTGCTGAGATGGCTCAGGTGGTAAAATGTTAGCCTTACAAGTATGAGGACCTGAGTTCGGGCCTCAGAACCCACATTTAAAGGGCATGGTAGCAAGAACTTGAGATTCCACCACTGGAAAGTGGATCCTTGGGACCCTCTGACCAGCCAGCCTAATGGAATCAGCAAGTTCCAGTCTGGTGAAAGATCATGTATCAAAATATTTTTCAGATTTAAAAAATAACATAGATGTGGTCCTGAGGAACAGCTCCTAGGATATGACTGAGAAATCCCATCCTCAAAAACCAACCAAGTTTAAGGCTAGAGAGGTGGCCCAGCAGTTAAGAGCATATGCTGCTCTCCAAGAGGACAGGAGTCTGGCTCCAATATGCAAATCAGATGACTTGTAACCTCTTGTAATTCCAGGGGATCTCATATCCTCTTCTGGCCTATGTGGACACACACACACACACACACACACACACACACACACACACACACACACACACACAACAAGCCAGCCTTGCATTACACACGCAAATGATAAATTAGGTCTTTAAAATGTGAAGAATGATTAGCAGGTAAGTCAAGTCCTCCTGTTGAGTAGCAAGCACTGTGTAAGCCATCCGAGCCATGTCCCCTGCCCTATAGACTAGACATCTAACAAGATCTGTGTGTTGCCTGCTGGGGTCCTGGCTGCAGCACTGGCAGCAGTGGGCGAGCATCCAATTGATAGTACTAGTTAGTATTAGTGTTGCTTCTGCCTTCACAAACATCTACTTTGTAGCCTTCTGATCTTGGGAGGTTGTCCAGACCCTTCTGGTTTTGGCTACACTGTCCATGTCGTGTTCCTGTGATTGACACATAATTGCAGTGCAAGGGAGACAGCAGAGATGTTAATATGGCTGCATTCAGATTTTGAAAGGGCAACCCTATCCTGATCACAGTTAAAGTTCAGGCTCCCGGTGGGACCTCGCAGAGTCTCTCCCTTTCCTCCCCCATTCCACAGTGTCTTCAGGCAAGAGGAGCTTACACATTCTCTCAGCTCCCTGGAGAGGCTCCTGGCCAGTGCTCGATATCTCTGCCACCTTCTGCTGAACTCCAGCGGCCTCCTGCTGGCTCCCACCTCTGCCCCTTTCCATCTTCTATGGACACACACTAGGACCTAATAAGGGGCCTGGCAGCCATCCCCGTCTGACTGGACGCCGTCTTACATCTCTGTGTCCTTATAGAAACTCTGAGGGTCAGCTATGTCCCTTGTCTGGTCACCTGACATCCCACAGTGGCCACCAAAGTGAGAGGTCTTGTTCATCTGCAGGGACACCTGAGAACTTTCAAACACTTTGATACTACACAGGAACTGAGACATTTGGGGTGCCTGCTTCTGTCTCCTCTCTTCCTGAATACACCCCACTACCGTGCCCACATTGGCTAACCTAGAGGCCTAAGAAAGAAGGGTGGTGTTCACCTGTCCCACTCTCTTCAAGAGATGAGGCCCATGAAGCCATTTTCCCTGGACTCTGAATCCCACACTGCTAGGAAAGATTCTGCTTTCCATTGTGTGCTAGCAATTGTTTCGCTCCTTAGCTTTCTTCTTCTTCACTCCATGTCCCTAGATCCCTTTGTCCTTAGAGACACCCATCCCTCTCAGAACTGTGTCATGGTGGAAAGGGTTTGCTTACTGCAAAGAAAAACTAGATTTAAAGCAAGCAAACAACACTCTTATGGTCTACTCGCTGCACATACAAAGAAGGCAGAGTGGGTCCCTTCTATTCCTTTCCTTGGTCCTTGGCAGACATTGCCAATCTATCACATTACATAGCTTTGGAAACCTTCTCCACACAGTGTTCCATTCAGCCAGTAACAATCAATAAGAGCTGGCTTTGGAGATGAGTCAAGGCCCGAGACAATGAAAAGGAACAGGATCTGTGCTTCATGTCCAAATAGGCAAGAATCTATGCCTCAAATCTGACCACTATGGAATAGGAAATCACTTTGAAGTTTTAAATCACTATATCCCCACACAGTGGCCACTGGGGCCCTGCCTGCTGGTCCCTGGGAATGGGGAGTCCACAGTCCCTTGAAGGGAATTGCATTTGTAGATTGTTTTAAGTCATGGGAGGGCAGTCGTGCTATACTAAAACCTGCTCCTTGAGAACTGCTCCTCTTGGGAGAGATTTTCCTTTTAATATGCGTATGCATGTGTATATGTGTGTGTATGTGTGTGACCTGCTTGTCTGCGGAAATGCAACCTATCAAGTGCATATCACAGCATGATAACAGAAGTTGGGGAACAACCTCACTCATTGCTTTCTGCTGCTGCAAGACGCTAGGCTTGCTGGTCCCCAAGCTTCTACAGAGGATCTTTGGTCTCTGTCTTCCATCCCATCAATGGGATTACATGCATGTTCTTATAGCATCCAGCTCTGTGTGGTCTCTGAGAATTTGAACTCATGTCCTCATGTTCTCTGAGCAAGCTCTTTTTCCACTGGGTCATGTCTCTATTCTTCTAATTTGTGGCCCCTCAGACACTCAATAGCAGGCATCACTTGTCCCTTTAGCTTTTCTCCTCCTGGTCCTTTTCAGTGAACGGCCTCCACCCTGCTCATTACCTTGGCTACTTACCTCGGGATCTTTTTCCTCTTCACCAGTTAATAAAAGCCAGGGATGTAACCTTGATGGCTGCTCTGGTTTGGATAACTGTCCCCTAAATGTCCACATATGAAAACTTGAGTGCAGGTTCTCATGGAGGCCAGAAGAGGGCATTGGCTCCCTACAGCTGCAGGTACAGGCGGTGCGAGCCACCCAACCCAGGTGCTAGAAACAGAACTCAGGTCCTGTGCAACAGCGTTAACAGTTGGTGTCAGGACAGTGGGTGGGTGAGGGTGTTCTCCACTTTGTGTAACGTAAGCCAGGGATGCAGTACCCATTCCTGAACGTACTGAAGTGTTCTGGAATGGAGACTGTGGGCGCTGTGCCAACATTCCTAGCATGAGGAGGCCTGGGCAGAGCTTTCCAAGCTTCAGTGGCTGAGTTGCACGTCTTAGAGCAAGGATGGGTGGTAAACAACCCAGGCTGAAGGGTGGGAAAAGGCTGGCTCCTGGCTTTCTGTGGACTTCTTTTTAAAATCTTCCCAAACAGGTGAATTTACTCTCCAGCCCCAGGGAGAGTCTCAGCACTTGTTGGGAATGTCTCCTCCCACCTCCAGCCTTCTCCTCATTGGACACTCATTGGTTGAATGTCTAACTCATATGAGAAGTTATAAGTGACCAAATGGGGACAGACACACGTGTCCTAAGACACAGACTCAAGGCTACATTACAACTTCTGCGTGCACGACACGCTCTCGTCTAGTTCCCTTTCCACACTCAAGATATTTATATTTATGTTGGTATAGAGACAAATTCAGTCTAGGTGGGACTTAATATAAAGTCATTATTACTTATTCATTTTCTACTGATTTAAAGGGAAACCAAACCCTTGAAGTACTGTGGCTCTGTAGTACCATTGCAGAAGTTGGTCGCCAGTGTAATACCTGCCCTCACGAAGTCTGATGTGTAGAGGAGGTGGCTTTGACATCCGCACTAATCACAAATTATTTCCAAGAATCTTTGACAGAAGGGAAGCAAAAAGAAGGAATGAAATGTCTCTCCAGTACTAAAGCCAGTGCTGGCAGCATAATAATCAAGGGGGGGTTGGAAAAATGACACAGCAAATGTAACGCTTGTCATACAAGCATAAAGGTCCAACTAGGAGCTCCAGCACACATGTAAAAGCCAGGACTCATGCAGCTGTGACCCCAGTGAGGGAGCCAGAGACAGGCAGCACTGGAAGTCGTCTGTTCAGCCGGTCTATGCAGAAAAGGGAAGTTCAGCTCAGTGAGAGACACTGTCTCAAAGAATAAAGTGGGTGTGACAGAGCAACATACTCAACACTGGTGTCTGCCCTACACACATACACACATATGTACACATATACACATGCATACACACACAAACACACATATATACACACATACACACATATAAACACATGCACATGATTCACACACATACATTACACACAGCCACACACATACACACACATAAACACATGTATATACACACATATACACATACACACATATAAATACCTGCACATGATATCCGCACATACATATACACATGCACAGCTACACACACATACACACACATATGCACACATGTATACACATACATACACACACATATATACATATACACACATGTATGCAATATACAAATATACTCATACATATATACACATACATGCATATACATACATACACACATACACATTATAAATATACACACATTTACATATATACATACACAAACACACACACATATATAAATATACACACATTTACATATATACATACACATATATGCACACACATATACATACACACAAGTGTACTCAAAATCATGTGTGCACACACATATATACCACACACAATAATAATCAAAAGATATTCCAAGTAACTAGAGAGAGAATGAAAATTGAAGAGATTAAACAACTTTCCCAAGATTGCACAAACTGATAGGGACACAGACAGGATTTTGGCTCCAAATCTATCTTTAGTCATCACTGTAACACAACACCCAGGAAAATCAGTTTGAAAGGAAAGAAGGTTATGTCAGATCATGTCTCCAGATGTCTCAGTCCTGCCTGCCTTGCTATGGTCCTTTGAGCCTGCAGAAGAGGCATAAAGAATATCATGGTGGGAACATGCTTTAAAGGCTACTGCTCACATCGTGGTAACCAGGAAAGTGGTGGAGCTGAGGTCCTGACATGCCCTTCAAGGGTATGCCCCCAATAACTTAATTCCCTTCCACTGGGCCCCACCTCCTAAAGCCTCCATTACCTCCCAACACCCCTACAGGTGACACGGGCCCAAGATACAAACCAGGGACAGGAGAGGTGGCTCATCAGTTAGGAGTGCTCGCTGCTCTCCTAGAGGACTGGAGTTTGGTTCTGAGCATTGATATGGAGAAGCACACAACCGCCCAAAACTCCAGCTTTAGACAATATAACACTCTCTCTGGCTTCTGCAGGCACCTGTATTCAAGTGCACACATATACCCACACTCACATACACATGCACATAAAAATCCAAACAAGTTTTGTTTGAGAGTACTCATTTTCAAATAAAAGAGAAAAGGGCCCCAGGGAACCATAGCAACAACCAGGCTATAGATAATTTCCCTGGATCTTGGCCAACAGCTACCTCACCTATAATATGGAGAGGGAATGTGACATTGTATTCAACAGGCATAGTGTTGTGGTTAGAACCAATGACTCAAAGACACAGACATCTGTCATCCGTGAAACATCCTTGAAGGGACGTAAGTCTGTGTGTTTGTCCCCAAATGGGCCGTCTTCTCCATAGCTGACCTGCAACAATCCTAAAGAGATGACCACTGTGTGGTTAGCTTTTCCTGGGAACATCAGAGCCAGCCCCAGTACCCAGGCTCTGCCAGGCATTCCCCTTGTGGCAGCCAGAGCCACACCTGCAGTTGGGCCCCCTCTTGACTGGGAAACAGAGTCCCTCCCTTTTCCAGCCTTTAGGAATATAAGTTGCCTCCATCTGATCAGCTGCCAGCTTGATTGCCAGGACTCAAGTGCTAATTTCTGAGAACTCCCTAGCCCTGACAACAGCCATGACTCCCTGCTTACTACCTTACTCGAAACCTGACAATGACTGCTTGGAGCATCCCTTCATCAGCACATCCCGCCAGTAGCCTAAAGTGGACCTCCCTGCCATCTACCCAACACCCCCACCTATCGGGGAACACCATAGCCCGTGCCATGCTTCCTGTACCCCGATTCCTCAAACATGTGTTCCTCGACATCTCTTCCTGCAGAGATGAGACTCCCTTCTGTGTATAGTCTGAGCTTTAAAATATCATCCATTCTTGGAGTTTCAACCAATGTGAGGAAGGTCTGTGGGTCTAGAGCTCATCTTCAAGTAAGAATCAACTGTGTACTGAGCTGCGGAGCAGGACGGGTAAGACAGAAAGAAGTGGGGGGTGGGGGGCTGACTGAAGGTCGTCCCCAGCCTACTCCATATAACAGAGGGCAAAGCCCAGGTTCAATGGAGCCCTGAGTGCACAGAGAAGCACAGACAGGCCCAAGATCTCTCCTGGATGGATGGATGGACGGATGGATGGACGGATGGATGGACAGACGGACAAACAGACGAATGAATGAATGAGCAATCAAGCTGTGCTTCCCTCTCTGGGTCCTGGGGTACTTTCTGAAGTTGTCCTTCTTCCTGCTGTAGCACACATGCAAGGTCAGAAGAAGAAAAAGGACAGTTTCAAGTTGGGGAGATGGCTCAGTTGGTGAAGTGCCTGCCTGTCAAGTGCAAGGACCTCAGAACTGACATTTTAAAAAGCTGAGCATGATGGGACACATTTGCAATTCCAGTGCTCAAGAGGTAGAGGCAGACAAATCCATGGGAACTTACGGGCCAGCCGTCCACGCTGTCCTGCTTTGTAAGCTTCCAGCCACTAAGAGACCCTGTATTAAAAAAAAAAAGTGGACGATGTCCTGAGGAACCACCTAAGGCTGTTGCCTGCTGCTTCCCTACCATGCATGCACGTACATGTGCACACATGGCCACACACCAAATCAGAGGAGGAAGTAGCTAGAACCCACCGACCCCCAAGGGGGATTCCTACCTTTGAGATCTACGCCAGAGTCCGTCCTGAGGTACCTAAGGGAACACTTCCAGTACCGCCAGGAAAGCGGAGGTAGAGTGAATGGGTAGCCACCTAGCTCCAACTGTCTCGTAAGAGAGCTGGGTCCCACCAGCTTCTGTTTCCTCCTAGCTGCACTGGGTTTTTGGCCAGCAGTGCTGAGTAAACCCTGACCCTCACAATCCAGCTAGTCCTCCCAGAGCCCCTGAGTTAGGCAACATTACCTCACTCACTTCACAGATGAGGAAACAGGTGTGAGGTAAAAGATGGTGTCAGGATCAACAGCCAGATAAAAGCCATGGAATGGAGGTGCGATCTCCCTCCCCTTTTTTTTTACTGAAATGGTGCTACTTCATCTTTAAAATATCAGCAATTTTCTCACATGCTCTGTTCCCCCAGAATGTGTTATTTTTGAAACTAGCAAGGAACTACAGGATGGTGGAAAATGTAAAGGCCTCAGAGACATGTTGGTCCAGCCCAGAGTGGGAGAAGAGCGAGGAGGCCTTGCAGACAGGTGGTAAATCCTCCCCTCCCTGCTTGCTCTGCTCCTAAAATAAAGTAGGGCAGAAGATGGCAAAGCCCAGGCATTTGAGAACCCAGCATCCCCCTTCTGATTTCCCAGGAGCACGCAGATGCTTACAGCCTCTGCTGGGGTCTGTGGTTCGGAAAAGGACAGGAATGTTGTGCTTCCTCCCATAAGACTGCTTTGGGAGTCCCACTCCCAATATGATGCCAGAATTACTTCAACTCCAGCAGCCCAGAGCCTCCTGGGGATTGGCTCAGCAGGATGACTGCCCCGCCCTTCTACACATCGTCGCCTCCCATCTGTGTCCCCAGCTGGCATCTTCTGTTGCTATACCGGTGACTTCATTTTTCACTCTTAGCTAAAAATGGACCTCTCATGATTTACCCCACCCTGGTGTTGACACTCAAGAAGTTGGGCGGGGCCCACTGCCAGGCACCGGGGCCACCAAACATGACTCACCATCCAGCAGTGTAGGGGGACTGGATGCTGAGAATGCAGTGACAACAGTCACTGTTCCTCCTGTCACCAGGACCTTGTCCTCCACCCATAAGGCAGCTATATTCCTGGAGATGAGAGCGATGATCCAGAACCTGGCGATAGACAGAACAGGAAGCCCCCATAGTCACAAATCAAGCCGGTTCTAGATTTGTTTTTCAAGCTCAGGACCAAATGCTAAGTACCATTACAAAGCGGTCTGGAAAGGAGAGAGTACAGCCCTCTTCAATTCTCCCTGATCCTAAAACGCCTTGGTACTGAGAGCAAAAACGCTTAGAGATAATTGGTTCCAATCTCCTTATTTCATAGAAAGGAATTTGAGGTTCAGCATGGCCGAGCAGAAGCTAGGGCTAGATCTGGTTCTCCACCTCCCAGCCCTGTGTCCTGTCTACTCACCACAGTAGAGAATTAGGCTAAAGCTCTTCTTTTAAAGCAGAATGCCTGTATGAGCTCACTGTTTCAGAGGCATCAGTTTATGGTCACATAGGGTCACATATGCTCTGGTGAGCCCCCCAAATAATACTCACATGTGGAGCTTCCCTCCTGCTCCTTCAGGCAAGTTAGAGCCACCCTGCCCCACCCCACTCCTGACAACCTGTCAAATCATCACCCAAGAGAATTTTTATTCAGAACTCTTTTTTTTTTGTTTGCTAGGAAACACAGCTCAGTTTGTAATAAAACATTCCTGGGATTAAGTTCTTAGACACACATGAGATATTAGCTCCCATAACTATTTAAAAGTAAATCTTCATAGCACGAGAATTGAGTGCAGAAAAATAAGAGAGAGGCTGGTTCCCTCCCCCAACCACATCAGACTTTAGCAGTTAAGCATCCCTGGCAGGAGCCCATTACATGACTCAGGTTTCTTCTGTGCCCACCCCTCCAAAGTCGCCATCTTGCATTAGCAGTGTATCTGCAGAGACCACCACTCACATCCCGACTACTGTAGGGAAGACCTTCGATTTCCATTCTTTCTGTTTTTATTTACTGAGTGCACATGTTTGTGTGTGCACATGTGTGTGCATCTGTGTGGTACACAGAGAGTAACAGCGGGTGTCTTCGTCAGTTGCTCTCCACCTTATTTTTTGAGATGTTCTCTCTGACTAAACCCAGGACTTGCCAATTCACCTAGATTGCTTGACCAATGAGCCCTCCTGTCCCTTCCTCCCCTGTTCTAGGATTATGAGTGCACATCATTGTGCCTGGCTTTTTCTGTGAGTTCTGGCGTTCGAACTCGGGCCTTTACACTTGCTTGGCAAACACTTGCCTACTGAGCGATCTCTACCTCTCCCATTTCAGTCCTTTTGAACTAAAATCGTGTCTATAAACCTCGTTTATCATGCAAATATTTTGGCGTTTACTCAGTTCATTCCCCGCCTCACGCAGTTATCTCCGTTTTACAGTTCAAATAGTTTGAGTCTCTGCAGGCTAAATAACTCGCCTAAGCCATGGCTGTTCTCTCCGCGTGCCTTTCAAAGCTGGCACCAGGAGAACCACTTTCTGCACAGAACGACAATGCTGAGAACGCTGCAAATTAGTTCAGTCTTTTCCGAGACTAACTTGGCAGTGTTTAGCAGCAATAAAATGGCCCACGCCCTTTTAAGCAATGATGTTAAGATATATTCTAAGAGAATAGATAATTTATCTGCACAGAAGGGCTTGTGAAAACCACGGTTATGACAGAAAAGAATCCACGAAATCAGACGGCCGCCTCAAAATCTCCATTCGCAGAACAAACATTTATTGAGTGTCTTCTCTACTAAGCATGATTCTTACACGAAGGGTTCAGCAGTGGTAGGAAAAAATATATGGAGAGAGATGATTTCTGCTTTCCTGGAGAGGTTTTGTACCCAACTGTCTTTACCCATTGGGCCATTTCTCCAACCCCTACCCTAAAGTTGCAGAAAAACATGTCTGATGCCACTTCAGCCTTTCACTAACATGAAGAATCCCACTCCTCAAGCATCCTGGCCACATTGGGAGCGATGAACACAGCTGTGCTCAGTCTTAGACTGCACAGCTCTGGGTCGAAGGTGGAGGCGGTCTGGTGTTTCCTTGAGGCTCTGTGAGTCCAAAGGGAGGAAAAGCCCTCCTCAGCAAATGCCCACCCCTCACTTTAATCAAGGTTGCCATGTGTGGGTTTCATTTTTGAATGTTTATACTCATACTTGGTCATACATGTTTTCTAAGAGTTTGAAAACACTGGGTCTCTGTTCCCTTGCTTCTTGGAATTCTAGAACATCATCAAGTTGTCATCCACTGGTTGTCATGAACTTGTTAGAATTGCTGCCTGGGCTGCCGAGAGAGCTCAGCAGGCAAAGGCACTTGCTGCCAAGCCTGGCTACCCGAGTTCAGTTCCTGAGCATGGTAAGAGAGAACTAACTCCCGGAAGTTGATTTCTATGCATGTACCTACACACAAATAAATGATAAATAACAAAACCAGCATCCCAGACCAGGTTGTTCGTGTACAAACTGGAATTGAAGAAACGCTGGGCTACATGGTTTTCACCCTCCAGAACTCCCATTATATTTTCTTTCTTTGTTGCTGTGGTAGAAAATTGATAAAAAGAAAAACTTAAGGCAGGAGGGGGCTGTTCTGTGAGAAGGGATCATCCATCATGGGGAGAAGGCGTGAGAGCAGAAGTGACTCTGGTATGAGGCAGGAGCATGAGGCAGCCTGTCACGATGCCTCTCGTTCTGGAAACAGGGAGATAAAGTTCAGAGCTTTGCTGGGTTAGACCTTTTCCCCTTTTAGTCAGCCTAGAGCCCTGTCACATTCAAGAACATTCACGTCACACTCACGACACACTGAGGTGTGTCTGCTAAGTGGTTCCAAGTCCAGTCAGATGAGTCTAGAGTTTAGCCAGCACAGTGACATTCTTTGTGAATCTTCTATGCCAGGTATGTGCTTGGACATGAGCACGTGTGCACATATGTGCGCGCGCATACACACACACACACACACACGCACGCACACACACACACACACACACACACACACACACGATTTAGTCAGTTTATGTGCATTTCCCCTGATTTTCAGTAAAAATAGCATAGCTGCCCACACCATTTTCCTTAATCCCCTGTATCTGGAAAAGTAGAGCTTTTCTGCTTCAAGAGGCCCACAAGAGGCATTCAAAACAGTTTACTGGATGAGCCCATGCATGAATAAACAGATAATGGATCTGAATAGGATGCTGCAGTGCCCACGGAAGCCCAGAATTCCTGCACTCCAGAGTTTCCCAGAGCCCTGGAATCCCCAGTCCCTCTGTGAGGTTCAGCCTGCTCCCTCCTCCTGGCTCTTAACCTTGGAGCTTTCCAAGAATCATTTGAGTGTAACCTCAATAAATGTTTTCCATAATTGAAGATATTCTGAACCTACAGCCAGCAAAGCTCCCAGCGTGAGCAGAAGCCAAGTGAAGCTTTGTGTTCATATAAAGTTAGGAGATTAGCATGCAGAGTGAGCTAAAAATATAAACTTAAAAATACGAGAAATAAGGCTACGGACGTTTTTCTGGAACCTTAATGTCAGCTTATTAAAAGAACATCCATCACTGCTCTTCCCCAAATGGTACTAATCAAACTCGGCTGTGATTTCCTCTAATGGTCCAAAGATCTGTCTGTCTGTCTGTCTCTGTGTCTGTATGTCTGTCTCTGTCTCTCTCTCAGTGTGTGTTTCTGTCTCTCTCACTGTCTCTCTATATTTCTATATCTATCTATCTATCTATCTATCTATCTATCTATCTATCTATCTATCTATCTCTCCCCCTTCAATCTCCCTTCAATCATCCAGGTCGCTAGGAGAATATGGTTGTCCAGTTCTAAGAATCTGATGGCAGGGAGAAAGGGGGCACATGAAACAGCTCTCCTCTTCATCATTTCCGAAACATCTTCTGGGGAATGTCCGCGGACAGAAAACCCTGGTACATCTCCCCAGGTTTCATTATAAAGGTGGACGAAGTGAGTCCCAGCAGAGGTGCTCAGAATAGAAATCCACTGCATGAGCCTAGGAGAATCTACACAATTGGTCTTTAGCCTTTGCTGTTGTTGCTGAGTGGAAAGAGCATCCCTCTTCTTACTCACAAAGTGGAGAAAACCTTACCCTATGTGATCTCATAAGGCACACAGGGAGGCTGACTCCAGGGGGCTCCACCTTTGCTCAGAAAGTCTCAGGATGGAGAGATGTAACTAGAGTATGCTCTTGAAGAGTCTCCCAGTCTACCATTACTCACCAGCAGTGACATCTCTCTTCCCACGGCCATGGAGAACAAGACTGTAGCCTTCCAGTGCTGTGGCAGAAGTCTGAGAGAAGGAATTTAAGAGGAGGAAATCATCTACATACTTCCACTGAAGAAAGTAGGAAGGGAGGAGGCTGGAGAAATGGCTCAGCAGTTACGAGTATTGACTACTCTTCCAGAGGGTTCAGGTTCTGTACCCACATGGCAGCTCACAACCATTTTGAGCTCCATTTCCAGAAGAGTCTAACACCCTCTTTTTGGCCTATGTGGATGCTTTTATATATATGTATATATATATTCATAGACACAAAATAATTAAATAAATATAGTTTTAATTATTATATATTAATACATGGTATAGTTTTAATTGTTATATATTTATATACTATATGTTTACATATTATTGTGCTTATATATTTACATATTGCTATATACTATCATATGTTTGTGTATTATTTTTCCATTATATATTTTTGCATATACATCAGGAAAGGTCAATGTGATGTTCCTTAGATTAAAAACAGGAAGTAAATTAAGAATAAGAGCTGTTGACTTCTGAGGCGTCCATTTTCCCCTCAGACACAAATTAGTGAGAAAGACAGTGACAGCAGCAGCCCCACCTTACAAATAAGGAACATCGTAGCTGCACCTGAAGTAAAACTTAGGAACTATGGGTATTAGCGGCCTCTTCAGCTTCCAGTTGGGGAGTGAGAGTCAGGGGGAACAGAGACACCAACTCTGCCTCTTTGACCAGCAGCAAAGACAGGCATATCCTTATCAAATAAATACAACAGTCTTCAAACCTCATACAATGTCACCAGAGAAGAGAGAGCATCCTGATCAGTCTCAAGGCCAGAAAGGCACAGCTATGGGCAACCGTGGAGCTGTTGCAAGAGCTATGAAGCTCCATCCCTTTGAGATTAGAAGAACGACACTCCAGGGCCTCCTGACTGGACCACTGCCGGCATCACTCCGTGACCAAACCAGTGCAGCCAGGGATACAGGATTTTCTTCGTACATTTCTCCACGCTTCTCCAGCAGCCACAGAGGTATATTTTGCAGTGTGCCTTATGCTCTTTTTTCTTTTTAACGCATGGAAAGAGGCCAGATTGGGAGGCTGTTTCTGCTAGTGGCAGGTCATGGACGTAAACCTGGAGCTGAGAGGCCTCTCAGCTATGTCTGACAAGAGGCTTACACCAGTTCTCAACACCAGGGCTGCCTAAGAAACAGGAACAGGATTATCCACCACACCAGGCAGACGGAAGGGCAGATCAGGCCCCTCAGGTTACCCACATCCCATAGGCACAAAGGGAACCCCTGAATCCCACAGGTACCAGAATGTAGAACACTGCTTATGTCCTGAAGAACTCTGCCTCCAACCCCAACCACAGTTTACACAGAGCTCATCAAAGGAGGGCACCCTGGAGATTTTAGACACCCCACCATTAAAGACCCCCTGTAAACACTGGCTTATCTGATCCGAGATCACCCTGAGGAGTATGTGGAAAGTTAGAATTCTTGTTAATATCAGCATTTCTACCTAACAGTGAGTTTTCAATAAAAAACTTTCATATATCCCATTTGTTATCTTGGAGGTGACCTGGGACCGAGTCGTTCATTTATGTTCGATGCACCTGTGCACATAGGTAGAAAGTAGCTTTACATAGTAGCATGTTTACCACCTACATCTGGACAGTGACCTAAAGCATGAGGCCAGGTATAGCAGGCATTTACATTGGCATCCATATTGTTACTTATTGGTAGTGACATCTGTGTCAGTGAATTACAGAGGACTCCAGTGGACACAAACGTAGCTAGGAAGTCCATGCTGTACCATCTCGGTCTCTGTCTTCAATAATGACTGAAGATCACAGTGGGCATTGCTCTATAGGGTCTAAGATGATCTACACCAGTGATGCTTTTTGTTTGGAATGAGTGTGCCTATGAAGCACGTAGCAAGGAAAATAAAGAAAAATAGTGCACACGCATGCGCTCTGGTGATATCTGACAAGGTAGTGCAAGCTGGCAGTCCCGTGGTGCCCATGGGCTGCACAAGTTCAAAATGTCTGGTGTTCCTATGGGGATGACCTTCTTTGACCTTTTCTGGGGCTTTTTCAGCTTTCCTGGACCTTGGAACCACAGAGATCCCTATTTTGGAGGGATGACACAAGATGGTGGTGGTGATGATGATGATGATGGTGGTGGTGGTGGTGGTGGTGGTGACGACGACGACGACGACGACAAAGAAGAGGAGGAGGAAGAAGAAAAAACAAAGGGTTGGAAGGCAGGTGCATGGCATTAAGGTGACTATACACTTGAAAGAATATAGTGTTTTTACTCTTGAGCTGTTTTGCTACTCCATAGAAATTCTGTTTAAGCTTCAGCTCAGGAGTGGGGATGCAATTTCACAACCACTTTTGCTGTGATGATCTAGTATAAGATTTCAATAGCATCTTGCCTTTCCACTCTTCTGAGCTTCCAGGTTCTGAGTCAGTAACGCTGGTGAGAGACTGTGAGAGGGGTAGACACTGGGGGACTCAGTGCTTAAGTACCCAGATCATCACCAACCCAGGATCTTTGAGGGGCTCTTGGAGAATCATTCAAGGCTTGAGTCCCCCAAGCCAGCTTCAGATTGGGGGTCCCAGGGACCTTTTTGTAGGTTGTATGATATACGGCCTATGACTCCCTCTTCTAAAGCACAAGAGGACAATGATTTTGACTCCCAGGTTTCCCAGGAAGGCTTTGGCTCACTTCTTTAATCCAAATCCTATTTCAAGAGCATCTCTGTGACCAAGATCACTAAGTCAGATGGGACAGTGGCAGAGTGCTGCACTGTGGTGGACAGTGACAGTCAGAGAGAGACCACAGTGACCCATGAAGAAGCACATGATAGGTCCAGAAGTGATCTAGACTCTATGACATCTCCAACTCTGGAGGTCCCTTTTCCATCCTGAATTTGCTTCTGAGACATTGGTTTTGGTCTCAGTATCTCTGTTAACCTTTAGGAGCCTTCCGGTTCTCCCCACCCCCTTCCTGTTGCCCATTGCCATTAGCTTAGCTTTTTTTGTCCTCCCAAGGGTCTCAAGTGTGTGAAACATTAATTGAGCTTATACCAGTCTGTCATTCACCCAAAGTGACCAGTAAAGCCTTTATTTATGGTGCATTTACACACATGGAAAAGAAGGATGCAGAGGAGAGACAGAGAGAGGGGAAAATACATATTGTCAAATCGGGCGCTCAAAACACCCCTCAAAAACCATCTAGGGAAATCCTGTCTGTACAGTCAGCTGGAGTTCCCAATATGGAGGATCTTGGGGAGAGCAGGGTGAAGCCTCCAAGTGAAAAACATCAGGTAGAGATGGCATCAAATTGGGCTCCCACAGATCCAGCAGAGACCCATTAGGGAAGTTAGAACAGCCAGCTATCGTCCCATTACGCTTTTTCTCTGTGGGTGAGCTTCCTAAGGCTGAATTTTCTAGCTCCTTTTTCCCATTGTAGTTTGAGATTAATATTGAAAACCTTCACTGGAAATGGTTTACCTCCTGCTCTTCTCAGGGGCATAGTGGTTTTACTCTTGAGCTGTTTTGCTATTCTCTTTCCTCCCTCTCACAGTTAGGTGGTGCATCCATCCTAGACAAGGAGCCTCAAGACAAGCATGCTTGGGTCTAAATGGGGATGGGGCCACTTCCAGAGCCAATGTGTCAGAGAGTTCAGACAACACATGACAACTTACCAGTATAATGTGAATTATAGGTACTGAGGCGCTTAATCTAGACTGATTAAGTATATAGGAAATTAATGATGCACACATGCGTGCGTGTGTGTGTGTGTGTGTGTGTGTGTGTGTGTGTGTGTGTGTGTGCGCGCGCGCGCGCGCAAGCATCTCCACTGAGGATTAAAAGGATAAGACCTACCTGGATATGTGGAGCTCCATCACCATACACTGGGGCCCGGTTGGATAAAGCAGGAAGAGGAAAGCTATCTCAAGCAATCTTTCTCTCTGCCTCCTGGTCACTGAGATCCCTCCTCTCTCATCCTCGATGCCACCCTGGAACTCTGAAATTGTGAGGCAAATGAGCCCTTCCTCTCATAAACCACAACTGGAATGCCATCACAGGGGCACAAATGTCATGAAAGTGACAAACAAACACAGGCAATGTTTGCAAGTGTAAAGGTGTGTGAGGTTGGTTCCATCCGAAGCAGGCACAGCTGGCTTGAGATGTCTGTCCCTCTGACGCCCTGAGAAAGGGCAGTGATGCAAGTCAGATCTGGAACAAAAACCCCTGATGTTTGCAAGTGAGGTGCGGCTACAGAAAAGTGGGAGATGATGTTGGCAATATGGCTAACCCAAAACTCTGAATCAAGCTATGGGATTTAAAAAAGGGGTGAGTTTTCCCTATAAAACAGCTTACCATTTAGGTTTAAGGCTCTTAAGATCCAGGACCCAGGCTTGCCCCAGGCTTGCACCAACATACCATTGAAATCCTACTCTCTCTCTCTCTCTCTCTCTCTCTCTCTCTCTCTCTCTCTCTCTCTCTCTCTTCTCTTTCTCTCCCCAAAGTTTCAAACCCAAAACTGGCTCCGTTTCTTTGGGAAGTTCAGAGAGCAGAGCAGAGTCAAGCTTATTAACTACAGAGAGCTTGAGTGTTGCTCCCACAAATGTCAGCCCCCGGGGTGGCTGGTAAGAGTTTTGCCATGGGGAGTCTATGCAGCCCTAGCTGTGCAAGCAACCAAAACCTCCAGGCTTCCAGAAGCATTGCAGCCAGTGCTGCTCTTAATAGAATCACTTAACTTGTGGTCAGCCCTGAAGGGGAAGAGATCCTTAGTCACCCCCAGCACCTACCGTCCTTCTGCAAGGGGCCAGCACCTACTGTCCAGTTTTCTTTCATCCCATGCCCTCAGTGAGAGGACTCTGCGTGGTACTTTACATCTCTGGGAATTTGCACCAGAGGAGGCCAATATAAAGCCACAGGTTTCCCTTTGCCGTGTTATTTCATGACATAAAAGAAAGCACCCACCTAGGGAGGTAGGCTTTGAAGACCGCATGTTTCCCTGCATTAGCATGCCTTTGATGTGCACGGACCACAGAGGGAGGCATGGATCTAGACCAAGGTGGCAGCCTGTCCCTTCTGCTCTTCTCTGGCTCACTGCCCCTTTCTGCTTGGGAGCATATAGCCTCACAAACAGTGGACAGCCGGCAAACATCTGGGCCACATCTGGGTTGGCGAAACAGACAACTTCCTGAAGCACATCATCTGACAAGCCCAACAATCAAACCTTTGATATCACAAACACAAGATCGACATTGGCTCCTCCAGCCGGTACCAAGCTACCAGCCTTTCCAATGTCCTAGCATGGAAGTCCTGGGGAGATTCCAATTTCTTGGAGTTCACTGCCTCAGTAGTTTGATTCTTGGTGATTCTATTCACTAGAAATCATTCTAGAATTTTCAACCCATGGGACTGCATTTTCCAGAGGGCTGCAGTATCAGTCTGTTTCTCATGGTGTGATTTTCCTGACTGGCTGCCTCAGAACCCCCTCTTCTTATCCTACCAGCCTCAGTAGCAGAAAAGGCCCTTAGAGCTGGTGTGTGTGGTCCTGAGGCCATCAAAATGAAACAACCACAGCTCTAATCATCCAGCAGAAACGTTCCACAGAGACACTTCTGCCCTAACTTTTGGCTATCAAACTACTGAGGCAGTGAACTCCAAGAAATTGGAATTACCTCAGGACTTCTATTTTAGGACAACAAAAAGCCTGAAAGCTTGGTACCAGCCAGAGGAACCAGTTGGGACTTTGTCTCCAAGAGATTGACAGCTTGTCAGACAGCTTCCAGTTGAGACCAGCAGAGACCAGCTGAGACTGTGGTGGTAGGCAGGACCTCACTTTGACTATGACTACTTAGTTGTATAAACATCTTGCCCTCTGTTTTAACCCCAGGTTCCTTTTATGATCTGAAGATGAACTTGGAGGGAGATCCCTGGACCTCTTTCTTTGTTTCTCTTTCCAATGCATAAATCTCCTTCTTCTGTGTTTTACTATTATGTCACTAAGTCAGTCTGGGTAACAGCAGCAGGGGCAGGTGTGCCTAGTAGTTAGGGCTGCCAGCGCCCAGGCTCCCACCCTAAAAGTTCTGGTAGTGTAATCACTGCAGTGTTAGACAGCAGAACCTGGGCAGCCCCAAGAGTTCTCTGTCCTCTTCACCTGCTGGTTTAACAGCTTCCAGATAACCAAGGGAGATCACTGGACCCTGGCCCAAAAGCTTCCTGCACTGACCGGATTTTTGTCGGGTCATCTAGGGAGGAAGAGCCTCAATTAACAAAATGCTTCTCCAACAGCTAGGGCAGTAGCCAAGTCAGTGATGACTTTCTTGATTAATATTGTATTTGTTTGCCTTCTATTGTTGTGGAGGGAAAGGCCACAGCCCAGGGCAACTTGGAAAGAAGAAGATTTATTTGGCTGACATATCCCAAGTCACACAGTCCATTGAGGGAAGTCAAGGCAGGAACCTGGAGGCAGGAACTGAAGCAGAGGCCATGGAGGAATGCTGCTTATTGACTTGCTCCTCCTGACTTGCTCAGTTTGCTTTCTAATACACCCCAGGACCACCTGCCCAGGGACAGCACCACCCACAGGAGGCAGGGCCCTTTGATGTGAAGGAGTGGGAAGCTCTGAGATTTTGTAAAGTAGACAAAACGTCACATGTCTGGGAAACCCGAAAGTTACAAAATTCTCAAGAGCTCCTCCCTGCCTTAGGGTTTCTGCTGCTGTGAAGAGACCCTGTCACATGTCTGGGGCTGTGTAGAGGGCTGCGAGGTCCTGGGCCCTGGGAGGGCGCTGAGTCCCTTACCCTCAAAGAAAAACAAGTCCGGTTCTCCATTAAGAAAAACAAGTCCGTTCCTCCATCTGCCATTGAGGGTCCTTGAGAAAACAAGTTCCTGTTGGCCTGGCTGAAGAGACCCCCGCTGTCCCCACCAATTGGCAGCTATTTAAGTGTGGTGGGATTTCTCTTGTACCTGAGTGGAAGAAGATCTTGCTTTACCTTGGGACGCTGGCTCTCATTTCAGAGGTTTTGGTTTTGGTTTCAGTCCATTATCATCATGATGGGAAGCATGGCATCAAGAAGGCTGCTGCTGGAGGAGTAGAGAGTCCTACATCTTGATCCAAAGGCAGCCAGGAGAGGATCTCTTCCACCCTGGGCGGAGCTTAATCATATGGTCAAATCACACCCCTACAACAAGGCCACACATCCTAACAGTGCCACTTCCCATGAGCCCAGCATAGTCAAGCCACCACACACCCCGGTATTAGAAGCAGCGAAACAACTGCAGAGGAAGATTCTGACAGCCAAGCTGCAGAGAGATTCCCAGATGGTTGAGCTGCCTGCAAGTTGTGCAGAAACCTTCAGCAGCGGGGCTCTTGTGTGTTGTCACGTTGTCGAGGCAAGGCTTTCTCATGATGCAGCTGCTTTGAGCTGTACCCGACTCCTGAAAGTAACCCTCATCCATGAACTTCATTAAACAGAGCTGTTCCCATTCAGAGGAAGTATCTGTACCTGAGCCTGATTAATGGATTCCAGCAGTAGCCCCTCCTGGGTTCAAAGCCAAAGCTCTACACTGCTGGCAGGGACCTGTCCCTAGGTGGTCTGCTGTCAGTCACCTGTCTGATCCCCATCACTGCTCTGGGTATTAATCAGCTTGGG
Source organism: Rattus rattus (assembly GCF_011064425.1). Classification (NCBI taxonomy): domain Eukaryota; kingdom Metazoa; phylum Chordata; class Mammalia; order Rodentia; family Muridae; genus Rattus; species Rattus rattus. The sequence goes on along the minus strand of NC_046161.1, from coordinate 65,335,378 downwards.
GATTCTGGAGGCAAACTAGCCTCAGCTGCAGTCCTCGGACTATGGATAGCTTGGTGTGCAGCCTTTGATCTCTGTAAGCCTTGATTTCCACAATAAGGAAAGAAAAACGAAATCTATCTCTTGGGTTGCATTGTGGGCAGAGATGCAAACACCATCACATTTACATGGGGGTTCTTAGTAAATGGTGGCTTTGCTGTACCTCTCTGTACCCTTGGTCAAATGTCAGAAGTCCCTTCCAAGGGTCCCTTCATTCAGAAACTGGATGAAACATACAGAAACTATTCTGTACCAGGCATCATTATAAGTACTGGAAATACACAGGAAGGAAACAAAATCCTTGCCTTCCTGAAAACAGACCCCTAATAAAACTATAATAGTCAGGGCTGGAGAGGACTCAGTGGGTAAGAGCATTTGCTGTTCTTGCAAAGGAATAAATTTTGGTTCCCAATAACCACACTGGGTGGCTCATGATCACCTGTAACTATCTCCAGAAGATCTGACACCATCTTCTGGCCTCCATGAATTACCTGTACTCATGTACACACACACACACACACACACACACACACACACACACACACACACACTTTTTTTTTTTAAGGATAATAGTTTACTAGAGTTGTTACGACAACATATCACATACTGAGCAACTTAAACAACAGGCTCGTCTTGCTTCTCTGGAGTCTATAAGTGTAAGATAAGAGCCAAGGGTAGTCACAGTGAGAGCTATGGGGGGGGGGGGAGAGTCTGCCCTAGAGGCTCTTCCTTATCACCCAGGGCTAATGCAATGCTTAGCATGGTTTGCCTTGTGGCTTTATGCCTCTAACTCTGCCTTTTGCTTCACACGGTGTATCCCTTGTGTTAGGTCTATCTCTGTCTAAATGCCCCCACACCCTCACCACCTTTTATAAGGACAGTGACTGCACAGCATTAGGGCTTACCCTAAGAACCTCGTTTTAATTTATGAAGACACTGCTTCCTAATAAACTCACATTCTGCATGCTGTGGTTTGAGGTGAAATGTTCCCTGTGTGCTCATTGGTTCCCAGATTGTAGGATGGACAGTGATGGAACCTTTAGGAGGGGGAGGCCCACTGGAGAAGGTGGGCCATTCAGTGCATGGTCCTCTGCAAGAGCAGAGGACCCGAGTTCAGCTTCTATCATCCACATTGAATAGATCGTGCCTGCCTATAAGTCCATCTCCAGGAATCGCATGCTTTTCTATGACTTCAGTGGGCACTCACATACACATGTGCTTGCCCACACTCACACACACACATAAGTACATTCCCTGCACTCACACACACTCATGTGCATGCCCACACTCACACACATGTGCATACACACACTCACACATGTGCAAACACATGCTCATGTACATGTACATACCCACACTCACCCACACACATATGCATGCCTATGCACACACGAGTGTGCGTGTGTACCTACTACCCTTACCCCACCCACATACACATACATTTTAAAAAATAAAAGCAAATATCTTTCTTTTAAAAAGCTGTCTCTCCCCTGTCACTCACTTGTCTGCCATGTGGTGTTGTAGGCAAGGGAGAGCTGCACCCCCTGGCCTCTTGCCACCTATGGCAGGCAGGAGAGCTGGCCCAGAGGTCATGAGAGTAGGACAGTTGGTCTTATGCTTCACCAGCTGCAGTACTTGGGAGACTGTCCTCTGCACCTCATCCGGGCAGCCCAATAGGGCTGGCCTTGTTGGCGTGGGTGCTGGTGAGCCCGCCCCAAGGTCAGGAGAGAGGGAGAGCTGGCTCTGCCTCCTTGATGGGTGTAGCATTGGGTGAGATAGCCCCAGCAGTGCTGGAGGGCCCATCCTGGTATTGTGTTTGGGAGTGGGAGAGCTGGCAGACTGACCAGCTCAGCCACTGTCCAATGCCTGGATCCAGGGCTTTGAGTTGGCCCTCTCTCTAACATCTACTCCATCAGTGGACCGCTGGAGTAAACAAAGGGACTGGTCCTGCAGATCCAAAGCTGCAGGATCTCCATGATATCAGGCAACAACTGGATATCCATGAGGAGTCTCAGTGAGGATCCAGTATTGGTAGTGTAGCAGAAGCCAGAGGCCTCGAACCAGACCACTGTCTCATTGCAAGGAACACTCACAGGTAAAGAAGGGTGGACAAAAGGGTCTACTGAGGAGCACACTGTGACACACGATAGCTTCCACAACAAGAATCTTTTTCTTTAAGAAGGGAGGTTGCAAGGGCAAAGGGCAGCTATGAAGAGACAGGAGGACGAGTGGGGTTGGAGCACATGATGTGAAATTTAATAAAACATTAATTTTTTTTAAAAAGCAGTTGTTCTTCGATACCCTTCTCCATTTCCCTTTCTGCACTCTACAAAGTAAAGACCTCAATGGGGGCTTTCTCTCCCTCTTGGAATGAAGAGGACATGGTGCTCCCACAGGCGTGAAATCACAGCTCTAGCTCCTCTCTATGGTCTCCAGCTTGGTCACATGCCAGCATCAGTATACGTGGTCACATCCGGTACCTGTGGCCTGACCTCGGGCATAGACAAATGGTTTCACTCCGAGTCCCGAGGTTCCTCTTTTACACAGGCAGCTCCTATAAATGGAGAGAGCATCTCTTTGTGAAATTGACTATCTCCTGCAACTTAAGTTGGAAGAACATTTACTTATCTGGCCCCAGGGAATCGTAAACATCTTGCAGCATGTGTTCGCCACTGCTACTCACCACCATTCATTTTTACTATCAGAAATTACAAAAGGCTCCACCAGGATTCACCTCCAGTGAATCAAACCAATGGGCTCTGATTTCCTTGTCTCGGGCCTCAGAGGAATGGTACCATTGGTTCTGGTTGGTCCCCTTCAAATGCATAGCATCTCTTGATGGGGGAAAAAAGAGCAGAAAGCAGCCACTGGGAACAAGTTTCATTGAAAAACATTCGTAAATTCCCAAATGGAGGACAGTCAACTAATGAAAAGGATCCGTGTTTGCCAAGTGGAGGTGTTGGGGAGGGGTGGATAGACAGAGCACGGAAGAGTGTTGGGATACTGAATGACTGTGTGTGGTCCTGCAGTGGAGATCATATGTTATCACTAAAACTCAAGCAGTATGCAACCCTGAGAGTGAGCCCTGGTGTATACTGTGGACCTTGAGTGATGAGGGTGTGTCCATGTTGATTTTGTCAGTTCTAACAAATGTAGCCTTTTGTGTGAATTTTGAAGGAAGAAAAAAGGCTGTGTTGTGTGTGTGTGTGTGTGTGTGTGTGTGTGTGTGTGTGTGTGTGTGTGTCCATGAGGGTGCTCAAAGGGGTGCATGTGTATGTACTTGGAGACCAGAGGGCCAATCTTGTGTGCTGTCCATCTTGGGCTTTTTAAGACCGAACATTTCCCTAGCCTGGAACTCATCAAGTAATGTAGACTGGCTGCTCAGTGAACTTCAGAGATCAGCCTCTCTGCCTTCCCAATGCTTCGGGGATGTTTCATGTGGGTGATAAGCATCAAACTTGAGTCATTGGATGTGTGCCTGACTGAGCCACCTCCCCAGCCTGGACACTGTCTTTCAAGACTGGTAAAGCGAACAGCTGTCCCCCATCCCCTCACCCTGATCAGCTACAGATTCCATTCATTCTCATGGCCATCTGCCCATCTCCCCTGTCTCTCCCCACACCTGATCCTGAACCCCATCCCCATCCCCTCTCCTACCCAGTTCCCTCCCTCTTTCTGCCTCCTATGAATATTTTATTCTCCCTTCCAAGTGAGATTCAAGCATCCTTGCTTGGACCCTCCCTCTTGTTTAGCTTCGTTGGATCTGTAGTGTACAGCATGGGTATCCTGTACTTTATGGCTAATATCCACTCATAAGTGAGCACATACCATGCATGTCTTTTTGGGACTGGGTTACCTCACTTAGGATGGTACTCTCAAGTTCCAATTCATTTGCCTGTAAAATTCACAGCTGTTCTCTGAGAGGTTCTATCCAGTAGCTGACCCAGACACATGCAAGAGACCCACAGCCAAACACTGGATGGAACTTGGGGATTCTTATGGAAGAGTTGGGGAAAAGATTTCAGGTCCCAGAGGAGATAGGAATTCCATAGGAAGACCAACAGAGGCAACTGACCTGGACCCTAGGGGGCTCTTAGAGACTCAACCACCAGCCAAAGAGCATACACTGCTGGACCTAGGGCCCCCCTGCACATACATAGCAGATTGCAGCTCAGTCTTCATGTAAGTCCCAAACAACTGGAGCAGAGGCTCTCCCTAAAGGTGCTGCCTATCTGTGGAATAAGTTCTTCTAGCTGGGCTGCCTTGTCTGGCCCCAGTGGGCAAGGATGCACCTTGCCCTGCAAAGACTTGATGTACCAGGGTGAGGGAATACTGGGGGTGGGGGAGACTGTTGGAAGGCAGTGATTGGGATATAAGGAGAATAAGAAAAGTAGACAGCTGTACACAGAGTTTAGCAAGTCCCAAGATAAACACCCTCGCATGCTATCCATCTCTCAAGAGTAAGTAAGCCCACCCAGGTCCCAGAGCCACTTGTTCTAGGCCTCTTTAACCTCATCGGGATACTCACAGCACCACTCCTACAGGTCTGTCTGTCCTGACCCTGCCACTCACTGCTTTTTTCCCCTTTGTTACTCTGCCATCTGCTAATCGGGTCAGACATCTCTCAGAGACCTCACACGCATTGTGCTTCACTGACCACCGTCACCATGTCCCTTGTCTATCTCCACAGATGACCATGAAAATCGACAGAAACAAGCCTTTAGTCCTGTCCCAGCCCAGATACTGGTCCACGTCTCTGTGATCACTCAATAGATAAGGTCACCCTCACCCCTACCCTTCAACCTGCCCTGGTGTGCAGTCACTTAGCAGCCTCCCATACTGCCTTTCTGGTCAGCAGAATGTTGGCTTCATATCCAAGTCAAACCCCAGTAGTCAGATAGGTTTCTTACAGTGCTGGGACAAAGGAACTTTGCACATGCTAAGTAAGTGCTCTACCACTGAGTGAGACCCCTAACCTCCATCAACCAGAGTTGACTCCTCAGCACCTCTACTTGAGTCAACAAACTGTGAGAAATGATGTGATACAGTCCTGAGCCTTGACCATAGACCTGCTCTCAGCCCTCATAAGCCCAGAGTCCTTTAAGTATGTGTACCCACATCATAAATGCTAGGAAGGTGGTAATCTCTTCCAAGAGAGTGGGATGGAGGTTGTGCTGGTCCATGAAAATCAATTTCTAGAACAACTTTGGAGATTAGCCAACCCTGCCGGTATTGCTGTAGTAGAGGGAGGGGTGGAAGGGATGTTCCTTTCTCAGAGGTTGGGCTGCTTGAGGAAATCTCTCTACTCAAGATCCCTAGGAAGACAACTCTGTTCTTCCATAATTAAACAAGTGAGTGCATTTGGAGCTTTGCAGAATGTTCATTTCTTGAGGTTTGAGTGTGAAGTGTCACCTGCAGACTCATGGCTTTGAAACCTTAGTCTCCACATGACGGTGCTGCTTGGGAACTTTGTTAAAATTTTGGGTGATGGAACCTCACTAGAAGAAGGACAACACTGAGAGAGGCGGGTGGGGGACTCTAAGGCTTTACAGCCAACCCTACTTCCTGTTCAAGCTCTGCTTACTGACTCCAGATAGAATATGACCAGCAGGAAGCTTTCTGCTCCTATTGCCATGCCATCCCCACCATGGTGGACTCTGTTCCCTGAAACTGTGATCCAAAAGTAAACCCTTCCTCTCTTAAGTTGCTTATTGTCCAGGTATTTTGTCATAGAAACAAGAAAAATAACAATTAATAATATGTCATCTCCACCTCTCTCTAGATGAGGACACAGTCCTCCTGCTCTCATTGCTTTTCTACCTAACACTATCTTCATATGGACCAGGGGGAACCACTGGAATAGGTGATGGCAGGAAAGTGGAGATTGTTTATTTATTTAGTTGTCCAGAAAATACCAAAGTCTTGGGCTGTGTCTACTTCACACCTAAGAAGCCCTCTGACCCCTCATGCATCCAGCAGATTCCTGAGCTTGGCACTGACTTGCCCTTCGTTGTTTAGTCAATGGTCTATCTTCAAAGGAGAAGTCACAGATCTGTGTGAGTCGTTTGAACCCCACTTCAATTATCTGTTCTTTTTCTGAGTAAGCTTTCGTTTGTGGGAGAAGAAAAGCCTAGGCTTTCAAGTGGCCCAAGTGGGACCTTACCAAAGATTAGCTTTCTTCTGGAATGAAAACAGCACCTTCAACTTTCATAGTCTGTTTTGATAGCTAGTGCACTATTTCTGAGGTTGTCTACACATTCTTGTAGGTTAAGTAGGGAACAGAATCAGTTCCCCATTCAACAATTCAAGGTGGGGAGGAAAACTGGTACACCAAAATGAAGAAATTGGCATTTTCTCTTTTGATTATTCTAATTTGATTATTTCAAATTTACAAATAGTTGTAATGTGATGAGAGGAAATTAATTTTACTATAATTATTCATGTGTTAGGTACAAATTTAGAACAAATTTAGCTAATTTAAATACCTCATAATATTGTAAATTTGCCAGGTATATGAAGTATTAAAAAGGTAAATATATTAATTCATAACTGTAGTTAGAGATCTTTAGGGGCGGGCAATGACCAGGTTTGTAAATAGGACTAATTTTAATCAGTGCCCATGAGTTAATTGACGATCAATGAACATGTAAAAATATTACTTTTCCAACAAAAACCATGAGGTGTATAGATAGAAGCCTTGAATGTTAAGTTTAAATGCATAAAGACAGCTAGCCTCGCATGCATGAACTCAGTGTCCAATGAGAGGCATCAGAGACAGATGAGAGAGACAGAGATAGAGAGCTGTTTATCAATACTGTCTTCTCATGTCAGTAAACATCAACCTCTTTTTATATTATACAGAAAAACAGTGACAAAAATCTCAAAGTCAGTTTTGACTCCTGTCATTCACTCATGTCAACCCCAGGAAGAATCCAGCCCTGTCGTCACAGCCTCTCCTGCTGCCACTGACTAAGCTTGCATCCTATCTCTTGTATCATCACCTAATTGGTTCCCTCCTACCTCAGTCCAACTCAGCTAGTAGCTTACCATGTAGGGAGAACCAGGTCATGCTGCTTTTGCACTGGGAATACTCTAAGAAAAAGCTGGGGACCTCAGAGCAAGCCTGCTGGCCTTACTCTGTTGTCTTCTCACTACCCCAGCCTCAGGATCACTTTCCTCTAGCTGTTCATCACATGGACCCTCAGCAGTCTCTCACTGTACAGCAGCTCTGAAGACCTATTGGGTCAGTATGGCTTACTGTGGAGTAGCTGAATAACACCTCCACTCCCCTAAAGATGTCTACAACAGAATTTCCAGAACCTGTGAATATGTCAGTGCTAGTGTGGGAGAGAATTAAGTCAGCAAATAGAACTGAGGCAGAGTTGTGATCTGAGTTTTATCCTCCCCTAAACTAACATTTTTGAGTCCTCTTCTCCTATATTCAAAATCTCTCTCTCTCTCTCTCTCTCTCTCTCTCTGTGTCAGTATAAATTGTTCTCACTATTCCTTTTCCCTCCTGTCCTACACCATGACCTCTTGCCCTCCAGTTGGTTCCATTTCTTCTAGTCTCCTTTCTGCTTTCCTATTACACATATTCCATTTCCATCTCCATTTTATATCTTCCTCAACTCTCTTTCCTGATCTGCTCCCTGAGTCTGGCTTCTTTCACTTAACATAATGACTTCAGCAGATGCCATGAATTCAGTTTTCCTTCTGCTGAATGAAAAGCTATTCTGTACACATATCAAATTTACTTTACCCATTCCTGAGGTGATGGGCATTTAGACCTGTACCATCTCTTTTGTGAATACTGCACCTATAAATGCACGTGTCAATAAATGTGTCTCTGTGAAACACTGTCTCCTTCAGTCATGTGCCCTTAAGTGGTACAGATGGATTATAGGGAAGTTCTCTTTGTTTTTTAGGATCCTTCATATTGACTTCCATGGTGGTTGCACCAGTTGACATTGCCATCAGCAGTAAATAAGGGTCCTTTAACTCCACATTCCTGCCAATATTTGTTGTCATTGGCTTTCTACATGGCAGCCATTCTGATTGGGGTGAAATGGAACTTCAGTGCAGTTTTAATCTGTTTCCTGTCACAACAGCCAACTCCACTTGAACAGGGCTGGGGAAAGAGGCCTTGGGAGGCCTGACACACAAATCCTGGGGTTATCTGACTCCACAGAAGCCTGAGACTCAGCTCTGATGCAGCTGCTTCCTGAACTTGGAGAACAGGAAATACCTGGAACCATTAGTCATTTCCTAGGACTTATGTGCCTATTTTTATAGGGAAAGAATCCACCAGTTTTACCAGGCTGTAAAAGAACTCAATGACCACTTAAAGTTCATTGTCCAATGTGCTAGGATCAGACATTTGTCTATAATGTTCCATTATAATGCTCTATACATATCTTCTTGGCTATTCCTCTACAGAGCAAGGTTATGTGAATTTAATAAATTTATTATAATGACAATTCTCTCTTTTTGTTTTGTTTGTTGCTGTTGTTGCTACTGCAGCTGTTGTTGAGACAGAGTCTCACTATAGAGCCTTGCCTGACCTGAAAGTCTCTGCACAGACCAGGCTGGCCTTGAGATCACAGAGCTCTGCCTGCCTCTGCCCTTTCCTCTGCCTCTTCTGCCTCTGCCTCTTCCTCTGCCTCTGCCTCTGCCTCTCCCTCTGCCTCTGCCTCTGCCTCTGCCTCTGCCTCTGCCTCTGCCTCTTCCTCTGCCTCTGCCTCTGCCTCTGCCTCTGCCTCTGCCTCTGCCTCTGACTCTGACTCTGCCTCTGAATTATTGCTGATATTAAAGACTTGTGCCATTACACCTGGTTCAAAACTATAATTTTTTACTGATGAACATGATCAGGTCTTCAGTTTTTAAATAATTTTTAATTGATGCAACCCTGGTCTAAACTTTCTTGAATATCAGGGTCTTTTCCCCATTGCCAAAAATATCCCAATATATTCATGGAATGACATCTTCCCTTAAAATTTTAGTAACTTCAGTCTGGTCTCCCTACTAGAGAATATGATGTCTATTCTTGGTTATCAACTTGACTACCTCTAGAATTGACAATACCCCAAGTGGCTGGGCATATCTGAGAAGGATTTTTTCTTAATTAAATCATTTTAAGTAGGAAGATGCACCTTTAATCTGGATCTTTTGAGGTGGGAAGATCCACCACATCTTCTGCTGGCAACCTATAAAAAGGAAATGGATAAGGAGGTTTTTGCTTTTTGCTTGCTTGCTTTCACTATTAAGTCCATTTCTTCAGTGGCATTAGAACCTACTTCTTTGGGATTCTATTGTATACTGTCTTAGTCAGGGTTTATATTCCTGCACAAAACATCATGCCCAAGAAGCAAGTTGACAAGAAAAGGGATTTATTCAGCTTACACTTCCACATTGTTGTTCATTACCAAAAAAAAAAAGTCAGAACAGGAGGCAGGAGCTTATATAGAGGTCATGGATGGGTGCTGTTTACTGGATTGCTTCCCCTGGCTTGCTCAGCTTGCTTTCTTATAGTATCCAGGACTACCAGCCTATGGATAGCACCACCCACAATGGGCTGGACCCTCCCCCCTTGATCACTAATTGAGAAAATGACTTACAGCTGTGTCTCATGAAGGCATTTCCTCAAGGGAGGCTCCTTTCTCTGTGATAACTCCAGACTGTGTTAAGTTGACACACAAAACCAGCCAGTACATATACTAAAGACCAGTCTTGTGAACTGAACAACTATTAGATTCTTGGGTCTTCCATTGGTAGCTGGGCCACAGCCTTTAAGCCATTCTAATAAATCCTATATATGGGATTTATTATATATTTATTTATATATTTATATTATTAATAATATATATTATAAGTTTTTCCCCTAGATAGCCCTGACTAATACAGAGAATATGATCATTTTACTGAATGCTTTCATGGCCTTAAGAACATCATCATGAAAACCCCTTTTGCTTTTCTTCCTCAAGTGTAATCAGAATTTCTGCCCTCAAACCCCTTTGGTCTACTGAAAGCAAGAGATATAAATAAACAACAGTGAGACGTCCTAAGTACTTTTGTGGGTAGAAGACTGGGAGCAGCATGGTGCTTAAGGACAGGTCTTTAGAGCCTGGATCACACAAATTCCAATCCAGCCTTCATCATTGTTGAGCCTCACAACCTCCCACATATCGCAGTATTTCCTCAGCTACCATGGAAACAAAGGAAGTGTGGGTTTTGTATGGTTTTTATAAGGATGGAATGAGACAGAGTCTGGAAGGTGTTTTGACAACTCAGCACAGAGAGAACCCCCAAAGAGTTGGGGCACCCTCAGTCATCATGCAGTAGAATCACCAAGAACGCACTCAACACTAATGAGGTTGTGGGGGGCTTTTGTGGAGATGATACAAGGTAAATCCTTTCCCAATATAAAATCTGAGAGTGGGTGCTCCTGGGAGAGGAAGTGGATAGCCAAAGTATTGTGAATGAAAGCTCCCAGGGAGAAGCCCAGTCTTCCCACACAACCTTACTCAAGACCAACTTACTAATTAGATGTCAATGATCCTGAAGAAGTTGCAATGTTACAATTTATCTTGAACTATCTTTCAACCCCTTAGTAGTCAATTCTTGCCCACCTACATATCTGAGCTAACTACCTTATGACTAACAGATAAAACTCTTTTAAAAATTATTTTATTTTATGTGTATGTTTGGGGATGAGTGCATGTATGTATCAAGGGCCATCTAGAAAAGCTAAGCCTAGCAGGTGATTTTCTTGAGATAGTTTCACTGTGAAACTGTGATGAATGAGCCCTTGGAGGCAGGACCCCCGAGACAACATCTCAGTGTAGCATGCAGATTTTACTACCCAGTGTAAACTCTGGGTGGGCAGCTCTGCTAGCTCCTGCCTGGTTCCCTTGGATCTTCAGATGAAACACACACACACACACACACACACACACACACACACACACACACACAGTTTATTTTTAACATGTCTTTTTAGCTCAGTGGCTGGACACTTCTAAGCCTCCTGTGGCTAACATGCTCTTACCTTCACTCCCAGCTCAGTATCTTTAAATCTGCCATCAACTTAGTTGCGCAGTTACCTTTAGTCCTAGCTCAGTATTCCAAATCTTCTCTCAATTTAGTTACATTTCTGATCTCCCACCTGCCATCCAAGGCCCAGTTAGAACCACCCCTACATCTCAGGATTGATTCTTGCTATTGATATGCCTTTCCTGTCATTATTAAATTAATATAACAATCCCTGGACATTGGCCCATCATATTGGGCAGATTTTCTGCAAATCAATAAAGACGTACTGCCTTACAATGATGCTATATAGACAAATAGATGATTTCTTAATTCCTAATGAAGAATCTATAAGAATTCCTAAATTTACACTAATAATTATTAAGACCTTTATAATAAAGGCTGCAATTAAGGGCCTCTAATATGAAAACTGCAATTAGAATTCTGTCAGTATTTACATGTCACAAGTTAATTGCACTGAAGTAGAAAGCAGGCATTGATACAGATTTACAACTTAGGAATACATTCCGTTAGGCCGTAAAACCATTAACTTAAGATCAGAAAAGAAACTAACAATTTATTGTAAGTGCAAAGACAGAAGATAAAATATCGACTGGGTCTGTCTATACAAAACTTCAATATTAATTTGTCTCTTGGCATATAGTGATAACTCAGACATAAGAATTATAGTTTTAAACTCTGAAAGAACGCATGGAGTTAGTGACAGTGAATGTCTAGTTAGATAACTACTCTCAATGAAAACACATGTAAACATCTTTTTGTAACTTCTTGCTCAATTTATGATTCAAATTTATGTTTGAATTTGTGAACTTTTGGAACATCATGTATTCTATTCTCCTGAAAAGGTTAAATGCCTAGGAGCGATGACATTAGGCAGGCAGAAGGAGAATGGGATAGAAGCATTACAGATACGAGAAGCTGAGCAGGTGAGAAGGAACAAAATAAAGGAGATGTCAGAGGAAAACAGAAGAGAAGCAGAGTAGAAGCAATGCAGAAGCAGCAGAACGGGCTGAGGAGGAAAGAGATGAGACTGAGAAGAAAGCAGAAAGCAGCAGGCAGGCTTTTCTTACAGTGAGACATTTTTTTTTTAAATTCATTTAGTAATAAAAGGGTAGAAGCTTTTTCTTCCTCTAGCAATAGAAGTTGAAGCTTAGTTTTCATCCAGATAGAAAAATAAGTTCTTTCTGTGCTGGTGCTTGCTCTGCAGAGCTTACCTGTGAGGGTATTTGTTTGATCCATCATAAATATATGCGTATGTAAGTCTAGGGGTGTGTGTGTGTGTGTGTGTGTGTGTGTGTGTGTGTGTGTGTGTGTAAAGTATGAGACGAGTAGTCAGGCCTAACAACAATGTATGAAGAATGTATGAATATGTGTGTATGAATGAGTGTATGAATGTATGTGTTTATGCATATTTGCTTGTGTAAAAGAATTTCCTTTTGTGATTGAGCATGACTCTTTCCTCCTGCTCCAAACCTCCTTCCCTGTGTGGACAGCAAGAGATGAGGCTTCTAGGCAATAGAGAAAGAAGTCTTAGCAACAAATCCCCCACTGAATCCCCTGCTGTTTAAAAACTGGGTATCTATTCACCAGAGATTGGCAGTTCCTGGCCTCAGAGTAACTTGGAGTTAAGACAAAATTATCAGGCACAGAGAATTATAAAATAAGTAAGAATTGAGTTTTCTAGTGCTTATTAAGCAGAGAATTATAAAAGTAATCAAGAGTTAAGTTTTGTAGCACCAATCAAGCACAGAGATTTATAAAACTAGTAACAGTAAATAAGAAAGAGTTAAGTCCTCAGTGCTTAATGAAGCACAGATCAATAAGAAAAAGTTAAGTTTTTATCCCAGAACAGTAAGAAAGAGTTGAGCAGTAAAATGAAGCATGATGTATTATAAAGAAAAAAAGCCAGTGGTTTTCAGCCAAGGAATAAGCAAGAAAGTTTCAAAATTTCAGAAACCATCAGTTTCAGCATCCAGCATAATCAGAGGGCTAAAAGATCAGAGATCATCAATGTTTTGATCTGCGTTCATCCGACATCTATGCCCACTTCGGCTTCTTCCTCTAAAGCTGTGTGAAGGCACCGCACATGTATGTACACTGTATGTATGTAAATGCTCCTGGGGGTCAGAAGAGGGTGTCAGAACCCCTGGAACTTGAGTTCACTCCGTTGTGAGCTGTGAGATCTGGGTGATTCCTGGAAATGAACACTGGGTCCTCTGGGGGGAAAAAACAAAGACAGTGCTTAAACCACTGAGCTATTTCCCCAATTCCCTGAAAAAAAACTTTTTACAATGTATTAACTTATCTTTAGGTTGTACCAGCCAAAGACTAAAAGTGTCATTATATGGCATCCAAGACCTATAGCAGAGATCTCCCACTTTGCTTTAACCTGCCTACCAATTCAAACAGATTCCACTATCTGCACTATGCCTTGATGTAGGACTTTCTTTGTTCTGATATTATAAACCTGCACCAAATTGTCATCACTTGGATGGAGTTGAGGTGACCTAAATCTGTGTTTCTGGCCCATGGTCACTCATATCGGCCTCAGCAGAAGCACTCTTTTATCTCCTTTGAAGTGAGTGCTGTGTTTTTGTGTCAACAGTGTCTCTAGGCTGATGGAAGCCAGTGAGAATTTTTGGTAGCAGCATTCTGGTGGTAGAGGAGGGGTTTGGTAGAATCTTGGGTAGCCATTACCTAATGGGTTGGGTCTAACTCTAAAGGCAGGGAGATGAGTTAATGGTGATATAATGACCATGGCGGCATGGAGGAAGGGTCGGGGAAGAAAGGAAGCAATGGCTTCACAGAGTTGACGACTCACTTGATAAAGCTAGGAGATAGTGATAGAAAGGAATTATTTGTTGCTAGGATCTCCCAGGCTCCTTTCTCAAGGCTGGCTACATTCTCACCAGGTACTGCCCTGCAGCTGGTAAAGATGTAAGATTATACTTAATGAAGGGCTTCCTGCACTGATGGATCTTCAATAGACTCCTAGATTAAGAGAAAAAGTAAAGTCCACCTCAAACTCAGGGGGGAAGACAAAGATATCTGGCAAGAGCAAAGACCCACCCCTGGGTGCCAGGACTCTGCCTACCCAAGTCTGGTAAATATTTGTCAGGTATAATTGAACTTAGTGTCTGGCCCAGAAGTAAAGAAAGAGAAAACCTAATATATCATAAATCTAGACATCCCCCAGTCCCAGCTTGTTCCTGTCCCCTCCCTCTAAGACTCCAGAAGAATTACTCTGGTTGCAACAAATTCATTGCCTGTACCCGTCATGCACGATAGGCTCGTTAGATGCTAGGTGGTTTATTTTGCTTGCAAACCTAAGACAACAGAACACAAAATGTTGAACATTATACATTTAAATCAACGTTTCCCTGTTATCATGGGCTCCAGCATTTGTAGTGCCACATACACGAATCTTCAAATATCTGAACATTGTTCCTCTGAGTACAACCATCCTTCAGAATTCAAATAAGGCTTTCGTTCTAGAATTTTTGGGGGAATGCTTAATGCTGAATCCTGAGATTTGCTTAAATAAGCAAAATAATGTTTTCTGCAGGGATGTCAGCCACCTGAGCACTGGGAAGGTTAAAGCTGTTGTTGAAGAGGCACCCCTCTCTGCCACAGCCCATCTCTTGAACCCAGCAGAGACAGGTCTGTGGCACCCAGGGAACTAAATGTTCAAGCATTTTACAGTGTTAGTCTCAGCAGCTACTCTTTTTCAGATGTACACACTTAGGCCAGATTCTAGAATGGCTTACAAGGAATTACTTAAAAACCAATCAAGGTTTATAATAATGATGTCTGCACACCTGTGACTATAACGGGCACCTGCAGCCTAGGTGCCCATTGGTGGATGAATGGATAAGAAAATTGGTATGAATATAATTCAACCATAAAGAAGAGCAAAATCATATTGTCTGAAGATAAATGGATGTCAGTGTGTTAAGAGAAATAGCTAGACTTGGGGTTAGGGATTTAGCTCAGTGGTAGAGCACTTGCCTAGCAAGCACAAGGCCCTAGGTTCGGTCCTCAGCTCCAGAAAAAAAAAGGAAAAAAAATAGCTGAACTTGAGAAATGAAGTATTAAGTGTTTTCTCTCATTTGTAGAATCCCCAGGAAGGGGAGGTATCAAAAAAGACAGACCAGAAGGAAAAGACCAGAGTCAAGGGAGAAGAGATGAGAGAGCAATGGGTAATAAATATGATGACAATATTTTATAAGAATATATGAAAATATCACAGTGATGTAATGTATAAATATGCATGACAAAAATGTATAAAATATATGTGTAGATATGGATTAGTATGTATATATGTGTCTATATATATAATATTCAGTTAATACCCACAAGTAAAAAAATGTATAAATCAGAATATATGTGTGTCTATCTGTGTATATATATAAATA
This sequence comes from Rattus rattus, assembly GCF_011064425.1. NCBI lineage: Eukaryota > Metazoa > Chordata > Mammalia > Rodentia > Muridae > Rattus > Rattus rattus. The sequence goes on along the minus strand of NC_046161.1, from coordinate 65,319,881 downwards.
TGTGTGTATACATACACACACATAATTAAAAATGAAACAAATATTCAAAAAGAGTTAGTCTCATAGATGTACTGATGACCAGTCTGGCTGGCCTTTTCTTTATCCTCCTCATGCAGGATGCCATGGGTGTGTCAAGCCGCCTTCACACATTGCTTTGGGGATATACTACAGCTATCCCACACTCCCCTCTCCTGTACTCTCTGCCTTCCTGGGGTGCTGCCGTTGGAACTCCACAAACTGCTTCTCCAGACCTGGTTCAGCCAGGGTTGCTCAGTGCCCTGTACAATGAGAAAGGGTGAGTTTTCATAGGAAGCCTTTCAGCAGTACAGACAATGAGCCCTAGCAACTCCCACATTTCAGCATGATTTACTGCAAGCAATGGATTTTAGGGTCCATCATTTCTTTATTTCTGGATAATTCCTCTGGATAATAAGAGTGTCTGGTTCATAGGAGAAAAAGCAGACGATGTCTGAAAGCACATTAGCCAAGCATCAGGCAGAAAATGAACACACAAAGTATCATCATCATCATCATCATCATCATCATCACCACATCATCATCACCATCATCATCACCATCACCAACACCACCATCATCACCATCACCAACACCACCATCATCACCACCACCATTATCACCATTACCACCACCACCATCATCATCATCTCTCCACTTGATCTTCAACTCTTCACCTATAAAATAAGGATTTGGATTCCAACACCCTCTGCCCACTCCCCATCCAACACTACTCTAACTCATTAGAACCGAAGTGCATGCTTTCAACTTTATGGCATCTTTACTACACAAACGCCAATGGGACTGAAGGGCTGGGTCGATTTTGACTTTGGCCTTGAGATCACAGGCAGTCAGAGCAGCCAGTTCTAGGTGATGACAGTAGTACAGCCCCCAGCCCAGTTCTTCCCCTACTGGACTCTGTCTTGCCTCCTGTTACAGCTCAGCTAATATTGACTCTCAGACTCGGTTCACACTGAACTAGTATTGACTGTCACCTGTGTCCAGGACTGGTTTTTATTGCATTTATCCATCCACCCGCAAACAGCTTACTGAAGAAGTCAGCATACAAAGTAGCCCCTCGACTCCCTGCAGACTTTAGAATGTTCTCAGGAATGCAAACTTCTTAAAGAATGGAACAAATCCTTCAATGAAGAGCTGCCAACTTTCATTGGACACCGATGTTGAAGAACTAAGAGGAGGATCTTCAGAAGCGCCTGCCTCCAGGGGCATCTGCCGTCCATGATCAGCCGCCTGTGGTCAGTTGCCTGGGGTCAGTCGCCTGGGGCTCCCGATGCACGAATCATCTCAGTAATAAAACGGGGAGAAGACAGAACGACTGTGTCTCCAATCCTCACACTCCTAGGATCTGCTATTAAATACATCCAGGGCAACAACAGATTATGAATTTGTTCGGAGAACCATTTAATTCTCGAACATTCTCAAGGACTCAAGTGGGATATGGAAGTGGAATTGGACGGAAGATTTGTTGCTAGCCAGAGTAAGTCTGAAGAGAAAGCCGAGACACATGGCTGATTCTCCTCCCTTAGTGAACCTTTTCCTACTTGAAAAGGAATAATTTCTCATGAATCGCACTTATCTGGGACAAAGGACAAAGAGGATGTACTTTCTCTTCCCTATCAAACACCTCCTCCAGGGGGAGATCCACCTCTTTTTCTAATAAAGTTGCCTTCAGTTTCTCTATGGCTTAATCTCCAGCCAAACAAAAGACAAAATGAAACGGAAAGATCAGACTGCTGAACGTGTATGCTTCCCAGTTTAGAATCAAATTGTTTACAACTGGGTCATGACTCCCAAGTAGACAGTGATCCCTGGGAGCAGCCAGGCCTCAGAAACGGGAACCTTCCACATACCTAGAGCTGTGTTTCTCCACCAGGGCAACTTTGGCCTCCAGAAGACATTGACGGCACCTGGAATGGTGATTGTCACAAGTGTCCTGCGGTAGGTACTGGTGGCATAAAGTGGATGGACGCCAAGATGCTGATCAATATCCACAACTCACAGAACACCCCCACTGTGTAGAATGAGGGTTGCAGTTTGGATGTGAAAGGCCCCCCTGAAAAACATCTTAGTTCTAAGTTGGTGGAGTGGATCATTGAGACACAACTGGACCATGATGGCTCTGCTCCAATCAATAGCTTAATCAATAACAGGACTGTAATTTTGTGTCATTGTTGAGAAGCAATGGAAACTTTGCAGGGAGGGTCTGCTTGGAGGCAATGGGTCACTGGAATATCCTGAATATTCCCCCTGCCCTCCTCACTACTATCAATTGGACACCTCTGTCTCCCATCAACCATCTACAATGATGTTCCGCTTCACCACATATCCAGAAACTATAGATCCAATAGTTGACAATGGACCATAATCTCTGCAGCCATGAGCCAGAACGCTGATATTCCCTCCTAATACTGCCATGAGTTTCCACACATGGCCCTTTGTGAGGAACGTTTATCCCAGCCGAGCATCCACCAGTTATCTCCTTGTCTCCTCAGTGGGCAAGGGCATTTACTGAAAAACCCTGGGCAGCTTGAAGTCAGAGAAGAAACGGGCGCTCATGGTTTTCATCAAATATCCAAAAGGCTACAGAACAAAGCATTAGGAAGATGGCCCAGTGAATAAAGAGTGGGTTAAGAAAGCATGAAGAGTTCAGATTCCCAACCCACACAATAGTACATGTCTAGAACCCCAATGGGTGAGATAGGAGGTAGAGCTAAGGAAAGCTACAGAAGCTTGAGGCCCAGCTAGCTTGGTAGATATAGGAAGCATGGGCGTGCGCATGCACGCACACACATATACATACGCACACACATGCATATGCGCACACACAGCATGAGACAATACCTAAGACCTATTATGGTAGAACCTATCTGTTTGGGGCTTAATCCCAGGTGGCCTGCATGGAGACAGGAGCCTAAGAGTTACCACATTACATAACTGTATATGATCAATGTGCCTGACAGTTCTACAAGTTCAATAATAATGATGATGATAACTATCTATAACTTTCCATACGAGGAAGATGAGAGCCAACCAAATTCAAATATCAGCGACTGGTAGAAGCAGGAAACCAATCCACAGCCTGAACTGAGATCCCATCCCCCTACCGCACTGAAAACTCAGGCTTCTCCACGGGTTTGCTTTTGGTCAGGTATATTTATAATCATGCTGATGCCAGCCTAGAGTGTTTCAGAATGTTCTGTGGATACACAGGGGTGACAGAGATCCTTCCCTGTGTCCCCAGGGGGAAATGCCATGCGGTCAAGAGTCAGTCTGTACCTGTGTGATACACTCCCAGTGCACAAGGGTCCAGGGCCATTCATGGCTATCATGTCTAAATGGTGTGCTTGTTCTAAATTTGCTCTGCATGTGTGCCTTTCAAGAATAGCTCTTTTTAGCTGATAAACCCCTGTTTTCAAATGTAAATGTGCTTTGAAATAAATCTGCTCAATCACTTCTCCCTCAAAAAATCGTAGGCTAGCTGAATTACTCCAGAGAAATCCATAGTGGCGCACAGAATGTGCAGGCTTGAGCCTGGGGTGCTTTTCATCTCGAGGGTGACTAAGGGCTTGCATAAGCTTATAACCTGACTTAAAGTTTGGATCCCTGTGCAGCTTGGAAAGGGCACCGAGAAAGCCAGCCAAGCCCAGGAAATGTAAATGCCTCCACGCTGGCCTACCTACCAATCATGCAAACAGTCTGATTTAAAATTGCCATAATTCATTTCAACTTCACCACCTTTACTTTCATGACAGTGAGCTGAAAGGAGAAAAAAAGAAAAACAAAAAACCTCTGTTATCAAAAAAAACGAGAGATGGCTCCTCTCTGACAAACGCTCATGCAGTCTTGTGTGATGCATCTGAGAGTTCTGCTGTTCCGTGAAACTCAGCCACTCTCTGACAACAGGCAGGCAATTACTAACGTGTCTGAACCAATGGCAGCCAGCCTTGAATCTTGGGTGTCCAACTTTGTGACTTGGAGGCGACATTTTCTATTCTAAGTGTCTCTGAGGGGATGAAGAGATGATGCAGTGCTTGAGAGTTCTTCCTGCTCTTCCAGACGACCCCAAGTTCACTTCCCACCACCCACATGGAGCAAAACTCACAACCAGAACCAAATATACTGGCATGTTAGGGGGGTCCAACACCGGCTTCCGGCATGTTGGGAGAGACCTTTGTGCTCTGTGTATTCAGATGCTGTGCTGGAGATCCGGTTGCAGTCAGGATGTTGGCAATGTCAAGCATCTCCTGTCTCAATGGTGTGTAAAATTTGTTTTCCATCACCTCTAATTGGTTAATAAAGAGATGGCCAGCCTGTAGTTGGGCAGGAGAGGATAAGGTGGGACTTTTGTGTGTGGAGCAGGGGAGTGGGGACAGGATATTGACCATATGCATTCACCGTGAGCAGAGTCACGGGCAGAGTCGCCAGCAGAGTCGCCCTGAGGACACCAATGGATCAGAAGCAGCCAGGGCAAGACAAGGACAACAAGTAATGGGTCACGTGACCTGGAAATAGGCAGTCATGGAAGGTTAGAAAACGAGAGTATCTGCCTAATTACAGCGCTTAAAACTTGCTAATAAAAATAAGGTCTCTGTGTTGTTTATTTGGGAGGTAAAGGGGGCGATGGAAAAGCCCCCCAAATTACTTTTACACTGGCCTTAACACTGCACTCACCTGCACATACACTCATAAGCAAAGAGAAACAAAACTTTAAGCTAATTTTGCTTGGTCTCGCTCATTTTCTATGACTCAGACAATCGTCTGAGATCTTAAGTATGTGCCAAGGAGAGTACAGCAGATTTAATCCAAAGCACGGAGTGCTGTAAAGATGTTTAAGATGAAGAAAAGGCACTGTAGAAGTTATTCATTATGTAATATGGAGCACAAAATGTTGTTTATTCTCAAAAACCGTGTAAGCCTTGGCACTGGGGAAAGCTGGAAGAAAAAAAGAGACAAAGAAAGCAGTTACATCATGGACGGGTGGAGTTGACATGTATTTTGATTTCCACTAATTAGCTATCTGTCTGATGTTTTTAAACTCTACATTTAAGGAGCCATTTCTTCACGGCCTATGGAAGAGCTGTTTGCTAGCCCACCATCTATTTTCTCAGCTTCCCCATGGCTGTTAGCCAGGTTGATACCGTTGTTATTTATAGATGGTGTCATCTTCCAGAACTCAATATTGTTTCCAAGATTGTCACAAGCTTATCTTCCAGGAGTCAAACCCTACAACCACCGCCACAGAATTCAAGTTTGGTCTGGCTCCAATGTTGGCTGAGAAAGAATAGGTGTGGCTGGTAGTGGTGGTGCCTGCCTTTGATCCTGCACTTGGGAGGCAGAGGCAGGTATACCACTAAGTTCAAGACAGAGTGAGTTCCAGGACAGCCCAGGGCTGAGAAACCCTGTCTTGAAAACAAAACAGGGGTTGGGGATTTAGCTCAGCGGTAGAGCGCTTGCCTAGCAAGCGCAAGGCCCTGGGTTCGATCCCCAGCTCCGGAAAAAAAAAAGAAAGAAAGAAAACAAAACAAACAAAACCACAGGAGTTATACACAAAAGACCAAAGCCCTGCAGGAGAGAGTTTGCTCCATTCCTCCTTGCATATAGATTGGAAGTGTCTGTTTCTGAATGAAATCCCTTCACCTCCCTCCCTGATCCACATCTGACTGATGTCCCAGAACAGCCTCCCCTGCACCATGTCAAGATTTGATTGGAACATGACCTGCAGGGGCTGGTCAGGGACCCTTCCCCTGGAACTTTGAGACTAAGGTAATTTCTCTCCAGATGGCAAAATCCCAAACATGTCAGGCATGTGCTTCAGAATAAAGAGTTCATTTTCTTCATCCATGTGGACCATAAAAACAAAGAAAGCTCCAATGGGGAATCAGTAAGAACAGAATGAGCCCTGATGCCTTCTTGCTCCCTCAGTCGGCCTCTGCCTACAGGACTGCTGGCTCCTGACCCTGGGCCCTACCACAGCCTAACTACTTAAACTCAAACTAAGGCATATCGACTTCTGTCTTTGTACATTCAAAAGCATCCTTACTGATAATGTTCTTCCCTCGGCTACACTTCCGCCATGCCATAACAGTGGGGTGTGTGTGTGTGTGTGTGTGTGTGTGTGTGTGTGTGTGTGTGTGTTGGGGTCAAAGGTCAATCTCCACCATCATTCCTCAGATGCTGCCCACGTTGGTTTTATTGAGACGGGGTCTCCTCTTGGCCTGGAACTTGCTGATGAGGCTAGTCAGGCTGGCCCCAAATATCCACCCGTATAGACCCCTCCCCCAGACGGCACAGAAGCACGTGCCATCACACCAACTTATTTTTTTAATATGGGCTGTGAAGAGCTGCCTGTGAAGCGAGCACAGGACTGACAGGACTGTTTTCCCGGGCCCGCAACACACAGTATGTGACCTTTCCCTCCCAGAACCTTGCCTTCCCTCCCCTACTGCATTTCAGCCCTACCAACCCTACCTGGTAGTGCCCATGCTGTCTTACTAGGCAACACCCTTGCCTCTGAGCTTTGCCGAGCGACCCGTTCACTCTGCCTGAAATGCCAGCCTGCCCACTCAACTCCCTCCCAGTCTCCACATGCAAGGGAGAAAATCTTGGCTGCAGAAGCCTGCTTGTTCCACCACCCACCCCTCCAACAGCTCTGCACACATACACCTCACACCCCTACCCAGCTTTAGCTGTGGCCTTGCATTTGATTAAAGCACTCCAAGTGCCTGGGCCGCTGGGAACTCTAATCCACAGTAGCCAGAACTGTCTGAGGGTTTTCCACCCTCCTGGGAAGCTGGAGGAGCCAGGCTTCGCTGCTGCAGCCTGAGAGGATGCTGCTCTCATTAGGCCTGGCTGCATTCGTTATTTATAAGGATTTCCTGAGCGTCCAGGGCAAAGGCAGGCTGTGCCCAGCATCCCCTTGCTTAATGAGGAATAGCTGCAACAGGGGGGAAAGTACAGTGGGGGACTTTCTGCCTTAGAGGGGACAGCAGGTACAAGAAAAGAGCTTTTCTGACATGCCTGGAAAAAGGAGTAACTCCCTCCCTGAACACCAAAGGTTTTCTGAAGAGCAGCAGATGGGCGTGTTTCAATTCCCTACCTGGCTAAAAGGAACAAAAAGGAACAGCAAATACAACTGGTTTACAGTACACAGAGCTCACAAAAGCCATCTAACTTACGTGGTAGTGGTATATTTTTTTATATAAAGACTGTATTTTGTTTTTAATTGTGGGGTGTGTGTGTGTGTGTGTGTGTGTGTGTGTGTGTGTTAGTGTGCACACACACAAGTGTTATGGTATTATGCCATGGAGGCCAGAAGAAGGTGTCACAGTCCCTGAAGCGGGAGTTACGGGAGGTTGGAAGCTGACAAATACTGAGTTACTGAGTGCTGGGAAACACACTCAGGTCTTCTGGAAGAGCAGTGAGAACTCGGACCTGCTGGATCATCTCGCCAGCTTCTTAAGCGATATTACTCTCTTTAACTTATAGCTAAACAAACTGCTGTCCAGAGGTGCTGAGGTTACACAAGGCCAAGGTGGGACTCTGAGGACAGGGCTACTTTGCCTGGTTACTGAGCAATAATTCTCAACGTGTGTCCTGTGTCTATCAGGTGGGCCTGCCCAGCCTCACTAAGCCACTCTAGTGAAGGCCTCAGTGAGCTGAGCGTTAGGAGGTCTCCAGGTGACCCTAAATCACACTCCGAAGCCCACCTCTCAGTGTGAGTCTCCATCTACGACATGAGGGCACATGTGTCAAGAGGGATTCTTTACTGTAAAATGCCAATGTTTGGCTGTTGCAGTAAATATTTAAAAGTCTCTGAACCTTTTATCCCATGCTAGCCCGGCACTCGTAGGGCCACATGGCACTGTGGGGTATCTTTATCTCCGTGGCTCCATGCTGCCCTCAAGTACTCTCTGACCCAGTCGGTCCGTGGGTAGTTCCAGCGTGCACCTTGCCACGCTGGTCCCTGGAGTTAGTTCTGGCACCCATGGGGCCATATGGAACTAACCATAGAGTTTATCTCTGGTTAGTGTCTCTCCCAGCGGCTCTCTGCTAGCCGGGAACTCTCTGGTTCTAGCTACCTGGTAAAATCAGGGTTCTAGAAGTCCAGCATGGGCTGGCCTATCGCGGCTCCCTGCCACAGACTCTGCCCACACTCCCACCTCCTGGTAGTTAAAGTATAAACTCCCAACTACCCAGTGAAATTATGACTCAATAAGCTGTATTTATCAATCAGATTTATATGTTTAATTCTCGATCCAAGACATCCACACAATAAACTCACAATTGATAAAGATATAAACCGCCCACCTAGGTAAGATAAATTGACCTATAGAAATCCATCCCTTAAGAAATATTCCTAACAACCTGTATCTATGTAGAGATGCATGTTGATGGGTCGTTTGTATCTGCCTCCATGTTGTCTCTCCCTTTTCTTCTGCTTCTTCCTCCCCTTCTAAAACCTCTGTTCCCACCTCCCTTCCTTCTCGTCCAATGACAGGCATCATTTTATCTTGTGTCTGCCTTCACCTGCATAACATCAACCTGAATTTGGCTTTTGAAACTTTACTCCTATTCGAAACCTGAGGAAAGAGAATTAAACAGGAGGAGAGGCTGGGAGTGTTATTAGTAATTTTAATTCCATAGGAAGGAAGAGAAAAATATCCAAAGAGGTCTTTAGATTTAGAAACTTACATGACTTTTTTTTTTTAAAAACCACCCTATTTTTATTTTACATGTATAAGGGTTTACATTCATGAGTTTATGTGCACCTTATGCATGAGTTTGTGGGGAGGCCAGAAGAGGGTGACAGAACCGCTGAACTGGAGTTATAGATGGTGGTGAGCTATAATGTGGATGTTGGGAACCAAACTGGTTCTCTGCTAGAGCAGCCAGTGCCCTTAACCACTGAGCCACCTCTCCCCAGTCCCTTATGCTCCATTTTAACAAAAGGTGATAAATTTCACAAAAGCAACTAGACAAAGGAGGTTTGAGCTTTTAGGAGTTGTCTTGGTTAGGGTTTTACTGCTGTGAAAAGGCACCACAACCAAAGCAATTCTTATAAGGGACATTTAATTGGGTAGGTCCTGGCTTACAGTTTCAGAAGTTCAGTTCATTATCATAATGACAGAAAGCTTGGCAGTGTCCAGGCAGGCATGGTGTTGGAGGACCTGAGAGTTCTACATCTTCATCTGACTACAGCCAGGAGAAGCTGACTCTGCTGTACCGGGCAGAGCTTCAAAACTTACCCCTACAGTGACACACTTCCTCCAACAAGGCCACACCTCCTAACAGTACCACTCCCCATGGGCCAAGCATATTCAAATCACCACATTAGGGATAAGTTGTAGGGATGTGAGTAGGAAAAGCATGGGCAGATCACTGGAGGGTGACAGTTGTCATAATAAGGTCTGGTCATGCTGACTTATCACAATCAGCTCCCATTTCTGTCTGTTTATAATTAAAAAATCGTTTAATATGTGTGCAAGTGTGCAAGTGTGCATGTGTGCATGTGTGCATGTGTGCATGTGGACGGCAGAGGACAACCAGGGGAAGTTGATTCTCTCCTTCTGCTGTGTAGGTCCTGGGGAATCAAAATCAGATCTTCACGTTTGGTTGCAAGTGCCTTTATCCACTGAGCCATCTCACTGACTCCTCTCTACCCTTTAGTGATAAGTCTTGCCATTCTTGTACTTTTTGTTCATGGCTGTGAGGAGAGCCGGGGATGTTCTACCCTTGGGCAAATAAACGAAGAGACATGGACTATTCTGAATGCCCCCATCAGATGGGAAGTGACCAACATGTCTCATAAAGGACCAGTTCTGCAAGTGTCAGTCAGTCCTGCTGTTGCTGAGGGTGGTTAGAGAGGGGTAGGCTGACTTACGGTGATCATCTTGTAAAATGTTTGCAGATATTAATATGTGATATATATACTCAAACAAAACACACCACACCACCATAAGGCTTTCAATGTCTGTATCTTGGGATACAGTAAGCCACTAAAGTGATACTACTTTGTGATGAATAGTAAAGTTTAGTGAAAATAAATACATGTTAGAAAGTGATGGGAATCTGCCTTCTTAAGCACAGGTCCAACTGGGTAAAGATAGGTAAGACAACAGGTAAGTGGTATATAAATATACAAATATATATATATATATATATATATATATATATGAGAAAAGCCAGGAAAATAGTCAACCAAATATCTTTATATTTTTGCTTACATGTTCTTCTAAAATAATTTTTCAATGGGTCTACCTTACTTTATGACAATGATTGAAATATCTTTTTTGGGGGGGTGCAGAGAACTTTATTGATGGTATTCAGGAGAGAAGGGAGAGCTCCCTAGGCCCCTCCTGTTATTATGGGGTCTGGGTGGAATTGTGAGGGAGATGCTCAGTGTTGGGGGCTGAGTTGGGATGGGGACTCCTCAGCAACTGAGGGCCCCTCTCTTGCTCTCAGTATCCTTGCTGGGCTGGGGTGGGTGGTCCAGGGTTTCTTACTCCTTGGAGGCCATGTAGGCCATGACGTTCACCACCCTGTTGCTGTAGTCATATTCATTGTCATACCAGGAAATGAGCTTTACAAAGTTGTCATTGAGAGCAATGCCAGCCCCAGCATCAAAGGTGGAAGAGTGGGAAATGCTGTTGAAGTCGCAGGAGACAACCTGGTCCTCAGTGTAGCCCAGGATGCCCTTTAGTGGGCCCTCAGATGCCTGCTTCACCACCTTCTTGATGTCATCATACTTGGCAGGTTTCTCCAGGCGGCATGTCAGATCCACAATGGATACATTGGGGGTAGGAACACGGAAGGCCATGCCAGTGAGCTTCCCGTTCAGCTCTGGGGTAACTTTGCCCACAGCCTTAGCAGCACCAGTGGATTCAGGATGATGTTCTGGGCTGCCCCATGGCCATCACACCACAGCTTTCTAGAGAGGCCATCCACAGTCTTCTGAATGGCAGTGATGACATCGACTGTGATTATGAGCCCTTCTATGATGCCAAAGTTGTCATGGATGACCTTGGCCAGGGGGCTAAGCAGTTGGTGGTGCAGGATGCATTGCTGACAACCTTGAGGAAGTTGTCATATTTCTTGTGGTTCACACCCATCACAAACATGGGGGCATCAGCCGAAGGGGCGGAGATGATGACGCTTTTGGCCCCACCCTTCAAGTGGGCCCGGGCCTTCTTCATGGTGGTGAAGACACCAGTAGACTCCACGACATACTCAGCACCAGCGTCACCTCATTCGATGTTAGCGGGATCTCGCTCCTGGAAAATGGTGATGGGCTTCCTGTTGATGACAAGCTTCCCATTCTCAGCCTTGACTGTGCCATTGTATTTGCCATGGGTAGAGTCATACTGGACCATGTAGACCATGTAGTTGAGGTCAATGAAGGGGTTGTTGATGGCAACAATCTCCACTTTGCCAGATGCAGAGCAGAAGGCAGCCCTGGTAACCAGGCGCCCAACATTGCTAAATCCATTCACACCAAACTTTACCATCTTGTCTATGAGACGAGGCTGGCACTGCACGAGAAGATGCTGCTGTCTCTGGAACAAGGAGGAGCAGAGAGTCTTGAAATATCTTTAAACATCTTGTAGGGGCTGGAGAGATGGCTCAGTGGTTAGGAACACTTGCTGCTTTTCCAGAGGACTTGAGTTTGGTTTTCAGCACTCATGTTGGGCTGCTCACAACCACCTGTAACTCCAGCTCCAGGGGATCCTATACCCTCTTCTGTCCCCATAGCACTTACACTCAAGTCACACACACACACACACACACACACACACACACACACACAGAGGCACAGACATACACACGTATACTCACACAGACATACACATATACAAACAAACACATAAATACATACATACACAGGCACACACACATAAGCAGGCACACACACATAAAAATTAAATGTTTTAAACATGCTTTGAAAAACTTATTGGGGTATGTATGATATATACATGCACATGCATACATGAACATGTATACATGTATGTGGAGGCCAAAGGTCAACATCAGATGTCTTCTCCATTCCCTCTCCCCTCAGTTTTTGAGACAGGATCTCTCACTGAAACTGGAGCTTGTTAAGTCAGCTAAACTGCCCTGTCTAGTGAGGCCCCCAGGCCCTCCCGCCTGCACCTCCCTAGAGTTTGGTTTATAGGTGTTTGCCACGATGACTGTCTTTTTATGTACATGCTGGGGATTTGAACTCAAGTCCTCATACTTTGGTAGCAAGCACTTTATAGACTAAGTCATTTTCCCAGCTGTCCTTAAAAGATCCTGAGTAATATTTTTTTAATTTTCCTTCACACTACCTGGGAATATCTGATTTCTCCCAAAGAACCATGTGTTTGGCTCCCTATACCTTTAAGCATTTGGAGAGGGCCATGGATGCAATACCTGGTGTTCTCTGCTTCTCAGATGGTCTCTCCTACTGATCACTGGGGTAGTACAGATGATTCTAGAAGCCTGATTGAATAGGAGTGAAGATTATCAGACTCTTTGTCCCTTATCAAATGATACCAGTTTGCAGACATTTCCTCCTCGAAGGCTGGTCTGCTTTGAATGGTGTCTAGGTCTTCAGCCAAGTCTCACTTGTCAACACATCTGCAGCTGAACTCTGCTTCCTTCTCTCCGAGCTGTGGCTGCTGGCATAACGAACCCTTGGGAGTCAACGGGACTCTGTCACATGTTTTCTAAGCCAAAGACGAAGGAAGCTCTCCTAGGACAGAGGCACATGGAAGCTGGGCTTCTACTCCAAGACAGCCACACACATATGACAGCCCTGTGTAAGTCCTTTTCTGATCTGCCCTCAGACCCCTGAGTGCATTCCACGCTGGAGACCACAGTCAGACCTCCCCAGACAGAAGGCAGTGGTGTTTCACATGTCAAATAATGACTCGATTAAGAAACAACCCAACTCTGAGTTTCAGGATACCTCTGTCTGAGAGAAGGAGGCCACAGATGGCAGGTCAGAACCAACTGGGGTCTCTTCTACCTACATCAAAATGAGGTTATTCAAGTTCACCACCTGGCTATGAGATTCACCAGATGGCAAGGCTGAGTGGCTGTTCAGAAAGAACTGCCCAATCCATCACCGAGGCTCTGAAGACCCCACTTTCACGTGTGATACTCAGAACAGCACACTGCACGGGCAATGAGGCATTGCCGCCCCTCAAGGCCACCATCTGGATGTATGTGGGATGGCACTGTGCACGGGAGCCATGGAAACAGCCCAACTGAATGTTGTAAGGGCCATGTGGAGGGGGGGGCTCAGAAGGCATGGGGTGTACCTGTATGTGTTGCTATCCTCCATATTGAACTGAGTTGAGCTTTTAGAAGGTTGTTTGATCTCTGAAGCCTTACTAGCTCCTCTGAAAGAGGAGTCTCCTTTTATTTGTTGATATTTTCCATTTTTATGTTAAAAAGCAACAAGGAATGGGGCTGGGAATGGCTCACTCAGTGCAGTGCTTGTCACACAAGCATCAAGACCTGAGTCCAGGCCCCTAGCACCCACATAATAAAGCGGGGACATGGCCGTACACACCTATCATCCCTGCCCTCAGAAAGCAGAGGCAGGAGACTCCTCAGGGTATACTGGCTAGCTAGTCTAGCCAACACAGCGAGGTCCAGGTTCAATGGGAGAGCCTGCCTCAAAACATAAGGTGGAGAGCGGTTGAGGAAGGCATTTGGGATTGAGCGTCCTCCACATGAACACACACCACACCACATCATACACAATACAAAGGAGACGTGAAACAATGTTTAAAAGTAATTAATATTTTATACCAATGCAGAAAAAATAGAACTGTGACTGAAGTGGGTTGAATGCCAGTCAGCTCCAGCCTCACTCAGACAGCGATGCAAGTAGGTGTCCTTGGGAAATCATGTGTGGAGCTCAGTGAGCCAGAGGGTCTCGGGTCTTGTGATCTGATGTCTGATGACTTCTAGCTCCTGGGTGATGGACCATAGTGAGAAATAATTATCTTCGTGGAGGAACTTAAAAACAAGGCTCCCTCACACGCCCAGGGAGATGTTAGGTCAGGCCAACATCATCAGCAAGCAACAGTATCAGGATGCCAATTAGGAAAGGCCAAACAGTTGTGTGGCCTTGAATGGATGCCCTGAAATAGAGCCAAGGATGAGTGTAATGGCTAACTATCATTATTCGCTTAACTAGATTTAGAATCACCATGGAAACATTCCTCTGGGTGTGGCTATACAGATGGTTTCAGGCAGGCTTAAGTAAACAGGAAAGACCCACCCTGAATGTGAGCAGCTCCATTTTGTGGTCCATGGGGTCCTGGGGAGAATAAAGGAGAGAGAATGCTGAGAAGGACTCCCCATCCCTCTGTGCTTCCTGACAGTGCGTACAATGCAAGCCGCTCACACTTCTCAAGCCCTGGACCCTCAGCTGGGAGTCAGAATGAACCCTTCCTTGACTTGCTATTGCCAGGTACTTGCTCACAGGAAGGGAAAAGCCACTAACCCAACGAGAAAATAGGAAAGTGGATGGTCTCACGGGGCAAGGCTACCGGCAGTAAATCACTTTCTGGTTCCGTAGCACACGGAGGCTTTTAAAGGCTCAGGTGAGACATTTTACCCTACCACATCTCCAAAGCACCACCTGTCCCTTGGCAGATGACTAACTGGGCAGCTGGGGAGTTCACAGGGGGCAGCCTGCCTTGGGCACAAGCACGATGAACAGACTCAACGCACCTCGCACAACAAGAGATAGGTTACCACCAACAGATGTCTTCCCAGCCTACATCACAGAAAGTCAAGATTAGAGAGAACTCAGCAGCAGCCTCGCTGATCAAAACAGACACCCTGTCTGTCACAGCTTGATCAGTGGAGGACACATGGGAAACAAAAGCCGAATTCTCCACCTAAATCTCAGGACCTAGCATATTACCACCAAGAAGACAGCACTGGATAAATTCTGCCCGCCTTATGCTCTTGGAGCCAAGAGAAGACACTCACCCCCCAGGCTCACGGCATTGTACAAATCTCCCTAAAGTGGTTAACTGGCACAGCACATCATCCAGTGAATGTCTTTTTAGGACATCTCCAGGTGCCAAGCTAGACTCTAATGCTCCACAAAAATTGATCCTCATAAAACCAAGTGGCTTAAGGTGTTGTTAAGCCCTCTGGACAGATGAGTTAACGGACACCAGCCAAGGCTCGTTCAGAGTCCTGGAGTCATTGGACTAGAACTTGGTGTAACACTGGCCCGGGACCATGGAAGTCTTTCTGCACTAGGGCTGGATCTCCTGGGATACAAAATGGAGAGGCAGAGGACAGTTTGAAATCGAAGTCTCATGGGCCAGGTTCGCTTGTGTTTATAGTTCCAGGTGACAACCCATGGGCAATTTGTTTTCTTATTCAGGAATATCTATGACTTCTTTCCTCCCTGCGACAAAAATATGGCCCCAATCTCTACACTTACTGTCTCAGGCATATGTGTGTATGTGTGTGTGTGTGTGTGTGTGTGTGTGTGTGTGTGTGTGCCTGTGTGTGTGTGTGTCTGTGTGTCTGTGTGTGTGTGTCTGTGTGTGTCTCTGTGTGTGTGTATGTGTCTGTGTGTCTGTGCGTGAGAGTGTATGTGTCTTGTGTGTGCTTCTGTGTGTCTGTACATCTATGTGCATGTGTTTCTGTGCATCTGTGTGTCTTTCTCTGTATTTGTATGTCCGTGTGCATCTGTGTGTGTGTCTGTGTATGTCTGCACTGTGTGTGTGTATTTGTGTGTCTGCGTATGTGTCTATTTCTGTTTGTGTCTATGTACATGTTTCTGTGTCTCTATGTATCTGTGTGTCTGTGTGTTTGAATGTCTGTGTGTTGTATGTCTGTGAGTCTGTGGTCTGTGTGTGTATACATTTCTGCATATGTGTACATCTGTGTGCATGTGTTTGTGTGTGTTTCTCTGTGTTTGTATGCCTGCTTGCATAAGTGTCTCTGTGTGTATCTGTGTATGTCTGTGTGTATGTGTGTTTGTGTCTATATATGCCTGTGTGTGTATGTGTCTGTGTTTGTGCCTGTGTATGTGTCTATGTGTGTGTCTATATATCAGTCTATGTGTGTCTGTGTGTATGTGTGTGTTTCAATGTGTCTGTGTGTACCTGTGTTTCTGTGTCTCTGTATATGTCTATGTATGTGTATCTGTATGTGTCTGTGTGTATGTCTGTGTGTGTATTCATGCGCATTTGGAGGCCAGAGGTCAGCCTCAATGTCACTTTGGTTTTCGGAAACAGTCTCTCATCCACCCTGGACTTGGTGATCATCAAGCTCCTAGGGTCACTAGCTCTGCCTCCCAGCATTCGGATTACAAGAGTTTGCCATCACATCAGCTTTAAAAAGTGGATTCTGGAGGCTTGGACTCAGTTTCTCCTGCTTGCAATGACAAGCCATCTTCCCAGCTCCTAGGACAGGATCTTTATTTCTATCCTACCATCTTTAGACATGTCACCTCAAGGTTGTAAGATGCCTCTTCAGTTCTCACTTCATATCCTCACTGAACTTTGGCTGAAGTCAGGTCCTAGTTTCCAGACCATGTCAGCAGCAAAGGCCGCTGGGAAGATAAGAATCTATTATTGGCCTTTACGGTGGGAGGTAAGGATGCACAAGGGAAAGTTTAGAATGCTTATTTGAAGGTTATTCCACAGACTCTGCTTAAGTAATTGATTTCTGCTTACAGTCAGAATCAGAAATGAATTCTTTCTGAACAGGAATTAGATCTCTTAATGTGTATATTGATAAGAATGTGAACAAAGGGAAATGCTTACATGTTGTTGGTAGGGATGAAAATGAATACAGTCATTATGGGAACAGTAGAAAGGTTATTCAAATAACTGAAAATATAGAAATCACAGGATCCAGTAACCCCACTATGGGGTGTGTGTGTGTGTCTGTGTCCTCCTGCCTCTGCCTCCCAATGGCTGGGGTCACAGATGTGTCTTTATACCCAAGTCATAAATCTTTCTAAATTATAAGAGATAAAACCAGAAGTGAGGACGCACCTCCCGGAGCTAACTCCCTTAAGTAGACCCTAGTGTGACCCACAGGGCTAACAATGAGCTCGTCACAGGGGTTTCTACCTTGAGACTATATGATTACCCCAACAGTGAGAGAGCCCACGTCGCTCCTGGTCTGTGGCACCTCCTTTCTGGAAAGGTTTCCTGCTCCCCGTTCGTCAGTCCTGCCGCTGTACTTCACTCAGCCCCGCCCTCCTCTTTATGACATTGATTTGACTCTTTCTCCTTTCATAGAAAAGTCTGGCAAACCTGTCCTGACGTCTACAAAGGGCTAACACACCCTCGCACAAACAGCATGGAAATCCTTCTGCGCGAGTCATCAAGCGGAGTCAGCCCGTTGTCACTCAGGACTCTTTAGTGTGTGGCTGCTGTGTTTACCTCTGTGTTACCTACTTTCAAGCCCATCCTCTCCCAGTCCCTTGCCTTCCCAGTGGGCCTGCTCCTTTGTTCTTGTTGTCTCCTTCATTCAGAAGAATCATCAGTCAGTGTCTGAATCAAACGCCACCTTGCATTGGCTGATGGCAGGACCCCGCGGGTGCTGTGATTCGTATTCAGGCTTCGTCTCTTTGAGAAGTGAAGCCTGTTTGAAATGAGTGGTGGTTCCAAAAGCATATGTCCTCCTTGGGGTGCCTTCCTCCTGGGCAGCATGGTTACTCAGAAGTCGAGTGGGGGGTGGGTCTGAGGCAGACTACAGGTTGCCTGTGCTAGGGACTCACTCCCAGACTTGGCCAGCCTGGATGACTGAGCGTTTGCCTTCTTGGTATGGATTTGCATCTTTGAGGATAACATAAAAGAGGTTTGCAAATTTTCTGTCCCAGTGATTATGCTGGAAAGTTACATAAGCTTCCCTTGGCAAGAGCCTCGCTCAGAAGCACAACTGGCTCCCTCTGCCAATGCCTCTTAGGGGCATCATCGCTGGAAGGAGTGGGGCAGCCATCCCTTCTGTTGCCATGGCTACTGCTTTGGGCCAGAGCACCAGCTTGTCCTTGGCCCAGCTCCTATGCCCAGATACTCTCTGCAACATGAGCCCCTCATGTCCTTTCAGCCACAGCGTCAGATGAGAGCACAGGCTTCGTGACTGTAATGATTCCGATGCGGATGAAAACCCAACATGGGGTCAGTGGGAAAGTTAAAACCACGTTTAAAGTTTGGTAGATAATCATCCTAGCTATTGGCTTGAGGCTCCTCAAGTTTTTCTTCTGACTGCAGAGGACTCTGAACCAGACATTTGACTCACTGCTGGGAACTCTAAAGGACTATACAACATGTGTTTGCTAAACAATTTCATTTATGAAGAGACTATGTTTTCCTCACCTTCAATCCCTAAAGTTTCTTTTAACACTCCTCGCATAGCTTTGTCTTTAAAGTGTGATTTTGCATGCTTTTGAAGAGGATTACATATAAAGAAAATGTAAGTGCAGTTACAGAAAATTTCTATTGAACTCTATTAGGATGGGGGGAAAGTAAGCATGAAGGATTTGAGAGTCCGGGAAGGGAAATCTGCATAGCACAAAGTACTTACAACATGTTCTGTGTAAAAATCAAATAGAATAATTTTATTGCATACTTCTGCTGAAGAAGAATGTAAATGCAGGAGCGGTTTCAAGAACACTGGGATTTCTGAGGCTGGGAAATCGTTCAGACAGTAAAGCATTTGCTGTCCAAGCACAAGAACCCGAATCCATCAACTGCACCCACGTAGAAGAGCTGGGGCATGCTCAGAGCCCAGCCATGGAGAGGCAGAAACAGGAGGATCTCCGAGGTTTACCCAGCCACCATAGCCTAACTGGGGCATTCCAGGCCAAGTCAGAGACCTTGTCTCAAATAACATAGTGGACAGTGTTTATGGAAAGATTGAGGTGGTTCCCTGGCTTCTGCATGCAAAAGGATACATGCGTGTGCACTAACATGCACACGCGCGCGCGCGCGCACACACACACACACACGCATGCACTCATGCATGCCTGCACATATGCACGCACGCACGTACGCACAAAAAAAGAAAGAAAACTGTAATTTCTGGTAGAATTAATATGATGGCACAGCAGGAATCCAGAAAGTGAAGGGAAGTTAGCTAAAGCTACAGAAACAACGTGAATATCGTGAATACCGTCTCAAAAGCCAGGAAGTGCCCCCAGGAAGTAACAGGGAGGAACTCCACCAGCTCCAAACAGCCCCGTGTCCTTCAAATGATAAAATTTTCAGACTACCCCACACCTGTGTCAGGGGTGGATAAGAGGTCTTATACCCCTGTGTTAAATACTTCTGAAACTAATCATCAGATCAGCCCAGACAGGAAGAAGTGGCTTAACAGTACTGAGGAAATCGGGTTTACAAAGAGTCATTTCGATCTCCTCAGTCTGTTCAGGAAAATGTTCTTATGGCTGCTTCTTGCAGATGAAGCTGGGAATGGTCAGGTCATTTGTACAGGACCACAGGAATAGGAAATGAAAAACCCAGGCTGTAAGCCGAGGGCTGTCTGCTTCTGAAAGCAGAACTCTCCTCTGTCACTGTGACATTTCCAAAGCTGGTCTTAAGAGCACAGGTACAAGGCCCATTCCAGGTGCCCTGCCTCAGAACTCCTGGGGAGGGACTTAGAAATGTTGTGTTTAACAGGACACCAGACAATCGTTTATCCTCGAGAAGCTTAAGAAGATGGCCCAATAGCATCTGGTAGGAAGTGAGCCCACATCTCCTTCTGGGCAATGGAATAAAGCTATCGAAAGCCTCTAAGTGTATACAACTGAAGATAAGACACGTGGTTCTGACGCTGGTTCAATTATAATATTATAGACTGTTACTCCTTGGTCTGGTGATGTAGCATTGTCTGATTGAAGGTTATCCAGACTCTAAAATACCACAAACATTTTGAAAAGTTAAAAATGTACTCTAATTTAAACCTCAGACTCTCTCTCTCCTCACCCCCTCCCTCTCTTTCTCCCCCACCCCCTCTCCTCTCTCTCTCTCTGCTTTCCTCTCTACCTCAGTTGACCCTGAGAGTAGAAGCGAGTATACATGAGGTTTGAACTGCAATTTGAACAGAAGCAACAGTCCGGGAAATATTGCCCACAAGAAGTGCTGGGAAGAAGTCCACTGTTCTGTCATTCCACACAGCTTCTCATTGGCCAAGTGAGTTCCACCACTCAGGAAGTAGACTAGCAATCATGGCTTGGTTTGTTTCCCTTGGTTTCCTTTTCCCTTTTCTGAGGACAAGAACTGAGGCACCTTGTGGCCTGCCGCTTCAGTGTCCAGCCCAAAAGCAAATGACCCATTTGTACAAGCTACATATTTAGCTCACCAAACGCAAGCCCAAAGCCGGGATTCCTGGCACGGCTGGATTCAAGTCAAACTGTGAAGCTCCAAGGAGCAACCAGAGTGGGATGAGAGATTGACCTGCACCCAGAGAACACACAAAGGGCTTTGGACCCCTGCTTCCCAGCAGCCTTTAGTGTAAGTTATTCCCGTGATTTCACATTGGAGACATGATCCAACTGTACAGCCTATTACCCTCATGTTGAACTTAGACCTTTTGTGATCGGCTTGCTTTATATGTCACTTCTAAGACACTTGCTCTGCGTGATGCTCCAGTGAGGTCTGTGACACTAAGTAGTGGCATTTTACAAATAGCTGGCTTGCTATGCTTTCCTCTACTTCCATTCCAGACTGTCCCTGCTCTCATTCAGTCTTTGCTAAGTCTCTAAGAGGTTGGCCTGTATATCAACATGGTTTTACAGGCAAGGGAACGGGAAGTTTGCTCACAGAATAACTAAGAGACTCAGAAAGTCCACAGCTAGTAGTCGAGGTGTTATCTTGTATCATTGTCTCCCAAAGGACTCCATATATTTATCTTTTAAAAACTGGTTCATTTTGTTACATTCTATTTATTTTCTTTTACTTTTGATGTGTTGCGGTCAAACTTCTGTGTGATGGACAAGTGCTACAACTCCATCCCTCAACGAATTCTCTAATTGGTAATGCATAAGACCCAATGGTGTGTGTGTTCCTTGCAAACAGGTATCCATAGCAACAATATCAACAAAAAGATGCAGAAATGATAAAATACAAAGGTTTTTGAGGACACTGATACCATGAAAAGAAAATTGTTGATAAACTTGATATCCTATAAAAATGGTTTCTTAAGATTTTATTTTTATTTTTAATTGTGTGTGTGTGTGTGTGTGTGTGTGTGTGTGTGTGTGTGTGTGTGTGTGTGTGCATGCGTACAGGTGACCCACGGGCCTGTTTGGTTTGGTTTTATGTGCACTTGACACAAGCTAGAGTCATGTGGTAACAAGAAACAAGTGAGGAAATGATTTCACAAGATTTGCCGATAGCCAAACCTATCAGGCATTTCTTTTGATTAATAATTGATGTAGGAGGTATCGTTGTAGGTGGTGTCACCCCTCGACAAGTCGCCCTGGCTGTATAAGAAAACAGACTGAACAAACTATGGGGAACAAATCCATAATCAGCATTCTGGTTACTCCGTGGTCTCTGCTTCAGTTCCTGACTCCAGGTTCCTGCCTTGAATTCTTCCCTGACCCTCCTCAGTGATAAATTATGACATGGAACTATAAACTGAAATATCCCCACAAGTTGCTTCTGTTTTACCAGAGCTATAGAAACCCTAGGACAAGGCCAGAAGAGGGCATCAGATCCCCTGGAGCTGAAGTTACAGGTGGCTGTGAATTGCCAGGCATGTGTGTTGGAAAAAGCAATATGTGTTCTTAACCACTGAGCTCTCTCTCCAATCCCCCTAACCACTACATTTCTTGGGTTTTGTATAGAAAATCACTATCTTAGGAAACACACCTTAAAGTACTTATTATATAGATATGGACTTATTCTCAAATGATTTGTGACATATGAACTTATTATCAAATGGTTTGGAAATTTTTATTTATGTAGAAGCAGAGTGAACAGTAAAGCAAGGGGGTAGAAGGTAAGCCGTGGTCTAGAGTGAGGCTGTAGATGTTCAATGTTCAATCTTTAACATTTCTAAAATTTGTGCAAAAAAGTAACACATGGGTATCAACTGCCAACAATTATAACAAAAGCTCTAAGCTATGGGGCTAAGTGGGAGCTTAAGGGCAAAATGAACACGTGGGTATTAAACTCGAGGGGCGGGGCCAGAGCGGTGCTGGGAGGTAGAGCTGTAGCTCCGTGGCTTTCGTTCTAGACATATGAAAAAATGAACTAGAATTCTGACAAAATCTCATGAGAAAAGTCAGCATGGAAGTTGAAAATAATAAAGACTGAGGACAGAAATAATCTATATAAAAGAAAATTAGTGTAAATACAGAAGTTTAAATGTTCATTTTCTGAACAAGTAGATGGGAGGGCACAGAACTGGTTCAGTGGTTAAAAGCAAGTACTGCTCTTGTAGAGGACCCAGGTTCTATTCCCAGCACCCATATCGGGTGACTCACAATTGCCTGTAACTCCAGCTCCTTGGGGATCTGACACTCACTTCCAGTCTACTCAGATATCGACACTCATGAGCACAGAAACATACACACATGCATACACATATGCATACACATACACATATACATAAAATAAACTTCAAAAATCTCTTAAAAAGATATAATAGAGAAAACGTTTTAAAAGTGAAAGGGAATATATCAACAAAATTGAAAACATTCGTGTAAAGTCTTTTTTAAGTACTTACACACACACAGCACACATACCACACACACTGCACATACACATGCACACTGCACAGTTTATGATAATCAATTTTAAATGCTTTAAGCCAGAAGCACACAAAATAAAAGTTGTAAAGATACAGAGAACCGGAATGATGTAGGAAGAGACCGAGGACTTTACTATAGGAACGTGGACAGTCGCAGGATGGAATGATCCACAGAGACCCCTATGATGACACTGTTTTGTGAGAGTCTAGAAACTTCCGGAAACTGGAGAGTAAAGGGAGAAGATAGGTCACTGGCAGGCAATTGCAGGGATGTTATCTCTGGCCACTTCCTGTTCGACCCCAATTCCTGTTCATCATGGTCTGATCAACCCACCTCTACTACAAGCTCCCTCCCCACAATGCCTGGCACAAGCCCAAGGGGAAATCAGTCACAGGCTGAAGCCTTTGAAACCATAAGCCAAATTAATTCTTTCCTCCTTTAGTTCTTCTGTTGGATATGTTTATCACAAAGATGCAAAAGTGGCCCATACCAAATATTCCATCTGCTGAAAGGAAGATTGTGATCTAAATAGATTCTCTTAGACTGGAGATGGCTAAGTGGCTAAGAGCACTTGCTGCTCTTGCAACCCATTTCTGATGGCTCGCAATCACATATAACCCCAGCTCCGGAGCGTCTGTGCTCCCTTCTGACTTCCACAGGTACTGGCACTCAGAGGCATGTACTCCCACACACACACACACACACACACACACACACACACACACACACACACCACACTGCACACACACACACACACACACACCACACACACACAGCACACATACCACACACATGCACACACACCACACACTATGCACACACACCACACATATCACACATACCACACACACCACACCATACACACTTTACACACACAGAGACCACACCACACCACACACATAACACACACACATTCAAAATAAATCATTAAAAAATTACTCAACAGTATCTCTACATATTTGTGAACAGATTCTTTCCAAAGAATCAGGTCCAAATTTTTAGAAAATATGACCTGATGTCCAGTCTGTTCAGAGAAAAAAAAAGTCTCATTGTCACCCGCCAACCTGAGAAAATACCCACAGACACACTCACAAATGCACACACATGCATGTGCACAGACATACAATGACAAATAGGCACAAGGACAATTTTAAAAGAACCAGGGTCAGGCATGGGAGAGTGTCCCAAAAGAGTTATTGAGTGGGCGACTACATTAGCATATGGATATAAAAACCAAGAAGCTCTGCTAAGGGCTTGGCAGGCAGGATCAGCTTGCTCTCACACACAGGCAATCACTTTCCCTGCATGTGAGACTGTTAATGACGGTGTGTGATGACCAACCGAGGCAAATTCTAGTAATGCCGGGATCACAACCACTCAAAGACGAGCTTTGATTCAAGAATTGCTTCTTGTGTGAAACTTAAGAGAATAAATTGAAGAAATAGAGACACTAAAGATGTCACCAAATGCTACGAATATGGGGGGAAAATCAAAATTCTATTCATCGAAAGTACAGGAGGCAGTGGGCGAGATGAACTGTGAAGTGGGTGGAGAAACCTAACTTCAGGTAACCACGAGGCACTAAAATTCAGTGAACACCAACCGGGCCAGGAGAACCAGAAGGCAGAGAGGTGACTTGTTTACAGCAGAGGGGATTTGAATGGCCAGAGACTCACACAGAGACATCCAGCCCCACCGCTAACCAGAAAGCTGAAAATGAAAATAAGCTATCATTTTATATCCATCAAACTGATGGAAATGGTATCATTTGACACCAGGAAGTGGGGCGATAATGTAGAAAAATTGGAAGAACATTCACATTTTATTAATGATGTGTTCATCGTGATAACCACATCGGAGGATAAATTGTCAACATCTACAACCATTAAGGGATGCATATCTTACAGCTTAGGAATTTTACTCCTGGGAGGGAATACTAAAATATCAATCTCTCCCTCTCCCCCTCCCTCTCCCTCTCCCTCCCTCAATCCTTCTCCCTCTCTCTCTCCCTCCCCCCTCAAATAATGAATGCCCACTGCAACATTGTTCACATCAGCACAATAACAAAATGAATTAACAACATAAGTATCCATCAATCCAAGGAACAAACTGATACACTCACAAGGTAGAACCATTTGTGACAGCTACTAACAGAGGGAAGTCTCAAAACTAAAGTACTAAACGGAGAAACCAGACGGCAGGCGGGCGCGCGCACGCACGCACGCACGCACACACACACACACACACGCACGTCATATTAGTTATTTCTCTAGTTACTGTGACACAATATGGATCAGGCACAACTGAAGGGAGAACACATTCGTGTCCCCTGGGAGTTTTGTGTAGGGGACTGCACATCATGGGGCACAGCCCACAGTGTGAGGTTTGGCACACGGCATGGCACGTGGCTGAAGCAGGCTGGCCTGCACTATCACTACTGAAGGTTGATTCACATCAGGCCTTGACCAGAGGAAGAGCACAGGAAGTAGACAGGGCTACTTCCTGTGATCTTTAAGGCCCACTCTATGGCATCTCACATCCTGCTGGGCTGACTCACCTCTTGAGGTGCACAAACCCCTAAAAGCCCTAAAACAGCACCAGCAGTTGGGGACAAACGATTTAAACACATGAGCCTGTGAGGGACCTTTCATGCTCAAACCATGTGCAGAGTATGAAAGTTTGAGAACATGCAAACTAGTGGAAAACGCCATCATAGCTACCCTATATATTTGGATCACAGGCAAACATGAACGAGAACAGTAGAAACCAAACTTAGGCTAGGATGCCTCCGAGGAAGGAAAACAGACCAGGTTAGGGAGGAAATGCCGGATATGGAGGTAAGCTTACAAAATTAGGGAGCAGATGGGGGCATGTTACAGGCTGATGCGCTGAGAAGCAGATGATTTTCGTGAATATTCGCTATGCTTAAGGATGTGTTTGGTCATTAAATTCTTTAAAAATTTGTCCCCAAATTTTAAAAATATGTTTAAAAATATAAATGAGTGTATAAAATGTAAGGACTGTAGTAAATTCAATTTTCAGTAAAATCTGAGGGCTGTGGTAAATTCAGTTTTAACCCACCTGGGGACAAAAACACTAAGTGTGTATGCACTATTTTAGCTTATTAATTTAGCTGATGCCAACAAGAGTAAGGTATGGGAAGGAGGGGGAAAAACTCGGCCACTCAACTGTTGATGGGAACGTTACATAAATTAGTTTATCTGACCGTTTACGTACGGTAAGTCTCAGGGTGTGGATTCATTCATGAGAGACACTGAGATAGACTGTTGGATTTCTGGGGAGCAAAGAATTTGTTAGAAAGTTTATTGACATCATGGACAGACAGACAACAGTGCTGTAGGGGCTTCTGAGGGTGGAAAATGGGACCCACGTGGCAGAGATGGGAATCTCATACCTTTTGGAGATGGGGTGGTTTTACAGCACACGCCTGCACCAGGCTCTCACAATTTCCTGCGCAGAAGTCAGGGAAAGGGTTGGGAGCAGGATGTGTTGCCAGTGGTACCCTGTTTAATGGTCACTCACTCTCCCAGGTGAGGGACCCTGGCACTTGGAAGTCTCTTAGCTAGATAATCACAGGCAGTGTCTCCGAAGAAGCCTGTCCGTGTCTGTCAGAGGGGACGGGCTGCTGCCGGTGTGGCCTGAGCAGCATCTAGATTCTCACACTCCCGGTCTGTTGTTTATATTCTTTAAAAAAAAAAAAAAACTGACAATGGTTTTACAGGAAAAGAAGGGAGACAAAGAGGCCCAAGGGATCAGGGCCATCAACTCACTGTGGAAAACACAGTAAACATCGGTGCACAGGTGTGAAAAGTGCCACCACAGTGGATTCCTTAAGGATCTACGTGAAAGTCACTACAAATACAGGCCACCGTTCCTGCGTATAGCATCTTTGCTCTCAGCAGTGGTATCTTGATGCATGAAATCTAATGTAAACAGTAGGCGATTGCGTGAGTTGTGGGGCGTCTGTGGAATGCAGTAGCCTATAGTTGTTATTCCTGAAAGCCACAGCTGGAGAGATGGCTCAGTGGTTAGGAACACTGTCTGCTCCTTCACTGGAGCTGGGTTCAGTTCCCGGCACCCACCTGGTGGCTCACAGCCATCTCTAAGTCCAGTCCCAGATGATTTGACACCTTCTGGCCTCCACAGGAACCTGTCGTGCATATGGTACAGGAGCATGCAAATAGCAAAACACCCATACACATAAAATAAAACTTTTAAGATGTGATGTCAGCGAAACTGGCTACTGACTTGTCAGGATGTGCAATGCTAACAAGTTTATACGTTGTTTTACGGTTATGGAGTGCTGGTACTTCCGAATATTTCTAATACTTTAAATAAGTTTAAAGGGTGGCATTTTCATTTATTGAAAATGGAGGTTGTTACGTGGAAATTGAATGACAGTGTCTGGGACAAGGAAGGGTCTAATGCTGGAAGAGATCAGGTGAGGAGGGCAGAGGAGAGAGCACTGGACTTACAGGCCTGTGTGAAGTCGTCAACATAGTACTAATTCTTTGAGAATGCCGTATATGAATGCAGTGTTTTGATCACATTCACCTCGACTCCTCCCCTGAACTCTTCTAGATAAACCCCCATTCTCCCAGCGTCCCTTTCACCTTCATGACCTCTTAAACAAATAACCTATTTTTTTTAAATAATTCACTGAGTCTAATTTATGCTGCCATATACCCATGGGTATGGGCCATCCACTGGAGCACGGCTGACTCACCAGGGACCACAGTCTTAGAATTAGCTCTCCCTCCCCCAGAAGCCATCAGTGCAGTTGCATTGGGGGAAATATATATATATATTTCACACACACACACACACACACACACACACACACACACACACACACACACATATTTGTTTCAATGCACATGCATCAAAATACCCACCGCGTTCACCTTAGATGTAAACTTACTGACCTGCTCACGCTCTCTTTCTGGTCTTTACACTCCCCGGCTTTCCCACAATAAACACTTATTGATTTTAATAGAAAATGTTATGGCAAACAGAGCACTCACCAAAATAAGAATTGATTGATAAAAGATTTATATTTAAGAAAACAAAAACTAATCATAATTGAAGCTACACAAAGTTGGAAAAAACCTGTTTCCCAGCCCTTAGGGGGAATTTAACTTTCTTAGCAGGGAAGTAATTGACACGGTGGCAGTGCCAAAATCAGCACTACTAAAGACTGTTTTAATATTTCTATCAAACACTATAAGGATCATAAATGGCTAATTCCTATTTGTAGAATAAATGTCAAGATCACAAAAGACAAATGGGTTAAAAACCAGGACCATCCCCATAAGGGAAATACAATTAGTAAAGAACACAGTGAAGTATGAATTCTCGATAAAAATCACAGGCATGTCAGTGAGAACACCTGAAGGGGGTGATTTACATATTCTAAAAGAACAACAGGAAACACCGAATGCTAGCGTCTCCCAGGAGGGAAGTTGCCCAGAAGTTGCCTCATATATTCACTGGAAAGTAAGCCTGACTGTTCCCACCCATTTACCAAAAATGTCACCACTAAGAATTCACCCTCAAGAAGTAGTAATTCAGCAAAATCAAAATGGTCTTGGTTTCTAAATGCTAAAATGTCCTCTGGATTAATCCCATCTACACCCCAGACCTCTGCCCTCAGAGGTCTGCAGGGATAAAACAAGAAAAAGCAGGTTTCCCCGGGAGGAAAATAAGGGATTCTGAGAGAAAGGAGGAGCCACAAAAGGGAGTGTCAGTTGTCTGAGGTGAGCTGCCACAGGGTCATACACACACACACACACACACACACACACACACACACACACACACACACACACACACACACTTTCATGGCCAGTGTATCGCCACCAAATAGAACCACCTAAGAAGGTGGTCTCAATTAAGAGACAGCCTGGATCAGATTAGCCTGGGAGCAGAGAGCTGCTTGGGGGAGTGTCTTAAGAGTTGATTAGTGTGGGAAGACTCATCCCACGGTGGGCAGCATCATTCCCTAGGCAGGAGTCCCTGAACTGTATAAGAATGAAGAAAGCTAGCAGGCAGACAGCAGGGATATGTTTAGCCTCTCTGCTCTTGACTGTAGATAGGCTGTGAGTAGCCCCTTGAGTTCTTGCCTTGACTTCCCCTCAAAGATGGCTTGTGACCTATCTCAGAGCATGGCCTGGAGCTAGCTAGCTTCTCTTTCCTATCTGTGGTCAGGCAGAGTAAACTCTTGCTGAGTGCCCTCTCCTCCTCTGCAGCCTCCTGCAGGTATCCTCTCCCAGTTCTGCGGGACATCCACACTGATGCTGAGTCTAGTGGGTCAATCCATGTAGGCACCCTGCTAAGAATTGTCCCCCGAGGTTGCAGAAATCCCATTCTATCTAACCCAAAGAGAAAGCACAAACTTCCCAGAAACAGATATGTTGGGTACCTAAGAGAAACAATTTACAGCGCAGAACTGTTTGACCTGGGTCGAGGTTTAGGAGTTAAAGCGCATGCTCAGACTGTTCTATTGTTCCTGGCACTGCACTGAGGCAGAGTGTCATTCTGAAAGGGTGGGAGTGGAGGCAGACGTGGACAGAAGGGCGGGCAGGCGGGCGGGCAGAGGGGAGGGGGTGGGGGTGGGGTGGCGGATGGCTCAGTGGTTAAGAGCACTGACTGCTCTTCTAGAGGTCCTGAGTTCAAATCCCAGCAACCACATGGTGGCTCACAGCCATCTGTAATGGGATCCAATTACCTCTTCTGGTGTGTCTGGAGAGAGTGACAGTGCACTCACATACATAAAATGAATAAATAAATCTTTAAAAAATAATTTAAAAAAGGAAAGGGTGTGGAGAGGCGAAGTTGTTGGGCAAATGATATCCAGGAAGCAGAATGGTGTAAGTCTGTGTTAGTAAGCACTCATCTTCCTTCTAATCCACTCCCTCTGTGGTTCACATTCAGGGTGGGTCTGCCCCTTTAGTTAATGGCCTCCAGGAAATGTCCTCACAGACACCAGAAGTGGGCCTTACTAATGTCCTAGGTGCTTCTCGACGCAGTCAAATTGACAGTCAAGAAGAATCATCGATGCAGCTTCATGCCAACTCCTATGGGTAGGGCCCAGCGAACAGTTCTCTCTAGTGTTGGTAACACGATAGAAACAGGGCGCACACGTGCAAACTCTCTCCTTGGACCACAGTACCCAGTGTCTGAGAGACCAGGAATAGACTGGTAGGGAAGTCCTGTATTGCATCACTCTGTCGAGTCACCCACAAGCCTTCGTGCTCTATCCTAGCAACACTGGGAGGAGGCTTAAGGGTGTTTCCCACTCCACCCCCAAAAATTGTTTTCTCAGATTATAAACTATAGAACATGGTCAAATGACTCATTTAAATTTAGAGTTAGCTGGAGTGATGGTAGTTAAGAGATTTACTCCAAAATAAAAATGTAAATATTAGAGGTTGATATTGTCCTAGTTAGCCTCAGTAGACAAAGTAACAGAGCCTAGAGTTGTCTGAGAGGAGATCTTCTGTGAAGAAATTGCCTGCAACAGACTGGCTTATGGGGTCTATGGAGGACTGTCTTGATGTTTTAGTTGACACAGGAGGGCTAAGCCAACTATGGGCAGCACTATCCCTAGGCAAGTAGCCCTGAGCCTTTTAAGAAAGCTAGGTAAGCACGCTCCAGGGAATGAACCACAGCAAGTGTGTGTAGATCAGAACACAACTTGTAGGGATCAGTTCTCTCCTTTTACCATATGGGTCCTGGGGATCGAACTCATGTCACAACGCTTGACAACAGTTGCCTTTTCCTATCGAGCCATCTTGCCAATCCAATTTCTCCCAATGGTTTCACAGGAAATCAGATGCCAAATGACAGCATTGGAGTAGGTGTTCTGCAGCACAACCTTATTCCGTCTACTTCCTGTTAAACACAAAGCTGCCTGGGCCTTTGCTCTGAGTCCCACCCCTCACCTTGGCTGCTCTTTTAGATAGAGAGATAGACAGACAGACAGACGGAGGTAGAGAGATAGAGAGATAGAGAGATGCTAGAGATAGAGATAGATTGTAGATATAGATACATAGATATAGATAATATATATACATATGTTATATATTTTTATAACATATAATTCCATCCTACTACTTATAATATTTGCATATTTCTCTACCATCAGCTGGTCTCCTGTGCAGTTACAGGACTCATCTCTCTTAAGTATTTGAGGAAAGCTGTAGAGTTTGTTTTTATAAGAATGCATCTGATAGATGCGTGTGCTCTCGCGTGTGTGCACATGTATGCGTGTGTACGTATATGGATTACAAAAGACACGATTCCATTTTTAAGACCTTGGATTGCGGAAATCTCACAAATGACTCCTACTCTATTTAACAAAAGTGTTTTCATTGTATGGACTTTAGAATCAAACCTACACAGTTCAAATCCATTTCTACCTCTGACTACAGAGAGGATTTGGGTAATTCTGTAATCTGTTTGCCTTTCGTCTTTGCCCATCTATAGAAGGGTAATAAAGTCTGCAGCCAGGGACTCTTTCTGAAGTTCAGATGTACTCACATAGAGTCTGGCATTGTGCAGACAACTCAGAAGTTGTCCCCTGAATTGTTAGCGCCTGGTATTAAGCATCCCTGGAGATCAACTACTAACTTGAAATTGATTGCTGAGAATAAAAGGAACAAATGGGAACCAATTTCCGGCTCCTGCAGCCATGAATTGCAGGTGCTAATCCTAAAAGGCCTTTGTGAGACTCTGAGTCATGTGGCATGAAGACCAGCTGTCACAGAAAGGCATGGGGCATTTTTCTTTGACACCCAGGGTGAGGACAAACTCCCCGGAATGGATGCCTAGTGGTCAGGAGCACTGGAGCCTAGGAAGGGAGCCACAGCCCCATGCTGGCTTCCTGCTCAAGCTATGCTCCTGGTTTGCCCCCATCAGACACAGCAACCCGAGCCTCAGTTGGTCTGGGAAGGACCCAGTGCCCCAAGCACAAGCAGCACTCACTCAGATTTTTTTTAAAAAAATGCAGAGAAGGTATGCCACAAATTCTACACTGCACCCTTTTCAAAGAACTCAGAAAGCCCTAGGGAGCAGCAATCGTCACTGCTCACAGCAGTGGGGACACTATCTACTTCCCTTTGTTTCTAATTCTAACACACAGAGCAAAGAGGGGGGGAAAGGCATTCCATTCTCCTGGGACTGTGGAAATCATAAAATAGGTCACTAGCACATGGGATCTATACTGGTGGTTCTCAACCTCCTAATGCTTTGACCCTTTAATACAGTTCCTTCTTGTATGGACCTCCAACTGTAAGACTGGTTTCTTTGCTACTCCATAACTGTAATTTTGCTGCTGCTATGAATCCTAATGTAAATATCTAATATGCAGGATATCTGATATGTGGCCCCCTCAATGGGTCACAGCCAACAGAACCACTGATCTAGAACCAAAAACAAACTGCTGGAACTTTGAGGGTTGGAACTGTCCCTGTCCGTCCCCCGCCCGCCCCCGGTTGTTTCACATCCACAGCTAGAATCCTGAGAGTCTGTGGTCTAGCCCAGACTGGGAGGTCTGCAAATGAGCTTAGGGAGGGGTCTCAGCTCTCCTCTCCTTCAGTGCTAAGGTGAGGGGTGTGGTTTACAGAATTTACCTCAGTTCACAAAATCAGATAGAAGACAACTGATATGAAGACATGCCCACTCACCAAGGTGAACCCGTGGGGCGAATAAATGGCTGCTTAAAATGATCAAAGTGGTGAGTTCAGAGGGTTCTGAGATGGCCCACAGGGCAAAGATACCGACCACCCAGCCCTGTGACCTGAATTCAACCAACAGAACCCAAAGGGGAGAAGGAGAGGACTGACTCCCACAAGTCGACCTCTGATCAATCATAAATCCACACATTTACAAATTAACAGATGGAAAAATAGTTTGAATGCTCCCACCACCTGATTCTTTTAAGTGGTCTAAAAACGGTCTATGCCTGCCTGCCCCTCCCCCGTGTATTTACTTTCCTTTTCTTTGTTTCCTAACACTGATAAGGGAAGGGGCAAATTCCAGTCCAGCTCTTTTTCAAGTGAGGCCGTGCTCCCTGCCAACGCCACCAATGAGGTTTTCCTGTGTGCTTGGCTGCCCTCTGCTCATTTTTGCTCCCATAATACGAGAGTGTTCACCCAGATCAGTCGGTGACCCAATAAAGGCTTAGTCGTTTACTCACAAGATCATCCCAGGCAACCAGGAGCCAGACAGGAATGGGAGAGGGTACAGTCGGGCTGGGAAGACTACTTGGTCAATAAAGTGCTTGACTTATCAACCAAGGGATGGGTTCAAGCCCTACAACTCACATAGAAAAGCCAGGGGTAGCGGGGTTAATGCTTGCCATCCCAGTGCCAGAGAAATAGAGGCAGGAGAATTCCTGGGCTCTCTGACCAACCAGCCTAGCCAAATCAGAGTTTCAGGCTTGGTGAGAGACTCTGTCTCCAAACACAAAATGTAGAGTGCAAAGGAGCCACATCTAAGGTTGAACTCACACATGTATGTTCACCTGCACACATGTGAACACAGTGCACGGTTTCCCTTGTAGTTGAACTCACCTCCATCTCTGCCTTCCCTCCTCTGGGGTCTGCTCCTCCTCAGCCCCACAGAGTATTTATTTCTTGCCTCCTGATTAGTGTTTTCTTATCACTGTGACTCTAAAGGAAAAGATTAATTTCAGGTCGCCAAATACCAGACTCTTGAAATTAGCGTTTTTTAAAAGAAGCTCTTCAAATTAAAAGGTCGCTGGAATTGGGAACATTTTTTTAAAAACCCAATGATAAAAACATTATTTTACAAACCAGAGTGCAGTGTTGCTCAAATGAGAACAGTCTTTGAGGAACTGGGTTAGAAAAAGTGGATGATGGTGGTAGCCTCTTAGGGGCCTGCTGTCCACTGCAGCTCATAGGAAAAGCTGGCAGGAAGCTGCTAGGTAGGACAGGAAAGACGGTTCAGTTGACAGAGGCCAGGTGGAGAATTCGTGACATTCTGAGTTCTAGGTACAGAGGGACATAAACTTGGCATGATGCCAATCACTTGTCACACTGGCATTTGGAAGGTTAGAGGTTCAGGTCCTCTGTTCAAACTATAGCCTGGAACATATGAGACCCAGAGTCAGGTAGAAGGGAGAGGGGGAGAAGAGGAGGAGGCGGAAAGGAGGGAGGAAAGGAAGGAGGGAGGGAGGGAGGGAGGGAGGGAGGGAGGAAGGCAGGCAGGCAGGAAGGAAGGAAGGAAGGAAGGAAGGAAGGAAGGAAGGAAAGCAGGCAGGCAGGCAGGCTGTCTTTTCCTAGGCATGGAAAAAGCTGAACAAATCTATTGACTGTATACATTCAAGGTGTCTAAGGCATTATAGTCAGGCTCTGAAGGACCAGGAGTGGTTCTGTCTTTCTAACTCATGCACATCACCCTCTTGCAACGGTCTTCATAGATTAGTTTGGACACACCCCCTCATGTGAACATTTATTTGTTTACGTGTCATAGAGCAGTATAAGCACACACAAAATACATCTCCTAATGTTGCACAAAGAGAACTCAGGGCCTCAGCTGCTTTCATCCAACTGACTGTGCCTCCAAGCAGCTCTCTGAGTCAATGTCTTGGCTGCAGATCTTACTCCATCCGGCTCAGGAGAGGTTCCTGCTGCTGTTCTTGGGATGAGCTCATACCTTGTCCTTTCTGTGTTCCCTCTGGAGACTGGCCATGGAAGCAGCTGAGTGGTGAAGCCATTGCTTTCCCTTCATGCTCATTTTGTACCACTATGGTAATTTTACTCTTGATCCTCTGCGTGATTTTAAACACATGTTTAAAACAATAAGGACTGGGAGATGGCCAAGTCATTGAGATGCGACTGTTTAAGCACAGGGCCTGAGTTCAGATCTCCAGCACCCATGTTAGAGAAAAAATATGCCTGTGATCCCAGCACTAGGGAGGTGGGGGTGCGATTTCCTGGAGCTTGGTGGCCATTTGGTCTTGCTGAGTCTATGAGGTCCAGGTTCAATGGGAGAAAAATCAATAAACACATAAGGTAGAGAGTATGTAGAAAAACATCCAAGAGTAACCTCTATCCTCAACCACACATACACATATGTGCACTCACTTATCCCAACACATACACAGATAACAATACTGTCATAGATATTATTACTAGGGTGGCTGAGTACCTCACATGCATCATCACTTAATCAGATTGGAGAGACATCAGCCCCACTGTGTAGCTGGAGAACACTACCCAAGGGCACTCGGCTAGTAAGTGCAAGGCCGAGTATTCGGACCCAGGCCTGATTCTCATCCTTGACTCTTGACTATGGATCATGTTGCCTCAAAATAAGTCACTGTGGTTTACTGTACCTCTTTTATGAACAAGGCACTCACCCCACATATGGATCTCCAACACTCATCATGGACTTGTGTTCCAACACTCATCATGGACTTGTGTCTATTGAGGTGTGACTCTTAGTCCACAAATGCTGACACACAAGCACCTTTGCTGTCTTGGCTCCAAATGCTTGCTTTCAGGTGTCCCTGGGCTCTTTCTCTCTATCCTCTCTATCTTACCCAGTTATACCACAGTTCTGGAGCAGACACAGCACTCAGGTATGAGTTGAAAGGCAAGTACTTAGTCCTCCATAACTTACTCACATAGGTGGACACTGAGTGTGTATCCTGTTGTCATCTTGACCTATTGACTTGGACGCTCAGCATGGCGCCAACACAAGGCCAGGAATGCACACAGAGCATTTTCTGTGTAGGGTCTTACCCCCTCCCAGGGTTTCTACAAAACAGGGACCATCCCCTCTGCTCTCAACTCCAGGAGCAGTTTGAATGCTGTCTTTCCAGTGATGGGAAGGTGGAAGATTCCTTCGTATCCCATTAAGACATTTTAAAGATTTATTTCTTTATTATATATAAGTACTCTGTAGCCGTCTTCAGACACACCAGAGAAGAGGGCATCAGATCTCATTACGGATGGTTGTGAGCCACCATGTGGTGGCTGAGATTTGAACTCAGGACCTCTGGAAGAGCAGTCAGTGCTCTTAACCACTGAGCCATCTCTCCATCTCCCTTTAAAACATTTTAGCCCAGCTTGGTTGCTCCATGCCCTAGGACTCAAGCATGAAGTGCCATCAGTGACAGAATCTTACCATCGGGTTCTGGAGGATAACCAAGAGCAGCAGCGGCAGCCAGGGATGCCTGTGGAGCTACTGGCAGCTGCTGGCTGCGGAAGGAGAGAGAATGGGCTTTCTCTTTGGGGATGTAGCCCTCAAAGCATCCCCTTGCTCCAGTACAACGTCCAATATTTGTGCATATATAGACAACACTAAATAGACATAGTGAGGTTTTAAGAAAGAACACATGCACTTAGGAAGTAATGGTGGTTGAGGGGATGTGGGAGGAGAGGGCAAGGGAGAGGGAATTGGTTAAAGGCATTACATGTAATATATGCATATGTGTGTATTATATGTATATCATTTTATATATAAAATTCAAACGATTAAAAGAGAAATTTAGTCCTTTGCTGGTCAGTTAGCAGTTCCCGGCCCTGGGATCTCATGGTTCAGGAAGACAAACACTAGGTAGATTTATTTTACTTTATCCCTCTTACGTGGGAGAAAGGGCACGTTAGGGAAAAGTAAGGGAGCATCTTAAAATATTATCTCAGGTCACGCTCTCCCCACTTTAGAGATAAGATGATAGATGCCGCTGCTATTATGGAACATTCTGCAGTGACAGCAGAGCCAGGAGGCAGGCGGGCTCATACACTTGGTTAAGTTTACCTGCAGAGTGAGGTAGGGGTTGGGGGTGATTGCCGCAGCAATCAGAGAGGAAGAGAGGAGAGCAGGGTGGTAGAAGAGGGACCCAAGGCCAAATGGTCTTAGGGGTTTGAAGATTTGAATGCTTAGTGTGAAAAAAGTGGAAGTTTCAGATCCTGCTTAACCATGCAAAACAGGAAGGAGATACCCCCCGAATCCATTAACGCAGTCCTTCTTCAGGAATCGGGATAGCCCCCACAGCTGAGGAAGGACGCTCAGCCACAGAGCACACAGGTTTGGTGATGGAATCGAGACCATTCACAGCTGCATGCACATATGCTCATGGGAGGCAAACGCTGGCATCCATTGTCCTTCTCAATCACCCTCCGTCTTGAGTCTCTCCCTGGGACCCACAGCTTTCTAATTATGCAAGGCTGGCTTCCCAGCAAGTCTGGGTGATCAGCCTGGCCCTGCCTCCCAGGCACTGGGATTGCAAGAACATGGCTGACTCTTTTCAAATGTGGCTTTAGGGGATCAAATTCATGTCCTTGTGCTTGCATTGCAAGCCCTTTCCTCCCTGAGTGGTCTCCCCAGCTCTTTCAGTCATTAGCAGACAATGATTGGCACTTTACCTAACTGTCTACTAACCACTTCTACCATCTACTGGAGTGTATAAGCGCCAACTCAGACGCCACAGAGCAAAATCTGAGTTGCTCATCATCCCCACCAACTAGTTGCACCCATAGCTTCTCTGTCTCGGTTGATGTAACCCCATTCATCTATTGGCTGAAAACAAAGCCCTCGGAGTCATTCTCCACTCTCTTCTAGCCTCCTCCCTCCCAGCAATCCAAGGAGTCTAGTAGGTTCACTTCCAAAAACCCAGCCCAGCCACCATCCATGGTTCCATCATACCAGCCACCATCAAAGCCTCCTGACTCAGTCACTCTTCAGTCAGCTCTCCTCTTCAGCCTTGCTCATG
This sequence comes from Rattus rattus, assembly GCF_011064425.1. Classification (NCBI taxonomy): domain Eukaryota; kingdom Metazoa; phylum Chordata; class Mammalia; order Rodentia; family Muridae; genus Rattus; species Rattus rattus. The sequence continues at coordinate 65,282,346 of NC_046161.1, read as the reverse complement.
GGCAGACAACACAGACCCAGTTATTTGCTCTTCTGTTCTGCATGTCCAAGTCTTTTATGTAAAAGCCTTGGATGGGTCTCCCTGGTCAGTAGCCCTCTCCCTGTCCTTAGAACACACCAAACGTGTTCCAACCTCAGGACCTTTGCCCTAACTGTTCACTCTGACCACTCCGTTCAAAACCACCACCTTCTCCATTATCCCTGTTATTTCATTATTTTTACTTTATTTTTTGATACCAGGCATCATGTAGCTCAGGCTGACTTTGAACTCCTGACACTCTTGCCTTCTCCTGAGTGCTGGGGCTATAGGCATGTGCCACCATAGCCACGTTATTAGGGATCTTGCTCAGGGCTTCAGGCCTGCTAGGAAAGCACTCTACCAACTGAGCTACATTCCCAGCCAAATTGTTCTCATGCTGTATCTCTGCTTTCTACCATATAATCCTTCTCATGCACACATCCCCCGTGGTACGTAAACTCCACAAGGACTGGAGTACTTGTCCGCTTTATTCACCTATCTCAAGAGCCAACAACAGCGCCTGGTACACAGTGGTGTTCAACACATAACATTTATTTGTCCAGGGCATCCATACTAAATAAATAAATAAAATTTAAATGACACTAGAGAGCCAAGAACTCTTGCAAGCCCTGCACATCACAGCCTCTTCCCTGTATGCTTTTGCTGAATGACTTTGCTTCCTAGCCCTCTACTCTCGACTGGACATTAATTAACCCAGTCAGTGAGTTTATCCTGGGGTATCTCTCAACGGGGCCCTCAGCAAGACTCTGGTCGTTGCTTCTCACCCAGTTCCTTCTTAACCTGAGCTCACCAGGTTCCAGCTCCTCTTTCAGCTATAGAGATGCTACCCCACCACGATTATACTGCAGATGCCCAAAACATGGCTGACCTCAACAGGAAGCAGAGTCCCTGGGGTTGGGGGCTTTTACCTCTCTTTGGGGCCAACATGCCACTAGAAAGACCAGGACCATGACACCACCTCCCCTCTGAGTGCTTTATAGGATAACACAGGCAACAATACAGAGGTCACCTAGCTGACCTTTGATCAAATGTCAAAACACACCGCACTAACTTTCAACTGATTGATTCTGAACTATGAGCTTGGCTCAAAAGGAAAGAAGACCTGGTGAGGTGTTTTATTTCCCAAATTTATCAAGATTAAAAAGTGCTTCTGTGGGTCAATCTAGATATTGCTAGATTTGGATTGGGGGAGGCAAAGAAAGTGTTCAAATACTGGGTAACATGTTTTAGGGTTAATAATTAATGGGGGACTTCCACAACTAAATACCAAGAAGCATTCTGGTCTCTTTAGTTCTAGACATTAGCAAGAAGACCTCAGACCCCGGGTAAGACGAGAGACATGGGAAATCACCTCCAAATCTCCGTTTCCCTGGTGCTGTGCATCTTTATCCAGTCAAGTGCCTGTGGACAAGGCGTGGGAACAGGTACGTGTTTGCCTTTTCTCCAGAAATGGCCGTGGATTTCTCTTCTTGACTGTGTTGCAGAGATTGGCGATGTGGGACGGAATCTGCCTCAGAGCTCGCAAAGTGGTTCTGCGAGTAGCTCCCAAGGCACCCAGAGCTGTGTAGCACTTTGTAAAAGGGACCTCATTTTCAAAAAGCTGCTCTGAGAGTAGATGACGTAAATAAAGCCCTTGTAACAGGCAGTGTGGTCTCCTGCAGGTGTCATGTAGACCCTGGGAGATGTTTTTCAGCACACAATGATCTGAAAGTCTTGGGAATCTTCCCTATGGTTCATTTGAATTCTAATTTGTCATCTGGGAGCGTGGTGTGCCATCAAATACTCTTGTCTTTTTTTGGGGGGGTGTGTGAGTGTGAAATCACCTTGCTCTCTCCCGAGAAAAGGGAATCTGAGTTCTACTTCTAGTCCTGTCCAAAGCAGAGATGTCATTGCGTGTTTCCTGGTCTTTAAGTTTTCTGACAAAGCTTTCTCCTGAGCTGAAGGGGCCTCCAGAAGTCTGTTTCGTCTACAGCTTCATAAACTACACTGATGGCCAAGGATAGACTTACATGCCCATCAGGCAGATGGGTCCAAGTTCCTGGCTGAATGGTGTGTTAGATCAGTAAATGGTGGGACCGAAGTAACTAGACAACTTGACCAAATTACACAGGGGCTTGGAACCTTGTTTCTGTGCCCTTGGTCATGAAGATCTGGTGGCCCAGAGTGTTTAAAATTGGTGGATTGATGAATGCATGGGTGGATGATGGATGGATGGATGGATGGATGGATGGATGGACTTAGAGACAGTCTGTGTAGCCCAAGTGAGGCTCAACCTTGAGATCCTCCTGAGCACTGAGGTCACAGACTTGAGCTTCTATCCACCAGAGACTTAGACTTTTCTTTCCTCGAGGATGTACTCGCGGCTGGAAAGACGGCTCAGTGGTTAAGTGTGATCGCTGCTCTTCCAGAGGATCCACAGTCAGCTGCCAGCACGCACAGGTAGCTCACTCACAAGTGCCTGTACCTCCAGCTCCAGGGGATACGACACTATTCTGGCCCTATGAGGGGAGTCAGGATCCCAGAGCAGGTACCTTATGAAGCAGGGGCTTGGGAAGAAGAGCACTTAATGGCCTATTCCTCCTGACTCACAGAGCCTGCTTCCTTACAGCATCAGAGACCACCAGCTCAGAAGTGGCACCACCCACAGTAAGCTAGGCTCTCCCACATCAACCATCAGTCAAGAAAATGAACCAAGGCTTGCCCGCAGGCCAGTCTGGTGGCATTCTCTCAGATGAATTTTACTCTTCTCAAACAACTCTAGCCTGTATCATGCTGACAAAGCTAGCTAACACATGCATGAGCGCGAATGTGAACACACACACACACACACACACACACACACACACACACACACAAATAAAAACAAATCTTAAAAAAAACCCTAAAACTACGTTTGAAGAGAGCACTAAAAAAACTGAGAATCAATAACTTACTAATGGATATTTACCCAGGAATTCCAGAAAGTTTTTCCTCTTATGGAAAAATGACTGTTCTTTTGACTTTATTATTGTATAGTCTAAGTCAGTTATTAATTTCATATTAATTACTCTGCTTGCTGATACTTTGTGTGCCATGTATAATGCCGGTATCCTCTTAGATCATCTTATTCTTAGTGCTCTGTGTTTTTATTGACTTCTTTATTCTCGCTGTGTTTTTATGACGTCTATACTTGAATTAAGAATTATGAATTAAGAAGGCATGAAGTCGGATTAGGCAGGTCAGTTTGGAGCAACAGCACAGATGGTCACTTTCTTGCTGTTCACCATGTCTGTCAAAAGGGAGAATAAATATGCACACAAAGCACTGGACATTGCCCACATCGGAGTGCCAGCCTGAAGGTGAGAGACCAGCTTAATTCCTGCAGAAGCAAAGGGAGAATTTTGGAATGTACTGACAGTTTTGTTTTTTTTATCAATCTCTTGGTTTATCTTTGTATAAATGGGGGAGGGGGAGACAAAGGGTTAAGACTGGGGTCCAAAACAGAATCTATGCTGTTTCCACTTTTTGGTCAGAATTTTCTATATGAGATGGAAACCTACATAAAATGAGTTTGCAGAAAGAAGGTCAGAGAGAGGAAGAAAGTGTTAGCTACTCGTCTATTCTGTTAAGTTCGGGGGTATTAAAAAATGTGAAAGTTGATGTAGGACCAGAGATGAACATAATCTGCTCAGAAAGAAAAGTGAAAATTACCCAGATTGTTATATAATTACAGTGTGGTCACAGACATAACGTAGTCCAGGGTAGTCAGACAGCAGTGAACAGAGAGCTGAGGTCTGATCTACAGTAGATGGAAGCTTACAGATTTTTCTGGAGGAGGTGTTTTTTAATCTGAACCCTGAATCTAAATCTGGATATGGGGAGGAAGGACTGAGAAGAGAAGAGAGTCTGAAGCACAAAATCACACATGCTCAGGAGCCCCCTCCTAAGCAAGATACTGACCTTTGTTCCCTGTGTTCACAGTGGATCAGCTTTCCCCACCTCTGCACCCTGAATATTATATTTGTTTTTTACTCTAATATACATTATATTATATATATATATTAGGACATCACACCTGTAGTTGCTGATGTAGAGAAACTGAGGCAGGAGGATTGCTCTGAGTTTGAGACCAACTATTAATCAATAGAGTGAGACTCTGTCTCACAAAAGGAGGGTGTGAGGTAGAGAGAAGGAAAAGGGAGGGGGGGAAGAAAGAGGCTAGAGCATAAGTCCTCAAAGAATTTTTACAAACAAGCTTTAATGTGTCACTTTGCCTGTTGGGGACTTTTCCTTCATGAGAAATCTCTCGAGTGCTCTCATACCAGCCTCTGTCACTTGGAGTTGAAGGCCATCCACGCATTTGTATGTGGCTGCAGTTCATCCATTCTCTTTGCTGATGTCCTTGTGTAACTACACCAGACTGCATTCACCCTTTCTGTCATCAGCCTCTATTGCCACTGAGACTTGGGATTTGGAAATAATCCATGCCCAGGAGATTTGGCCTCCTCCACTCTACCTTATCCCCTCCCCCATGTCTTGGCACTATCTGGATTTTTCTTGACAATCTCCTCAACCTGCTGTTTTTTTCAAATCCTGGTTTATCCAAAAGCTGAAGGCATGAGTGCTGATTAGCGCTGGGTCACCTCAGGAAAGAGGGTGAGAGTCGGGGGCTTCTGGTCCTAGGAAAGCAGAATTCTCTTAGTCGTAAGTAAACCTATTTGTCAGTGTGTGGCTGGTGCAATGTCCTTATGGGGAAGCTGCAGGGTCACCAGGATCCTTTCTGCAAGGAGCATCTTTTATCAGTGTCTCTCATTGGGGTGACTTTGCCCTCCTGGGAACACCCAGCATCTAGCAGGCAAGCATTCTCCATTGCACATCATAGAGAGAACACTTCTCCAGCATCATCTAGCAGGCAGAGGTCAGCAGTGTTACATTCATCCTATTGTTGGCAGAAGGGTCCCACAACAATGTACCACAGGACCCACAACGCTGAGGACAAGAAACTGACATCAACATCAACTTCAGGTTCAGTGCATAAAACATTGGTCATGCAAGCCATAAGGACTAAGTTCAAATCTCCAGAACCTGTAAAAAGCCAGGCATGATAGCTCGCATCTGTAATCTCCTCTTGCCTTTACTGAGGTGGGAGGTAGAGTCAGGAATCTCTAAAGTCCAAAGGCCAGCTGGCATGCTATATGCAGTGGTGAGCAGCAAAGAGATCCTGTCCCAAGCAAGGCGTAAAAAAAAAATCAAAGCCAAACCCCTTAGGTTGTCCCCTGACTGTCACACACGTGTGCTATGGCACATGTGTTCCTATACTCGTGCACATGCTACTTACGCAGTCTTGGAGCTCAGAAACAACTGACGTGTGCGAGTGGGAATGAACGTATAGTGGCTCAGAATCCTTTCTCTCTCAGACACATTTTGTGTCTCCAACCCTCCTGGCACTTAATACCCATTCCCACATTTAAACAGGAAGCTAAAAATAAACGTGACAGGGAAGAGACTATAAAGATAAAGATGGGACCACAGGTTTCACATTACCTCAATTCTGTTTTCTAATGTGATACCTATCGGCTAAGATTTCTTTGTTTGTGTCTAAAACTCATGAATAAAACAGATTGCGAACTGTAAAGCTTAAGAATTTGCTTGGCAAGTAAAAATTTAAGTTCACACCAGAGTATTTTTGTTGTGTCTGACTATCGTAAAGTTGGAATTTAGTCTTAAAAAAAAAAAACCTGTCCATTGCTTTAAAACTGACGAACGAGTTGAGAAAATAATTACTAATTTTGCATAAATATTATTGAAATATTTCTATATCATGGACAGAAGAGAGTGAAAATGATCCACGTATGTGTCAAATCCGATGCGCGAGGCAGCCCACTGAGTGTAACGACGGTGATCAGTCACGGGTGTACATTTTCCTCCACCACAGCATGGCAGGCCACGAGCCCCACTGGAGAAATGTGGACGAGCTCATGCCCAACTGCCCCAGCAAAGACCGCGCCTGGAGGGGGTGTGTTGTGTGGGGCCTTGCAAGCTGGCATCAGAGAGTAAGAAAACGGGGTCTTCCTTGGGCAGAAGCACGGCTTCGGAGTGGATAACGTGCACTTGCCTTTCAAGCCCGAATAACTTCTGAGAGTAAATTATCTATGGAGGAAGGAGAGACAGAGCTGAGGATGGAGGACAAAGATGAGCGGAGAGGGGGAGGAGATAAGAAGTTGGAAGAAGAAGAAGAGGAGGAAAGGAAATGGAGGGGGAGGAGAATAAGAAGATGGAGGACAGAGGAGAGAGCGACCAGGAGCCAGCACACGTACAGGGCTCGTTAAACTGCAGTTGACCGTAGCCAACCACCAGTGCAGATCCCGGCAACTGCCAAGTCCCTCTTTAAACTCAAATGCTGACTACCAAAAATTTCAGAAAGTTGGTAACGATGGGCTTTGAGAATAAATGGCCTCTTAGCAACCCTGAGACGCTCATAGTTCAACACTAGGGGTCTTTATTCAGCCCGGGTGGTGGGTTTCAGAGTCCCAACCCCTCCCCAGATACTGCCAAGGCTGTGTGTAGGTTGTGTTTTGAGCAAGGGACAGAGCGTGGTTCTTTACCTCTTGGTGAATTGTGAAAGGGACCTATGACCTCGAAAAGAAAGTTGAAAACCAATTTATCGAGCTGCTTTTAAAAATAACTGTAAGGAAATTTGACATGAACTAGCTGGGCAGGAAAATAGGGTGGAATATCGAACGCACCGAGTCATTCTATGTATCCTACTAGAGGTTGGAAGTTTGTTTAAACGTATACAGAGTTTTAAAGCCATGGTGTGCTCTTTGGGTAAAAGTGGGATGTTACTGCATAAGAAGAAAGGAAGGGAGAGAGAGAGGGAAGAAGAGAGAGGGGAAGGCAGGAAGGGAGGGGGCACGGGAGGGAGGGAGGGAAAGAGAAAGGGAGGGAGGGCAGGTGGGCGGGCCGCAGCAGGCTGGCTGATTACTGAAGCTTAGGCCTAAGTCTGGGAGGTACCTCACTGGTTATCTAGCGTATGATTTCTTTGCTCCCCTACTGGGGAGGAGGCAGGTTAGTGTGGGGTTTGTCCTGACAGGAGGACCACAAGAATAGAGGGACCTTGCACTCACAAGTCAGACCTGTCGTTTTTGATCATCCTTGCAGGCCCAGCCAGTCTCAGATCACTGCCCCAAGGAGATTCGCTCATTTCCCGGCGTGTAACTATTAGAGGAGGGGGGCAGAAATGCAGCTCGCACCCCTAGGATGAGCGTTCCTACAGTTCCACAGCAGCTGCGAACCAGCCCCCAGCATTGTAAAGAAACCCCCCTTCCTCTGCACGAGACTCTCCTGCTCATTGGCAAATGTCCTGGCCTTGTAGCCCAATGAGTCCAGAACCCTCCTAATGGGTTCAGAGAAAAGACAGCTGACTTTCACCCTGGCTGCCTTCCGCGGGGACCTAGCACTTCACAGGAAGAAACTGAAGAGCCACTGAAGGCCTTGTGCCTGCAAACTGACCTAAAAACACAAATCACCCAGAGAGCGCCCAGCCAAAAGCCAAAATTGGGTATCTAGATTCCCTCTCTGGTCTTCCCCTCCCTCTGCCCTATTTAACACACCAGCTGCCATGCTGGGTACTCACAGACGACTCAGCAGGAAGACAGGCTGCCCTGATTTAGTCCTGGTCCACAGACAGAGCGGAGCAGTTCCAAATACATCTCCAAGATCATAGTTCTGATGTCGATGGTCTACACAGGGCAAAAGGGGCCAGCAGTTCTCCCTACCAGTAAGGTGGCTGGCCACTGGCTCCAAAGAAGGGCGTCTGCTTTAGACTGGAGCCTTCCCGGTGAACTGGAGTCCAGCCTACCAGGGAATGGGATAAGAAAAGGCGAGGGCAGGACATCCAGACCCCTGCCAACGGGCGACAGGCACCATAGCTAAACTTCAGCTGCAGTGGGTCTAGTCTTGCAAGGGGCAACGGAGCCGCAGTAATTTTGGCAATGTCGGGGCTCACAGGAGTGGGGGCCAAAACCAAAACTAGTCCTTGACGACTGAATGATCTCAGGATGCCTGCAGGACTGCTCCTAAGAAGGTGCAGTTCTCCGTCACTGCCACTAGGGAGCGCGGTGATGTCTCCTCGGCTTCTGAAAAGGCAAAGCTATTAGCTTAATCTACCATTCTCTGCTTCTAATTCTATTTCCAGAAACACTCACGGTTTTTATTTTTCCCAGTGGGGCTGGGACAGAAGGCGGGAGAAAGAAAGAGACTCAAATCTACGAAGGGGTGGTCTCCTTGCAGACATGTTCCTCTCTACACTCCTGCCTTCACATCCACACACACCAGCTCACATTTGGGGTCTGCGCACTGCTACCCAGTAGAGGATGTGGAATTGGGAAAGCATGTAAGTGACACGTGCTTATATCCCAACATTAGGTGAGAAATGGGCAATATGTTTAACTGAATGTGTGCCGTCACTACAACTCAGTGAAAATATATTTATTTGAAGGGTTGAAGAGAAAATATTGGGAGGAAAAATGCACAGAAATGCGTCTACTTCCATTGAGTTTATATATGGATTTTTATCTCTTCCAATTTTTATGTAGTATATAGTACAGTTACTTTAATGATTTGGATGACTTAAAAGTATATCAACTTCACTATGATGAAATAAGGAGTTTGACCAGAGCAGTGGAACTCTGGAAACACTTGGGGATTTGTTAAAATATGATTCCTGGGGCTGAAGAGATGATGCAGAGGCTGGGTGTTTGCTGCTCTCTCAAAGACCTGAGTTCAGTTCCCAGCACCCACACTATACGACTCACAAGTGCCTGTAACTCCAGCTCTAGGAGATTGACATCCTCTTCTGGCTACCTCAGGCACCCCAACTCATGTGTGCATGTGTACACACAAGCAAACACACACACACACACACACACACACGAGAGAGAGAGAGAGAGAGAGAGAGAGAGAGAGAGAGAGAGAGAGGGAGAGACAGAGAGAGAGAGAGAGAGAGAGAGAGAGAGAGAGAGAGAGAGAGAGAGAGAAAGAGAGAGAGAGAGAGAGAGAGAGAGAGAGAGAGAGAGAGAGAGAGAGAGAGAGAGAGATGTGTATGCTCCGAGAAGTTATTTACAGGACCACGGTGAACTTGCCAGTCGCCACCAGCTACCTATCAATCCTCACAGGATGCTAGGTCTTACGAGGCCCTCCCCTTGAAAGGAACGAAAGAATGTTGATGGTCCCAATTTTCCAAATATATATTAAATTCAAGGTAGTCACAAAAATGTGCTCTTCCAAATTAAAACATCTGCAAGCTGAAAAGAAAGTATTTCTTGAAGAGAAGCTTCCGGGCTGAGACTCCATGGTGGTGGGTAGAGAAATTGCCACAAAAGCACTGAGCCACTCCTTTCTAACCCTGGAAATCTGCCCCAGGGCGTTCTTTTCACACAAGCTGGACATTAGCAGGGTTGGGCAGGGCCTGAGAAGGACTGGCCTACACATAGCTGTGTAAGACTCTGATGTCAGATGTTCCAACTCCCTGGTACTAAGAGGAACCATCATAGTGAAAGGGAAAAATACTAATTTATATTCAATCATAAAACAAAATTGTAGCTGTTATTTACCACTTGCTGCATTCTAAGCCCCAAGGACAGTACAAAAATCACCATTTCATTTACCCAAAAGCTTCAATCTAAGAGTCCAGGACCTTAGAGTTATGTGAGACAATTTTGATTCAATGTGATAAGTGTACAAATTTATGTTGTGCAGAGTTCTGAGGCAAGAATGGTCAGCTAAGAAGGCAGTTTAGACAAGCATGTGTGTGTGTGTGTGTGTGTGTGTGTTGACTATTCATCTGCATGTATGTCTGCGAACAATGTACACACTGTGCCCAAGAAGGCCAGAAGATGGCATCAGATCCCCCGGAACTGGAGAGGCAGACAGATGTGAGTTGTCGTGTGGGCAGTGGGAACTGAGCCTAAGTCCTCTGCAAAAGCAGCCTGAGCTCTTAGCCACTGAGTAATCTCTCCAGCCCCCTGGTTCAAGTCTTAAAGGGAAAGAAGTAGAAGAATGTTATGAGGAAGAAGGAAAGAGTATGAATAGTCTTGACTCGAAGGGCTGAAAGAATGAGAATGAACTCGAGAATTCACGAGACTTCACTATGGCAGTGAGACGAGCAGAAGCAAGGACCCCTAGCTCCACCCTTAGGAAGTTTGCCCTGACCCTGGAGGCTGTGCTGCCCAGATGCAGGTTGGCATTTGAGGAGGTATAGCTTACTAGCTGCCTTCCTTGCTGCCCAGAGAGCCTTATCTCCCAGCCTGGCTGAAACCCTGGCCACTCCCTTCTGGGAAGAAACTACACCAGCAGGAAAGGGCACGGTGGAGTCTTGTACTCGACAGTCTTGCAGTCTCCCTGGGCCCTCACACAAATATTTGGCTCTTCCTTCAAAGCAAGCTCCAGCTTTGAGCAGATCTCTGAAGTATTCTTGTTCATTGTTATTCTGAGCCCTAAGTCATGAGATTCCCATGCAGCTTAACCACTATGACATTCCCATGAAACTTAACCAGTAACACATTAGGAATCGTCCATCATGAAAATCCCTTACTGGGAAAAGAGAACTATGTGCAAATGTCACACCATACTTACTGATCGTATCAACTTGACATTGAAACGTTCACTCCCATCTGCGTTAACTCAGAGTTTTTACTGTAAACCTGTAAATATTAGACTGGTGCAAACATCCCATTTTGAAGATGATGGGCTTACCAACTGTATTAGTTACTGCTCTCATTACTGTAGGGGAAAAAATCTGACAAAATGAACCTAAGGGAGAGATTATTTTGACTCAAAGTTGCCCACGTGACAGGGCCAGGGTGGTAGCGGGAGCACACGGCAGCTTGTGACATTGGACTAGTCAGGCAGGAGAGAGAGAAGATTGCTGGTGCCAGCTCGGTTCCTCGTTTTATAGTCAGTCTGGAATCCAAGGTTATGGGATGGCACTACACATATTTAGGGTAGGTATTCCCACCTCAATTAACCTAGTGTAAAACTCCCTGACACTCATGCCCAGAGTTTCATCTAGGTGATTTTAGATCCTGTCAAATTGGCAATCTTAACCATCACACTAGCTAAGGCCTCTAGGGATGACACCGGCATCAAGCATAAGGGGGTTTCTTTGGCTGACTTCAGCAAGAAAAGGAGAGCCCTAGGACTGCCTCATGGGTCGAATTGAGGCTGCTTATGAAAACTGGGCCTGTGTGGATGAGTCTAAGGAAGGCCTGGAAACTGGGAATTCTGGACTGGATTTCATCAAAAGAGAAGGCAAATCTACAGCCAGGCAATCATTATTGACTAATTGCTACACTAAGTCAAGCATGATCTACTAGGTGGGGTGAGGGAAGATGAAACAGAGGTTGAGTTGATGTTTGGAGATTGAGGTGAGGTTCGCAGTTGAAAGGAGAGAAGCCAGGGCATTAGGCTTGCTGGTCAACCCTCTACCACTGAGCTATACCTGCAAGTCTTGAGCTGAGGTCAATACAGGAGCACCCATGAGATTCTGACAGTCAGGAAAGAGGATGATTTTGTGACATCTGTGGACTCCACAGCCCTCTCTCTGTCCTGACACAGAGATGGAGGACCCTTGCATACCCGGTTACACTCTGTGGGTGCTGTCCATGCTCAGCTGGAGTCTTGGGGTCTGGCTGCAGGCAAGGCAACCCTGGTTTTGTTCTCGTTCTCTCCTCACATAAAGGACTCCTGCAGGTGTCCCTGAACCCTTTTAACAGCTCTTCACAGTCACTGCACAGCCTGTGGGACCCCCTTTACTCTAATGTCCCATGAGAAACAAGCAGGCTCCTTCTGCACCGACCTCCCAGTTGTCCTCCGGGTCCTTGAGTGGTTGTCACGGTGCCAGGAGACCCACACTGCTCACCTCCCTCACTCAGTACTTGTAATGACTGGGGAACATGGAAGCAGAGTTCTGTGCCTAACATGAGACCTTGTGCCCTGACTTAACCCTACATGACTCAACTGCCTGTGGCTCTAGATTCCCACACTCAGAGGACAAAGGCATGATTCTGTAGGAACTGTGCAAGCATTCAATGACCTTTACACTACTTCTTTCTCAATACTATGTGGACTAGACATGCATCAGTTTTGGATCAAGTGCAGATGAGGAAAAGTCAGAGATGATGCTTTGGGGGGAGGGGGCTCTCAGTAATGAAGCAGATCCAAGATGTGTAAAATCATAGTATTGAGCTTTTTAAATATTTTTATTTTATGTGCATGGGTGCTTTGTCTATTTGGGACCCACATGTGTGCAGTGCCCACAGAAGTCAGAAGAGGGTGTCTGAAACCCAGGAGCTGGAGTTAGAGATGGTTGTTAGCTGCCATGTGGACACTAGGAATTGATCTCAGGGCCTCTGGAAGGGTAGCCAGTGCTCTTTGCTGTTGTGATATCTCTGCAGCCCTGGCAGCTACTATTTTTTTTTAAGGAACCCAAAGGCTGTGCCTATTCATTTCACCTAATTGATGGAGCAGTGTTGGGAAGTAGGTATTTATTGACCCTGTTTTACAGACAGAGATAAGGTTGCTCAGAGGCATGAAGTCGTCCTTTATGAATAACTCAGTTAATGAGTGGCCAAGTCACTAGTCACAGCCAGAGCCATCTGACTCAACCTCCCAGACTTCCAGCAAGTCCAGCAATTGTCTCCCCCATTCCTCGCCAATGTGGACTTTCCTGAGTGTCTCCTGGGGTCCCTGTGAAAGCACCTTAGCCTTTAGCTCATCTTACCATGTATGTCAGTGCCTAGGAGCCTGGGACATATTCTGACCCTCTGATGTACAGCATAGCCACTTAGGGGTGACAAATAGAAGCAATGGCCCAGGAGCATAGCCATCCATACACAAGGTCCCAGTCCTCCCCACCTTTGCCTGTAAAACTCCATCCCAGCCCATAGCTCCCCAGAGTCAAGTCAGAACAAGGAGTGAGCACTAGTCTACTAATCTCAGAGGAAGGTGCAACCCTGGATCAAAGCTGGACATTGTAGGCTGCTGTTAAGGTGAGCGAAGATCTCTCCAGAAGGCGTCACACAAGAATCCTCTAGGTTCAATTTTAGGAACTGATCTGGGTCCTCAGGGCCTCTGTGGCTTAGTACTATCCATACAACATGGAGACATCTCCTCTGAGTGTATCTTTCTTGCCAGTGCAACGACTCTCGAAATTGTCCACCATCATGCTGCACAAGGGGGCCCAACCAGATTAATGAATCATCAGTCTTAGGTGATGTGTCATCAAATACCTGACAAATGCACCTTAAAGGAGAAAGGGTTTATTTGGGATCACAGTTTGAGGTTACAGCCCTTTTGATAGGGGAGTCATGGTGGCTGGAGCTTGAGGAGGTAGCCGGTCACATCGCATCTCCAGTCAAGAAGTAGAGAGCCGTGAATGTTTGAACTCAGCTCACAATTTCCTTTCTATACAACCCACAATCCAAGCCCAAGGAACGATACAGAGGTATGTCTTCACATCTCAATTAACCTTGTCATAATATCCCTCACCACAGACATGCCCAGAGTTGATCATTGATATTAACCATCATAATCAAGAAGAGAGTTGCCCAACCAGGAAAATAATCCAAGAACCCTCTCAGGAAAGAAAGGTAGGGACCTACCTACCCACCACAATTGCATAACCAATGGTCACTGTGATAGGAAAGTCCACATTCAGGATGACTGTAAGCCATCAACTTACCCAGAGACGTAGCCACCCACAATGTGTATGTTAGCTCTTATGCTAGACTCCAGCACGTTCACTGGACATACGGTGTATCACTCTACCGGAGCTGCCACAAAAGAACCACAGGCTGGCTGGTTTATGCACAGAAATTGATTGCCTCATGATTTTGATGGATACTCATGATCAGCTTCTCTAAAATTGTCTCCTCCACTTTCCGATGAGTTCCCACTACCCTGTGCTGTAGTTCTTATCCCATCTCCTCCCCCACATCCCATGGGTATGGATGTACATGTATGTGGACACAAGAGGCCAAAGGATAGCCTTGGGTGTCATTCCACAGATGCCATCCACCTCTTTTGTTGTCATTGAGCAAAGATCTCTTACTGGCCTAGAACCCACCAAGTAAGCTAGGCTGACTGATCAGAGACCCCCAATGATTTTTACCATTTCCAATTGTATCTCAGGCCTGATTTCATTTTTTAATCTAAGTCCTGGGGATCAAACCCTTTACTAACTGAGCCATCTCTCCAAACCCTAGAATCTTCTTCTAAGGGCATGGGTCACATTGTTTTAGGGTCTACACCTAAATGAGGTCCAAATGACCTCATTTAACCTGAAGTAGGACTGTAAAAGCCCTATCTACTTATCTATAGTTTTCAAGATCTGTGGTTCTTTGAGTCATTTGAGGCAACACAGGCCTTCCGACCGGGGTTCTGAGCTGCAAAGTGGGGATATTATGGATATCATAAATATGTCTTAATTTTCTTGGAGATAAAGAGCCCCTGGGGAGAAAAGAAGCTTAGATGTATACATGATATTGAAAAGAAAACAGTAGGGCTGGAGAGATGGCTTAGCGGTTAAGACTGCTCTTCCAGAGGTCCTGAGTTCAATTCCCAGCAACCACATGGTGGCTCACAATCAACTGTAATGGGATCTGATGCCCTCTTCTATTGTGTCTGAAGACAGCTACAGTATACTCATATATAAATAATAAATAAATCTTTAAAAAAGAAAAGAAGAGAAAACAGGGTCCTTTCCTGGCAGTGTGGGAAGCAATAGCCCAGCTAAGGCACACAGAAGCCAGCTGGCAGCTAGTTGGGGGATCGAGGTGGTGGGGGGCAGCAGCCCCTTTCAGCAAAGTGATTAAGACTTTCTGACTCTCTGGCAGCTCCAGCAGGAACTGGCAAGAAGCCAGGAAGAAGTGCTTATCTGACTCATATTGAGAGTAATGACAAAACTCACCCTCTGGCACAGAATAGAACTATCATCTATTCGAGGATGTGCATGGCGTGAACCCAAAAATGAACTCTCCCTGCCTTGAGAGGTGTTCTTCCCACATAGCCTGTCTGCAAACAGGCTGTTGCCTTAGGTTCACCCAGCCTGGCCTCAGCCAAGTAGAAATTTCCAAGGCCAGTTGCCACGCTCTCCTGGCAAGCTCAGAAGGAGTACAGTGATAGGCAGTGCCTAAGAACAGAGCAGGGGTTGGAAGGGCTCTCTCCCACACCCTAGAAACCTTTGCGTAGGCAGTGAGTTACTACTCTGCAAGGGGTAACCAACTCAACAGAAATAAATCAGGGAGTCTAGGTAGATAGCTCTGTCAGTAAAGTGCTTGCCTCACGAGCCTCAGGATATGGGTTTTACCCACATAACATGTAAACAGAGGCGCAGGAGCGCACGTGTGTGTGTGTGTGTGTGTGTGTGTGTGTGTGTGTGTGTGTGTGTGTGTGCACTTTAATCTTAGAGCTGGAGAGGAAGACATGGCACATGGAAATTCAATGGCCAGCAGGCCTAGCCTAGTTACTGAGCTCCAGGCTCATGAATGAACCTGTCTTTGACAAGGTTGTCATTCTGCCTCCACATGTGTTTACCTATACATGGTCACACACATACACGTGCTCAAATACATACATGTGCTCACATGCATACACTTGAGCACACATACAAAGAGAAAGAGAGGCATAATAAAAAGAAATAAAATGTAGACCCCTGAGGAAGATCCCGGAAAGCCCAAGAGAACAAGGTGTGGGATCTTCACACCTGGGTCTGAGTCCCAGCTGTGTCATCTGGTCCAGGTGACTATGAACCCAGCCCCTCTAGATCCCTGGACCTCATGTTTATTCATGGTGAGGTGACCAGTGAGACCCAGCCCCAGGCTGAGGATGAAATAAAATGAAACATTTTTCAGTTATTCCTTGATGGTTGTGAAACAAATATTTGCAATGTGTTTACCAAGCAGTCTGCACCGTAGAACTGGCCTGATTCGTGTGCCGCCCCCAAGGTGCTTCCTTCCTTTTATTGCAAAAGTGTTGAACTAGATAAGGAAGTTTAAAGGACGTTGAATTAGCATATTCCCTCCAGACAGCCAGTAATTGTTAACATTTCCTTGTATTTGTTTTTTCTCTCTATTGATATATTCCTCTGTATGTGTGTGTGTGTGTGTGTGTGTGTGTGTGTGTGTATGTGTGTGTGACCCTTGTAAAACTGACTGAGAGGAACAGGAGAATGAGAGGAGCAGTAAACTGAACATATGGACTCTCTCTCTCTCTCTCTCTCTCTCTCTCTCTCTCTCTCTCACACACACACACACACACACACACACACACACACACACACGCCAGCACACACACATGCCCTCCTTGAAGTTGTGGATATAACAATATTTGATTTTTTTAAGTGTATATGCTTGTGTAGTGTGCACATGTGTACATGTGTTTGCATGTGTGTGGATACACTGTGCACATGTGTGTGAATGCAAGTCAAGGTTCAAGATTGACATTAAGTGTTATCTAGATTATTCTCCACCTTATTGAGTTCGATTCTTCTCACTGAATCCAGAGCTCACTTGGCCAGTCCATCCGACTGCCAGTTTGCTCTAAGGACTTCCTGTCCTGGTCTAGCCTCTATTGGGATTACAAGCGAGCTGTCATGCCTGGTTTTAACATGGGTCCTGGGGATCTAAACTCTGGCCCTCAAACTTCGGGAGCTAACACTTCATCTGAGATTTTATACTATCCAGTATCTAGTCCACACTCACAGCTCTCCATCACCTCAAGAATCTTACCGATGGCATTTTCCAAACAGGATCCAGTCAGGACTGCCCTACCTCTTGAGTTTCTGGTGTGCTTGGCACCCACTTGAATGCCTGGTGTTCATAGTGACATACAAACATGCCACCCATGGTCTTCCATGGACTTGGCTCCTTGCTCTTTCACTATCTACCCGATGTGTCTCTCCTGAGACAGGAAGCATCCCCAGAACAGGGCCTGTCTTCATCCCCAAGATGTTCAGGCCCAGGGCACAGTAAGCCGGAAGCAAATGGTTATGGAATATTTGCTTCATCAAACAAAGGATGAGAGGCAATATATACTTTTATTACATAGAATTGTTTATTTTTTCCACTTTACATTCCCATTTATTAACTTTACATCCCAATTGCAGCCCTGCCCCCCCTCCCAGTCTCCCTTCTCCTCCTACCCCACCTCCCCATCACCTCTGAGAAGGGAGAGGTCCCTCCTGGATACCAACCCACACTGGCACCCAAAATCACTACAGGATTAAGCTTATCCTTTCCCACTGAGGCCAGACAAGATAGCCCAGTTACAGGAGTGGGATCCACAAACAGGCAACAGAGCAAGGATAAGCCCTGCTCTAGTTGATGAGGGGAGGGTCCCCTATAAAGACCATGCTGCACATCTGCTAGAAACATGTAGGGGGCTGGGTCTCGCCCTTGTATGTTCTTTGGTTGGTGGTTCAGTATCTGGGAGTCCCCAAGAGTCCAGGTTAGTAAACTCTGTTGGTCTTCTTTTGGAGTCCCTGTCCTCTCCGGGCTACTCACTCCTTTCCCCAACTCTCCCACAAGACTTCCTGAGCTCCTTCTAATGTTTGGCTGTGGGTCTCTGCATCTGTCTCAGTCAGTTGCTGGCTGGAGCCTCTCAAAGCATAGTTATGCTAGGCATAACACAGTATCATTAATAGGGCCAGGGATAGGTTCTCCCCCATGGGATGGATCTCAAGCTGGGCCAGTCATTGGTTGACCATTCCCTCAGTGAGCTTCATGTTATTTCATTGGAGAATCCAATGCCCATGCAGGAAACCATGGAAACACCCAAGAGGCACAGAAGACCCAGCCTAGGTCTGGTCTCACTTTCCCACATAGAATCGGAGCCCTCTCAAGTCACTTGGACTCCTGTTTCAGTCTGGACCTTAGACGGGAGCTAGGACCAGAAACTGAAAGGAAGGGGTCTATCCAGGTCACAAGCCTCTATCAAAACTCACACAAGGAGCATGTGAGCATCTGGCTCTGTTCCTGTTGTAGATCTTACAGACACGAGTCTAAGTCCTTTGGGTTTCTACAGAGCCAGGAAACCATTCCAGAAGAGCAAAAGCAGAATGAAGGATGCGTCTGCCTGTTCGTTGCCACACCGCTCACTACCTTAATGGGAGTGTGAAGCTTACCCCAGCTTCTGATGTTGCTTGCACTCAGAGCAACTCTTCTCAAACACTACCATGCATGTGAATCGCTTAGGGAGCTCGGGGCAGCCAGTGAGCTTTCCCATCAGATGTTAAATGGGCTCCAAGAGCCTACACATCTCACAAGCGTCTGAGCGATGCTAATGTTGTGGGTCCCCAAGTGACCGTTTGAAAAACAACATTCCAAGGTGTAATTAGCAGGAAAGAAGACATTCTAAAGACACATTCGTGTCTCTTCACCTATCTGACTATTGAAACAATGGACCCCATTGTAGGAATGCCCCTGCCCCAGAAAGCTCATGTTGGGAGAGGAAAAAGGTACCAGATAGAAGGGTGAATGTGCCTCCTAGACAGAGATTTATTGTCAGACTGTCTTAAAGGATGAAACTGAAGCCCAGACAATGCTGGGTCAAGGGTG
Organism: Rattus rattus; assembly: GCF_011064425.1. Classification (NCBI taxonomy): domain Eukaryota; kingdom Metazoa; phylum Chordata; class Mammalia; order Rodentia; family Muridae; genus Rattus; species Rattus rattus. Next base: position 65,263,714 of record NC_046161.1, on the reverse strand, counting down.
GGTGGGCCACACCTTTATCAGGACTGTATACCCTTGGCTGGCTATTAAACATTAATCTCACTATAGGACCCCATATATGGACTTGGAGTGGGGCCACTGGATCTCTTTGTTCCTCTTCCCAGTGTGTCCACATTGAACAAATTTTATTTCTGTTTTTTTTTCCCCTACTAATTTGCTTGTTTTAATTGATTTCTCAAAGATGGATGGCTGCATTTGGCTTTTTGGGCGTAAGAGTTTGACCCCAAGGTCAATAACAAAGGGACAGTTAACTGGCTTCCATTGTGACTTAGTGATTAGACCCACTAGTAGACACCAGGCAGCACGTAAGCACGGGAGGGGTCAAGGAAAAGGAAGAAATACAGAGATAAATAAAGCTCACTCCCCTGATTCAAGTCACCTGCAAAGACTTTGGTATGGCTATGCTGTCACCTAAATGAGTGTCATTCTTCTAACAACCTAGAATCTATAAAAGATTTGTGTATGTGTTGTGTGCAGAGGGGCGTGTGTGTGTGTGTGTGTGTGTGTGTGTGTGTGTGCAGTACATCCATGTGGGTGCTCAGGTATGTGTGCCTATGCATGTTTGGAGTCCAGAAGAGGATACCAGATGTCCTGCCCTATCACTGCCTTACAGACAGGATATCTCACTGACTCTAGAGCTAGGCTAAGCCACTGGCAAACCCCAGCAATTATGAAGGATAATTTAAATGCCTTTTATTTATTCTTTGACAATTTAATACTTGTAGAAAGTGTATCTTAACCATAGCCACCCCAATGCCTCCCTCCTGTTGCTCCCAGGTACTCCCAGGCCTTCCCCTTCCCACTTCATATCCTCTCTAAAGGATATTTTTTTTTAATTCTCCTTTTAACTATGAGGAAACTAGAGCTGACACAGCCTAATCACCAGGCATCACTGATGAAATATCACAGTAAAGTCTGACTTGAAGTCAACCTGACTCCAAGGTCTATACAGTTCTCCACACTTCATACACTTCTTACCAAGTTCTCCGGAACACTGAGAAAGGCCTGGAGGCAGGTGCACAGCCTTTGAAACCTACCAGCAGCGACTGGGGCTAGGGCGGGGCTGCAAGCAAGCGGAGACTCTGGATCCTACCAGAGAGGAGGTAGGGCGTAGACAGTTGCCATGGGCTGCTTTCTCTGGGGCCTGTTGCAATTTCCAGTGATTACTTTTACCCCAGCAGGCCCAAGCCATTTGTAACAATTTCCAAATGCTCTGTAAGATACTATCACTGTGCATACCAGCCAGTTTCAGCCTTGAGCTATGGCCCAAAGCTTGTCACCAGAAGTCCATATGACCTTGGGTGACTCACTGTAGAGAGCCAGGACCTCCTCACAGCTTTCCTTTCTGACACAAAATCCCCAAAGTCCTCTTCCAACTTCCACTGAGCCAGCCAGGAAGCATGCATTGCACACACACACACACATACACACACACACGCACTCACACACACACACACACACACACACGCACACACACACACACACACACACATACATACAGACAGACATACACACACACACACCGCACACATGCATATACATACACATTATTACACACAGACAATACACACTCATATAAGCTCTCAGAACTCCCACCCCATGTTTTTCAGTCCAGACCAAGTATCTGGGACTCACTCTCCAGACGTCTCTCTCTCCTTCCTAACTACCTACACATTGATTGAGTAGACTCTGAGCTACACGCTGTACTGAGTATTGGGAGGCAAGATAAATAAAATCCATCAACCCCTGGAGAGAAGACCTAGCCTGGGCCACAGCTCCTCAGCTCCAGAATATAGAGCAGAGAGAGTCAGGCTGAAGGAGGGCGAGCAGTCCAAAGTCACACAGTAAATTAGGGTTAATGAGATGATATATACACAAAGACGCTCTGCGGGATGTCTGGCGCCAGTAAATAAGTAGAAACTAAATGTCTATTTCCAGTGGCAGGCCAGGGGAAGAGTCAGTTATCTGCGGTGCAATCATAAACTATTAAGTGAAGAGGCTTTTTGTCCACCCTGGAGAACTGCAGGGAGGGAGAAGCAGAGGTCTCCCCAGAGAGCAAGGCTGCTTGAAAGCATTCAGTGAGCACACGCAAGGGCAGTGGGCTTGTTAGCAAGGGGTGGGGATGTGGGGGACAGGGACAATCAGCCATGCTGGGGAGGCTCCCCAGGGCCCTGGTCTTTCCTAGATGGCTGCTCAGAAACCCATCTTCGAGCGTCCCAGGCTCAGCTGTTTCTGCTGTCATACTCCTCATCTGGATAATGGGGTGTCGGGAAGCAGTTGGAAGCCATCAGTTAGTGCGTAACTCCATGCTCATTGGGCTGTATTTCTAAGCATGCTCCCCTAAGACCCACAGCAGAGGTAAATCTCTCCCCTTCCTCATTCCACGGCTTGGAATTAAAATGCCGCCCAACATTCTCTCCTAGAGAAATTGAGATTTACGGGCCATTGTCAATATCAACACATGCTAGCCATTATTTGAAAGTCCCCTTGTTCCTTGGGACCAGTTGCTATTCACTTTGAAAGATAATGTGGCTTTCTAATCTCCAAAGGTTGCTGGGGGTGGGGATGGGGAGTCTTAACACTCCTTCTCTGGAGATATTTTGATTCTTTTGTTCTGCTTTTGCTGTTGATAGGAGCCCCAGCCTGCTGTCCCTCTCGATCAGACATTCCAGTGTTCTCTAAGGCTCTGGAACAATGCAGGAGAAGCCAGATCCTCTTTAGTCCAGGGTGTCCAGGGTAACAGTGTGTAGAGATCCTTCCACACTGTTTGATTTTCTCTTGTTTCCCAACACATTGCAAGAAGCAACTTAAAGGAGGGTTTGTTCTGGCTCTGTTTAAGAAGGACACAGTCCATCACCACAGGGGATGTGCGGTGACAGTGCATGAGACAGCCACTCACATTGTATCTACCGCCAAGAAACAGGAGACAGGAAGTGGGAGAGGCTATAAAGCCTTTAAGGCTACCCTCTAGTGACCCACTTCCTCCAGGAAGGCTCTACTTCCTAAAGGTTCCACAGCCTTCCACAACACTTTACCAGCTAGGGATCAAGTATGACCCTCAGGACCACTTCACACTCAAATCACAACTCACACATTAGCAAGCAACACTATGCCTGGCTCTTAGACCTAAGCCCCAAGTTTACGGTCTTGACCTGGGATGAGACTTCCAAGGAGCTTCCTGGAGGAACAGTAGGTAGCTCCTTTGTAAATGCTTCTCACCCTTTGTGCTGTACAGAGTATGGAAACTGAGACAGGCACTGAACTATTTTGGTTACTGTGTCCCAGATGAGTGAGTGCCTAAACCCCTGTGTACATGTGTACACAGTCTGGGTTGCTAGGCCCTATACAGAACTAGTAAGTCAGTGGGCCTTGGAGAGAGCCTAGAAATACAATGTTTCCCACAAGGTCCTAGGTGCTATTGTTACACATTATAATGTTACTGATGCTGGTCCTGGATCCTAGCTGAGGATCCTCTAAGAACTAGAGTGGGGGTGTGAGGTTGCTATCTATCTGTCACCCAAGGAAAAGACTACCAACCCTCAAGGGCTGGGGTGCCATTCATATGGTAGAATACCCCTGGGTTTGATCCTCAGGACCACATAAAGCAGGCACAGGGCTATCCTGAGATGCCAGCACTTAAGAGGTAGAGAGAAGGGCGAGAGACTCTTGGTTTTCTTCCGAAGCCTTCCTCTCCTGGGGTGGGGTATGAGGTGCGGAAAGCGCTGCGTTCTGCTTACACTGGAGCACCCTGTGGTGGGAAGGAAGAGCCCGAGGAGACCCTGCTTCTGGGACTCTTAACTCCCCATTCATGTGCCTCACCCCCCAGGGAAGTATGGGCACAGACAAGACGCAGGGGTCTTCATTCCTTGGATGTAGATCTTGTATGAGTTAATTCTGGTCCTGTCCACTGCTGGTAGCCTTATGTCACAAGACAGTGCTGTGAGGATGGTGTATATGGTGTCCTGGAGTCTCATCTGACACCAGATGCTCCCTTGTCCTTTCCTGTGGGCCACAATGTCCCCATAATGTCCCCATTTACAAAACCTCAGAAACTACCTGGGTTTTGTCCTCTTTCTCATCCACTTAGAGTCAAAGGAGAGACCCTGCTATGGTTTGAATGCTGCCTCCAACACACACAGCACACAACACAATTATGCCAGAGACTGGAGGGAGGTGGGACCCTTAAGGGGTCGTGAGGGTTTCCTCGTGATGAATCGATAGATTATGATGCTTCATGATCCATGAATTATCACTTACAGATGAGGACTGCGGCTTCCCTGACTCCAGTGCTCTCAGCTGAATGAACGTCTATTGGTTATAGTTGTCTCACTCTCTAGTATTTTGCTATAGCTGTAGGACAGTAGACTAAGAGAGGCACACATGCACACACACTAATACACACACACACACACACACACACACACACACACACACACACAACCACCACCTCCACCACCACCACTACAATCCTCTACTTCGTCGGTCCACTTTCTACCTTCAGATGGCTAAATTAGCCACATACTCTATGTGCACACAAACTCCCCAAACCCCACTACCAAGTGGGACCACAGGTTTAAGTTACTTCACACTGAAGAGAAGGTTCAACTGCTAAGAGCTTGTACTGCTCTTACAGAAAACCCAAGATTGGCTCCCAGCACCCGCACTGAGTGGCTTACAACTGCCTGTAACTGCAGCTCCAGAGAACAGAGAACCCCTGTCTTCCACAGGCACCTGCACCCACAGAGAGACACACATTCATATACATAATCAAGATATCTTAGGAAAGGTCAAACCCCTTAGCAAACGTCCAGCTTAGGGCCACTGGCCACTTTCTGCCTCCCCCCAGGAAACCCACCTTGAAAGACCTCAAGAGCAAAGTTACTACAGGAAAGAGAGATGTAAATTGTTACCCTGGTGATTCCTACTTCCTCTTCTCCAATCTCCATGGGACAAGGTGTTGACACTAACAAGGCCTGCTTCTTTAGGAGGCCTGGAGTTGGAAGGATCTGGCTGCAATTGCTGGCAGCTCTTTGCAGAGAATATGCACTTCTTAGCACCTGGTGTTTTCAGCAGAGCCATGGTGCAACCTGTTCTCCGCTTTCTCACACTCGGCATCTGTAGAAGTATTGTACACTCACCAATTAACCACTGGAACAAGCTCACAAGCTCACAAGCTCACACTTAGTATCTGCAACATGTTGCCATGGTCATCAGTTCTACCGCCCCCATGATGATCCTAGGAGACACTTAACCTGAGGAGACAGACTTAGAAAGGTTAAGGACAAGGCCAAAGTCACAGAGACCAGAAGTAACATCGGGATGAAAACCCAGCCCCGTGGGCCTGAGCTCCCGTCTTCTCCCTACTGCTGCAGGCAGATGCCTCAGCCACATCTGTCTCTCAGCTGGGAATGATCCTCTAGCCACCAACCACAGCAATGCCTGTTTCCAAATCCACTGAGAGCTAGAAGTGGAGCGTTCAGGGCACATGATTCCCTCAGTGAAAAATGCCACCTGACTCAAATCAGTTATTTTCTGAGACACCATATGGGTGCCTTCCCAGGATCAAAGTCAGATAGCCCCTAGGTGGCCTCAGCTGGCCAGGCCCAATCCAGAGAGGGTCGGAGTGGGGCTGTACCTTGGCTCTTCCAGAGCAGAAAGGCCAGTGGGTGAACAGCTGGCTGGCCAGACCTTGTTATACTCCTACTCCATGGTGTACCCCACCCAGGTCAACAGAGGTCAGGGCTCCATCTGTGCCTCTGGTGGGGCCTCAAAAATGATTCAGTTCCATGTGTGGTGGGCGGAGGGCCCTGATTATCTTTCTCTGCAGAGTGTGGTTCTCCAGCTCTTTCCTGGGGAACAGGGCCCCTGGTACTCAGAGCCTTCCTCTTCCGCCCTGAGACTGAAGAAGAGTCAAGGGCTCCTGTCTGGCTCCTGAGCAGAGAGCTTCCCCACAAGGACCGCAGCAAGCTAGCCCACTACCTGGGGCTAGGGTTGTATCTTCCTCTCTCTATCCAGACACAAGACCTACTTCCTTTGCCCAGCCAGGGGCTAAAATTACAAGAACGCCGTGGGCTGATTTAAACACGGCATGTTGTAAAACTTAAAATGAGCTAAGTTATGAAGAAGCAGTAACGAATACTCCAAACGCCTGTTTCCATTGTATTGCATGTTGCTATTACCGCGGTCCTTGTTTATCACGGTGTGTAGTAGAAACATTCTACACCAGTGTGCCGAGACCCATCTCTTCTCAGGCCAGGTGTGGTGTACACACTCGTGATCCCAGCACTTGGAGAGGCTGAAGGCAGGAAGACTGAAAGTTCACAGCCGGTCTGGGTTACACAGCAAGCCTCTGTCCCCCAAAATAAAAGCTTTTGTGTCTGATAACATTACAGGGTCACTGTTTTTGTTTGTTTGTTTGTTTGTTTGTTTGTTTGTTGTTTTTGAAACATGGCTTCTCTGTGTAACAGAGCCCTGGTTATTCTGGACTCTCTTTGTAGACCAGGCTGGCCTTGAACCCACATAGATCCACCTGCCTCTGCCTCCTGAGTGCTGGAATGAAGGGCATGTGCCACCACACCCAGCCCTACATGGTTCATTTAAAAGAGGTGGGGTTTTGGTTCCTGCTCCTGTTTGGTTTTTGAGAGATTTCACTGTTTCCCAGACTGGCTGTGAACTTAAGCTCTTCCTCGATCACTCCAAGCTCTGAGATTATGTGCATGTGCCACTGCACCCAGGACAAGAGTGGTATCTATTGCATGGAAACTGAAACACCACAGATCTGGGCTTCTTTTACTATCGGTTGACTATTAGAACAAGGGTCCTCAGAGTCAGATGGTGAACACTTTTGTAGAGCCTGTGGTCTGCATTGGTAGTCTGCTCTACCATTGTAGCACACAGCCAGCTCTAGGCAAGAGATGAACAAAGGAGGGGGCGTGGCTATGTTCTAATAAAACTTTATTCACAGAAACAAATGGAGGGTCTGATGCACTTTAGGAAAGCGAGTGTAGGCTGGAATTTGAAGCCATGATCAGAGATCCCAAGAGAAGAAGGCAAGCACAGGGAAGGAGGGAGGGATAAAGTAAAACCTGGTATGGTAAGTGTTGTAGAGGCATACTATGAAGCTGATCTAAAGAAACAAAAACAAAACCAAAACCCACGCTACAAAATGTGCATTCACATTAAGAGGAAACAGTTTAAATATTCTAAAAGAAAAAGTCCTTAAATGTCAATTGCTCTGGGGAGTAGAATTATAGCTGAGGTTGTTTTAGTGCTTCTTGACACATCTCTGTACATTCTTATTGTTCTGAAGTGCTGTGCATTAACTTAATAATCATAAAAAGGCACTTCTAATATGGAGGGTACTGAGCACTGAGTCAAACCTGAGTAAACTCAAAGCCAATGGCAGGCACAACTGGACAAATGCAGCCCAGAGGCCCCTGGGGGTAGGTCCTGGGGGTAGGTGAAGGGGTGACAAGGGATACCACATTTCCTTTGAAGGACTACAGAAGCACAAGGGATAGCACTGCTCGTGGCCCCTCATCTGCCTCCCACCCAGTAACTCAGGTAGGTTTCGTCTCTCTTCTCCCCTAATACTAGTTTGTAAACGAGTCCCCCTCTACATTCACATAGCAGCAGAAATCAGGAAAAGCAAGAGGCACCGTGTCCATGACTTTACATAACTGTTTACCAACTGCAGAAGCATAGTGATTGATTGATTGATTGATTGATTGATTGATTAGTTGGTTGGTTGGTTCTTTTGCTTGGGTTGTTTTCGTTTTTGGTTTTTGGTTTGGAGGCTTTTGTGGGGAGAGGATCTGGTACCAAGTACTGTGCATAGAGCTGGGACATTACACTGGATCTAGTGAGTGTCTTTCCTAACTTACTGACCTTACAAAGAAGAAAATGAAAACAAATGACATCGCAAGAGATGCCCAGGGAGGCAGAGCTGAGTAAAAACTGGTCCCCAACAGAGAGGACACCCTGAACTGAGGCCCTCTTTTCTCAGCATTCACACAGAGAGAACCAATTGACTCTTATTCTTCCTCAAATCCATCCCTGGAAAGCACTAATGCCTACAAGACACTTAGACTTCAATAGGCCCTGCGCTATGTACAGGGTGGGACTTATTTGTCTCCACGTCCCACGCCTAAAATATGTCCTCGCATTAGATCACTTCTGGACTACTTCCTAACTATTAGTGGGTGAAGGCCTTTAAATGCTGACTTCTCCACACAGTCTTTGCAGACTGAGATCGTATCACTGAACACCAGAAACCTTCCTTGTTCTCTCCTCTCTTTGTCCAAACCAGACAGCTGATCCCATCTGGTAACCTAAGGGGTTTAGGAGCAGGTCTCAGTCAGTTCCTTCACAGACACGTGAGTAAGCTCCATGAGGTGTTGCATCTTGCACATAAACACCTCTCTGCATTGTGATTTACACCATTACGCTTCCTCTGTGTCCTGGACGCATGGTGCCACCCTGCCACCAATGCTATCTCTTCTAGCATTTTCTATACCTCTTCTGTGCAAAGGCCATGTTACCAGTCTTAATTATATGCTCCTGGATATCGAGGATAGATATTGGATTATGCTTTCTCTGGTCGGGGACATGGAAAGCAAGAGATTTAAGACATATAATTTCATGACCTTGATAATAACACAGCAAAAAAATTTTAAAGGTTAACCAACTCCACCGTCCCCTATAACAAGAGAGATTTATAAACAGAGTAAATGAGCCCGTGTTTCTGCTGGGTTTTTCTTTTAACTACTACAGATGCAGGAAACTTAATTTCTAAAAGGTACGTCCACATAACCTGAATTGTACCTCTTGGAGGATGGATAAGAATTTAAGTCATCAGAAAGTGCTCATCAAATGGGAAGTTCACAAAATGGCCTTCTAGGTTTGGGAATAGCCTGAGCAAGGCCAACGTGGGCTACAGTTAGAGCAACAGCTGAGCCTCCCCACGCCTCCTACCTCCCACGCCTCCTACCTCCCATGCCTCCAACCTCCCATGCCTCCTACTTCCCACGCCTCCTACCTCCCACGCCTCCAACCTCCCACGCCTCTTACCTCCCACGCCTCTTACCTCCCATGCCTCCAACCTCCCAACCTCCCATGCCTCCTACCTCCCATGCCTCCTACCTCCCATGCCTCCTACCTCCCATGCCTCCTACCTCCCATGCCTCCAACCTCCCATGCCCCCTACCCCACGCCCTCCTCCCATGCCTCCTGCCCACCCTCCCGCAGTGAAAAGATTCTACGCCGGGCAGATTTTCATGCGTGTGCATCACTCATGCTGTAATCCACAGCAGAGCGGTTGTCTTCATCCCTGACTCTCTCCCACAAGTCAGAACATCCAGGACAACACTGTTCAGAGAATGTCTCTTACGTGGTTTCCTGCCTCCAAACCTTTCCTCCTGTGACCCATGTTGGGAGCATTCGACTTTAGGCCAGCTTCCCACCAGATATAAACAACAGCCTATAGCCCCTTTCCCAGTGAGAGAGCTTAGAGGCCGAATCTTTCCTGTTTCCCTGCAGACTCAGCTGAGCCTTTGCCCAGGGGGTTACACTCTTACAGACCTGGTCCCTGAGCAATACTGTCCCTGCTTCATGCTCCTAACCATTTATCTCTCCCAGAAAGGGGCTCAGTCTCACTCAGTCTCTCCCTCTCCCTCCCCCTCCTTCTCCCTCTCCCCCTTCCCTTCCCTTCCTCTCCCCTCTCCCCCTTCCCTTCCCTTTCTCTCCCTCTCCCCCTTCCCATCCTCTCCCTCTCCCCCTTCCCTTCCCATCCTCTCCCTCTCCTCCTCCCTCTCCCCCTCCCCCCCTCTTCCTCCGTTTGTGTGCATGTGTACGTGCATGCATGTGTGCACATATGTGTGTGTGCATATGCATGTGTCCTCTAAAAGAATGCATGGACAGTGCTCATTGAGGTGGGGGTGACACTTACCCAGGACATTGCATTTTAGTCTCTTGCTAACTTCAGATGACACAACCTTTGCCTCACCTTCAGGGGAAAAAAAGGCTTCATTCCCTCTCATTCCCCCCCTCCCATTCGAGGGTCCCTTTTAGAGAGTTAACCATAGCTATATAAATCAAATTAGAAGCTAAAAATACATCAAAAGCCCAGGCTTGCTCCAGGTTTCAGGAAACTGGCAGTTTCTGAAGGAAGTTCCTCCCACTCCTAGAACCAGATCAAGTAAACAAGACAAAAGTCCCCCAGAAAGCAGGTGTTTCATAGTTTGTGTTTTGTTAGTTGCTTGCATAGATTTTTCCATGTACGGAAAAGCAAACAAGCATCCCCCAAGTTGGCACGTCCTCTCTTAACACCTGAGCTGTGTTCTGGCTGCTTCCACATCTGTGGCAGAAAGGGATCCCAGCCCTCCCCAAGGATGTGGGGACTGGAATAGACTCAGGCTCCTTTGTCCTGTGAGGACATTGGGTCACTCAGTGCCCTAGGGTCAGGGTCAGTCCTCAAAAGCAGGTGGCTTCCTCATGACACAGAGCACCCCAGAGACCTTGAGTTAGGCCACTGGGCTTTCCAAAGGTCAGAGGGACAGCCAACCAGTCCCAGTCTCTACGAAGGATGAACAATTCCTGGTTTGCCCTGGAAGCTCTCAGACAAGGCTATATGAGTCCCATTTGCCTGGACTAACAAGAGGACAGGCTCCTTCCCATGAACCTCGGTTTCTAAGTACCCACAACCTCTCAGATCTGCAGGCCTCTCTTTGCCCATGGAGCATGCCTCTTGCCCTTAAGGACAGTCAAATGGTAGTTCTGAAATAAGGTTTTGACTTTTCTTAGATTTCTGACTCTCTAAGGAAAGTGACAAAACTTGGTGATGAGCCTTCTAGAAGTGGCGGGGGAGGGGCCAGGGAAGGAGGCTAGCTGACGTCCTTTGGAATGTGCATGTGTGAATCAGAATCAGAAGTGCCTGGGTGAGAGGCAGGTTGGACAAACAGTCATGATGGCCTCTGGTGACAGGCACACCCTCCTATCCAAGAATCAAGTGGCTTCTCATTCCAGACCCTCTGAGCTGTGGGCCAGACTTTCTGCCCAGATAATAACATCTCTCACCTTCAATCCTCCCCAGCAAGTTTTCTTTTGTCTACTTCTCTCTAGGAGCTGAGAAATCCCCCCTGGGATGGGTTTGTTCAAGTTCACCCAGCTAGCGAGGGCAGTGCTGGGCTCTAGCACATAAAGACTTCCCAGTTTAAGGCAACCTCGTTCCCACTCCACCAGCTCGTGTCCTGGGAGAGGCCCTCTCCTCACAGGGCCTCTTTCCCTACACACCCTGCTCTAGACCCCTCCAAACACCAGCTCCCCAGTAAAGCTTCTACCCCCTCCACTGCCCCCCTATCCTCACCTGCCCCTGTTGTTTCCCACTGGACAGACCCTCTTAGAATCCTGAATGTGCTTGGCTCACTCCACCCCTTTCCTGCCTATCTGATAGTCCATGTTCCCTTCAAATGTCTGCACCCCTCCCTTCCCACACTGGGCGTACCTTTCTCTTTGCTCTCTTTTCCTGCTGTGTACACGTCACGCTGTACTTGTTAAATATTTTTCTAGGCTGTGTTTATGTTGTTTCTACTTCCGCCTTCCCAGTGGAATTGTGAAAACCAGGAAGTATTCACTCAGAAAGAACCTAAACCGGTCTATGTGCAGTGTGTGGCCTATAGAGGATGCTAGAACAATGTCAGTGAGTGAATTAGCAAAACCATTGACTGGAGTGAGTGAATGAACATTTGGGTTCAGAAGAGAAGTCTCTTTGGCTCCAGCCTCACCCCACTTTCATAAGCATCATCACCTTGATGTTTATCATGAGGGCTTTTGGAACTTACTGAAGGGCTGATACCAACATTCCACTTCCTGCTGTGTCTGTCATCCATCCTATTGGTTTACACACACACACACACACACACACACACACACACACACACACACACACTTCTCTGACAGGACCGCAGACCAAAGCCAAGTAAATAAACATCATTTCTCCTACTCTAACTATTTCTTTAGAGAAGTTATTTTTGAGCACCAAAGGACTGAAGCCTGGCAGGACACGTTGTACTACACCCAAGCCAGACCTTGAATGCGAGGTTCCCAGAAACAGGAAAGTTGCTGAAGTGATTTGCTCACCTGTGAGGCAGCTCTCCATAACCCCCTCCGATGTGACACGTCAGCTATGGCTCGGAGGCAGTCCCCGGTCATGGGCTCCTCCAAGGAATTCTAAAGGGGCTGAGCTCTGGCCTCAGAAGTCTCCCTTGCCCTACCAGATGGGCCCTGCTTGCTGACACAGGTTAGTTACCCTTGGTGCTCATTAGCGCCTGCATGAGCAGCTGGACACTGCTGCATCGCCGAGGGGTCCCAGAAGGGTGAACACTCAGCCCGGCTTTTGGAATTGTAGAGAATCTGAGTAGTAGATGCTAATCCCTCCTCCCCAGTAGGAACCTCCAGTCCTAATCCAGTAGCTCGGGTTAATGAATGGCAGCCAGGGCCGCACATTGAGGGTGGACAGGGCTGTGCACCTCAGAGTGAGAAGCTTGACAACTTTGCTTTTGTGCACTATGGTCACCGGGATGGAGGAGGAATTACATACTATTTCATCCCAGAGTTTTGATGGCTGTTTTTTAGGTACATAGAAGGCAAGTAGGGTCTTCTGGGCTCCCGTTTCAATAAGCTCTGTGGCTTCAGGAAATAGACCTAGATGCTTTGAACACTGTCAGGTCTCCATAGTGGGCAAACCTGTGGCCATCCATGTGAGTGGAAGCTGGAGTATAAAATCAAACGTCCATGTAGCATGGGATAGGGACTGTCACAGGAAACTCTCTGAACTGCCCCCACAGTTTAGCAGAAGAACCGAACTCAGACCCTACACACACACACACACACACACACACACACACACACACACACACACAATCCCTTCTACTGTTGTCTCAGGCAACTCCCAAGAGCTGGCTTCCTGATGCCTCCTGGATGCTTTAGCCATAGAAGACAGATATGGAGGGGCAGACTTCTGATGTGGGTCCCTCGTGACCCTAAGCAGGCATCTTTAACTGAACAACCTCACACATGAGGGTGGAAGGACTCAGGGGTGGGGGGAAGAAGAAAGGAAAGGGTCACATGTCTTGGGATCATTAACATCTCCTCATAGCCAAACCAAACCAGTAAGCCAGGCCATAGAAACCACACTAAGCTACTGGTTTGTTGTGCGTATGTCTGGCCAGACCTCTGCCAACCTGTTGTATGTGTGAGCAAGAGAGAACACACGTCATGAAAGCCAGTCATTAAGTTTCTAACCTAACATGAGCAGAAATATAATCCTACAGGCAAACACAGATCTTTTCTTCTTTGATTATTACAGTTACACACACACACACACACACACACACACACACACACACACACACACACACACACGCCATGGCCTGATTTCAGTTCTCTAGTCTTTCACCTTTTCTTCTAGGATTCTCAGAGGCCATATGAACTAAGTGCCCAAAGTGATCCGTCATAATCTTCCCAAGACTGTAGTTCAAGGTTTCTGCAACTGCCCTCGTGACTGCCTTTGGCCTGAGGATGAGTTTAAGCAAACAAAACCGTGCCTTTCTTTTGCCCGTCCCAGCCTTTCTGCCTGACTCCTCCTGACACTCGCTTCAGACAGCTGGCTCTCTCCAGCTTGACCTTCTCCACTTATTGAATCAGGTGCCAGACCCTCACATGGAGGCTTGTGACCGTCTCCTGACCCCACCCCACCCCGCCACCTACTCTGAGCAATGTAACACTGACAGCCAACTTGCACTGGGCACTGTCAGTGGTAGGCTATGCCAAACTCTATAATGCACCATCTTCTTCCATTTTTCCAACAATCCCATGACTCCTTTTCCTCAGATGAGGAAACTAAGACTAAAGACGTTTCCTAGCTGGGCTCAGCATGTAAGATCACAGACTGCCCTTGCAGAGGACCCGAGTTTGTTCCCCGACCCCAAGTCTGACAGTTCACAGTCATCTCTAACTCCAGCTCCAGGAGCTGTGAGGCTCCTGGCCTCCACGGGCACTAACATGCACTTATTACATGCATAGACAGACACACAGGCACACACATAATTAGAAATAATATTTCCAAAGAAGTTACGTAATGACCTAGAGCTACATAGCTAGTAACTGATGAGCAGGATTTAACTCAGGATTTCTGACTCAGAGTCCAGTGCCGTGAAATGCAAAGGCCATGGCCTTAGAGCCTCAGCTCTGAGTTTGAATTCAGTCTCCTTTGCAAAGTCTAGGAAGACCCTGATACTGGGCACTTCTGACCTGAGGCCTAACTACACCAGCTTGTGGCTGGGGCTCAAGGGATGTCCAATAAAACAGGCGTCACTGTCTATCCACGTGGCTTCCACACTCACTGTAATGTCTTGTCCTATCCACGCCAACCCAGACAAGTCCATGACCTACGGGGTCCTACAGCCTAGGTGGTTGAGGAATCCACAGATGAGGTAACTGGACAGCTGAAGTCTTATACAGTAGGCTCCCTAAAATGTGTTTCCTACTACAGGAGTCTGTGCCTCAGTCCAAGCCTTTGGGGGCTGCTGCATCTTCCTCCCTATGGCCCCTCCCAGCTTTCTCTCACTGTGGTGAGAGAAATCTATGGTGCAGTGCGAGGCTGACTATCTGCCTGCCTCCTGCCTTCTTTATAGGACCTACCTTCTTGCTCTCAAATCCTGTTCCATCTAAGCTCCTGCACTGAGCCTAATACAGCTGTGTCCCCTCCCAACCAGAAACAGTGAGAGGCAGTTTCCAGGCCCCCCACCCTGCCCTCTCCCTCAGGGAGCCAAGCACTGGGTACCAACCAGCTTCCCGATGTTGCCCACTCCCTTGGGATCCCACAACCACTGTGCTTCTCTGAGGGGGAGAAAAAAAAAGAGTCAAAATTACTCATTATCTTAGAACATTTGATTTTTACAGAACTTCTTGTGTGGCTCTCAGATATGAGGTCAATACAAATAAAATCATCTAAATTGCCCAATATCAAACAGTTCTAACCCAAAAGAAAAGCAAAAGGCCTTTTAAGTGCCTGGCACATTGATGTGAGAGTCACAGTGACGGGTCCCAAAGATGAAAGTCAAAAATCAGAAAATAGAAGCGTGGAGAAAACAGAGATGAAAGGCAAATAGCCCTGTTTGAAAATCCAACGCTTTCATTAAAAAAAAGAAAGCAAGCACCATCCTTTGTTAAGGAGATCATGAGGAAGGGTGCAGGCACTTGCATCCCTCCCTCCTCTCCCTCCCTGTCCTAAGTCCCGCAGCCTTTGCTGTGGCTGAGTTGGCACCAGCTCCCCCAGGCTGGTGTGCCACAGCCTGCCTCATCCCTCCGGGTTTACCTGTGACAAGGACAAGCTGCAGACACCTGTGGCCAGGCGATAGGACTGCACCAGCTCCTAAAAGCCTCAGGCCTTGTCCCCGCGGTGAATACAGTCAGGCAGCAGCTTCCCACACAAATCCTGTCAAGTCTTTGCATTAAAACGACATGTCATAAAGAATGCCTCACCACTACAAATAAAGTGTTTTATTTAGGGCAAAACTTAAGGACCTATGTACAAAGTGTCAGGACCACTGGACCTTTTCAGTTGTTCTTTCTCCTAACTTAATCCACTTGGGGGTTGGGGAAGGTAGGGCTCACGAACTTGAGTAGAATACAGTTTCTAACTCACCTTTCACCTTCTGAGTCAGTACTGCCTTACCTTCTTCCTTTTCTAGAAATTTCCATGACTTCACCATTTATCAAGATGCATACTTCACCTTTCAAATCCACCTGCTGCTGTGACTAGTTAGCGCTGGAATGAGGAAAAGCCATTTCTGTAGCCCAGTCAGTCACTCCTCCGGAAGCTTGGGATCCCATAGCTCATCCCTCTAGGGAGCAGAGGAGGGAACAGGCACAGTGGCACACACTCCCATGCTCTCTCGTCACTCTTGCTCTCTTGGTCCTCTTCCCTGTCTGCTGCCTCTTTGACCCCAGCTATCTGACCTTCGGAACCAGATGTGTCTATTGATCGATGATTTACAGCACTTGGTATCTTTTACAAAGGCCAGTGTATTCTCTTTTCTTTTTTCAATTTATTTACTTATTTATCTCATATATTTGAGTGCACTGTCATTCTCTTCAGATATACCTGAAGAGGGCATCGGATCCCATTATAGATGGTTGTGAGCCACCATGTGGTTGTGGGAATTAAACTCAGGATCTCTGGAAAGAGCAGTTACTGCTCTTAACCACTGAGCCATCTCTCCAGCCCAGGGTTTTCTCCCCCCCCCCTCTTTCTTCTGAGACACTACGAAAATTGAAGACATTTCTTTTTTAAACCACGCCTATGGAGAATTCAAGGTAGCTTCATGTGAATGAGGGGAAGGGATATAAATAGTAAACCAAGTCTATCAATTAAATATATAGACAGTTACAACACATAGATTCAACCTGGGCAAGAGACAAAGAACAAATACTCAGCTCACAGCAGAAATGTGGTGTTGGAGGGAGTGGGTGACCTGTGAGCAAGGGCCAAGGAAGCGAGCTGGGAAGGGCACCTGGAAGTGGCTTGGTTGGGAGAGCTGTGCCTAGCATGCATGAAACTGCCATTATCAAAGGCCATAGTGGTGCGCACTGTAATCGGGGCAGGAAAGGTAGAGCAACGCAATACGTCTGTGCACAATATGTCTGTGCACAATACAGTCTCCAGGAACAAGAGCAGATGGCTCTCTGGGCTTCCGTTTTCTCCTCTATAAAACCAGTTATCAGTAGGCTCAGGGACTTCTATGGCTTCCTATGCCATACAGCTGTAGAGTTAGCAAGTGTTTGGTTAGCTCCCTTGACTAAACTAACATCATGGAAGGAAACGAAAACCAACATCTCTTCTGGCTTATACTCACAAGGCCAGAGCTAACCGTGCGATCTGTTGTCTGGGTTCCTTTGTCCCACCCTATCATAACTTGGCCTTGAAGGTCATTTTCTTTTTCTCCTTGATTTATTCTTTTCTCATATATTACATCGAAACTACAGTTTCTTCTCCCTTCTCCCCTCCCAGTTCCTCCCCACTATATCTTCTTTCCTCCAGATCCACACCTCCTTTGGGGCAGGCTTCCCAGGGATATCAACTAAACACAGAATATCAAGTTACAGTAATACTAGGCACACCCCTTCATAGTAAGACTGCATGGCGGAATCCAGTAGGAAAAGGGGGGCCCCAAAAGCAGGCAAAACAAAGTCAGAGACAGCCTCTGCTTTCACTGTTAGAAACCCCACAAGAATATCAAACTGTATAACCATAACATAAATGCAGGACCTAGGTCAGACCCATATAGACTCCCTGGTTGTTGGTTAAATTTCTGTGAGCACCTATGAGCCCTAGTTAGTTGGTTCTGGGGGCCATTTTCTTACAGTGTTCTTAACCCCTCTGGCTCCTACAATCTTGAAGGTCATTTTCTATTTTTCTGTCTATTCCAATGGCCCTATAAGATTCCATCACTGCCTTCCCCCCAAACACTGTGTTTTCTTTCTTTCTTTCCCTCCTTTTTCTTCCTCTTCTTCCTCCTTCTCTTCTGTAGATTCATAGTTTGTTCAATTAATGTGTGTGTGGGGGGGGTGTCTGTGTGTACGCACACATAAGGGTAGGTAACCATCACGGCCAGAAGAGGGAGTCAGATCCCCTGGAAGGGTAATTGCAGATGGCTGTGAGCTGCCCAAGGTCTAATCTTCTGGAAGAGCAATGAGTACCCTTAACGGCTGGGCCATCTCATTGTAATTTCTGAAATGCATATGAATTCCTTCTTCTCTTCTATTATACAAAGCTCAGCCATGCTGATTACTACTGCTACAAGGTATTTTTTCTATATTTCCATCTAGACAATTATCCCAATTGTTGTGTGCATATTTATTCTAAGAACAATTCCAGATTATAAAGCCCTTTTCAAAGGCTCATTGTCTTGTCTGTCCTTCACAACTTCAGCTTCTAGAATGCAATTTGCTCTCCAATGTCCCTGTCTATGTAGAATGGCGGTAACAATCACCATTCCTTCCCAATAAACTTTGACATGACATTTCATCAAATTCTTTCAAATATTTTTCATCTACTGCATTCTTATTCAAATGTCCACTTACCCTGGGGAAAAATCAGGTATCTCAAAAAAAAGCATGGCCTGTAGAAGAAATCAGAACTAAGAGCCAACATAGACTTCCATAGCCATCAGTTCTGCTGACCCCTGACCCTTGAACCTTACAGTGACTGAAAGGGATGTTTCTCAGGAGCTTCCTGGTGTGAGGGGCAAAGCCATCGCTCACAGGCCTCCTGGGTCTGTAAGCCCACCTGAGTTGCTCTTGAATTCACAATGTCTGGTTTGACGTTATTGGCTCCCAAATGGTAGTGTGATGCTTAACCTTGTCAACTTGGTAGGTTTTAGAACCATAATGGAAATATATCTTCTGGCATGACTGTGAGGGAGCATCCATTCCCTGGGTGAGAGTCCTCGAGTGAATAAAAAGGGAAAAGCAATCTGGGCACCACGGTTCATCACTCTCTGCTTCCTGGCTGTGGATGCAGGACGAGCAGCTGCTTCAAGTTTCTGCCACTGTGACTTCCCCACAATGACAGCCTGTACCCTCAAAGGGTGACTCAGAGTGAACCCTTTCCTCTTCAAGTTGTTTTCCTCAGGTTTTTCTCTCAGGGCAAGAGGTAGTGTAGCTGATACAGTGGCCTCCCCTCTGCCCCTCGCATGAGCCTTGTCTCTTCAAAGCTAGTGAGTCAGCTGTAGAGCTTGTGATCTGGTGCCCGTCTCTCAGAGAGACAGCATCCTGGGCTCTAGGCAGGCTGGTGCAGGGCCCCTTGGTCTCCCTGCGGGCTGTTTGCTCCTTTCCCATCCTAATTAACGCCCACATTGTATTGGAGTAGCCCATTCTCAGACAGAGCAACTGAGTCATGGGTGTGTTGTGTTTACTTCTGAAACTTACTGTTCTGCCCAGACCTGAATAATTGAGGTTTGCTCACCATTGCTCAGGGATTTGCCCCCAAAGCATGTCTTTGTGCTAAGTCCTGCCCACCACTTAGCAAACCCACATCTACATGTCTGGCCAGTCTTGGCATTCACAGGTTTTCCCAACGAGAGTCAGAGACTGTCCAGTATTTGGGGCGCTTGTCTGGGTAATTATGCACACCAATCAACATGTGGACCTAAAAGCAGTCCAGACTGACAACCTCAGACCTACAGAAACAGCAACCAACCCCTGATCTTTGCTAGACTGCTCACCATTTACTCTTTATGGTTTGTGTGCCTTGGAGAGCAGTCTTTGACACAGGAACTTCTCTTAATGAAATCACAAGTTTCTGAACTTAGGTTTCTTTACTTTTCCTTTCCTTTTTTCTTTTATTGCATTTTATTTATTATTTGTGGCTTGCATGCATGCATGTGTCCCGAATGCTACAGCATACATGTAGTCAGGGACTTGTAGGAGTCAATTCTCTCCTTGCACCACATGGGTTCCAGGGCTTGAATGCAGGTTGTCAGGCTTAACAGCAAGCACCTTTATCTGCTAAGGCATGAGATCATGGGCCCTGACCTCTGGTTTCTAAGAATATGAAACAAAACCAGTAAAATCCACTACCTTGGAATATTGAACAGATCAGCTGCAATAACGTATGTGCGATGTGACATCTGTGCTGAGAGGACAGTGACAATCATCAGTGATTGTCCCACTCAGTCCTTGGGGAAAGGAGATGCAGCCAACATCATCCTGTTATAGAGGAAGCAACCAGGTTGCTGCTTTCTGCATTGCCCATGCATGAGTAGCCACAGCAGAGCCTGGAGCCAAACCCAGGACCCTTGCTACCTCCCACACTCTCACCTCTCTTCTCAGTATCAAGACCTGTGTTCACCACACAAGCTTCCGAAGTATGGCCTCAACATGACCAGCGGCAGCACCTGGAACATGTCAGACTTGTCACTTTGGGGTCCCACTCTGACCCAAGAGATCAGAAGCTCAGGGGAGACAGTCAGCAGTTCCTTACAGCAAGTCGTTTGTGAGCCTTGAATACACTCTGGAGCTAGAAGCACCACCACAGTAATTGACCTCCAACCCAAATGTGATGCTCATTCCCGAGAAGCTGAGTCTGGAGATCTCAAAGTGATCTCCAGCATTAACTTCTCCAGCCTTGGGGCCAGGCACAGAGGGTTTCTGGTCAGTAAGTCATCCCAATTCCATTGAACTGTGACTGGTGCCCACTGCACTGGATCATTGAAATAACACAAAAGCCCAGGCTAGCCAGTCAATGTTCCATTCTAAAGATGGCCCAGATTGATAGCCCCAGACCTACAGGGCTGGCTTCTCCTCCTGTGAACCTTGTACTCTCCAGGCAAGCCTTCACCTCATGCCCACTTATTTCCACAGCATCGAATGTGCATGTAGATGTATTTACCCAGAGCAATTCAACTTTCCTACCCAAGGTTATCATGCTTGATCTAGACTGGCATGAGGAGGTAGGGTAAGCATAAATGTGACTCAACATCATTCCTGGTTTTCTTAGGACTGGGGTGGGATGGGGAAGGGGAGGGGGGTTACGAACACATTAGAGTAATGGCTTCCCATGCTTGATGCCATGGCCCACCCAAGTAACAATTATTCATGGAGTGCTGATTGGAAAAGAATGAATGTTGTTAGTTCTCCTTTCCAGGCAGAAGAGGATTTGTCTCTAAGCCTAAATTCATGTTTTTTTCAGTGACAGGGTATCACTAACTAATTCAGGTTGTCCTTGAACTCATGTTTCTCCCACCTCTGCTCTCTGTCTACTGGGATTACAAGCAATGTATCCAGCCTCCCAAACCCTTTAAACTGAAGATCATATTGACTTCCAGAAAATGGCACCCCAACTGGCCAGGGAGACAGGCTGAGCAGTCGGCGCTATCAGCAGGGAGATAGACAATGGGGGCTTCCAGATCTGTTCCTGAAGACCTTGCCCCCAAGCTTAAAGCCCAGAATAAAGACCTTTGAAGGACTCCATGGAGGGGGTGGCCTTGCCCTCTAGGAAAAATGTGACCAGTGGATTGTGGTTAGTGAGAATGAGGCTCCTAGGGGAGAAGCAGGAAAGGGAGAAGGAGGGGCAGGAGATCCCCCAAAGTTCTTTCCAAAAGAGAAAAGTCAAGAACATGGAAGCCTGGCTGAGCCAGGCCTCCCCAACAGGCTTCAAGCTTCCTAGCTTGCTAAATACAGTGCTTTTGAGCAAGTTGAACCCTAAAGATGAGGCCCCACCCAGCACACACCCCAGCCCTAAGTCCTTTACTGAATACCTCAAACTTAGAGGTGAGACATATAACAGCCATACATATTACTAGATCCTTACAGATACTTAAATTCTAAATGTCACAGCAACTGGGTGCAAGACACAGGATTCTGTTGTTTGTTTGTTTCTTCATTTAATGTATTTACCCTTTTGCTTATTATTGTATTTCCTGTCCTTGTTACAATAGTCCTGGGAGGATTACAATGAAAGAAACAGAGGCTTAAAGCCTTTTAGTTACTTACAAGTCAGTGGGTGTATTAGTAACTCTTCTTGTTGTGACAAACTGAGAAAAGCAGCTTAGGATAGAAAGGGCTTAGTGTGGCTCCCAGCTGAGGGTTCAAGTTCATGATGAGAAGGTAATGGAGGCCAGAGTATAAAGTAGATGGTCACGTGGCACCCACAGTCAGGAAACAGAGAAGACAGATGCTCTCTTGTTCTTTAGTCCAGGACCCCATCTCATGGGACAGAGCTGCTTTCATTTAGGGTGGGCATCCCCACCGCAGGACAAGTCTGTCAGGTGTGTCACCTAGGTAATTCCACATCCTGTCAAGTGGACGGCCAATATTAAACTTCATATCACAGAAGCCATGATTTAAGCCCAGGCATGTTTGAGTATCAGGGTGTAGTTTCAGTGTGGGTTTGGCAACATGGTACATGTTTCAGGCAACTTTGAAACCACCTCCCCGTCTGAGATACACAGCTGAGGAAGGCAGGAGAGCAAGCAGAAGGATCTTCTTCAAGGACCACCCTGACCAGGCCTGGCCCCTGAGCACTGATCCAGGAAGGTTTGAGACCTGTGCTGCTTCTGTTTCCTGCCCTCATGCTGCTGGGGTGGTCTCATGGCCAAAGAAAGACAAGAGGAAACGGAAGAGAAGTCAGAGATCTGCCAGGGAACCAGAAAGGAGCCTCAGGAAATGCTTTATCTAAAAATATGCCACTTCTGAAAGGAAAACGGTCATTAGAGGGTGTGAGAAGCCCCCGTGGTGAGGGAAGGCAAAACAGAGAGATTCATGAGGAGGCCAGTGGAACAACAGAGAGACCCATTACCCACCCACTTCCTGTGCGATCAGACAGGCGAGCAGACAAAATGACAACCCACAGACAGCACTCCAGGGGAAGTGTCTGAGGACAGCCGCAGAAGACGCAGCAGGGAGGTGGGAGGAGAAGAGACTGTTCCAGTTAATATTTTTCTCACTTCAGCTGGTCCTGCTACAGATCCAGCTAACACTTCCTGTGTGCTGACTACATGCCATTATCTCTTGCAAGTCTTCCAAGGACAGGGTGGGAGGAGTGGGCACCTGTAGGGTCAAGTGGCTTGTCCAAGGCCACACAGCTGCTAAGGGACAAAGACATGACTCCACCCTAGACTCCTTGACTCCTAACCTTACACAAAGTCCAGCAGACATAACAGCTCCAACAAGATCAAGAGGTCTGACCATGAAGATCAAGACCATTTCACTCCAACTTTCCAGGCACGTTACAAGGATTTTACATTCTTGTTTTCCAATTTAAATTCTTTTTAATTATTTACTCATGGGTGTGTGTGTTCACCTACGCGTGTCCGTCTATGTATGCAGATGTGTGCACATGGAACTCAAAAGAGTATTAAGTGTCAGTTCCCACCCATTCCTTCAAGGCAGCGTCTCTCCTTGAACCAGACATGTGAATTTTTTCTGCCAATCCGGAAGCCGGCAAGCCCGGTTATCCTCTTGTCTCCCCATTGCATGGATCTGGGGTTAACAAGGACACCCAGCCTGTTATGTGGCGGCTGGGATCCTCACTATCGCAGAGCAAATGTTCTCTACGCCTGAGCCCCAGGTTTTGCTTTCTTTTTCTGGTCTTGATTGAAGTCAATCTGGTAAAAGAAACTTGCTGGTTTTTACTAGTGACTGGTCAGCCCACACAGATTGGCTCCATAAGACAAGCTGGGAAGGTCTGCCCTTAAAGTGCTGATACAGCAAATGTGAAGCAAACAACACTGTGTCCGCTGGAATAGTCAGAGGCTGAAGCAGGAGACCTAGGGACCTTGGGTGGAGGGAGAGGAAGCAAGGATCCAGCCATTGGACAGTGAAGGGTCCATGTGGCTCTCGGTTGGCCTCTCCCACCCTCAGCGCTGGCAATCGATCAGCATTCTGTAGATGAGGAACCAAAGATGCCTTTACCTTGAGCTCAAATCCCACTCCTTTGACTCTGTAAGGGAGGCTAACACTTTCTGCCCTCTGAAGTTCTGATAATTGAGTCTCTGAAAATAAACTGACAGGAGACAGAACAAAACAAAGGCATACAGATTTCTATAAAACAAAGCGCCATCACAGCCAGGGAGGAACACCTCAAGGCCCAGTAAGATCTAGAAGGAAGCCAGCAAAAGCACTCTCCGAGTGAGAGAGGTGGTTAGAAGAGAAAAACAGATGTGGTCAGGATGACTGGACCCAGTCTGTCTGGGTGTGACTCCACCTCAGCCGCCTTGTCTCTGGTGACAGGCAGCCCCCATGATGAGGGAGGAATCATGACAAGTGCATCCTTCCTGGAAGGTCCAATCTAAAGGCAAATAAGGCATCAGGCAATATGGTTCAGTGAGTACAGGCGGCCAAGAATGCCAGCCTGAGTTCAATCCCCAGAACTTACTCGGTGGAAGGAGAAAACCAACTCTTGCCTGTTGTTCTCTGATATCTACACATATGAACTAACAGGTGGACCCAGACCATACACACACATACATACAACATACATACATGTAAAGGCAAATACTAAAATCACACACACACACACACACACACACACACACAATTGTGATAGGTAAGTTAGTTATACTAGTACACACCTACAATCCTAACAGAAATGAGGATGTGGCAGGAAGATTGTCAGATCAAGGCCAGCCTGGGCTAAATGGCAACTCTACAAAAGTGAGAGATCATGTATGGCATAGTCCTTATGCTCGACGTATTCTGCACACCCTCCCTCCTCACCACATCCCCTGAGCCCACTTCATATTCGAGATACTGGGCTGCAGCCAGTTCAGAGACCTGCTCAAGGCTTCAGCTCCGGAGCAGTGGACCCTGAACTCCTCTGAGCTGGCCCCTGGGCTCTCAGAGCCTCTGGCCATCCCTGAAACCTAGCTGAGAAGAAGCGAGCCGTGACTTTTAGACAGAGCTGGATGGGATGTTAAGGGAGACAACACAGTACTAGAGAGCTTCCCTTTCTGCTCAGTGTGGGCTAATATCCTACACTGCATACCATCCTCAAGGGTGTATACTTGACGGAAAGTCACGTAATCTCCTTTCTCCTGATGTCATTGATAGCTAGTTACGTTTTTCCTTCTGTGAAGGAGGCAGGTGGAGTCAGCTTCTTTCTTTACACAGCTGGGTAAACTGTACTGGGGATGGTGATTCACACAGAGCTACACGGTGGGGTCAGTCATCTATAATGTGGGCCTTGTTCTGCTGACTGTATTCCAAGAGACAGTGCCATGGACCACAGGAGGCCAAGGGACTTGCTCTTAGGCCCCCAGAAGCACCATTATTTCAGGGCCTTGTGGTGGAGACTCTGAAGCCATTTGGCTTATCTGAGCCTCAGTTTCCTCACCGATAAAACAAGGTGAGACCTCATTCCTCACAAAGCTCTCATCAAAATCGGGAAAATGGCTGTGTCTCCATGCTTAGGGAGCCGGAGGATGCTCTATCTGCCAGCTGTTGGCAGAGAACTCAGAGGAGTTTATTTGCTATGATACTTGTCTGATTCAGAAACAGATTACACTGATAGTCTATTTTTGGGAAGTTTCACTGTGCCCTATGACAACAACTGAGTTCATTGTAACCCAGTCTGCATGCCAGTTGGGGTAAACTGGTCTCCAAACCAGTCTAACTAACAGTGACTAACAGTGACGTCAGGCCGAGTTCCTGTTTAGGCAGTTTGGGCTGATCCCAATGACTGACATTATCCCCCTCAAGCTGTTTCTATCCACCATGTTTTCCTTCAGCTGCAGTCCACAGGCACTGGATGGTGAAGTCAGCAAGGTGCATATAGACTTCCTCTAGGACAGAGAGCATACCTGGCATCTCAGGTCTTTTTAAACAAAGTCCACCTTCTCTCTCCTGAAGTATATCTTCAATAGGGGAATGTTGTTTCTATAAGCCATGTTATAGGCAAAGAGAGAAGGGAAAGAAGGAAGGGGGTGTTTGGGGTGGGGTGCAGCCAGCTTCCTAGAAAGCCTAGAGCTTGTGCCAGAGGGCCAGGGTCTTGGGGACAAAATTAGAAAGGGCAGAGGAATGAACCCCAAAGACATTCTGTAGGCTGAAGACTTTTCTCTTATTCATTAATTTGTCTTTATCTCACAAAGTGACAACCTACCTCTTGGCATTTTCATGTCCACTTAATTTTTGTTGTTCTGCTCCCTCTCATCCCCATTGTACCACAGTGCTCCTCCAAGATTCCCTCTTATAGTTTGATATCATGTGTATACTACTGTTCTCCCATTTCCCCCTCTTAAAGCCTCTTTTCCCCCCATCTCATGGATCCCTTTTCTAGTTTCTTGTGCTCTAACCACACTTACTTGCATGCTTAATAATTAGAAGTTAAGATCCACATATGAGAGCAAACACTCAGTATTTATCTGTCTGAGTGTGGCTCAATATTTTCCAGGTCACTCATTTTCTTGTAAATATACGGTTTCATTTTATTTATACCTAAATAGAATTCTACTATGCATACCTCGTTTTCGTTATTTATCTATTGATACATCTAGACTGCTTCTATTTCCCAGCTATTGTGAACAGAGCAGCAATGAACATAGATCTACAAGTGTCTTTGTAGTAGGATGTACAGTAATGGCCAAACACATTTGAAAAAGTAGCTTCAATGGGAAATATTCAATGTCATCTTAAAGGGCACAAAAGTAACACAGGAAAATAAAAGGGTTAGAAAATCGTCACAGTGCTTCCCTTTTATGCTTATAACTGTCATGTCCCCCTACTCACCAAGACTGTTCTCTATTGGGCATCCCCACATAGAGAATCATCATGACGCTTCTCCCTCTGTGCTTATAGCTGCTGTGTTCCCCACCCATGTCTGTGATGAGATGCCTGATGAGAAGCAATTTAAAAGAGGATGGTTTTATTTGGACTTACAGCTTCAAGGGATAGAAAACAGCATGGTAGGGATAAAAAGGCATTGTGGGAAAAGCAAGCGGTAGCTGGTCATATGACATGCTGTTGCTAATTTCCCTTTATCCATTTGTATGGTACAGGATCCCAAGTAGGGGATGGTGTTACCTATAGTGGGCAAATCTTCCCACCTCAAATAATGTAATCATGATAGCCAGAGGCCCATCTTCCAGGTGATTCTAGATACTGCCAAGTTGACAATTAACACTAACTATACACTAACTATACAATCTCTTTTCTCCAATAAGGAACAGAGTTGCAGAACACTATGCAACCCGTCCAGGACTGCAGTTATAGTTCAGGGTTCAGAGCTCTGAGCTCATTCTAAGTCCCCAGCATACAGCTTTTCCCAATGAGCTTGCTTTCATCCTCCCTGTCATGCATTGCTAGAATTATTGTGTATCTTTGTGTCCCTCACTAAACTATAGTCTAGTGTCCAAAAATCATGCATGATTCTTAATGTCTTTGACAGCACTGAACTCTCAGGAAAGAAAGAAAGGAAGAAAGAAAGAAAGAAAGAAAGAAAGAAAGAAAGAAAGAAAGAAAGAATCCACCAGACTCATAAAGTTACAGTAACCTTTATAAACATTAGTTAGAAACCATATCAGCAAGAAACTGTGAAACATCAACCATGTACTCCATGTTCTGTGAGGCTCTAAGACCCCCATACTTGAGTTCAGGGTCCCCCGAAAATACCTACATTTCATGACTTCCTATTTTACAGCCTATAAGACCTGCCTTTTCCCAAGGGCTGATTTTTCCTGTCTTAGCAGCGTCTCTGCTCATTATTGCTTGGCAAACAATGTGATTTACGCACAAGAAACACACATTAGGATGCAATGTAGCTATTCCAGCTGCCATAACTACTAAATTGAATTGACTGGAAATCTACTGATAGCCCAACCTCTGGAGGAAAAAAAATCAGCCTGAAAATAGCTGGAGTAATAGTACTAGCGATGGCACCAGAAACAACTGTGCAAATATAGGAAAGGTGGCATCAGGCCTGTCACTTATTAATGGACAGAGTTCTGCAGTAAGATGGAGGGAGGCCCCTGGACTATGGAGCTGAACTGTCCAAACATAATTTCTAATAAATACTTCTGATTCTTCCCTTGTCTCCATCCTTTACTAAAGACAGGCAATTAACAGCGTTTGCAATATTACAAGCAAATGAAATTGGGTCTCTGCCCAGCCTGCCAACAAAAGACTTCTGCAGTAATAAAAATAATCAATTGGATTCTTCATTTTCTTCTGGGTCCATGTGATTTCCTTAACAATGTCAATGCAGATTGTAATTTTCAGGGGAGAAAAAAAAATAAATACTGCTTGCATGATGCATGAAAGTTCAGACCACAGAAATGTCATCTTCTCTTACAGAATTGTTTTCTTACAAAAGCACGTGTCTTGGGCAATTTCAATAGCCCTCAAGGCTGGTGCCCACATCATCTGTCTTAGACTGGCCTGCATTCCTTCCCCCTAAGAACATTCCGATGATTACTAAAGAAAGGTACAATTAGGGCTGGAAAACTGATGCCACACCACCCCCAACTTGGTCACTCACTTTCTAGACATTTAACCTGTGAGCATCTCTATAAATGGGGCAAACTAATGTGAAAGTGTTTAAAATCTAAGTTTCAAAGAAAGCAAGACAAAGCCGAGGGGTCTGAGCCAATGAATGAGCATCTCACTCTGAACCGGGCTCGTGGTCTCCACCAATTAAGTGTCACTTAAGCCTTAGTAAGCTGCCCTTCACTTTAATGCTCTCCTTCCTCCAGGCAAATCTTACCCATTTTTTGAAAGCTCTCATCAGTCTCTCTCTCTCTCTCTCTCTCTCTCTCTCTCTCTCTCTCTCCCCTCTCTCTCTCTCCTCCCTCCCCTCCCTCTCATCTGAGAAGCCTTTCTAGGACCATAGCCCATAGCACCTATGAAGGACCTGATTCCTGGACTTTTGACATTTCCTGTCTGTATGTCTCATTGAGATCTTGAGCCTCTGGGACTTTTACCACAGCTTCTCTTCTCAGAGAGGATTGCTTAGAGGCCAGATCAGATCTCAGGTTTCCTGGAGGCAATTCCGGGTCGATGATTCCTCGTAACACCCAGAGTTTTTGGTTAAGATGACTCTAGGGATGAGAGCTAGCTTAGTAGGTAATGGCTCCTTTTATCAAGTCCAATGTCCTGAGTTTGATACTGGGACACAGATGGTAGAAGAGAATCAACTTACCAAAGTTGTCCTCTGGCAGACACACACACACACACACACACACACACACACACACACACACACGCACGCACACACACACACACACACACACTAATTATTATTACTTTCATTAATTAATTAGTGATAATTTTAAAAGGAATTTTTTAGAACTAGAGAGAGGATTCGGTGATTAAGAGCACACATTGCTCTTGCAGAGAACTCAGGTTCAATTCCCAGCACAACACATGGAACTGTAACGAAAGCTCCAAGGGATGTGACACCTTATTCTGACCCCTTGGTCACCTAATATGCGGACAATGCACGTGCACATATGCAAGCCAAATACTCACACATAAGGTAACATGAATAAACATAATTTTAAAAGAATATTTTTAAAGACTAGAATCAATTCAAATGTCTATTAACCCCGGAACAGAGTAAATAGGATAGGATTCATTCATGTAGGAAATACCACGCAGCCTTTAGAAAGGATGAAATGTGTGTGTGTACACATATACAAATATATGCATGTGGAATCACTTCTAAATGAAAAATCTAGTAAGCGTGCCTGCTCGCACATAAGCAGTGTAGGGTGACGGGTGTGCATGTGCCTGAGTGTGCATGAAGTGTCCCTAGGACAAGAACAGTAGCTGGGTTAGGGAATAGGCAGAAGGCTGGAATAAGACACTGTGGGAGTCACTGTGTCATGTCCCCACCTGTATGAAATAAACTCATTAACAAGAACATTCATTAGCTCCCTCTTCTTTTCCTATACTAAATTTTAACTTCATTTCTTTTCATAAGGTAAACCATCCACATGCACACAATTATAAATAATACAAAATAGTATGTCATAAAAAGCCTCCTTCTTGGCCTTGTCTCCAGCCAGAGTCCCCACTTCAGAGGTAATCCGTGAGACCCCTTTGTTTCTTTTAAACATTGCTCATGCACTTAAATGTTCTTTTTAAAAAATAACCACTGTGAAACGAACAGGAGAGGCATCTCTGGCTTGCGCTGCTCTCTAGCTGTGGCCGACTTTGACAGAGTGCTCTCTGCAGGTGCAGGGCAGGGCAGAGCTGCCTTGGAGCCAAACAGACCCAATTCTGCACTAAGTCACCTAACCCCTGTGGGCCTTACCACTTCATTGGCCCTTACCACTTCCAAGTTTTTAGGTTGTTACCAAGGTAAAAAACAGATCACAAAAGGCTCGCCCAAAGCTTACTTAAGTGCTGGGGACCAGCCCTCTCTACCTTGGACACAGCCACCCTGAGAAGAGTTTCTGAAAACAGCAGGGCACCCCAAGACCTCTGGCTCACCCTGCAAGTCCCTCAGCGCACACCATATTTCTGAGGCAGCATTTCTGTCTACAGCCAGTGAACAACTTTCTGAGCTCAGAATCCAGGCTCTTTGCCAGCAGTGTTCCAGAGCCTTTCAAAGGGTCCAGGGTTAACCACAGGAAAGCTGAAGGCATCGATAGGCCTCTCTACTCTCACTGGACCTCCCTGAGGACTACCACTGGCACTCTGTAAATGTTTTGCTGGTAACTGGGGTTTACCATTACTGAAAGTTGGTGCAAACCCATAAGCTATGAAGTATTGCAAAATAGCCTTCTGCCTGTCAAATGCTGAGTTATAAAATCATAGAGTTCAAGACACGGCCATTAATATCAAAAGTCCCCATGTTGAACAGTAAAGTGGCAGCTAGACAGAGATGATCTGCAGGTTCCCTCAATGCCAGCAGGCTTGTGTCTCCCATACATGTATGTAAACATGCACACATGTATAAACATGTATATACACATAAGACATGCATGCACATACATAGAAACATATATCCACACACATACACATACTTGCACATATATACATGTATACAAACATACATAAATATGCACATGTTGGGTATGTGCAATACATGCATATACCTAAACAAATATATACATGTGTACATATAAGTGCATACACATTATCTGGGTGGCATGGATGAGGTCAGGAGATTCCTGCTCTTAGAAAAAAAAAAAGGGTATCCTGTGTCCCTCTCTTGTCTCTGTCTCATGTCTCCGTCACCACCTTATTAAGGGTTCAAGTTCCAATCCCCAAGTTTAACAACAAACAGATAGGAGAGAGCTGGTTCCCCGTCTGTTCTAGGTGTATCTAGGGTGGTGAAGAGCACAGCTGCTCTGGTAAGACCACATTAATTAAGTAAAAAATAAATTTCTGAGCAAGCTGTCCCAAATTAATTTTTCTCTGGTGAGTCCACTTTTCCCTTACTTAGTGTTGGTGATTTAAGAGCTCTGAGGAAGTGCTATAGAGGCAAGAAAACTAAGTATTTTCTAATTTATTCTCTGGGAAATTTATCTGCTAATCAAACATCCCAATAACTAACATTCCTAAAGGGGCATTTTGAAGTGACATCCCCAGCCATTCCACATTCCAGGTCTCTTCTTCGAGGTTCACTGTGGGGTGTGTGCGTGTGTGTGTGTGTGTGTGTGTGTGTGTGTGTGTGTGTGTGTGTGTGTGTGTGTGTGTTTGTTGTGTTTGTTTATATAAAACACAAGCTGTCAGGAATGCAGCTTTTCCCAAAAATCCCAGTGGGAATTTTAGGTGAATACCTAGTGGTGTCCCATTTCTCAAGAAAGCAGTCCATGAGCACAGGTCAGGAGCACAGGTCAGGAGCAGGATCTCCCTGCCTCTTGGCTGTCTTTTCAGCCATTGCTCTCCAGACATGGGCAGAACTAAGCATGCACACGGTCTGTCTCTGGAACCAGGTTTCACCAAGGCTGTCCCTTTTCAAAGTTGCTGCTCTCGGCTCATTCCATTCCCCTACTTCATCTCCATGGCTGATCCACCATGCTCTCCAACCTTGCTGGTGGGGTCAGCACTCAGTGACACTGAAGCATCAGTCCCCGTCCCCACGAGGTGCCTGACTAAGGCTGGTGAACTGGCTCAACCAGTAAAGTGCTTGCACATGAAGACCCCAGTTAAATCCCAGCACCAATGTAAAAAAGATAGACACGGCAGTGGGCTCAGGGCTGCGGCGGCAGAGACAGAGGGATCCCTGAGTTTGGCTGTCCAGCCAGCCTAGCTGAATCAATGTGTTCAGTGAGAGACCCTGTGTCAAAAATTAAAATGGGGAGTAACTGAGGAATGTGCCTGATGTCTACCTCTGACCTCCATATTATATAGAATCACATACCAAAAAAAAAAAAAAAAAAAAAAAAAGCTGAGTAAGTGTAGCAGAATGGATACCACACCCCGAGCAGAACAGTGCATACATAGTACTTACTAGGGGTCACAAATTCCCAGACCCATCCTCTTGGATGGATGATACTTTCTCCCTGTGGCATTAGCGGGGAAGTCGAGGCTCAGAGCGGGAAGTGACTTGCCAACAGTTCAGCAGCTGTCGCCGAGCACTCCAGCTCCACGCCCATGCTCTTGCCAATGGGCAACACTATCCCGAAGTGTGAGACTTCTAATTCAAGCCCGTCTCCTGCCGTGGGACAGATAGGCAGACTGAGGCTATGGAACACACCAACAAGTGGTGTTCACTGGAAAATGCGGATGGCCAGCAGGCGTTAACTCAACTCAGCAGGGAGGAAGTAGATTGCAAGCTGTAGTTCTGGGTGGGGAAGGTGTGAGATGTGTTCTGGGAACTGAGCAAGTCTCCTGTGACAGAAGGGTGAAGAGTGAGACCAGCCCAGCCACGAGCAGGGCTTTATACCCTGCAACGGGGCTACTTTAAGGTTGGATTTCCCAAAATAGAGGGAATCTGCTCCACTGGTGGGGCAGGAAAGGGTGATACCAGCTTTGAGTTACTCAGTCCTTTGGGCTTGGTATGGACTCGATAGGGCAGACCAGTAGGGAACAGAACCCAGAGGGGAGGCACAGTGCCTGTGGAGAGAGCCACGGTGGATAAAGGTGAACTCAAGAGAAAGCTGTCACATAGCACCTCTGCCCTACCTCATACATTCCTACAGGGTCCTACGTCCTCATCCACCACGATACTTCTGACAGCCCTTCTTCCTCTTCCCCAAAAGGCTTCCTTCAAGCAATAATCTCTGGCCGGCCATCTCTCTCTGCAGACACATGCCATGAACTGGTAGTGAGAACTTCTGTTGTCAATTTTCTTATTGGGACCTCACAGAAAATACATGTTCTTCCCCATTTTACAGATTATAGATCAGAGAAGTTCCCAAGATAGCCCAATTATCAAGAAGTGAGTGGGAAGCCCCAAGCATTTCACTGCTTCCTCCCAGGGGCATCAGAGTAAAAATGGGTGTGGCCTTGAGGTTTCTTCTTGAGACCTCGAGGTCACCTGCCATGTGGGTTAGAGTTAAAAACAGGAGGAGAAGGTAAGTTCCAAGGAGCATGCTTTTTGTGTGCACAGACATCAGCCAGGGTCCAGATGTGGACAGGAGGAACACCAGCCAATCTGCATGTACCTAACACACCCTTGTTCGTCTCTGGGATTTATCTAAACATCTCCCAACACAGGGTTTCAGTTTCCTCCCAGAAGCTCGACTATCCATAGCACAAACTACATGACTCTGTTTCCTTACTGAATCCATTTTACTTCTTCTCCTACAGCGACCGCACACAAACCCTCTTCTCTCCATGTGTCCCTCCCACTATTCGTACCCAAGATTCTGCCCAGCACTTCCTTCATCTCCCTTGGATTTTTCTAGAAAGACACCCCCTACTCCTAGGACTGGTCTGATCAGAGTATCCCCACCACACGTCCTCAGGTTGGATGTAGATGATTCTCCTGCTTTGCCTGCAACTGAAGTACCCTCTGATTTGTGGGACTTCAGGGCAGCCCCATACATGGTTCTTCACCACAGTTGCTTCTGCCTGCTGCAAGTCCAGCAAGGGTCCAATCTTCTCTGTACATTTCTCTCCTTTTGTTAATACAGATGCGACTCCTCCAGTGGAGGTGCTGTGCCTGGGGACTTTGTCTGGTGCAGGCTAGGTGTGCCATGGACATTAGAGGGAATGTGTGATATGAGCATAGACTGCAACTGAGTGGGAGAGAAAGGGCCAGGAAGAAGCCAGGCAGAGAGAGGGCACCATGCCAAGAAGCCCACATGTAATGCTCACGACCTGAGACCAGAAGCACCCCGGCCCATGGAAGCAGCTGTTTGCTTTCTTGTTGGTTTGATCTGCCCACGGAAGCTTGGAGGATGATGTAATGGTCCCTCCACAGATGCATTTCTCTTGAGAGAACTCAAGTTTAGGTGATTGACAAGCAAGTCCAGATGTGAGATGGATTACTGTTCAAATGACAGGAGGAGGGGGGAGCTGAATATGTCTGGTGTGGGGAGACACTTTCTATGCAATGCAATCTCTGAAGCTAGAGGGAAAGCTTTAGTTGGTGCTCCACGTTTGCAAGACGTTCAAAGTAGCTCTGATGGCGGAACCCAACTTTCGAGCTTCATGAATGGCACACAGTGTCCTAGACACCGGGTTCAGGTCCCAGATATACAGCTTGAAAACTAACAGCCTAACCTGGCAAGCCTTTGGTCCTCGTGTGTGAACGGGGATAATCTCTGTCCCGGAAGACATATTGTGAGGGTTAAATGAAGAGACGGTGTGCCTGGGTGGTGTGCTGGTACACAGTAAGTGCTCAATAAAGCAAATCTGGTATTTTTAGTGCTGGCAATGGTGTCGCTTTGGCACTGGAAGCTGTGTAGCCCATCTGGGCACTCCACCAGCTTTCTGAAGCTAAAGACAGTCCCTTATTAAGTAGCTTCCAGAAGGCTCGTTGTTGAAAGCTGACTGTCTCTTTGGTTCTTGCTTATCAGACTTATTATTTTCTATCTGATGGTCTTGCTCTGGAAGGTTCTGGCCCAAACAAGCTGTCTAATTATAACATTTGGAGAGCTCATGGCATCCGTCAGAAGCAGCTTTCTCAAGAGCTGGGACTGAAATAAATAGGCAATTAGCAGGTTTCGCTGGATCTTTTCCCCCACCCTTCCTTTAGTACCTCTAACACATTAAGTTTATCACAACTATTTTAAGGACATTCAGCTGAGGTACGAATGGGGTTAGTAGCAATCCTGTGTCTACCATGAATTCCTGCTACCAGCAGCCCTGTGGCCTAGGGCTGGTCTCTCCTCAATTCTGGCCGCAGTTTCCTTGAAAATATAATGTGAGGAAGTTAGGCCAATCAATCCCTAATGATCTTCATACTGAGGAATCAGATGGTTCTTAGAGGTCAGAAATCACACTGGGGCTGGTACCGAATTGCATGAAGGTGTCTTACCTTTACCTACTGTAATGTCTTACTCTCCTCTCTGTTGGTGTGAAAAAACAAAACACTCTGACCAAAAGCAGAGTGTTACTTGGGGAAGAAAAGGTTTACTTGGCTTGCACTTCCAGACCACAACCTATTATTGATAGAAGTCATCACAAGAATCCAAGGCAGAACATGGGAGGCGGTAACCATGGAGAAACGCTACTTACAGGCTCAGTCTTGGAGTAATGCTTAGCTAGCCCTTGTGCAGTCCAGCCCATATATCAAGGAATGGTGCTGCCCACAGAGGGTTGAGCCTTTGAGGCAACCATGATGGTCCCTCACAGACATATCCACAGACTGACCAGATAAAGACACTCAGTTGAGACTCTTGCTTTCTTTAGGTGATTTCTAGGCTATGTCCGGTTGACAGTTAATGCTAACCAGGACATTGTCATTCAGACACCAGCTATTTATTAAGCTCTTTGCAAGTGCTAGGTGCCATGCTGTGTGTTTGGAAAGTCCCTTGTGTCCACCCTGGCTCAGCAAACCTGTAGGAATGCCCTCACTTTTAATGTTAGCTTGCTACAAAGCACTTAGTCCCATGTTGGAATCTTACCCATCTTTGCCTGGAATCATTTGGGAATGTCACCTCCACAACATGCCCCATCCCCTGAAATATATCAGAGGAGCAAAAGTCATGGCTTGGGACCTCTGGCACAGAAGAACTGGTCTTGGGAGAGGAAGATGGATAGGAGTGGAAGCATGTTGGACTGTCCTTGTGTCTCCGTATCCAGGTTTATAGGAAAATGACTCCTACGGAGTAGTAAGTTGCTACTTTTCAATACTCCTCTTGTCAGCATGCAGGGACTGTGTCCAGGAGTATGTACCCCAGTGTCTTCTAACAACCTAGGGACACACTCCCTCTTACATGTCTGTGAGAAAGGAGCGAGATTTAGGAGTCCAGGTTCTACCATTTGAGAAGGAAACTCAGTCTTAATCTTTCATTTCTGATACTGTGGCCTTAATGGCTACTTGACAAAGCTGTTGAGAGGCTAAAGGCCTGGAAAGCAATAGAGATAATAGCTGTTTCTATTTTGGTCTTCAGTCACATGGCCATACAGAACTGACTATTCAAATAACCTGAAAAGACAGCCACCTACGTAATAGAAATTGAATACCAAAAAGTTTCACTTCTCAAAACTCTTATCACCATGCTCCAAAACTCAGCTGTTTATGATTATTGGGGAGGGAGGCCTTGTCGTCTTGTCATGGCCAGGAGATGGCCTCCTGAGGAGTTTTACCAGCTATGGCCCACTAGTATTATGAACAAAAACTATGTTCACTTGGCCCTTGACTTGACTCAGACTCTATAATATTAAATTCATTTTTCATTCCAAACCACTCTATGAGATAGGGTTTATGATCCCATGTATTAAAACAAGAAGACCAAGGCTCCCAGGGTTTAGGGAGCTTGCTAAAGGGCCACAAAGTCGGGACTTAAATAACGCAAGTTGGGTGGAGACGGTGAGAGCTCATGGGAACAGACCAGGGAGGAGGTACCTACAGGAGAGCTGTGTGTACACAGACTGGTTATCAGCCTCTAGCACTAGAACCTCCATCAGGAAAGGAAGAAAGAGAATTGACCACGTTCCTTTTGCAATGCAGTGGGCTCCACCCCATCCCCCAACCTGCAAGCATTGTGTATAGGGCTCTCCACTGCCACAAACACCACCCTGGCTTCTCTGAGAAGAGAACCAGCTCCAGCCACAGGATTAAACGCCCCTGTTGTCTCAACCCAGGAAAAAATGCAAGGTGCCCTCTCTCCAAACCCCGCCCCATTACACTCACAGCACTTGTATTTTTAGAAATTGTTTTGCCCTGAGAGTTTCACAACCTCTAATCTGTAGTTCTCTGAGAGAATATAAATTAAAACCCCAAAATGGAGTATGGAGACACGTTTCATCCCCTGTCGTCTCCTGCTCTCTGAACCCAGAGTCTTTAAGTAGGTGGAGCCCACGATCCGTCTCTCAAACAAGAAAGGAGAGGTGGTGAGGAGAGGCGGAACCTGATTACTTACGGCGGCGCTGATGAGTGCCTGCCAACCAGTTATTAAGGACAGGAGACACACTTGCAAAAATGTCAGGGCTCAGGAAGCCCGGAACTGGGGAAGTGTGGACCTGTAATTACAGCAGGTGGAAGGCTGACTGCAGCACCTGGGGAGCACGGGCGATCCCATTACACAGCCTTGCGAGCAGAGTTCACAGGGAATTGAATTTCCAGGTTGCTGCCTCAGAGTCGTTCTCAGATTTACCTCCCACACTGGGGGGTGAAGAAACAAAAGAACCCTCAAAAAAATCCAGGAAAGAAACTCAATGCTGATCCCCAGTCCCTGACAGTCAGGGCTGCAGGAAGGCAGGTATCCTGCTCCACAGACCTGCCCCAAGCTAGAAGCTCAGAGGCTGGCATTTCTGGGGGTTGGGGAGTGGGGGGTGATAGTGTCTGCCAAACACAAGAACACACAATGGTGTCATTGCCATTGAGCAGTAAAGGACAGCACTGTCCGTCCTCCGCCTGGGCCTGACTGAAGGCTGCTATCCTAAAAGAGCTGTCATACCGTGGGACTGTTGATCTGAGACAGCTCAGTGGTGCCTGAAATACCACCTTCCACAAGGTTCCAGTTGGTCTCTCCAGGACACTAACAGGCCCTGAGGCTGGGAGGGCTGTCTACCAATGCTTTCACGTGTGACACGGGGGAGAGCCATTGCTCTTGTCCTGCCTTTCTGACCTAGTTGGACACCTTCACCCCAGAAAGCAACAAGGCACCCATTGTTTAACATTCTCTGACCAAAGAAGTGAACTGCCCTCACCAAGTGTCCAAGTACTACCCAGATTCAGGCAGCAGGGAGAGGTGCCCCCAACACCTCCATCCAGAGGTGCCTCACCCCCTCCCCTGTGGCTTGGAGCCCATTTGGCCTAGTTATGCAAGGTCCTTGGCTCCTGCTTAGGAAGAGCACAGAGAAGGGTGTTTAAAACATAAACCAAGTTCTCCACTACTGACAGTGGGAAGCATATGCATCAGTATGATGTCACTACGTTCATTTATTATAACTAGGTATCACTATATGCTAATAAATACGGTATATAATAATATTACTGTTGCTATAATAAAACTACAATATGAGCATATTTTAAAATATTTGTTTTATTTGTGCGTGTGAGTATGTGCACACGCATGCAGGAGCCTGGGAGAAGGCAGCATCAGGTCTCCTGGAGCTAGAGTTACTGTAGGTTGTGGGCCACTAGATGGATGTGGGAGCTGGGAACTGAACTTGGGTCCTCTGCAAGAACAGCAAGCCCTCTTAGCCCCTGAGCTAATTCCACGATGCATAGTGTAGGTGTACTTTGAACTATAGTATCTAGCCTTTATTCTTACCACATGACTAGTCTGTGCTAAGCAGTAGCCCATTAAAACCTCAAATAAACATTAAGTGGCAGCTATAGCATTCAGTTTCGTTTGCAGGCTTTCCATCCTCAGAGCGGCCAGACCTCGACCCCGTTCTCTCAGTTCTGCAATTGTGGCCACCAAACCCACAAGTTAGTGGCAGAACCCAAAAGCCAGACTTAAAGCCTCGGCCAGGTTATCGGATCTGCACACAGTCCACCCAGCCCTCACTCTCAGCCTGGATTTCTCTCTGCGTGTTCTTTGGTTTATTTTATCAATTCTTCTTAAAACGCAAACTTCCCTCCTCCCTCTCAAGAAGAGGTTGAAGTGCAATCTGATGCCTGAGCAAAATCTATGACCGCCATCTTCTCCTGCGAGCAGCCATAGAGAACAGGAAGGATCCAGAACAAAAACCTACGCAAACAAACAAACCAAGGCAGCGCATCAGGGTTTCCCTCTCGTGCCCTCTCTGCTCTATGTGCTCACCCATCTCACTGACCCTGAACTTCCATGTCGTCAGAAAGCTGGCTGAGGAGACGGACCAGCAGGTAAAGAGGCTTGCTACCAAGCCTGAGCACCTACATGGTGGAAAGAAAGAATCCACTCTCAGAAGTTGCCGTGTAAGTGCCACACAGACTCCATGGCAACACACACACACACACACACACACACACACACACCCCAAATAGATATAATCACGGATCCTGGCAAGCAAAAGTCATTTGCTGTCAAGCCTGAGGGCCTGAGTTCAATCCACGGGACATACACAGTGGAAGGTAAGAAATTACTCCCATAAATCATCCTTTTGCCTCCATATATGCACCAAGTGTGAGAGCCCCTGCCCAAACAAGTAAGATGTCCCTTCTTAAATCTTTTGTTTTTCCTGAGAAAATGTTTTACTATGTAGCCTTGGCTAGCCTAGAACTCTTCATGTAGACCAAACTATTCTTATATTCACAGAGATTCTCTTACCTCTGCCTCCCAAGTGCTGGGATTAAAGGTGTGCACCACCATGCCTTGCGTAAAATATAACTTAAAGAACTGAAAAAGAAAACCGACTTCATAAACTCACTAAGTCTGTTTCCTACTTCCAACTCCTATGGTGTCTTAAAGGATGCTTCCTGCCCCAACCCCCACACGGACTCCCCTGTTCCTTCACTGCACCAAGTGTCCATAACCCTATCCATGACATTTTAGGAAAATAAACTTCCTATGAGCAAGTCAAGCTTTGTGTGACTAGCACGGTAGGGTTCTCCTGCCCACAGGGCCTCCATCTTGCGTCCTGTCTGCTTGCTTGGACTAGCACCTCTCATGGGGTTTTCAATGCTGCTGCTCAAATTTAACTCATTAAAACGATGCCTCAATATTGAGGCATCATGGGGAGAACTTAGGAAAGCAGACAAGAAGAAAAGTTCTGTATACACTTGATGTGTGCTCATGTCAGTCCAGCACGTGTACATCGGACTGTGTGGTTCTCTGTTCACACATTTCTATGCGTAGCTGTAGATAAATGTGACCACATAGAGTAAGTAGCTCCCTGGAGTTCTTTGCAGTGGCTTCATCGCCGCTGGATATGTCCCTTATAAGAGGCCCCTGGGGACGGTGATGGTCAATGGGAAGAGATGGAGTTCTCAAAGTGGAACTCTGTCCCCTAGAACAGCCCCAGGGTAGAAAGGTTTGGTGGGCAGAAGGGATGGCTGCCGGAGACCGCCATACCCCACACACCTCCTGGTTCAGATAGCCACCGCTTCACAACAAGCGGGCTCCAGATTTACGAGTTTAAAATGACAAACACATCTTCGCCTTTAAGTTCCCCAAGGGCAGCAACCTGGGAAGAGGTTAGTCAAGTGGATCTGGCTTGAGGTCTTTAAGAGCTTTCAAGGCTGCTGCATCTCTACTCATCTCAATGCTGGACCAAGACTAGAAAATCAGCCCGAGAGCTCATTCAGGGGATTGCTGGGAAGCTCGGGATCCTAACAGGCTGCAAATCCCTCTCCAGAGAACTGCTCATATGACAGCTGGCTTCCTCACAGGGAGACACACACACACACACACACACACACACACACACACACACACACACACACCACGAAAGAGAGGTGGGGAAGAGACAGACAGACAGACAGACAGACAGACAGACAAAAGAGAGAATCCCAAATGGAGAGTCCATTGTTCACAGCCTAGGCCACGGCATACCATCCATGCTACTATCTGCCATAGTCACACAATCCTGCACAATGTGGTACAGGCCATACAAGGTTATGTATTATAGACATAGTTAAATCCTGGCCTGGGGTTTCTACCCCGCCTTTGGTTATTGAGTTCCCAGATAAAACACACACACAATCTTTATATTTTTAGTAAGCCCTAAGCAGCACAATAGCAGCTGCCTACCTTCCGTGCTGTTAGAGTCTACTTTTCTATCAATAACCTCAAGTTATTACTTCCTATTTACTCTGTTCCATATGGGCTGCTCTAAACTCCAACTGGGCAGCCCTCAGGGCCACACTCTCTTGACCCTTAACCCATGGCAGCTTCTTCTTCCTCCTCTCCTACATGTTCTTCTTCTTCTCCTTCTCTGAACCCAAGCCTGAGAAACCTAAACCTCACGTATGTCTCCTCTGCCCAGCTAATAGCTGTTGCGTCTTTATTTACCAATAACTTGGGGCAGGGTCACTCAGCCTCTTATGTGGGGACTCTCTTGTCTCTGGGGCAACCAGTCTTGGGGGCCCCAAATCAGCATCAGATTACAAGTAGCATTAGGCCAACCTACTACAGCTGTAAACCTGGAAAGTGGGAGAGCCATCACCGAGGGTGTCTACTTCAGGAGGCAATAGAGCTCCGAGAAGTGTTTGGCTGGAGTATCCAGGCCAGATGCCTTTTGGCAGATCACCAAACCCAATGGGACTCAGTTCGAGGCTGTGGAAAATGAGCCTAATAGAGCTGTCAAGGTCCCACCATGTCTAGGGAGGCAACTGAACAAGGTGTAGCGTCCCACAGATGGACAGCTTCAGTGCTCTGATTGGTGGCACTAGCAACAGTGGCCCTCGGCTCTGCACGCTCCTCCCTTATTGAGCTCTGACTGATCCTCCTGTATAAATCATCCAGTGTGTGTTTCCAATTGCCAATACCAACTATCAGGTAATTGAGGGCTGCAAAAGATAGCTTGGACAGGACTTCTTTTCTTTACCCATCCGATAGAGCTGATTTATAATTAGCCTTTTCACCTGCATGCAAAACAAAGCCTCTGTTGTTCTTGCTAGTTCCTGCTCGGAGGTGATCTGGTCTTTGAATGTCTTCCCCTCAGATTTACTTAGCAGCCGGAGTTTCTCCATTTTAATAGACAATGCAAAAGTGTGCACCAGCCCAGTCTGCCAAGTAGCTCTGTCCTTGTGTCATTGAGTCCAGACAAGACCCTCCCTTCCAACAACCTTCTTCTGCCCTAAAGACCCTGAAAACCAGGCACTTAGGATGTGCTCAAAAGGGAAAGTGCTTGCCTCCCTGGGGTCCCCATAGTGCTGTTCAGACCAGAGCACTAGGCATGAAGTGTGGCTTTCACCCACATCTTCAGAGTGGCCTGAGCAGGTCACTCACTGCTCTGAGAAGGTCGTTTCTATTCGTGGTTCTACCAGGATCTCCTCTAATGAACTTTCCCTTACCTGTCCTACAGCTCCCTGCTATGGGAATAAAGTTTATGTAACTTTCTGTTTCTTTCTTCTGTGGGTCTTCTTTTCTTGTGATAACTGGCAGAACCATTAACGGTGGCTGCTGCACACTGGGCTGTGGGCTGTGGAACCACCAGGTCTAGTAAGGTAGCTTCCTCTGCATATCACAGCTAACACTTAGGAGTCACTCTGCCAGCCACTACTTGGCCTCCACTAAACCTTGGCTACAGCCCTAAGGTCACAGCCATCATTATCTCCATGTTACACATGGGGAAACTGAGGCTCAGAGAGGGTAGGTAAGTCAGCCAAGCCTCCCAGATTTGAACAGGAGAACAGACTTTCATGAGGCCAGGACGTCTTCCCCCATGAGCCATGCAGACTTACGGATCACATAACTAGCAGCTGTTACCTAGTCACCGATAGCAGGCTTCTGTCCTAGACGCTTGAAGCATATCGTGAAGCATAAACTGTCCTAGCCTTTCTAGAGTGTATCATCTAATAATATGTTATAGTAGACACACCCAAAATTCATTCAAGGACACTGGGAAAATAGCTCGATCCCTCTCAGTCAGGAAAGTGTTTTCCATACAAACAGAAGGTCCTGAGCTCAGATCACCAGCACCTACACAAGACCCAGGCTTGGGGACAAGTGTCTGCAAGTTAGCTCTGGGAAGTGGGGAAGGGCAAAGATAAGAACTCCTGGAGATGTTGGCTAGGCTGTCTAGTCAAAATGGTTCAGTCAAAGACCCTGTCTCCAAAAATAAGGTGCATTAGATAGATAGATAGATAGATAGATAGATAGATAGATAGATAGATAGATAGATAGACAGATGTTTTCTAAAATTAAAATAGTAGTAAGATAAGAGCAGCTAAAAAAGACAACTCTGGCCTCCACAAGCATGTACACACACATGCATGAATACAAACACAGAGAGAGAGAGAGAGAGAGAGAGAGAGAGAGAGAGAGAGAGAGATTCACACTAGCTCAATGCTTCCTCCATTCTCATTCTTCAAACAAAGGGGGTCGGGGGGTAGGGAACCTATGGAAGTCCAGTCAGCTGCTTCTGACCTCATAGCTCACTGCAGGAAAGAACAACCAGGGGCAGCCTGGGACCTTTTTGGGATTTCCATGCAGGTGACAGGTCACAGTCACTCTTTTTTTCTTTTTCTTTTTTTTTTTTTTTTTTTTTTTTTTTTTTTTTACCACTGAGCTAAATCCCAACCCCACAGTTCTTTTTTTTTTTTTTTTTTTTTTTTTTTCGAGCTGGGGACCCGAACCCCAGGGCCTTGCGCTTCCTAGGCAAGCGCTCTACCACTGAGCTAAATCCCCAACCCCCACAGTCACTCTTAACCAGTGCGTTTTTGCTTCTCTCTGAGACTCTTTGCTGCTGTGTATTCAGGTGTGCTCCCCTCGGCTGGGTATCTTATCTGACTCACCTGCTGTCCTCG
Organism: Rattus rattus; assembly: GCF_011064425.1. Taxonomy (NCBI): domain Eukaryota; kingdom Metazoa; phylum Chordata; class Mammalia; order Rodentia; family Muridae; genus Rattus; species Rattus rattus. The sequence continues at coordinate 65,220,237 of NC_046161.1, read as the reverse complement.
TGCCCAACAAAGGACCCGCCATGGAGCCAAAGTTCCATGAATGAGAAAAGGAGGCAGAAGAGATACTGGGACAAAGAGAGGGAGAAAACTTGGAGACAGGAGTAAAAGAAAGACAGCAGGGTTTTCCTGTGAGGCAAAGAAAATCCAACATTATCGACAAGACCCATAAGCCAGGTGTAGTGGGGAGTGTCTGTGATCCCAACAAATGGGATGTGGAGACAGGAGGATGAAGAGGTCATTCTTCTCTACACAGGGAGCTCACCAGCCTGAAAGCCTGCCTCAAAATAAAGAAATAAAATAAAAATCACAAGATTTGTCTGTAAAAACAGGAATATTGACTTTCAGACACACCTCCGCAGAGATGACGCTCAATCCCACGTTGGTATAATTGAGGTCGGTATTAAGCCAGGTAATTAATCGGGTGCTCTAGCCCCTGCTGCAGAACCTCCCCATCTTCAGACGAGCCACTCTGAAAACTGGCCTTTCTAAAAATAACCAGTTCCTCAGAAATGTCCACTGGGGAAACTGCTGTAGTGATAGCTGCCGCCGAGACGCTCCCTCCAGGGCTGTGAAGTTGCGAAAGGCCTTCCTCCCACCCCCAAGCAGGCTGCAAACCCAAATGGACTCGGGCTCTAGTCCCCTACCACATAGCAAATGACTGCCCTGTCAGGGCAAGATGGTGGCAATGGTCAGGTCTGCCACCCCCACTGTCAATGTTAGCAGCCGTTAGTACTGAGCCATGGCTGGGGAAGGGGAAAGCTCAGGTTATGTCTCTTGGTAACAAGCAGAAGGTCTCTGAGCCAGGGACTTCCCTGCCATTTATAGTAAATAAGGGCCAATGACCAGTCAGAGAGTAGCAGTGGTTTTCTGTGTATTTTCTTCTGGCTAGGGAATGGTCAGGTGGTCATTGTACCCAGAGCTCGTGTCCCAGTGAGTGCTCCCACCAGCCAGCATGCCTCCCAGGAGATACCTTTCCTAGGCTGTGAGTTAGGACACCTCACTGGACCCTGTATGCCCTCTCCACACTTAGCTCCCTCGCGACCCTGATCCCTCCTCAGCCTTTTTCATGTTCCTCTCTTCACACTCTGCCTCCTTCACACCCCTGGGTCACAGTCACTCATCCCTGCCTTCCCATCCATCTTTGCTCCACCGCCCACCTTAGCCCTCACCTGTGCTTAGCTCCATAGCGTAACTTGCCATGGAGCTGATACAGCTTAGGTCTGAGGGTCTTTCACCCCATAAGCTCCTTCCAACGCCGCCTGTCCATCTAGTCAAAGAATTCATGACACTGGCTTCCTTTTCTTACACGGGATCTGTAAATTGTAGGGAAGATTCATGCCCCGTAGAACTTGACTACTTCCTCTCAGTAGGAAGAGTTCCCACCAGGGCTGGGTGAACTGGGCTAGGCACTAGGAGAAGGGGAGGGTTAAACTGTCATGAATGCATTTGCTAGTTTTTGCAATGCTGTTTTTTAAAACTTTCAGCAGAAGCCAATTTCCTTACGAAAAAATTATCCTACCAAGACTTTTTTTTTTTTTTTTTTTAGAATAAAGAAGCCCAAAATTTCTCCCTCAACCTAAATCTGCATCTGGCTCTGACGCCGTGGTTCTGAGCACTGTGCCATCCCGAAGCCTCTGGCTCTCCACACTTGAGGAATTTTCTGTAGCCTCAAGTAGGTAGGAAAAATTGAGAATAGAAAAACAATAAAGAATCAGACATCTGTTATGTGCCCTGATGTTAGGGGACAGGAGTAAAATCCCAGACGCCCCATTCCTAAGCTAGAATCTGAGGAGACCTTTGAGGTGCATGGGCCGAGAGGGTGCAAGGCAGTCAGAGAGGATGCTGGAGAGGACAGAGTAACTGCAGGGTAAGACCGAGGAGGCCCCGCAACACAGCTGCCAGAGGGCGTAGTAGAGGTCGACACGACACAGGCCTTGTTTTCTGTCTTTCGTTGATACTCTGTGGACACTGCTGTGATCTGAATGTTGGCGGTGCCGTTTGGGAAGGTTATGGAACCTTCAGGATACCTTCGTACTCAGTCCCTTCCCCACTCTGACCCCGTGCTGGAGGAGACAAATGGATTCCTTGGGCTCACTGACCTCATCTACTTCCTAAGTTTCAGATCAATGAGAGACCCTGCCTCAAAAACGAAAAAAAATATGGTAGAAGACAGCACAGAGGAAAAGGACTCAGGCATCCCCTAGCTTCACATCAACCTATACACGTGCAGTGAGAAAAGGAAACCAGTGAGCTACCCTGCCATCCTGTCTGTTTTCAGACAGGACAGGACATAATTTTCAAGTAGAGAACAAAGGAAATTCCCAGAAAGCCCTGTTTGCTGCAGACCTCCACATAGCACTTTAAAATCTCATTGCCTAGGGTCAGAGGGCAGAGCTCCGGCGTTCTGGCTGGGGTGAACTGGCTCCCTTGGGGCTCCATCAAAACTCCGTTCCTACAGCCATAAAAGCTTGCTTGATGGTGGGGTCACTCTTGCCCATTTGGGGTGGTCACCTCTCGGGACAGAGGGAAATAAATACGCCATCACCAGACACCCCAAGGCAGGAATAGTGAGAGTCTGCCCATTCTAATTATTTTTTTCTTTTGTTATACCATATGATCACCTTTGGACCTCAAAGAAAAGAGATGGTTTATGAGTCCCAGATAGGCAGTTGTTAAATAAAAGCTACAGTGAGGACTGGGGGTACAGCTCCTCTGGTAGAATGTTTGCTGAACATACATGGAGCCCCAGGGTTGCTTCTCTAACAATGCATACATCAGGCATGGTGATACACGCCTATACTCTTAGCCCTCATGAGGTAGAGACAGAGGGAGTTCAAGGTTATCTTGGCTACATATCCCTGTGAAAGTCAGTCTGGGATATATGAGACCCTTTCTGTCTTGGTATCTTTTCCTGTTGCTCTGAAAAATATCCCCTGACCAAAGCAACTTAATGGAGAAGGGTTTGTTGTGGTTCGCAGTTCCGGGTTACAGCCCATCATGGTAGGGAAGCCATGGTGCCCGGTGGCGAGAGCTTGAAGCAGCTGGGCACATCATTTGCAATCAGGAAGCCAGCGATGGAAGAACAAGTGCTTTCTCTCCATAAAGTCCAGGGTCCCCTGCTCATGGAATGACCACATCCACAATTAAAATGAGTATAGTATAATCAAGGTACTCCCCACAGAGACATATCTTCTACATGATTCCTGTCAAATTAATAACACTAACACCATAAAGTTTTCTTTAAAGAGTTATAGAAAGATCTTCATGTTCCTCAGCACTGTTTCTGGAGTTCACGTCCCTAAGAGGGGTTTTCCTGGTGGTAGGGCAGGGTCCAGAGGCCAACAAGAATCAAAGCAGTTAGAGAGCACCGCTCTGCGCTCAGGCTGCAGCCCTGGCTTGACTGACTCTCTCACCACTTCTAACAACTCATTTTGTGCATTGTTCAATTGTTAAGAATAAATTTAGATTTCTTTTCTTCTGCTTCTCCTCCCGGCAATATCAAACATGTCAGAAGAAGGCAAATTTTTACCATTAGTGCCAGAAACGAGACTGAAATAACATGCCACCATCAAACACTAATGTCCTTTTCACCAGAAGGCCACACGCAGGGAAGTCACAGACTGCTAAGTACTACCCAGAGCTATGAATCCAAACGACCCCATTATGTGAACCAGAGGAGAGCCAGGCAGGCCGCACCCTGCTTCATAAGGCTGACGTGAGTCTGGTGACAGAAAAATAAATGATCTCTCTCCTTTCTTATGTGGCGCTGGAGAGAGCAAGGAAGCCAGAGAGGAAGAAGAGGGCTCACCTGTGGGTCATATTTCTGAGTCAAGCAGAAAATAGGACTGGCAGGGAGCGGGGCCACTGCAGCAAAGAAAGTGGACATTGAGGGTCCCCAATTTTCTAGGGCTCCTGAAACTTGTTATCACAGCCCTGGGAGAGGCCACAAGATCTACAGGGTAGAGACATCTCTGTATGTAGAAGGCGTAAGATTCTCACACTCTCCTAGTTACCACCGAGCCCCAGCAAACCCCGCTGGAACCCTGAATCAGCTTTCTTCTACTACCGAGGAGTGGCAGTGCCAGCTGGAGTTTGGGTTGCAAATCTATTGGCCAGTGATCTTTTCTGAGTCCCAGAACTATGCAAGATGAAATGTGTTCCCCGAGGACCGATTTCCCTTTGAAGAAGGACCACTTTAGGGAGTCTCTGTGAAGCTGCTAGGCCTCTAGCTTACAGACAGTAGTCCCGCCCCATACAAACAGGAAATGGCTACATATTGTCTCTTTACTACCCCTTTGATGTTCCCTGGGCCTGGGAACGATGACAGATGTCCCATTTAGAACAGCATTGACAGTCCTTTATTCCCAGCACTCTGACGAGTTATGAGTCTCTGACTTGACCTTTGCCCACGACTAAAAAGCCAAGGCCGCTCCGGAGAACAGAAATCGCTCCACGCCCAGCCTGGTTGGGTGCAGCCACACTGGAATGGGCACCCTCCCACAGAAGGCCAGCTGCTCCAGGGACACCACAGCTCAGGGAGGAGCCCCTGAGCCTCGGCCAAGAAGGCACAGCAAAAGTGACCTCTTCATTCTCTGTTAACTGGGCTCCCGATCCTCAGACCCCGCTCTAAGGAATTCAGCCAGGCAGCAATATTTTCCTTCTACTGATGCTATCAAGCACTCAGAGGAGCCTATAATAAAGCCCTAGTGTTCTCCCTGGGGACACAGGCTCAACTTGTGTTCTGCTCAAAGAAGGCTCTGTTCCCGGAAGCACCTCTTGCTTCCTCCAATACCACCCTCCACGCCTTCCCCAACACACACACCCTTCACTCCCTCCCCATCTCTTCCCTCCACTCCCGCCAAGCAAAGAAGCTACAGGTCACCTTCTACTGCTGTCAGGAAGTGAAATTGGCTTTTACAATGGCTATATTGTTTGCAGCTCCTCTGCCTGTATCCTTGGGAGAGAAAAACAGGGTGGGGGTGGGTAGAAAAATAGGTTTCTTTTGTTCTCCCTTTAAAAGAAAGAAATCAGTACAAGCCAAACCGACCTGGCCTAATGTTGATGTTAGTGTAGGGACATGGGATCCTAGGAATGCAGTCGGCCTCCATAAGGTCCCCAGCCTGTGTATGCTTGAATTACTCCTTTGATTCAAGGTTTCTTCTTCTCTGTCGGTAATTCCCTTACTTTGAATAACCAAAGGGCTCTCTAAAGTGGTCCTTCCTCAAAGGGAAAGCGATCCTCAGGAACACATTTCAGTTTGCATAATTCTGGGACTCAGAAAAGATCACTGGCCAATAGATTTTGCAATCCAAACTCCAGCTGGCACTGCCACTCCTCTGTAGTGGAAGAAAGTTGACCAACCCCATAGAGTAGCTAGTCCTGCCTGATCCTGGGTCCCAGGAGGTTTTGCTGGGGCTCGGTGGTTACTAGGAGGGTTTGAGAGTCTTACACCTCTGCTTGGATAAAACAAAGGAAGCCTTCTTATGCTCCCAGCTGATCACTGCTGAGCTAAACAAAAATAGGAACATTTGGAATGATGACCCTGCTCTAAAATGAGGATATATCCATCCACAACCCCAGTGCTGAGGGCTAAGAGAAAGGCCTGGAAGACTGATGTTATCCCAGCCAGGATCTCCCAGCCCCAGCTTCTTATCTCCCTACTCATCCTGGGGTCTTTCTTATCTGAGTTTGCTTTCTACTGCTGTGATGAGCACCATGACCAAAAGCAACTGAGGGAGGAACCTCAGAGGAGCAGGCACTGTCCTGCTCTACATAGCTTGCTCAACTTGCTTTTCTGGACAATCTAAGACCACCTGCCCAGGGATGGCACCACCTCCAGGGGGGCTGGGCCCTCCCACGTCAGTCATTAATCAAGAAAATGCTCCACAGGCTTGCCTTCAGGACAGTCTAGGGGGCAAATTTTACAATCGAGATTACTGTTCCCAGTGACCTCAGCTTATGTCAAGTAGACCAATTAATGACAATAATAATAATAATAATAATAGTAATAGTAACAATAATTTAAAAGTAAAAAATCAGCCACTCAGTTTGTCCTTTGCAAAGGGCAATAGCTATTATTATTGTTATTATTATTATTATTAATTTTAGCTCATGAAACAATGGGTCTTGAGATAGAATCTTCACAAATGTTGATTGTCATGGCCAGTCACCATGGGTGTTTACAACCCCACTCTTGGTACTTTTTCTTGGCTTTCTTCCAGACAAAGACTCAGTATACAAAGAGGGTCCTGCCTGTTGAAAAACTAGCAGGTAATAATGTGGTCATTGGGTGTGCGTGTGTGCGTGCGTGTGTGCGTGCGTGCGTGCGTGTGTGTGTGTGTGTGTGTGTGTGTGTGTGTGTGTGTGTGTGTCTGTGTGTCTGTGTCTGTGTCTGTGTCTGTGTGTCTGTGAGTAGGTCAGAGGACAACTTGTTGAAGTCAGTCTTTCTTTCTGCCATGTGGGTTCTGGTGACTAAATTAAGATCATCAGGCTTGGTAGCAAGTGCCTTAACCTACTGGGCCATCTTGCTGGCCCTAATGTGACCACAATACTTTAGAAAATCACAACACTGGCCAGTGGTAGCACATGCCTTTCATCCCAGCACTTGGGAGGCAGAGGCAGGTGAGTCTCTGAGTTCAAGGCCAGCCAAGGCCGGAGTAAGTTCCAGGACAACCAGGGCTACACAGAGAAACCCTGCTTTGAAAAAAGCAGTTAAAGAAAGAAAGAAAGACCTGGAAGAACAATTTAACTGGCAATACCAATTACAAGAATGAGAAATTTGGCTGATCAATATTATGACAGAGGTCTCATTGAATCATGAAGTCTTTTTGGGTAACACATTTATGTGTAATTGGTATTGCGAGTTAAATTAATATAGAATAAAGGAACTTTTTAGAAATAACAAAAGTGGAGCTGGAGAGATGACTTTTTGGTTAAAAGTGCTGGCTGGCTGCTCTTGTCGAGGATGGGAGTTCTAGTCACAGCATCCATGTTAGGAGGCTCACAATCACCTGCACTCAGGCGCGCGCACACACACACACACACACACACACACACACACACACGCACGTAATATAAATAAATTAATAAATAAAAAATAAGAAATAGCAGAAGCTCTCCATGTGCTATTTTATTTCCACAAGACTCTATTCAACGTCATAGCTAGTGAAATGCCCATGTGTAGGATCATAGTTAACTCCTCCACTCAAATAACATGTGTGTGTTGAGTGTGTGAGGTGCTGGGCTCACACTGGCAGTCACAGGTGATGAGGGTTCAGCTTCCTCACACAAATCACAGAAGCCCTGCCTTATCAATTCCTCAGCTTATCTTTGTTCTTGTTTAATATCTGTCAAGTGGAATGCATCTTACTTCTTGGCTGGGCCTTGGTGGCAACATCAGTCAAAAGTGCTCATTGATGTCATTTCAACTGAGTTGATAATTTTTCTGGAGTATGGCACATGTTAAGCTTGAATTATTTATTTATTTATTTATTCATTTATTTATTTCTGAATGTACACATGGCATAGTGTGGGTAGAGGTCAGAGAAGACCGATCTTGGATGTCAGTTCTCTCCTTCCACCTTATAGGTTAGGGACTGAACTCAGGTTGTCAGGCTTGACAGTAAGCACCCTTTACCGGCTGAGCCACCTCGCTGGCCCAACAAATTAATTGCCAGATTCGATGTTCCTGAAAAGACCATGATTTGCACACAAATAGCCAGAGACTAAGGGAAGTCATAAATCTGATCATTGCAGGGGTGACTGTCATCTTGTATTTTCCTATAAAGTAACAAAGGAGTGTTTTATGGAAAGATAATCACGCCATAGGCTGAGCTCACTGGTGCGGGTGTAAAAGGCTTGTCCATCGTGCTCTGAGCAAGGCTCCTGGGGTAGAGAGACACTTACAGGAAATGAACAGATTCTCCAGACACTGAGAGGTCACTGCAACCCACCCGTGCATGGCGCCAACCTATCATTAAGGCATCATGTCACTGCTTAATTTGTGGCTTTCCTTTTCTTTTCCAGTAGACTGGATAGCGATGGTGTAGTGTGCTATCCAGGGTATATTAGATTCTGAGAAATACTGTAATAAGCAAGAAGGCAGAGCATGAAATCATTGCAGGTCCTGGAGGTATCATAAAGCAAAACAAAGACAGAGAGAAAAACAAAGCATCAAACAAGAGTCCATGGAGATGAGTAGCAACCATGAGTGTGGGCAGGAAGGGCCGGCTACGTTAGTAAAATGCTTGTCACACAGCCTGAGGGCTTCAAATCCCTAGCATCCACATTAAAATTAAAAGAAGAAAGAAGGAAATCTGGGTGTGGTGACACCTATCTGAGCCCAAGTGCTAGAGGGGTGGAGACAGGAAGCTCCCCAGAGTTCATAGACTAGCAAATGAGTCTCAGATTCAGTGAGAGACCGTACCTCAAAAAAACTAAGACTCGTGGGAAAATGGCAAAGCCTCCCCATACTGGTTCAAATGTGAGCATTTACAGTCCATCGGTCAGTGTGTTCGAACACTAGCAACTGCAGTTTCCTCCTGCTTACCGCCTCAGACTGTTGCCTAGGGACCTCCTGCCAGGACTAGCCAACTCCTCCCTACTGGGTGGTCTGTAATAAAAGTGCTGAGGTCCCTGGTTGGTGTGGTTGGTGCAACTCTATCAGAGTGTGCTTGGCCCACCTGACCTCAGCTTTTCTGTATCCACGCGTCTGTGTGTCTGTCCTGTCTTCAATACTTTGTGCCCCCACTAAAGGGATATGACAAGTAATTTGGTGTTGTTTGTTTGTTCTTTGTTTTGGGGCAAGTTTTCCCTGTGTAGCCTTGGTTGTCCTGGAACTCACTTGGGATACCAGGCTGGCCTCAAACTCAAAGATCCGCCAGCCTCTGCTTCCCAAGTGCTGGGATTAAAGGTGTGTGCCAACCACCACCATCCAGCTGACAATTTTTTGCACAAGTATTTCCCAAAAAACTTCATGGACATGCTTCTACTCTGTGGTTGTTGTTTTTTTTTTGTTTTGTTTTAAGTCTCTGTTTATCTTAAATTCAAGTCTAGCTGGGGCCCCTCCCATAGTTTGTTAGGGCTGGCCAACCTGTCATGGCTTCAGGTAGATGCTGCCTCTTCCCACCATTTTCTGCCTTTGGACCAACCATTGGAGTTATCTTTCTTTTATCTTCCAAATTTTCTTGAAATCAGGAATTCCTGACATCGGAGGCAGACATGAACCTTTTGAGTGTCTACGGGTAGTTCTCAGAGAAGTTCATGAAAGTGAATGGAAAAAAACGGCTCTCCACTGACCTTTAACCTTTAGTGTTCAGTTCTAGCGCAGGGCAGAAAGTTCCAATAACACTGTTACAGATGGTTCACATCATTTGTATTCATGCTTCTTCAAAATCACCACAGTTATGAGAGGCTACTCTGCTTTCTGTGCATGTGTGCATGTGTGTGCGTGTGTGTGTGTGTGTGTGTATTGTGTTGTGTGTGCGTGCATATGTGTGTGCACCTGTGCGTGTGTGTGCATGCTGGTGCACACGTGTATGTGGAAACCAGAGGTTGAAGTCAGGTATCTTGGAGCTCATGAATTCAGCTAGGCTGGCCGGCCAATGAGTCCAGGGATCCACTTGTCTCCGCCTCCCCAGAGCTGGGATTGCAGGCAGGCACTGCCATGCTTGGCTTTTTAGATGAGTGCTGGAGATCTGAAACGTGACTGACTCCTCGTGCTTGCAAAGCCAACACTTTACCAACTGAACTCTATCCCCAGCCCATAGATCTTCTTTAATGCATGATGCCGTTCCTGGTCCCCAGGAGGCAGATATCAAGGCAGAAGGAACGGAGAGGGAGTATATGCAGGAGAAATGAAACATCAGAAGTCAGAACAGAGGAATGAGCCAACCAGCAGCCTCCAAAGAGTGCGCTACAAGATCCAGACCTGATACAGCCTGAAGAACTGTCCCACACTGATCTGAGGTGACCAAACCTTTGACCATCACCTAGATTAATGAGGTAGTGCCCTGCAGCTGAAGGGAACCCTAAATAATACACCAGCCCTCACCCCACCACGTTTGCACTAGCTACACATTCTTAGTAGCATGTTTGCTGGAACATCTTCAAGAACCCAATCTCAGTGATTGCTAATAAGAAGGAGTGAAATAGCCAGTTTGGGACAAGAGAAAAATAAGATTCCAGGCGAGTTCACTAACTGAGGAATCAGCCCCAGACCCAGCCAGGTTCCACAAGGCTCCACTTCCAGGTTCTATTAGAGTCAGACAGGCTTGAGTCTGAATTCCGCTTCTCTTCCTGGCTGGCTGTGGATGCTGAGCACTCCCAACCCTCCATTCAGCCGTCTCTTATCATGAAGCCTTGGTGCTTTCTCCGAGGTCGTTGAGGTATGGGTGAATCACTGTGAAGCATGCCTGGCATTTAGCAGCCATCATTGAACGGGTACTTGATTATCTCTCTGCCTTCCAGCCGTGTCCTGCCTCCATCAACAACACTATCCTGCTGTATGGAGGACAGGGTCCACTCCCCTTGGCTCTCAACCGTCTGCAGCTTCCCAACCAGAGCCCTCTCTGCTGGCTCTCCAAATGTTTCCCTAGCCAAATCAGCAACAGCCAAGAGTCACAAGGACGTGCCTGCTGACTCGGCACACAAACCCAGCCCCAGATGGACGTCCGAGGAACGTGAGACCCTCCCTTTGAGTAATCACCAGGTCCTCACTGTCCAGCTACAGGGCCACTCTAGTCTTCTGTACACCTCCGAAAGCCTTTTCAGCAGCCCAGTAAAGCCTTTTTAGAGGAAAGCTCAATTATCCCCCAGCCACCTTCTCATCAGAGGGAAATAAATAAACACCGACCCCCGACCCCACAGCTTTCTCTAGACCACTGCCTGTTGTCCCACCCAGAGAAAACCTACACAAGCTTCTTCAGCTCACAGTGTGTAATACGGTAGAAAAGAGAACTCTCCCCACACCACACACTCCAATAACAGATTCCATGCAATTCTTATATAACAGAGAATTTTGCTGCATTTCCATAAACAGTAGCCTTCCCTAGGCTCCCCTCCTATTCCTAGCAATTAGCCCAGAACATAGTACGTTTTTTAAAAAGAAAAACAAATGCATGGGCCCAGCTCGCTGTTGTATTAGTTTATCCAGTGAGTGAACGGAGTGTGTCTTGTGGTGTCCTGGGTGCACAGTTGGCACATGATAGGTTTTCCCCATTGATTCGTGTGGAGATCTGAATGAGAAATGTCCCCCATCAGCTTCAATATTTAAACTCCTAATCCTCAGTTGGTGAAATTGTTTTGGAAGATTTAGGAGGTTTGGCCTTGCCAGAGGAAGTATGTCAATGGAGGTGGGATTTGAGACTCTACGGCCTTGACCTTTGCCCTATTTTGCTCTCCACCTTGATGCTTTCGGTTAAAGGTTTGATTTCTCAGCTTCCTGCTCCTGCTGCCTTGCCTCCCTGCTATGATGGACTGTAACCCCTCTGAACCCGTAAGCCAAAATAGACTCTTCCTTCTATACAATGCCTCGATTATGGAGTTTTCTCACTACAACTGAAAAGTAACTGATCCAATTGCTTGGATTCCTACCTTTTGCTGCCTTTGCTTGAGGCCTGGCCACACCCTCCAGAGTCCAAGAGACTCCACTCACACTCCTCACCCACGCTGTCCTTCAAGAAAAAGGAAATTGAGGCTGAGTCAACCATTTAGGAAAATGACTTGGCTGAGGTCACAAGGCTCCCGGGTGACTGCTCAAAATCACATCAGCATACCCAGACACCTCAAAGTTTTCAACGATGACTATGCACTGAATATCTGCCCTTTAGTCTAGTGCTTGTTGCTATGGTTTTTCTTTTCTCATTTTCCTGTGGCGCACGTGTGTGTGTGTGTGTGTGTGTGTGTGTGTGTGTGTGTGTGTGTGTGTGTACTTATGGTGGGCACACATACGTGAGGCTGAGAGTAACCTCAATTGATCGGCTCCCTTGGGCAGAGTCAGGGTCTCTTAATCAAGCCCAGGGTCTCACTGGCCAGCTTGTTCTGGAGGTCCCCTCCCCAGGATGGAATTCCAGGTGTGCCACCATGGTCACAGGGCATTCACGTAGGTTCTGGGGATCCAAACACTGGGCCTCATGCTTGCCTGGCAAGCATTTTAACCACTGAACCATCTCCCCGGCCTGGTTTGGTTTCTAGCATTGTTGTTTTACTTTTGTGGTTTTGAGCCAGGGTCTCACTATGTTGCCCAGATGAATCTCAAACTCTTGATTGAGGATCCTCCTGCCTCAGTCTCCTGAATACTAGGGCTATAGGCACGCAACACTGCTCCGGCCATTTAACCCTGTACCCTGTTTCTGGTGACCTGCAATAAGTGGAAGCAAACTCGGAGGTCGAAGGCCCCAGGGCGCCATTCTGAAACACAGCAAGAGAGATGCATAGCCAGACAAAGGATGTGCGTCACTGCAGGAGGCGTGGGAGAGAGTAACCACCCTTCCTCCGACATGCATGGCAGATGGACATTTCTGCCAGCAGCGGACTTCACACACCACAGTGGCAGTGGGGCCTCGTGGCATCGCGCACACTACTCACCTGTCTGTGGCGCTGTAAACAGATCTGCTGCGCTGGCAGTCAGACAGAACCTAGACCCACCCAGACTCAGGGGTGACAACACAGGACTGCGTGACTGCTTTGTATGAAAAACAAAGCCACGTTGGGCGGGCAGAGCCTCTCACACTTCCTGTTCACCGAGCCTCTTGATTGTATTCTTGGTGGGGTTTAATCTTAACTTGTTTTGTACATCATGGCTTTGAGAACACACACACACACACACACACACACACACACACACACACACACACACACACCACGTAGCCTAGGTATGTTAGAAGGCGCTACTGCGATCTATGTGTCCAGGAGCTCCGTCCACACTGAAGAATCACCTAACGATGCAATGACTCGGGTCACATCCCCGTTGCTAAGCAACACAGGAGCTGTACGTCAGTGTACCAGGCTCTGGCAGGCCACGCCTCATTTCTTCTTCTCAATGGCTACACCTGGGAGGCATTATCACTGAATTCAGCTGGGCTGAGGATAGCTTCAGAGACTCCGCAAGGTCACTGAGCCAGCGACTGAGAGAGTCGACACTAGAACCCAGAGCTCCAAATTTCCTCTGCCTTACAGGAAGGGTCCAAAACGGAAATTAAGTGGTCATCTGTGATCTTGCATAATTATGAGGTGTCCTTCAGTCTTCTCCTCTATTCCTTCTCTGTTTCCCCTTCCCCCACAGGGGAAAGGAGATTATGTAACTGCAGCTTTGCTAGGCCAGACCCTGACTCAAAACAATGGGAGCAACGATTCGTTGGGGGAGGGGGAGGTCTACCCTGGGTGTTCTTCAGGCATCAGGGCAGATGCTACTCAGTGTGAAGGATAAACATCACAGCCACCATGGGGGTTGGGTCACAGGCAGCTTCTGGTACGAGAGATAATGGTCTGACTGGCAGGACCCACGTATCCAGAAGAACAAGGGCATCATTTCTTTAGTCAAGGATAGAGTGGAGCCAACAAACAGCCGATATCATGGCTTGAGAATGATTTACAAGTCCAGATCATCTAAAAATCCCATTTCCAGGAAGGCATCCAGAAACATATTATTCTGGGGTGCAGAGAAAGGTGTATGACCCAATGCACACTGTAATCCAGGCATCCAGGTGGCTGAGGCAGGTGGACCGTGAGTTTGAGCCCAGTGCAAGCTGCATAGCAAGGCAAAGCAAGAGGGGAGGGAGTGTTGCATTGGGGGTTGTTTATATTTGGTCACAGTGCTTATAGCTTAAGTTACTGCACTAGTTCCATGGACATTTCCTGTGGCCATCAAAAAGGAGGACGTCAAGAGGAAGTGTCCAAGCCAGTATACGAAGTCAGAATCCTAATCGAAATACATGTATACTTAAGGTCATAGAACACATGCAGACACCTTTTAGTTTTTTTAACTGGTGTGTGTGTGTGTGTGTGTGTGTGTGTGTGTGTGTGTGTGTGTGTGTGTGTGTAGCTGCATGCATCTATATGTGTGTAGGTGACCGAGAAGGCATCAGAGTTTCTGAAGCTGGAGTCATAGGCAGCTGCGAGCCACCTGATGTGGCCGCTGGGAACCCAGTCCAGGTCCTCCACAAAAGCAGTAAACACTCCAAGTTCCGGGATTAAAGATCTGCCTATCACACCCCGTACCTTCTTAAACTAGGAAGACGTAATTAATGACTTTTCTTGGACTGTGACATTGAAGATAATTTTGGTTATTTTTCCTTATATTATAAGGAAGGGGTTTTTTTTTCCCCATTTTTAAAGTTTTCTACAATAAATCTTTAGTCCTTTGGAAATTAAGGTTTAAAACAAAATGTTTTTTGTTTTTTTTTTTTTTAGTTTCAAGTTTCGACTTGTTTTATTTGCGTTCTAAAAGAGTCAGAAGCCAGGATACAAGTTAAAAACGAGCTATGTCAGGAGGACCAGGGCAAACTGGGTGTGCCAATCTGTTTGGAAAACTCACAGGGATCAAAGCCCAGGAAATGACATCTTTTAAGGCGACAGATGGAGTCCCAGACTTGTAGCACCCATCTCAAAGTGGTCTCTTTATGGTGTTGGAGACCTAGCTTCAGGGTGAGCATCCATCCTGGAGACCACAAGCAGGGGGAAGGGAGACGAAATCCTGGTCCCTGTCCTTAGGGTCAATGTAAGGAAGCTAGACAGTCTTGACAGGATGACCTGCCAAGCTCATCGTTTTACAAGCATCCCCCAGACCGTGGAACAACACTCCACCTTTCAGCTCCTTTAAGGTACGAAAAACACCAAAAAGTAAATAAATAAATAGAATAAAAATATGGAGAACGGGAAACACAAAGCATCATGGGAAAAGCAAAACTCCCATCCCAAAGGCTGCTCCACTTTCTGAGGCACCCTGCTACGGAGGAGCGCAATTGTTCATTGGGCACGGACCCAGGTTCCACACACCACACTCTGGAATCAAGGAGTTCGTTTAACGGGCACTGAATAGATTCCAGTTCCTCTGAAATCCCACATCCCTCTCTGCCAAGAAGCTGTTTTGAAAGCTGACACTCCCTTGATGTGAATCTGTAGCCCGCCCGCCTCACTGAGAAAACAATTTTAGATCAACCCTGTTCTAGACACTTGCTCCCAAGGACAAGCTGGCGGAGGCTGCGCCGGCTCCAACCTTTCTGAGCTCTTTGATGATCAGAACCGAGGAACAATGCTAGAACAAATGTTATTAATACAAAGCCTCAACAACCTTCAAAGTAGGTCCCTGGGAGGCAGGGCTCATTCGGAGCTGGCCTCTTTGGCCCTGACTCCTATTAGACAGCTAACCCCCTGAAAAAACAAATAGTCCTCAGAACAATGGAGGGAAGTGCTAAGAACCAAAGGTGAGGAAAGAAAAGGAAAAGGAAGTTGATAAATGGAAAAGAGAACCGAGGACTCAAAAACCAACTGCAGTTAGCGTGAGCCTTGTTTGAAAACAAGAAAAGGACAAGGTTCTCCAGTAACGCAGTTCCCGGAAAGAAACCCCCTTAATTCACTCTCCCGGAGTGGAGAGCCCCGAAAGACTCCCAAAGCAGCTGGAGCCTCAGTCTTGGCTCCACCCACAAGGGGCTGCCCGCACTGGAATCCTCCCCGGAATCCTCCCTACCCAAGGCAAAGCTGTAGGGCTTTTGGGTGTGGCAGGTGGGGTTCTCTGTTTCCAAACCTCCCAGTCATTTTCCCTTGGGTAAACAAACATCTCCTCTGGCTTTGCCAATCTCACCCTGCCAGAAAGTCATCGCGCTAAATTAGTAGCGTTTCAATCAAGTCTGTGACAAGCTGGTGACAGACTGGGAGTGTGAAGGCTGGGTGAGCGAAGCAATCAGATGTTGTTTTGGGAAAGAGACAGAGGAGAGAAGAATAACAGAGGGGCTTAGCAAACATGCTTGTCCGAGTGGCCTGGTTGCCAGCAGAACAGAAAGAGCTTCCCACCTGTTTGTAGTTGGAACAACGGCTTAGCCCTCTGAGCCTCTGCTGTGGGCCCATTAAAGCTGGATGGCCTCCATTTCATTGTATTGTAAATAATACAATTTTCGATAAAACAAGAGGCTGGGTGAGAGAGAACACCTTTAGTCCCAGCCAGCACCTCAGAGGCAGAAGCAGGTGGATCTCTGTGAGTTTGAGATCAGTCTGGTCCTGGTCCTACATGTCAAGATCTAGGACAGCCGGAGCTTCATCATGAGACTCTTATCTCAAAATAAAAAGAGCTAAAACTAAAATATATATGAGGAGCTTCCACAACACTGAAAATATCAACAGTGGAAATGGTGTTGATGCTTCAAGAAGTATTTTCATGACTTCGCTTAGTTACTTGGTTAATTGAGTCACTTGTTCGTTTGTGGATTGGTTGCTTTTTGCCTGCGAACAGGTCTTCTGTGGCAAAGGCTGGCCTTAACTCTTATGCTGCCAAGGACGACCTTGAACTTCTCATACCCCTGCCTCCCTTGTGCTTTAATTACAAGCGTGAGCCACCATGCCCAGGTTTATGTGGTGCCAGGGATAGAACCCAGGGCTCCATGCGTGTTAGGCAAGTGCTCTACCAACCGAGCCACACCCCCAGCACTAGATGTGGAATTTCCTATTGTTGCAACAAGTGTTACATCTGCTCCAGTTTGCTCTCACTTTGAGTACAAGAGGGTAAGACAGAGATCGAAGAAGGGCAACTATGTAGCTCAGTAAATAAGGAGTTAACGGGAACGCCCACTGTGTGTTCATTTCTAATGTATCTGTAACAAAACGCGAATTAAAACAGGAAGCAACACTGGGGGCTGAGATGTATCCTGTTTTGTAGTACCTAACCATTGAAAGATGGGGTTCTTGTGGGTTTCCTGGTTTCCTATTTACAATTTTATAAATTTATTTTATGTGTGAATGTGCCTATGGAGGGCAAGCAAGAGTATTGAATTCCCTAGAGTAGAGGTATGGACAGTTGTGAGTCACTATGTGGGTGCTAGGAATCAAACCCTGGTCATCTGAAAGTATAATGGGTGCTCCTAACTTCTATCTAACCCCTTTTCTTTAAATTCTCTCACTCACCCAGCAAATACTGAATACTAGCTGTGGCATCAGGACACATACCTTTACTTAACATGCGCCTCTCTGGGTAGAGCTTTGTCAGAATCAGTATGGAGTAAAAATGATCTATACATACTATATAAATACAGTCCATAAAGGGAAATTCAGAGCCAGAGGGGCAATGTACCTTTCTGAGTGTGAAATAGTGGGTTTATGAGAGATTCTGAAGTCTGGATTAGAATGGCGAAGCAGGGTTAAACTGGGAGACATTTTGGAGACAAAACCTAGCAGGCTTTGAAAAGCGAATCAAGGTTTGGCAAGGGGGGAATGGGGTTGAGGATACCTAAAGTTTGAGGCTCTGGTTGTTAATCACTAAGCTGCAGAGAGATTGCAAGAGGAAGTGGCCCCATGGGGGAATAAAATATGTCGGGTGCTGGGGGCCCTTTCTGTAGAGCAAGCTGTCTGTGCTGTGGGCTCTCCAGTTCTCTCACCCCTCTCTTTTCCAGTGCTTTCCCACATGCGGTTGTGGCACGCCCATCTTCTTTGTCACCTGTGAATGCTTTTCCTGCCTTGCTGACACCAAGCTAGGGCTTTAAGAAGTGTGTGTCAGCACCTGCCCGCTTACAGCTGACACCACAGCCGTGGAGTTTGCTCTGCATCTCTGTGTGAACTTTGAAGATGCTCCTGGGGTCTTCCAGATTGTAGCATTCCGGGGAAATGTTTTCAAGCCCCTGGCAACAAGCAGCACAGTACGGCCACCTTGAGAGATGAGAAATAAAGACAAGACACTCTCTGGTTTTTTCTTTTTCAATTTGCTACCTGAAGAATGTCCCCAGCCCACCAGCCTCTCCCTCTGGAGAGAGAGGCAGAGCTTAGAGTTCAGACAGGAGGAAGGCAGAGCTAACAGAGGAAGGACTTCCAGAGAGATTCAGAGCGGCCCCCGGCGTCTCCAGTCCAGGAGAGACTGCTGAGGAAGCATTGCATGGAGAATAGATGTACAAGGTCATCACCTCAGGACTAGGGACAATGAGTCGAAAGCTAAAGCCATTCTGGTCCCACATCACAAAGTTTGAAAGCCTCAAAAGGCTCAAACCATTTTCAAGTAAATTAACTGTACCCAGAAACAATATGGAGAGCATTCAACAATGTCCAACACCAAGAAGATAAAATTCAGAATATGATGTCTAGTCAGAAATTACATAAAAAGAAGGCAAAACCCCACAATTAAGAGAAAAATTGGGCAACTTGAATAACACTAGAAATGGTGCTAATGACAGAGTTAGTAAGCAAGAACGGAAAGAGGTTTTGTGTGTTGTTGTTTTGAGAGAGGGTCTCTGGTAGCATAGGCTAGCCTCAAGCTTGCTATGGAGACAAGAACGACCTTGAACTTCTGATCCCCCTGCCTCTACCTCCCAAGTGCTGGGATTTCAGTCCTGTGCCGCCAGGCCTAGTTTTATGTGGTGCTGGGGGTGGAATTTAGGGCCTCACTGATGTTAGGAAAGTTCTCTACCTACTGAGCAGCAGACCCAGGCCTCCCTCTAAGAGCTCCGAGAACTATGCTCCCTATGTTTGAGAATGAGTGGACGCTAAGCAGAAACGTGGGGCAATTTAAAGCACCTAAGCAGTGCTCCTAGGAAATAAGGAGTAAAGATTGGTGGGCCTGCTGCCATCACAGCAAAAACTATCCAGTGAAATACAAAGTGGAAGGCCTGGGAATAAACCAACAGCGCTGAGAGCAGTTTTAGGAAGCTTTGTGTGTATCAACTACAAGAGAAATCTGATGAATTGGACTTAAATATGGTTGAAGAAAAGGTGACTGAAAAATGCCTAAGTATAATAACAACAACAACAACAACAACAACAACAACAACAAAGGCTACTGAAATCCAAGATTTTTAATGACTCCCAAGCATGGAAAATAACAAAAAATAAATAAACCAAGTCACAACATAAGCAAAGTGCCTGACAAGACACACACACACGCACACACACACACACACACACACACACACACACGCACACGCACACGCACACATAGCCACACAACATACAGGTAACCCAGAAAAGAACCCCACAGATACATTTTAATTGAGACAATGTACTGTTATATATGTGATGAAACAAATATGGACGCCATCCCTTCACTTTTGAGACAGTTTTAAGTTGTAGAATTGGGAGCAGCTGGCTGAAAAGGATTAATGCCACCCTTAAAACCAAGTAACTTAGAAACAACTTAAGTCCCCTCGAGACTTCCTGTAAAATGTTGTTCCCTGGGTCTGGAACAGTCTTCCATCTAAGGCTAGTTCGCCCCCAGATTCCAAAGAGCAATACTTATACTATTCAATAATGAATGGATTATGACAGCCAACTATCAGAGCCCAACACTATCCATCACTAATTCTCCCCTCAACAACTGCACGGTGTACACACATGTGTGTGCAGGTGTATGTTCACACGTGTGTGGAGGCCGAGGTAAATATCTTCCTCCTCTGATCTCCACTTTAATTTTTGAAACAAGAGCTCTCATCAAACCTGGAGCTCAGGAATGCTCAACTGGCTACCCGGCAAGCTTCAGGAGTCTCTGCTCCAAGTACTGGGTTATAGCTGTGCTCCATGATACTCAGGTACTGGGCCCTCCAATTCAGGTCCTAATGCTCGTGTGGCAAGCAAACACTTTGCCCACCGAGCCACCTCCCTTCTGCCCCATCTCATTCTTATTACTCACTGATTAAACTTCCCCAATTGTTTTATTTTATGTATATGAGTGTTCGCTTTCATGTATATCTGTTCACCCTGTGCATCCGGTGGCCATGGAAGCTAGAAGAGGGCATCCAACACCTTAAACTGCTGTTACGGGTGGTAGTGAGCCTCCAAGTGGGTGCTGGAAACCAAATCCAGGTCCTCTGCGAAAGCAGCCAGTGCTCGTAACCACTGAACCATCTCCCCAATTCCCTTCCCTTTCTTTTCTGCCTGCCGAGCACAGCAGGGCTCTTGGTCCTTACAGAGATCTGGCCCCTCTCTACACTGCATAGCACCGTATGCCACGCCCACCAATGCTCTGTAATTCTAGTCTTATCATAGCCTCCCCGATCCTCACCCTGAAGAGTCTAAAGCCCTAAACCTCTGAAGAGTTTTTTAGGAAACCCTTTTACAAGTCTAATAAGAATTTAATTTTTAGGCTAAAAGTTCCAGTGTCCAAGCCTGCAGCCTAAGAGAATTGTGAGTGTTTGAAGCCCTGCATATGGTTCAGGAAACACCCTTTGTGGGTGAGCTCCTTTCCCACACAGAGGGAAGACTGAGGCTATAACCCTGGAAGTAGCACACAGGGAAATGGAAATGCTACTGAAGTATCCTCCCCTTCCGTCACACACAGGGCACCCATGCACTGTTTTCTGTCACTGCTGCCACATGAAATAAGGATGCTGAAGTATCCCTAAGAGATCCGGACAGGAAACCTGCAGGCTTAGCATTAAGCACCTCAGCTCCCAGCAACCGAGGAGGAAACAGGTTACAGAGACTGGATGTTAGGACTAGGTCAGGTAAGCACGTCCTGAACCCAGGTCTTCTAACTAAGAGAGAACCTTCATCATGCCTGCCTCTTCCCTTTTGGTATCAAGGAAAGAAACAGACACCAACTGCCTGATGTTGACTCACACTTAGGGTTTCCCAACAGCAATGGCACTGAGATGCAAGGTTGCATAATTCCTTAGTGGAGAGGGAAGCCTGTTCTTAGCATGATCCCAGACCGTTGCACACTAGAAGCCAACAGAACTCCATTTGCCCCCTCGCCCCCAGTATTTAACAGCTAAAATGTACTTTCAGATACAGATGCGACTCAGTGGGTAGAGCGCTTGCCTAGCGTGGACAAAGCCCCAGGTTCTTGCTCCAAGGCTGCATATATCGCATGTGTTCTTGCAGCCTGTAATCCAACACTCCCAAAAGGTAGATGCAGGAGGATTAGAAGTTGGTGGTCACCTTTGGCTCCATAACAAGTTCGAAGCTAGCCTGAGATACTTAAAACCCGGCCTCTAAAATAGTAATAGTAATGTTTAAGTCCTCGGATAATGCTGTGAAACCGAACATCCCCGAGATAGGAAGGAAGAAAAGAACACCCCACCCGGATGAAACTGTTTTGAGTGTAAGCTGGAGATGATTCTAGTTCAGTTGGAGCATTTGGTGAGAGGTTAATGACCTGGACAGGGCAGACAGGAAGTGTATCACTAAAGGAACCCCAGTGCCGGGCACAGGAAACGTTGATTCCAGAGAACGCTGTCCATGAATCTGAGAAAGCATAGTGGAGAAGTTGACTCGGGCACAGAGAAACAGAATCAGAAGAGGAACTGGTCTTTTTTGCCACCAGCTGGGCCCAGGGAACTCAGCTGTAAGAAAGGAAAAACTGTAGAGCCCAGGACATGATTTAAAAATCCCTCTCTATTTTCAGCCCACCTCTGAACTCAGCCTGCTAGGTTTTCACTCTGCCTATGACTGTTCAGCCCACTGCCCTACCCTAGCCACTTTGGAAGGCAGCATGGGACTACATGGGACTTGACAATGTGGCAAGATTCAGGCTCTATATATAACGTCTGTATGTACATATAAATGAGCATCACAAGGTGTTGGATAAAACAGCCAGACACAAAAGAGGGCCTACTGTGTGAATCTAAGAACAGGAGGGTTGCACTCCCAGTGACAGAAGGAAGTGGTGGGTATGGGTAGTGGTTTTGCTAAAGACGACTGAAGGCACCTTCTGGGCATGGAAAGCTCTGTGGTGATCCTGAGCGAAGCTTGTAAACAGGTAGAAATCCACAGAGCTATACATTTAGGATGGTTGTGCCTTCCCGTATACTTCTATGAATAAGCTCTACCCCCCTTAAAATTGAAAGTTGACTCTGGAACCAAGGAGGTGTGGATTCCAGTTCTGCAGGTGATTCTGGCTAAGTCAGAGCATTTTTTTGTAAGAGGCTTGTGACTAGGGCAGGCCAGACAGGAAGTGCACAGTTAGTACAAATAGCGTTGTACTTAAAGGAACCACAGACACAGCCAGACACAGGACATTATCTGTGTGAGGCACAGGATGTTTCAACAGAGGCTCCTCCGTCACCCCAGGCACTGAGTCAGGACTGCCAGCCATTTGCCCCTCTCTCCTCCACGTTCTCTGGCTTTGAGAGCTGTGCTCCGGCGCCACCTCTATTTGCTGAGCTCTTTATCGGTGGATAGAATATTTACAGAGTACGGCAGTGTTGATTACACAGTTCACTTACTGGAGACTAGGGGATTGCACTGTCTCCTCCTGAGTTTTTCTTGGCACAGCAGCCCTTGCTCCCAGCATGCATTTCTTTACATCTGAAGTTCTCTCTCTCTCTCTCTCTCTCTCTCTCTCTCTCTCTCTCTCTCTCTCTCTCTCTCACCTTGGTGACACAGAGCAGATGGACTTCATGCTTCATGCTGTCTCCACCGTTGCTTGTCCCTTGATCTCTTTTTATTCTTCTCTTTGGAAACTGGTTGATTCTGAAACAAACGAGCAGATGCAGGAGTATGGGTTCTCGATCCAGCATCCCCTCACGGAGTTGATGGATGCATGTTTCGCCTTTCCACATTCCTGTTTGGAGCAGGCTGTGGGTTTTGTTTGTTTCGATTTGTTTTTTGCGGGGGTGGATCATGCATGTACCAAGCAGTGATTTTGTGTGTGTGGGGGGGGTCATAGTACAACTTGTTAGAGTTCATTTTCTCTCTCCACCATGGGTGTCTCAGGGATCAAATTCAGGTTCAGGCTGGGAAGCAGGCCTCTGTGTCGTCTTACTCCACCTGCTTTGGTTTATTTTATTTATTTAAAGGGAGTATCTGGTGTAGATTTGTGGTTTTGAACCTATATCAGCCGTGGAAGCCTTTCTATAAGCAGATTCTCCGGCAGAAAATACTAGAGTCCAAAATCAATGACATTTGGATTGACAGACAATGTGTGCAGTTTGGGACCCTACCCTCTCACTCCTGTATCCCCTCTCATTCCCACAGCAGACCCCAGACTACTTGCATAGTCTCTCAGGCGTGGTCACTAAATCCAGTCGTCGTAAGCCACTGCATTTGACTGTTTAACCAATTATTTCCCGGTCACCTAAAGCACGGCATTCAAGGGCTCTTTCATTCATTCCACAGATTTTAACCAAAAGACCCTCCGTAGCTGACATATATTTGCACAGAAATACCCAGCCATCACATTTAGGGGAAGAGAACGTAGCAGAAGGGGAGTGGGCTCAGAACAACGATCCACATGTCTCCTGTCACCCTGGACCAACACACGGACACCAAGGATTTCAAGAAGCTCTGGGGCGACAGGGGCACAAAGAAAGCTGCTCAACAGACAGAATGTCCTCCCGAGACCAGAAACACCCGGCCAAAGAAAGGAATGCAGAGGCTGGGGCAGTTTGCACTGAAGACATTGTGTCTGAGAGTCCCCTACCTGGCACTGGTCCCCACAAAAGATTACCCTTAAAGCAGATTCTTGAAACTTCTCTCTGGCCAGCAGGCAGCCACATTAAAGTCACTGAACACAGCCCCAAAGTCACACAGCCGCCAAGTTCCTTATTCCAACCCCTGCTGATAGCTCCGGAGACAGTTTTGGAATCAACAAAGACTTCATAAAGACAAATTTTTAAATGTGACTGAAATGTGTAAAATAAAGCTAGGTGTGGTGGCGCCTGCCTTCAGTCCCAGCACTCAAGAAGCAGAAGCAGGCAGATCTCAGTGTGTTTGAGGGCAGCCTGGTTTTTACAGTGACTTCAGCACAGCTGGGACCCCAAAGAGAGACCCTGTCTCAAAAATAACTAAATTAGTTAATTAATTAAATAAAATAAAGGAATATCAGAGAAAGAAGGAAGAAAGGGGGAAATGAAAATGGGGAGCGTCTAGAGTCCTTTGAGACATAAGCAAACAAGAACTACCCATGAGTCCAGAGACTACCCTTTCCTCTTGCTGCAATGCCTTCTCCCCAGCCTATTCTTGGAAGAGGTGGCTGCAATAATGGGTCAACAGCTCCAAACTCCAGGAAAGGAAGTGGGTATTAGAAAGGAAGCAGGTAGGTCCCTGCCTTTGGAATTCCCTTCCTCCTGGTATTGGCTAATGTGACAAGCACTTTCCTAGAATTATGTAGGATTAGATAATAGAATTACCATGTTAATTTAGCCCACCAAAGTTCAGGCCATGCGTTCAAAACACACGTACAGCTCAGAGCCCGGTCATGGAGCCAACAACCGTACAAAGGACAGAGTCTACCTTGAAGATCTTTGTAAGACACCTGAAGGGCAGAGGGACTCCACCATCATCCACTGCCAAATGAGCTGCCCTTGGCCCCTCAAGGTTGAGGGCTGAGGTACAAGAAAGTGAGTGAGAGCTTCAGAGACAGGCAAAGGCCTGTGGGCAGGAAGCTCAGACAGTGGGACAACCTAGTGTCGGGGAACAAGGCTTGTGGGAACAGAGGACACTGTCCTTACCACAATGAGTTGCCGTTGACTGATTTGGGAGGGGAAGGAAGAAAAGGAAGGAGTGGGTGATGATTCGATGGGGATGATGGGCACCTGGAGAAGGCTGTGAGCACAGAAAGCAGAAGTCAGCACAAGCTGCTTGATCGCAGGGGTCAGGACTACAAGTTCAGGCCTAACCCCATGTAGCATATGACCTAGGAAGCCCAGACACAGGAGACAATCACTGGGGTCATTTTGAGGAGGAAGAAGAGGAGGATTGGGGCTCTCTCCCCTGCTTTCTTTCTCTCCCTGTGGTTGGAGAGAGTGATTCGAAGTTCCCATACAGTAGGCTCCTAGCATGGTTCTGCCTCCTCGATCCATCTCTGATACCCCACGCTGTTAATTCCTTTAAGACTGGCTGTGCTGGCCTCTCTGGGTCCTCTACTGTTCCACCCCTTGACCATCTGTGGTCTATATTCAGGGTTGTTGACACTCCTCACTCCTCACTCCTAGTGACTTACCTAAGCCCACGTATCCTACCACATTTGCCTCCTCTAAGTAGCCTGGGCTGAGCTATCTCCCTGCAGAGACAAAGATCCAGGGATGCTCCAGGCAAAAGGAGGCTGGACTGAACACTGAGCTCCCAGTCAAGCTCCCCGGAGGACTCACTACTTCAGGGGTGATGCCATGTTTCAGAATATGTTCCCTGGTGTGTTTTCAAATCCAGGCTCTGTGTCTTAGTGCGGGCCAGGGCCCCAGGCTCTCCCCAGCCTTGCCCTGGTTTGGTTACTGGCTCATGACAAGCCCAGGCCTTCTGGCTCCAGTGTCAGGTCCCTGCTAACCCACTTCTGTTCTGATACTTTTGCACCTTCCTGCTTGGCTGACCTCTCTGTAGGCCACCTCTTTCTGTGGGAACTTCAGGCATTCCCACATCTGCACTGACCTTCACTGACTCTGTGGTTCATTGCCCTTCCCAAAGAGCCCTTCAACATTGCCGATCATACCTGGGGTATAGGGCCAGCAGTTGCCTGTTTTAAAGACTCTCATTTCCTACCTGAGTTCTATTTCTTCCAAAGATCTTAGCATATCTCAGCTGCCAGTTTGAACTACAAGGTCCTAGAGACGCTGTTACTACTTTGAAGCCTTAATCACGTTCGACATGTCTATGATAAGCTTGTTGCCAGGACTCCGTGAGCACCAGCCTCAGAGCAAAGCAGGAAAGGTCCAGGCCAGAGTGAGGGCGTTTTCAGTTCTGTCTCCCAGCATGCCTTCCAAAAGCTACACCAGCAGCGTAGGCACCCTGGACCCCAGCCCAGACAGCCCTTACCACCCTGCTTGTCCCTAGTGTGCTCTGCTCCTCAGCTCTAAGCACTTTGGCTGTCTTCCAGGACCAGCTCTGCCAGGGAGGATGTTACCCACGTGGTAAGTTTCCTGTGGGGCCATCTTCATCAGCGTGGATCACCCTGCACTCTCAGGCCTGCCTCAGAGAGGACGGCCTCCCAAGGAACAATCCAGTACCTTCGGTGTGTGTTATATGACAGTGTCTGAGTGTCCACTATCAGACATGATATTCAGATATCTATCTGGATGGGAATCTAGGAAGACCCTTGGGCCTCACAGTCAGGCAGGGAGGGGTCAGCCGCCGGTGTATTTACTCCGGGGTGACGGAGGGCACTTCATGCGCAGCTGAGCAGAATTTGAACAACCCTGGGGAAGTTGAAGCCAGAAGCAACAAGCTTTTACTTAAGTTTTTGAAGATTGGGTTTTAAAGAGGTGACGATTCCAGGAGGCATGGTAGCTTATGTCTGTGATCTCAGTACTTGGGAGGCTGAGGCAGGAGAATGAGTAGTTGATGCCAGACTCTGTTTCCAAAATAGATGAAAATACAACCAAACAAAATAAGAGGTAAATATCCCCCTGACTTATGAGTTTAAAGAGTACAAAGCAGAAGAGAATTTAGGTCTTGTCTTCCCTCCCCCTGCCCTCCCATCTCTTCATCCACTCCAGACTTCCGTATCTCTTCAGCGTCTCTTTACCCAGATCAAAGCGAATCTAAATGCATCTACTGCCTCCTCCATCCCCTGAAAGGCATCACAGGCTAGCTGACATTTGATAGAAACGTTTATCACTTGGCATTACATTCTACAGATCTTTCCAGACTGATACCAAGGGATTTGTCTCTGGACTCTACATGGACACTGGGGTTATTGTCAGTATTTTATAATTACAAGTGATATGACAGAAAGTGATTCTGTATTCATTTCATTTTATAAATGTACAGAGAAATCCACAGGGTAAGGTCCCACCAGGTAAATACTAGATGGAAAGTACATATACTTCGGGATCTCTAAGATGGCTCAGCACGTAAAGGTGCTTGCTGCCAAGCCTGAAGACCTGAGTTCAATCCCCAGGACTCACGAGGTGCAAAGAGAGAACCAACTCTGCAAATTGTCTTCTGACAAGAGAGCTAGAGCATGGACCAACTCCCAGAATAAATATGTGATTTGTTTTGCTTTTGCTTTTCAAAATCGACGTGTTCAAGAGTGGGAGCTCAATGGTAGAGCTCCTGCGTGGCCTGCACACGACCTTGGCATTTGTGATGTGCCTTCCCTCTCCTTGAGAGGGGCATGGGTTTTCACTCTGCCAGCCTGTCAGGTAGGTGTATGGCCGAGTATACATGTTTACCCGTCTGACAGAGAGAGTGTAACAGCATGTTCTCTGTTTGTGGTTTCTGTCTGAGGACTGAGGATTGAATCTTAACACGTGTTAGAGTCCATCTGTGTTCCCTTTGAGAAATGTCTCTGTGTCCTGTGGGCCAAGCACCTGCTACAGCAGACGGCGCAACAGAGACCTTACACATCTTTCTCCTTTACTTAGAGCACTACGCAGAGGCTACCTGCAAACCTCCCCGGGTGTACCATGCACCGGAGTGCATGCCACAGTATTCGTGTGGAGGTCAGAGGACAGCTTTCCACTCCTTCCTTCCTTCCTTCTTTTCTTCCTCCTCCTGCTCCTCTTTCTTCTTCTTTTTGAGACAGGGTTTCTCTGGGTTGCTCTAGCTGTTCTGATTCTCACTCTGTAGGCCAGGCTGGACTCGAATTCACAGAAACCCTCCTGCCTCCGCCTCCCAAGTACTGGAATTAAAGGTGTGCACCACCACTGCCCTGCTAGAGGACAACTTTCGAGAGTCAAAGGTTTTCAACTTCTACCCTGTGAATTCCAAGACTAAACTGAGGGCATCAGGCTTGGCAGTAAGCGCCTTTGCTCAGTGAGCCATCTCATTGGCCCAGAGTCATGGTTTTAACCGCAAAGGACCTGCCTGCCATTCTATGATAATGGAAGTTTCAAAGCCTCCCATGTCAGCTGCTCCGGGCATGGAGCCAAAGAGTCTGCATGCTAAGCCAACGAAGGTAAATTGGGTAAAAGCTGAAAGGGCAGGGTTCACTCAGTGGGGGTGGAAGGGCTGCAAGCTGGCCGGGTGTGTCTAACTTCCCTGTTAGAAAGGAGACTGAAAGTCTAGTCTGGCTGCTGGATTTCCTCCTTTGAACAGAGTGCCACCCCGGGATGATAGGAGAAGGGACTCAACTCAGTAGACTTCAGACTGTCTGCAGACTCCATTACCTAGAGAAACAGCCGAATGGGAGCTAGAAAGTGGGAATCCCCCCTCCGAACAGGGGTCTGCTTTTCCTGGCACAGAAGAAGCCGGCTGAGCCAGTTACAAAGCTACCTCAGGAACACAGAACTTTTGAAACTCACAGAAAGTGCTAAGTAGAATAGCAAAGACCTCGCTGGATGAGAACGGACAGTGTTCGGAAGGAACTGTGGATTATAACAGAGAAGAGACCTGACATAAGCTCCGGAAGAAATGGGGGTGGGGTTGCACTGCACGTCAAGCTCCAGTGAGTGCAGTGGCTCATTCCTGTAGTCCCAGCACTCAGGACACTAAATGGGGAGCTATAGGTGTAGGTCGCTTGGTAGACTCTTACTTAGCATGCACAAAGTCCCGGGTTCAGTCCCCAGCGCTGCATAAACTTAGTGTAGTGGTGTGCTCCTATAATCCTGGCACTAGGGAGGTTGGGGCAGGAGTATCTGGGACTTCAGATCATCCTCAACTACATAGAGAGTTTAAGACCAGCCTAGGTGACATGTGACCCTGAGAGAGAGAGAGAGAGAGAGAGAGAGAGAGAGAGAGAGAGAGAGAGAGAGAGAATGATGATGTTGGGCTGTGTCTAAAAGCATACTACAATGCTCTCAGCCCAGGCCTTTCTACAGGAAAGTCCTTGCGAGGGTCAGGGATGGATCAGACCCAGTTCCTCACCAGGCCTCCATTCCAAAGATCGTATCCCTCATGCTTCAGCGCACACTCCCCATCCTTGCGTGACTTCTGCTATAAAGAATAACCTTGGGGATATTTAGTCAGGTTAATGCTCAATGCTGTCCTTACGATACAAGCGTTCATCGTTGGCATGCAAGGCAGCTGCAGCTCTGGGAGGGCGTACCTGCACACCACAGCCAGCTGTCCCAGGACACTACCGCTCTGACTCCCACTTCCCTTTGTGCCTGGTTAACTCAGACCTTGAAGGAACCTCCTCCTGAGTCTTTCACTCACTAAAAGCCGGCAGCGGCCTTAGCTCTCGCACATGTTAGAACCAGACGACCCTGGGATCGGCTCCGAGCTTGTTGGGTTTCCGGAGGTGAAATTAGGACCCAGCTGGTTTTCAGGGCTCGAGCCCTGCTCTGGCTGACTCATGGAGCTTAGCCTGCCTCACTACTTCACCGAGGAGACCTTAGCATGGTACAGTGGTCCACAGAGCAGGCAGTGCAAAGCCCTGATTGGCCAAATGAGAAGTGAAAAAGCTTGCTCAAGGTTGAAGGCCTCTTGAGGACTTGTGTAGGGAAGATCTTCATCCACAAGGGAGACACAGAAACATCTGCCTTCTGTGGGTTTATAGGAAGAAAAAGCTCTAGAGGGTCCAAAGGCAGGCTGTCTATAAAAGGGGATGTGCAGGGCTCAGGCTGGGCATGTGGCTTGGTTGGTAGTGTTTGCCAAGTCTACACGAGGCCTTGGTTCTATCCCAGCACTGCTTAAACTGCATATGGGACACCTCTGCGATCCCAGCGTCAGAGAGGAGGAGGGATGAGAAATTTAAAACCTTTCTCGGTATACAGTGAGTTTGAGCCCAGCCTGGGAAATGTGAAACATTGGGGCAGGGGGTGGGGTGAGGGGGGTGGGGGTGGGGGTGAGAAAGGAGTTGGCTCAGTGGGGAAAGTGGCTGCCACACAAACCCAAAGGCCTGAGTTCAATCCCCAGAGTATACAAAATGTTTACCACAGACACACACACACACACACACACACACACACACACACACACACATACACACACACACACACACAGCTCATCTATGAGGTCACTACGCCTGCCACACAGGGGTCACATTTCCTATTACCAGAGCCCAGTTATCAAAACTGTAGTGGACTTCCTGGTCAGAGTGCTTCCTGCAGGCCTGGCCAAGCAGGTGTATGGGTCTCTCCCAAGGGCAACTTCACTTCCAGAACTCTGAAGGAGGGACCACCTGCCCCCACCGGAGTACACAAGGGAACTGGGCTTCTTGTGTTTGACCCTGCTTCTTAGCCCCCTTTCCAGTTACTTCACCTCCCTGAGAATCCAAGTAAGATGAAGGCCGTAACCATAACAGCACTTCCCTACCAGCACGGAGGAGGAAATGCTGTCTGCACAAACCAGACCGGTCAGGAAGCAACAGCAGAACAGGGGATGGAGGGAGATCTGGGCTGACGATCCAGCTCAGTGGGCAAGAGTAATTGTCATGGTAAGCCTGAGAACCTGGCTTCAATGCCAGGAACTCACAGCGGAAAGAGAGTCCAGACTACCTCACCCCAAACATTGTCCCCTGACCTCCACATGTATACCATGACATGTACACACATGCATATATGCATCCAGACACACACATCACATACACACAATAAGAATGAATAATAAAAAAGTTTATAAAACGTATTCAAAGTCAGACTGGCCAGACTTGATGCCCAGCCCATCTACTTCCTGTGTGACCTTGGTCAAGACACTTAACCTCTCTGAGTTTAGGGAGTGCCTTTTTGATAGAAGTGTTATGAAGTTTGAGTAAGAGAAGGGACATCAAATGAAGAGGCAGTGACAGTCCCACAAACATACCTTTATTTATATTGAGTTTTTTACATTTGATAGTTTATATTTATTTTACATCGAGCCCTCTGTCCTCCATCCTACCCTCTCCCACTTTTATTTACTGTGCACGTTTGTCTGTGTGTACACGTTTGTGTATGCATATACACACATATACATATGTATGGGGTGCACTGCACTGGTGTGTACATGCTGTGGAGGTCAGAGGTCACGGGTGCTCCTATATCACTCTACAGTACACTTGTTTCCTGAGACAGAGTGTGCTTGTTAGCTTTTATTGTCAATTTGACACAACCTGAACTCACCCACAAAGAGAGAGTCTCAACTGAAGAATTGTGTCCATCAGACTGGCCTGTGGTGTGTCTGGGAAAGACTGTCTTGATTGATGATTGGTGTGACAGAGTCCAGCGCACTATGGGGCTGTAGTATCCCTAGGCTGGTGGGGCTGGGCTGTAAGAGAGCCAGGTGAGCAAACCAGAGTCAGTGAAAGAACCGGTAAAGCATCCCTCCATGGTTTCTGCTTGAGTTCCTGTCCTGGCTCCCCTCAGCGATGGACTGTCTTAGGGTTTTACTGCTGTGAACAGACACCATGACCAAGGCAACTCTTGTAAGGACAGCATTTAATTGGGAATGGCTTACAGGTTCAGAGGTTCAGTCCATTATCTTCAAGGCTGGAATATGGCAGCATCCAGGCAGGCATGGTGCAGGAGGAGCTGAGAGGTCTACATCTTCATCTGAAGGCTGCTAGGAGAATACTCTAGGATGAGGATCTTGAAGCCCACACCCACAGTGACACACCTACTCCAAGACCACGCCTACTCTAACAGGGCCACACCTTCTAATAGTGCCACTCCCTGGGCCAAGTATGTGGAAACCATCACAGACTATGGCCTGGAAGTATAAAATAAGATTAACCCTTTCCTCCCCAAGTTGCTCTTTATCATGACGTTTATCACAACAACAGAAAACAAACTAGAAACACAGGCTCTCTCACTAAATCCGGGACCTCCAGAGTCAGCTAGACTTGCCGGTCAACAAGCCTCAGGTATCTTCTATGTCTTCATCCCCCACAGCGGGATTCCAGGCCTGTGCTACTGTGTCTAGCTTTCTGCGTGTGTGCTAACCCAGCAGCAGGTCCTCCTGCTTGCATGGCAAGTACTTTAATGGCTGAGCCATGTGCCCAGACCCCACCATCACCTTTAATGAGACCTCTTGGTTTCTGCATGGGTTCCCTGGGCTGGAGGTATGTATGCACAGCTGACACCTGGGGAAGGGGTATCTGTGAGATGCTGAACCTCATATCAAACAACAAGGCCCGTTAATCAAGTAAACTCTCGCACCAGCCAGCCATCCTAGTGGGACTAATTCTCTCAGAAGAAATGGTCTCCGTGAAGGTGAGTTTATAAAAGTGAGCTGTCAGGGTTCTATCGATTATCCTGTGACAGGAAAGAGGATAACGCACATTATCAAATACCCTCCGGGTGGAATATTACTCAGCCTTTAAATGTGAGCATGAATGCCATAGAAACGCGGAGAAATGTTTATTTTGTTGTGCGAAATTTAAAAATAAAAGGTCATCTACACAGTTATGTGGAAGAAAATGTATCCACTTCCGCATGCAGAACAGGAACACAGAGAAGCAAAAAGGCAATCCATTAGCAGGATAAACTTCTGAGGTGTGTTTTAAATTCTTCCTCCTGTTAACTCCGTTTTAAAAACAACAAAACAACCCCCTACCCCAAATAAAACCTAAGCTTGCTCCAGAATCTGTTTAGCAGAAAGGTAGATTCCTGCTGTGGGAAAGCAGAGAGCACGCGCGCGCACACATGCACACACACGCGCGCACACACACACACACACACACACACACACACACACACACACACACACGGATGGCAGGAAGGATGAGCCAGGAAATGACTGAATAAACAGGCAAACAGGAAGCTCCACCACACAGGTAGCAAACCCTTGATCAAAGGGCCAACCACCTGCATGACCACAGGGAAGGAGGCTGCACTTGGGGAGAAGCCGCATCCTGATTCTCTCTTCATGGGGATCCAACCACCTGTGTAAACGTCAGTGGGTGGATCGGACTCCCCACCCTCACATAAAACAACCATTTGTGCAGATACTGGTTAGAATTCATCTTCTCTTTCCTCCTGTTCCTTATCTCTGAGGGGTTTTCAGGGTTGGAAACAGAAGCCATTGAATCCAATATACTTCTCTTTATGTTTTGTGATAATCAACACTAGTCTGGGGCCCGAGAGAAGGCTTAGTGGTAAAGGTGCTCACTGCACAGCCTGGTGACCCGAGCCCGCCCCTCCAACTTATGACATAAAAAGAGAGAAACAGTTCCTGTAGAGTGCACCAGACACACACAGTGGTTGCACATATATATATACACCCACACACCAAATAAATGGCAAAAAGAAATTAAATTCAAATTTAAGCTTTACCAGCTTCCAAAGTGTAAATTGCTCCCCTGCAGCCAGTTTCAAAATACCATGGCATGACTGGAGCGGTGGCTCAGTGGTTAAGAGCACTTGCTGCTCTTGCAGAGGACCTGGGTTCAGTTCCCAGCACCCGCATGTGGTTCACAATCATCTCTAACTGCAGGTTCAGGGCATGCAACATCCTCGTCTGACATCCCTGGGCACTGCACTCAATTGGTGCATATAGCGTACATGCAGCTAATACGCTTATACACAAAAAATAAAATTTAAAAATCTAAAAAAAAAGCCAACAACAACGAAGTTCTAGAATTACGGTGTGAAACATGGAGAGTACGGAAGGGCGGCTGATTAGACGGCTATCTGCCTCCACCTAATACATGGATTCCCATCTGAGATCTGTCTAGAAAGTTCCCAGAGAGCTTGCCTGAGACCAGGACTCCAGAACGCTGGCTTGTTAATAGTCAACGCCATTCTCTGTGACTCCTGTAAGCCGCTTGGAATCTCCTGTGCCCTCCCCAAGAGTAAGTCAAGCCCCTTGTCACTCAACATAAAGGACCCTGATTAAATCCAGTCTCTCTTTTCACCAAGTAGCCTGGGATTCATTCCCCACCACTGCCTACAATAGGGTGATGGAGGCACACACACACACACACACACACACACACACACGCACACACACGCACACGCACACACACGCACACGCACACACGTCTCTGTAATCCTAGACGCTGCAGAGGTAAAGCAGTTTAAGGAAGAGGGAACTTAAACCTTTCCTTTGGTTTAGTTTCAGGCAGGTGAAACCGGAAGCTCTCAGCACAGCTGTGGATGCCACCCATCACAAAACTGTAAACTTATTTAAAACATTATGAGGTCTGTGGAGGGGAGGGGGGGGACTGGATTTTTGTGGTAATATAAGGTCTCCTGCATGAACTTCGTGCCCCAGTGTCAGAAAAGATAAACAAACATGCACTCTCTCTAAACCCACGGGCCCCAGGCTGGACACCCATGCGTGGCCCAAGATTAATTTTTTTTTCAACCAGTGTGGCCCAGAGAAGCCAAAAGGTTGGATATTCCTAGAAAGCAATGGGTTTGCACCTCTGACTTATAATAATCCCACTGGGGGTGCTTCTGTTAGTCTGGGAGACTCGGAGGTTAAGGCCATGGGACCATAGCAGCAGGGCTGGGGCTCAAGCCAAGAAATGCGGCTACAGAGCACTGGCTTCCGCCATTCTCCTGCACTGCGTTCCACAGTGTGTCAACAAGCTCTGAACAGAGTAGGACCCCAGTGAACTCCTTTATCCACAGGGCCAGATAAGGAAGCCAGAAGTCAAAGAATAAGGTTCTCAATTAATGTTCCTTTTTATAAAGACTTATTTCTATGATTTTTAATTATGTATACATGTGTGTCTCCGTGCAGGTATGTTGAACCCAGGCATAGCTGCCCAAGGAAGCCAGAGGCATCAGATCTCCTGAAGTCAGGTCATATATAGGTGGTTGTAGGAACCCAGTTCAGGTCTTCTGCAAGAACAGTTTGTAATCCTGGTTTGTTTGTTGATTTTTGAGACATGATTTTTCTATGTAGCCGTGGCTATCCTGAAACTCTCTTTGTAGACCAGGATGGCCTTGAACTCACAGAGATCCACTTGCCTCTGCCTCCTGAGTACTGGGACTAAAGGCATACACTACCATGCCCAGCTGTAGTTTGCAATCATAACCTCTAAATCATCTCTCCAGTCATTCCCCTTGTTGAGACAGGGTTTCATGTAGCCCAGGCTGGCTTCAAAGTCCCTATGTAGCTGAGATGGCCTTGAACTTTTAATCCTCCTGCTTCCAGCTTCCAATGGCTGGGATTAGAGACTTGGGCCACCACATTGGGTTTATGCAAGTACTGGGGATGGATCAAGGCCTTGAGGCATGCTAGGCAAGCACTTGGCCTACAAGGCAAGCATTAGAGCTACCATGCCAACCCCATATAAGAATTTCCAGTGTCACCGTGGCCCAGCTTTAAGTGGTCAGCTTGATGCCAGCAGCCAGAGTGGCAGTTACATTTATTCTGTGGGAATGTTCCATCCCGGGCAAAGGATGTGGTTGGAGAAATTTCAGGGACATTGAGAAATTACCGTCTTCCAGGGGACTCCTGCCAGGGCTGGGAATATTTTCAACAGTACATGTTTACAGAGCAAGAGTGTGGTGAGCACGCACGCATACACACACACACACACACACACACACACACACACACACACACACACACACAAGAGCGCAATTAAATAATGAATTTGTGGAGATGTTTTGCAAACAGCTCTGCAGGGGCACATTATCGCCCAGGGCCTTCGTCTCATGCACTTGCTTCATTAACTTCATCTAGTACCTGGCAAGCACCTGACGTGCATTCAACCGAGCAGAATCATTCTGCACAGGCACTGTCGGCAGAAGGCAGCAAGGCCGAGCTAAACTTTCAACTGGCTTTCTCCTAGGCCAGACGGCCTAGCTCAGGTGCCTGAAGTCGCCTACTCGATAATGTCTTTGAAGAGGTTATAATTTATTCTTGTATGAATTCCTAAGGATCTTCTAACCAGGAGCTGGCTTGGGGATACAGAATCCACTGCAAAGGATACTACTGAGTCTCACTGACTCAGTGAGAAGGGGTTTTGTATCTCCGGGAACTTACTGCCATTCAGAGGGCAACCCTAGGCCACCACCTTGTTTTCCAGGATCGAGGAACAGGTTCTCCTGAAGTAACTAACTGTTTACCTTGGGCAATATTGCCTCTCTCAAAACTACAGTACCGGCTGGCTTCATGTCACTGGAGTCTTTCTCATAAGAAGGCGTGAGAGGCTAAGGGCTTAATGAATGAAAGCATTTGCTGCTCTTACAGGGGAACTAAGTTTGGTTCCAGCACCAACAACAGGCTAGTCATGGCCACCTGTATGTAATTCAAGCTCCATGGTATCCAATGCCCTCTTCTGACTTTATATGTACATACATGGGCATCCGTACACATGCATAAACACATGTGTACTCACACCCATACTAACACACACACACACACACACACACACCCATACCAATACACACATACACGCACACACACGCACACACATGAAAAAAATGCTGAAAACATGGGCTGTGGACATACCTTGGCAGTAGAGTGCTTGCCAACATGTAAGAGGTCCCAGGTTCAATTCCTAGTCCTCGGGGATCAAATGTGCTGATGTGAATTGTATCAGTTTACGCAGAGATATAAATAGGCGGGGTCCTGAGATCCTACAAGACTGCTCTTAGGAATATGTACTAGAGATACCAGATTTTGGCAAAGATTTAAACATTAAGATGGCCATCAGAGCATTGTTCTAAATAAAAAATAATCTGGCAACAAACTAAACACAAATCAAAAGGATAAGTCACATCACCTTTTAAAATCACGTTTGTGAAGAATTTCTATTTTTATGAAAAACTATCCTGGCAGATACAAGGGAATATAATGCCATTCACGTCTGGTCCTCAGAGAAAGGCCAAAGAGACAGCGATAGAGAGACTGGAGACATGGCTCAGTGCTTAAGAGCAAATAGTGCTCTTGCAAAGGGCTTGAATTCAGTTCCCCAAAACCCATGTCACAACTTCCTGTAACTCGAGCTCCAGGGGATCTGAATGCCCAGAGGGTTCTGTGGGCACTCGCCCAAGTGTACATAATCATGGACAGATGTACACACATACACATAAATAAAAGTAAAAATAAATCCCTCCCTTTAAATCTGTGGGACAAATGTCTCGGGGGGGTGGGGGTGGGGGAGGAGACTGAAAAGGAACATTCCAAATGTTACTTGGGGCATGACCTGAGGCCTCTTCCAGCAGCCGATAGTGCCCCACAATGTGTGTTTTACAATGTTATTGTTAAGACTCTGTCTGAGGGCCTGTGAGATGGTTCAGGGGGTGGAGGCACTTGCAGGCAAGCCTGATAACTTAAGGTCAATTCTCGGGGCCCATGTAAGGGGAAGAGATCCAACTCCCAAAAGTAGTCCTCTGACCATCACACACGTGCTTATCCACATACATACAATACATACACAAATAAATAAAATATAATAAAAAATTCTGAACCTCTTTTGGTTGGTTTACTGCCATTATTGGGTCTGTACCAATCTCTCCAGCTATGAATATTTTCAAGTCAAGTTTTTTCTCCTATCCTGTCCTCCCCTGGATCCATCCATGCTTAACTCCTGGAGTTGTAGTACTAAGTAGTACTAAGCCCCTCTCTACAAGCACCCCGCCAACTTGTACCCCTCTACTGAATCTCACTGTTTTAGGCATTGGAGTCCCGTTTCTTCCACCATTTCTCATGGACAGGAGTTTGAAAAGTCTTTAAGCAAGGCTCCAATGCAGCCTCTTCTCTGGGCCCTCCCCAGCCCTCCTCACTGCAGCCCTCCCTCGGGCAGCCACATGCAAAGCCACCAGCCTCCAGCTCAGACCCGGCCATGCCTGGAGCATTAGAGGTGTGCATTAGTTAAGAAGAGGAAGGGATGAACAGATTCATGCCTGTAACACTGTCAGCATACACACACACTGGAAAGGAATTCTAAGGCAGAAGTGGGGATCGGTTCTGTTGGTTCTCTGTGAGCTTTCTATCTGGAAACATTTTTCCATCTTCTCCTGCACGGCTGGAGGTCCTGGGCAACTGGGCTAGAACACATTCTCAGAGCTAAATCCTGAGTCAATATACAGAAGGAACTGGCCCTGAGAGGCCAGTGAGGGTAAATTTTCATAGAAAGACAAGATTCATAGATGAAAAGTGCCAGATGCCAGGGCTGAATCTGAGCTCAGTTTCACAATACACCTTCACCTAGGTGTTAAGTCTGCATTAGGCACTGCTCTAAGCAATCAAAAGGCTTATTTAATCTTTGCAACAGCCCTACTATTTTTAATCTTCATTTTGTTTTCTTTTTTTGTTGTTGCTATGTGTGGTGTGTTGTGTGTGTGTATGCATGTATGCGTGTGTGTGTGTGTGTGTGTGTGTGTGTGTGTGTGTAGGGGAGGGGTGCTTGTGTGTTAGTGAGCATGGGCACACCCACAGCGTATCACAACATATGTGTGGAAGTCAGAAGAAGACCTGTGTGGTGGTTGATTTTTAATTATCACCTTGAGGCAACCTGGAGGTCACCTGGAGGAGAGAGGTTCAGTGAGGGACTCTCTAGGTCAGTCAGGGTGGCCTGTGGCATTGCTGGGAGGGAATGTCCTTAATCAGCGTGAGAAGGTCTACCCTAGACATGGACAGTTTGGGGCCCTGGACTGGATTTGAGTAAAAGAAGCTAGCTCAGTGGTAAGCACACATTCGTTCATTCACTCTCTGTTTTTGATTGTCATGTGACTAGCTGCTTCAATTTCCTGTCTTGACTTCCCCGCCTGGAACTGTAACTCGGAATTGGAAACCAAATAAGCCTTTGTTCCCTGAGTTGCTTTTTGTAAGGACATTTTATCACAGGAGTTAGAACAACCCAGCATTCCCAAGTACGCATGGCAGTGTCTGGTTTTATGTGCAGGTGCCGAGGATTGAACTCGGGGCCTTTTGCTTGCAAGGCAAGCACTTTACCAACTGAGCTATCCCCCCAGTCCCCGCTGGAATAGGTTCTAGATAAAGTCCAAGGACTTTGGCATCCATGCTCTACTCTGCCAGCTTCTCTCTTTGTTTTCTGGTCACGAACTCTCGTGCTTATGAGCCATTCTTCATGCTGTTCCCTCAGCTGGGAGATACCACTCCCCATCCCAAACACACACAACCCCAGTCACCCTTCCAGACTAGGGGTTAGCATTCCAGGTCAACCCATCACCCTTGTGTGGGGTATTCCCAAGTTCTCCGCTAGCATCTGGCCAACCCACAATGAAGACCCTTGGGTTCCTCAAAGATGGAGTTCATGCTGGCTCCCAGTCCCTTCCAGGAACCACGAGCTGGAGCTCTGAAGCACCTGTCCTAGGGCCAGCATTGCTGGAACCCATGCCAGGCATAACCGATTATCCCGGTTTTGTATTCCAGAGCCCTTTGGGAGAAACCTTGGAGCTATTGAAGCAAGGAAACCGTTACAGAAGCCAGAGATCAGACTCCTGCTCTTCAAAGATGAAAGTGACCGCCTGGGTTGTCAGCTCAGACCTCAGCACCCGGA
Organism: Rattus rattus; assembly: GCF_011064425.1. Classification (NCBI taxonomy): domain Eukaryota; kingdom Metazoa; phylum Chordata; class Mammalia; order Rodentia; family Muridae; genus Rattus; species Rattus rattus. The sequence goes on along the minus strand of NC_046161.1, from coordinate 65,180,894 downwards.
AACACTGCAGGAGTGTGGCTTCAACAGCTCCCATCCACTTGTCATGATCATCCACGGGTGGTCGGTAGGAAGTGCTGGCATGCTGTATTCTCTGTGTGTTCCTGGTGGATGTCTTTCTCCCTTGTGCGTTGGAATTTTAATAATGCCAATGATAACCCCTCACGTGGTGTTGGTAAAGCGCCTCCCAGTTTTCTCAGTTCTGGGAGTAAGCAGGATAGTGGAAATGTTGTGTGTCTGTGTGTCTACGTATGTGCATGAGAGTACAGGTGCACACCAGAAGAGGGTGACGGACCCCTGGATCTGGAGTTACAGGTAATTGTGTGCTGCCAGGCATGGGTGCTGGGAACAGAACTCGGGTCCTCTGCAAAAGGAGTGCATACTCTTAACCTTGATCCATCTCTCCAGCACCACATCAAAAAGTTGTATGTGGGTTCTAAGGATCAAACTCCAGCCCTGGGTTAATATGACAGGCAGCCCTGGGTTTCTATGACTGACAGGCAGCCCTGGGTTTCTATGACTGACAGGCAGCCCTGGGTTTCTATGACTGACAGGCAGCCCTGGGTTTCTATGACTGACAGGCAGCCCTGGGTTTCTATGACTGACAGGCAGCCCTGGGTTTCTATGACTGACAGGCAGCCCTGGGTTTCTATGACAGGTGCCTTTCCCATGTAGCCACTCTCCTACAGCTGACAAATTGGAATTTATTTTCTGTCATCTACATGAAAATTATTTTTTGAGGAGCTGGCCTCAAACTCATCATGTAGTCAAGGGTAACCTTGAACTCCTGATCCTCCTAGCTCCACCACCAAGGGCTAGGATAACAGATATGTGTCGCTCTGTCTAGTTTATGCAGTGCTAGGGATAGGACTTAGACCTTCACGAAATGCTAGGCAATCAGTCCATTGACTAAGCATGAAAAATATCCTGGACACGAAAATATCCTGACCCCTCCCTTGCCTGCTCTAGAGAATAAACTGACTCACCCACCCACACACCCTGTCAGCTTCATTTTTCGCCTTCTCTCCTCTGACCCCTCACTAGTGTCCCTTCCCTCATTGTCAAGTTCTCCTTTTCCTATAAGCACAGGCTCGTCCAGGGGCTTCTGCAGGCCATCCCTGTCACAGCTCAGCCCTCCCCCAGGACATAAGGAATGGTCTCGGGGGTTCCCAGGCCCCAGCACCCTCTGGCTTATCTTTGAGCTAGGCTTCCTCAGTTTCTCTGACCCACTAGGCTGGAAGTTCCTACCTGGAATAGGTTCTGCCCTATTCTTGGCTGGCATTGCCGACCAATACCCACCAGATGAAGGTGCTCCAAAATGTTTGTTAACCGAATTAATGATAGAATGAATGAGTTTGGTTTTGAAACGCAACACAAAGCTGCAAGCTCCTGTAGAAAAATGTGCTCTTTGGTCTCAAAATCTTGTTGGGCCAGTGTACGCAACCTCTACCATTACCACAGCCGCCGCCGCCACCACCACCACCACCACCACCATCACCACCACCACCACCACCATCACCACCACCACCACCACCACCACCACCACCACCACCACCACCACCACCACCACCACCAAACATTACACCAGAAATACTAGTGCTGACAGCAACCAGAGCTGCATGGGCTGTGGGCTTCTGCACCCTGGCTGGGCTCCTGGCTTTGTTCTAAGAACATCACATCCACCACTCAGTTCCTTTGGCCTTTACAAACCCTCCTGGAAGGAGGTCAACACTGTTGATGAAGAAATGGGGCACATGGGCTAAGCTACATGCATGCAAGTTAACTCAACTAGGATAGTTCACTCTCAGTAAACCTTTCTCAAATAAACACGGCTCGGCTCCCCTGGAAGGATGGGAGTGGCCAATGGGGGTGGGGTGGAACTGAGGGATGGGGGTGGAGCTCTACCATTTCCCTTCCTGCAGCTTGACCTTAAAGTCTCCCAAACTTCTCCAGTCCCTGGACCTACCACACTGCCCCCTTTATGCCTCCCCAAGACTGGAATACTCTAGACCCAGCTATGACCACCTCTGACCTCTGTTTATCCTCTGGGGCACAGCATAAAAACTCAGCTTTGCGGACATAGTGGGTACACTATTATCTCAAGTAGGGGACCCACAGAGCAGACCTCAGGTCCATCCCACCCAAGGGAGATGAGGGCAGGACAGATGCTGTGGGACCCCAGGCATGACGGAGCTGACCTTCTGAAGTCAACTCTTGGACCTAATTTTCACACACTTTTCCATTGTTTTAGGGCTCAGAAAGTGCTACCGTGGGGAAAGATTCAGACAATGACTCTCAGGTGGGGAGAATGTGGCAAGGTCTGGGCACACTGTGTCTTCAAAGTCTGGGGCTGGAGATGGGGTTGATGCCACGTGGGTGGAGTTAGAGACAAACCGACTAACATACAGGACAGATGGGCAGGATCTTCAAGTCCAAACAGCCTCCGCACAAGATTGAGAAATCCCAGGCCAAGGCCTTTCTGGTGGGGAGAAAGATCTAGCATCGTCCTTGAGCCTGAGAAAGAAGAGGGTTGTGTACTTAGGGACCCCAGGAACTAGCACAGGACTCCCTCTGCCCTCCCAGTGAGGCTGACAGCCTGTGGCCCACCCTCAGGTGGATGGCTTGCTAGAAACCTGGATCTGGAAGATAGTGGGTGCCCTGAAGTCCCGACAGTCCCAACCCGTGAACGTGGGATTAGTGGACTGGATCTCCCTGGCACACCAGCACTATGCTATTGCCGTGCGCAACACCCGTGTTGTGGGCGAGGAAGTGGCTGCTCTTCTCCTATGGCTGGAGGTAAGTCCACCCACCTACCCCTCTTTCTCCAAGAGACCTCCCTGCAATGCCAGAAGATCTGTCCCCAGATTGCAAATCCGAGGCCAGATATGAAGCCTCTCCTTTAGCCTTCTTCTCCCTACTCCCCAGCCGCCACTCCTGTTTGCACACCCCTCTAATATCCTGGAACAGCAGTGTCCAGTTACTTCCTAGGGTATCCCATAGTGTACTGGTTAGTGTATTGTCCCCTTGACACAAACTAGGGTCATCTGGGAAGGGTGAAGTCCACTGAGAAAATGCCTCTGTCAGATTAGCCAGTAGATAAGCCTGTAGGGGTATTTCTTCTTCTTCTTCTTCTTCTTCTTCTTCTTCTTCTTCTTCTTCTTCTTCTTCTTCTTCTTCTTCTTCTTCTTCTTCTTCTTCTTCATCATCATCAAGTATTGGAGTGGGATGTCCACTGTGGATGGTGCCAGCCCTGGGCTGTGTATAAAAAAGCAGGCAGAGCAAGGCATGGAGAAAGACAGAATGCAGAATTCCTCCATTGCTTCTGGCTTAGTCCTATGTCCACATCCCTGCCCCAGCTTCCCTTCAGGATAGACTGTAAGCTGTAAGCTACAATAAAACCTTTCCTCTCCAAGTTGCTTTCAGTCAGCATTTTATCCCAGCAATGAAAGCAGACATATGGATAGCTGTGGATACAGTCCAATACAAAATCATAAGGCATTATGAGAGACGAGTGAGCTGGCTAAACATGTTTAGGCCCTTGCTGCCAAGCCTGAGGACCTAAGTTCAATCCCCAATATCCCTATGGTAGAGAGAACTGACTCCCTCAAGTTGCCCTCTGACCTCACACACAGGTGTACACACAGGAAAATGTCATACAATTTTAAAACATTGGGAAAGAAAATTGAGATTTTCCTCAAAATATTTAAACTTTAAATGCATTTATCCATCGTGAACCCTGTAAACGGCAATGTCCTCTCACAATGTCATACCAAACAAATGCACATGCGTTCTGGAAGCTGTGATCCCAGTTTGGATGCCCAGTGTAGCCTATGACAACTATGCTTCACTCAGTATAGCTCGGAGAACTCACAATTTTAGATACATGTGTCCTAAGGAATCTAGACACACGTGGAAGCCATCAGTCCCACACAAGTGTGGCATCCCACCTGAACCTTGAAAGGCAAATACGAGGGATCCCCACTTTCTGTGAGATCCTCAATGGCCAGGCGAAACCAGGCAGGTCAGAGGCAGCAATCACCAGAACATCCCAAAGAACTGCCAACCTCACACCCATCACCCAAGATGACAGTGAGGTGACAAGCCAGTTTCCCATAATAAGGCACCTGATTGGTGGGTATCACCAAGCATGGGCAGGTGCCCCAGGGAAGCAGGCCCTACACGGAAGGCTCTCGGCTGCATCCCCTCTACACAACCATTCCCTCCACCCTGTCTTGCAGGAGTCTATGAAGTTTTCTCGGAGCAAAGTTCACTTAATTGGGTACAGCCTGGGAGCACACGTCTCAGGATTCGCAGGCAGCTCCATGGGCGGGAAGCGCAAGATCGGAAGAATCACAGGTATGTCCGATGTCAAGGGGTGTGGCATCCCATCTGCGACTCCAGACTAGAAAGGCAAAGACAAGAGACCCCATAGCAAACTGCCAAGTCCTGTAAACTCTGGGTTTGTCTGAGAGCCCCTCATTGAATACGATGAAAGAGCAATCAAGGATGATTCCAGACATCAATCTGCAGGTGTCATGTGCATACACACCCACCCACATGTAAACATGCACACAGACACACACACACACACAGAGCAGTACCCACCCACATGTAAATACACAAGCATATGCACACACACAGAACAGTACCCACCCACATGTAAACACACACACACAGGCACACATACACACAAACACATGCACACACATGCACACACACACACAGCAGTACCCACCCATATGTAAACACACACACAGGCACACACACACACACAAGCATATGCACACACACAGAGCAATACCCTCCCACATGTAAACACACACACACAGGCACACATACACACAAGCACATGCACACAAATACACACACACACACATACACACAGAGCAGTACCCACCCACATGTAAACACACATACACACACACACACACACAAGCACACACACACATATACACAGCAGTACCCACTGACATGTAAACACACACACAGGCAGACACATAAGAGTGCACACACACATACATATGCATGCACACATACACAGGACCACACAAGGGTGCCCACACATGTAAACATGCACATACATATACACACATGCACACACACAAGAGTGCACACACACATACACATGCATGCATACATACAGAGGCCTACACAAGGGTGCTCACACACATGTAAACATGCACACACGCACACATGCACACACACATACACACACACACACACACACACACACACACACAATGGAAGAGGAAAAGAAAAGAAAACAAAACAAAGAATTTTACAAAGTGAGCCACTATCAGGTCCTGCCTCAACCTTCCCTGTGGCTGGCATTGTCACATCCCAGCATTATAACCAGGCCACCCACAAAGGAGACAGCAGGAGGCTCCTCCTAAAGAAAGAAACATGGATGTCACCAAGGCTGCAGGTGGGCTGGAGAGCAAGTGACCTCCCTGCTCACTGTCAGTTCCTCCCTCAGCTGCAGCAGAGACGGTAGCTCCAGCTGAGGCCTGCCGCCAAAGGACCTCTTTGGACAAGTCAGGAAGAGAGCTGGGGGTGCATCCATACCCACCCCCAAGCAGTCAACCAAGAGCCAGGCTTGTTCCTGGGAGCACGTCTGTCACTGGAGCCTGGGCTTACGAAGGCCCTACAGGGTCACATTTCCACCCCTTCCTAAGGTTTTGTTCTGTACGCTCCATAGGATGACATGAGCACAGGAAGTCAGCTTGTTCAAAACTACTGACAACACACAGGCAAACAAATTCTTACTTCACCCAAGAAGTCAGAACTGCACAGAATGAGCGCCGTGGGCTGCTGCTTTTTATGCAAACAGATGCTGTGGAAACTACCAGGGGAGGCACTTAAAATTGATTTGCTTAAATAAATCAAGCATTCGCTCATAACCTCATTGTTAGTTCTGATCCTCTCTGCAAAGCTCTTTCCCCTTAGAACAATGCCTGGCCTGGGTAATTGTCAGCGCCATGAATTACCATGACTTTGCAGCAAAAAGCGGTTACAGTAAGAGGTTCTAGATAGAGAAGCACCAAGCACTTGTTTTCTTCCTTCTAGCTCAGAAAAGTGAAATGATCAAAGAGCTCACAGGAGAGCCTTCAGTTCCCCACCGCCGCCACCACCACCACCTTCTCCTCCTCCTCCACTCCCACCACTACTCTAACCTGGCTTGTATTTTCCTCTCAGGGCTGGACCCTGCAGGCCCTATGTTTGAGGGAACTTCCCCCAACGAGCGCCTTTCTCCAGATGACGCCAATTTTGTGGATGCCATTCATACCTTTACCAGGGAGCACATGGGTCTGAGTGTGGGCATCAAACAGCCCATTGCCCACTATGACTTCTACCCCAACGGGGGCTCCTTCCAGCCTGGCTGCCACTTCCTGGAGCTCTACAAACACATTGCAGAGCATGGCTTAAATGGTAAGAAGGGAAGATCATAGTCTAGAGCTTCAGCCAGTTTCTCACTCTCCTGAGGCCTCCAGGAGATCCTCGTGCAGCTCCTATGAACGTTCATACAGCAAGGCTAGAGACCCAGATGTTGGAGAGCTGGTGGTCCCCAGGCAGCTGCTCCCCATGACAGTTCAGAGGGTCTTGGAGACCAGGTGGGGGAGCACCGAGTAACACAGGAAGCTGCCCCGGGGGCACTAGCCCTTGTGAGAGCTGATTTAGCCCTACCTGATGTTCTCTCTTTTTTGGAACTTTCCACTGGTAGGGACTTTCCCTCTTCAGGGCCACAGGAGGGTATATGTAATATACCTTGGTCTTTCCCATGCATGTATGTGTGTGTCTATGTGAGTACATGTATGTGTATATGCGTGTGTAGATGCACATGTGTGTGCATTTGTATGGAGGTGGAAGCTAAGACAGCCCCCATCTTGTTTTTGTTCGGGGTTTGTTTCTTTCCTTCTTTTGAGACATGGCGTCTCACTGGCTTAGTTCTCACTAACCTGGCTGGCCCAAGGATCTGCCTACCTGAGCCTCCCCAGCATGGGGTTTACAAGCATACTACTATACTTGACTCCCATCCAGGGGTTGTGGGATTTGAACTCAAGTCCTTGTGCTTGTGTGCCAATCCCTTTACTGACTGACCGATCTCCCCAGCCTAGGCTTCGGTATCCTTCCCCATGGCCAGAAGGCCGTGCCAGCTGATCCCGTGTGGCATGATGGAGATTGTCCCATGCAACTTTCAGCTGCAGATCCATCAACATGCACATTGATAACACATATCAGTGTTACAAGTAGGGTTAAGAGGGGATTAAAGAACAGGCAAGCCAACAGCAACCACACCTTCCAGGCATGCATAAACTGCACGCATCCCAGATTTCTCGTGTTAGATGTCACCTGAGGAGAGCAGGTCACTCTATGACAGCTGGAGACCTCAACTGCACACACGAGCTTCCCAGCCCCACTCCCAAATGCAGGCTGAGCACACCCCGTGAATTCCATCCCTGCCCTCGCCTCTCCAGTATCAAAAAGACCTTCACACACCTCACTGCCTCACCAACTCCCGCTGGCAGCACTCCCAGCCTTCTGCCTCACCCCAGAGCCTTCTGGGACTTTCCCCTTATCTCCCTTTACATCTTCCCAGGGTCACTACCCCTGCAGTCAGCAGCAGGCCCCAGCTGATTCACCCACTCTTGTCTCAAAGCTACACCCCTTCCTTGCAAAGTTCAACCTTAAGATAATGTTTGGTCGCCACTCGCCCGATAAGCACGCGTTGTTCAGTCACTTCCAGTTTCCCCGTGAGCTAAACTTAAAATGACATAACTAACTGTCTGCACCCTGCTTACCTAACAGCAGGTAAGGAGGAGCTGTGAGTCCCTCCCCCCTTCTTTAAGGTGCTCTCGTTCCCCAGCCACACCCGTACTGAAGGCAGCTTGATAAAGCTTCTCACCATCGCCCCCGCCCCTGAGCAAGCTCCCAAAAACTGTGAATGTCTTTGAGGCTGTTTTCTCCTTTGTTACAGCAGCAGGGGCTGGGCATTGCTGGGGAGACATGAATGACTGAGTGGACAGCAAGCAGTGTGCCCTCCTAACGGGCATTCCAAAAGTGGAGCTGCTGGTGGCCGAGATAAAACACTGGGGGAATGGGTCCAGGCGAGATGACCTATGCCTGACCCTGCTTTAGGTGTTACTGTGGTAGTTCCCTGACTTCCCTTTAGAATAATTGGCTGCAGATGATTAGATGTTAGAAGGCTTTCTTTAAAAAGGTCAAATTTCATGATGGGAGGGTGGGTCTAAAGCTTCATAGGCAGGGTGCCTACCCAGAAAAACCTGGGTTCCAGGACCTGCTCTGCAATAACCCCAAGCACTGAGTAACCTCGGTACTCAAAAGCAGAGGAAACCAGGAGTTCAAGGCCAGCCTATGCAACAATGGACCCTGTCTTAAAAGAAAAAGGTTGATGGAGCAGAAAGAGAGTTTAGTGTTTGGGGGCATTTACCTTGCAAGCTAGACGATCTGTGTTGGATTCCCAGAACCATGGAAAGGAGGAAGGAGAGTGTTGACCTCTGAAAGCTGTCTTCCGATTTCAGCACTTGCACTGTGACATGTACACATGTGTACACACACACACACACACACACACACACACACACACACACACACACTTTTAGTCTTTTATTTCTATTACATTTTATTTATTTTGTGTTTGTTGGGGCGAGGGATGGCTGTATATGGTGACAACTTACAGGAATTGGCTCTCTCTATTCACCGTGTCTTAGTCACAGAGAGCACATGCAGATCTTCGGGTTTGGCAGCTAAAATCCTCTCTTTGGTAAGCCATCTTGTTGTGCCCCCAATCCCCTTCCACCCCAGAATATTAAACTCATAAAAATTTTGCCTTGGGGATTGGGCCCCAGACCTGGTTGTGATAAGAAGAGAGGAAGCCCGCAGCCATATCCAAGTAACTCCCCATTCAGACCTAGGCACTGGGCCTTTCCTAGCCATGTGGGGAAGGATACCTCAGAAGTGAGCTGTGCTGTCTTGCTTTATTAAGCATTTGACTTTTTCCTAGTAACATGGAATGCTCATAAAAGCACTTCCTAATCCATTCTACCATGGCAGGATGATCTTAGTGTGGGACCTACAGAGGTCGACTTTCTTTAGCTTTCTGTTGCAACAGATGCCTGTTGTCTGGGAGAACTCAGCAATCTTGCTACACACACACACACACACACACACACACACACACACACACACACACACTTGCCTAGGTCTGAAACCATGAGTTATTTGTTGTGTTGTTTTGGGGTTTTGGTTGGTTGGTTGGTTTTTTGTTGTTTATTTTGATGCCAGTTGGGCCTTAGAGTGCTAATGGTCTTCTTGTCCCGTGTCTCAGCCATAACCCAGACCATCAAATGTGCCCATGAGCGTTCTGTGCACCTCTTCATTGACTCCTTGCAACACAGCAACCTGCAGAACACAGGCTTCCAGTGCAGCAACATGGACAGCTTCAGTCAGGGTCTATGTCTGAACTGTAAGAAGGGCCGTTGCAACAGTCTGGGCTATGACATCCGCAGGGATCGGCCACGCAAGAGCAAGACACTCTTCCTCATCACCCGAGCCCAGTCTCCCTTCAAAGGTGAGTGTTGTTTAAATATCGGCCCTCGCCCGCCCTTCCGGATAAAGCACACCAAACCAACACTGTTCCACGTGGAGAGATTTAATGGGAGAACGAGACAAGGGAAAGGGGTGAGAGAAAGAAGAGAAAAGAGAGAGGGAGAGAGAGAAGGAGTCTGTCTTTTATTTGGAATGTGTCTTAACTACTCCCAGGTGGAGTTGGGAATTGAACCTAAAGGTTTACTGGAAATGTATGGCTGTTGCCATGGCAACAGTAACCAAACAGTGTCGCTGTGGGAGGTAAAGGCAATTCTTGATACCAACATTCCTCCCTTTTTCTTATCATAAAAAGAAGGAAAAAGGGGAAGGGGAAGCTGATGGTGAAGGGGGGATAAGTGTCTCTTAGGCTACTTCCTGCTGTCTTGGGACATCGTCAATGTCCAGGTACAGCTGACTTTCACCATCACAGCCCATTTGGTAAATGTTCACATCAGGTTCCTCAGTGGACAGCAGCTGGTAATCCTGTAACAGGAACTGATTAATAGTTTGATTAGAAATTTTTTGTATCTGTCATTGAAGGAATGTAGAGACAAGATTAATGAGTCAGGGAGGGAATAGTAACGCCAGAAAGATGACTAGAAAGGGTGTGATGAAAGGGAGTAGCCACTTCCATGTAGGGTGTGTGAAAAGTCCAGGAACTGAAGCAAAAGGTGGAATGACAGGTTGGTGCCATTTATGGGGGGGTGGGGGGGAGTGTTTGTCCAGTCTTAGAGTTGACTGTTGCTAGGCAACTGTAGAGCGAAGCATACCTGGCTGTTCCCAGGTAGCTGTAGTGGTGGAACTTAGACAGAACACCAACAGCGAGTGTCCTACCTTAGAGGTTCCAGAACTCTTCTGGGCTGCAGTATCAAGAGAAGGAAGTCAGGGAGGAAGAGCTGTAGGCATGAACAAACTTGTAAGGATCAGTCAACACTCTGCTCCAAGAGGTCACAAAGTCTTTTAGCATTGTCTCACCCACCAGTGACCCTCCCAGTGCCCTTGTCCACTAACAAGAGCCCCTCTCAGAGACTTGGTGCAGTTCAGCAGTAGCGAATTTGTTGGAAACAATTATTTCTCTTTATTTCAGTAAACTGTCTTGCTCCAGGGTCATCTAACGAGGACAGTACCACATTGCTGTGGAGGGGACTTACCAGACTGCCTAAAACCAGTCAGGGATAAGACTGGAGCCTATGCTCCCAGTCTCCCAGTTCTTCATTCCTTCCAATGAGCAAGGCTCTCGTGGGTCCGAGCTACTGTCCCTCACCATGGAGATCGATGTGTCTATAGCCATATCAGATTGTCCTGGGGAAGCTATAGATGACACCCTGGGAGACTTACCTGTTCAATTCTGCAATCAATAAATCAACATACATAAGGGTAGCCATCCACTCCTACGTGGCTATGTAAACACTTTTTCATTACTTTTATCTATCATACAATATATGAGGAGGGATGGGAAATGTGCTACAGTACGCTTATGACCATCAGAGAACAACCTGTGGAAGTCAGTTCTCTGTCCACTGTGGGCCTCAGGGATTGAATTAAGGTTATTGGGCTTGTTGACCAGCACCTTTACCCTCTGAGCCGCATTCTAAACCCTGATTTAAATACTTCAGAAAAGAAAAAAAACAAAGCAGGATGCCATTCCTCATGCCAACGCCCACTCAAGGGCTCTGAGAAATGCATGGCTGATAAATCAGACAGCACAGAAATGAAACATTCCAATCTTGCAAAACATTCTACTGGTGGTGCAGGTACAAGCGTTTAATGCAGGCCACGTAACTGCTCCTTCTCCAGTGACCGTGGTCACCTCTGATGTGGGCTTCTGGCCACCACCCACCATTTTGAAAATCACTTGTAGAACCTTAAAAAGAACACGTTTGCTCAACTTCGGTGTACAGAGAGAGACATGTAGTAGTGCTGGGCATTTTTGATCAGGGTCTGGTATGACAAGGTAAATGTCACCTCCTGATTAACATGGCCCACGTCCCCCTGGCTCCTGAGATACTTGACAAAACCACCAGAGAATCTATCTCTCTACAACCCTCCATGCCAGAACTCAGGTAAACACCACTAAGTGCAGCTTTGGCAGAAGCAGAGCTGGAAATGGCCACCAGTGGATCTAGGTAATTTATCAGTCCTCACTCTCTTGGGAGGAACCGGTTCCAGCTGGAAGGCTGTTTGTAAAGGATACGGAGTCTGTATTAAGCCTTGCTTACTAATGCTGGGTTGGAGTCACCGGGCTCTGAGTACTCAGAGGAGGTAGCCTGGTAGAGGGAGAGACACTTGATGGAGATGTGGGCCTTTGCCTGGCATCGCGCTGGATTTATTATCACAGTAACGGGATAGGGGGAGGGGAGACAGAGACAGGGAATGCCGCAGTTTATGGGATGTGTTTCATTGAGATTTCCTAGAAGTGCTTTGAGGTCAGAGGGGTGACGTCACTCGTGAGTCGTAGATACCATATCTATATATTGTATACTGTATGCTGTATAATGTATACTATATCTAGTTGAAGCTGGCTTGGCTTTGAGTCTTTGTTCCTTTAGCTTCTTACAGACTCCAAAGTGTCTGACCCAGACCTAGAGTGACCTCATTCCTCCCTGACTCCCAGGACCTCCTCTAGGTGACCGACCAGTCAAATGGCCACTAGAGATGTCCGTCTGTCTGATTTTTCTCATCTAATTCTTTGGAAGCTTTCACTATAATCTAGGATGAGTTTCAAAAGAACCAGTGAGAAAGATCCACATAAGGAAGGCCAATTTGTGGCTGCAAAGTAAGGAGTGTCAGGGCGTGTGGGACAGTCCCTAAAATGGGCCTTTCCACTGGGTCTCATCTGCCTGGCCAGTCCTGCAGAGAGGGCATCTCCTAGGAGGCAGAGAAACCCACCACTTTCAGGAGCTGTGAGGAGGGTTCCATCTCAAAGACAGGTGGTTGAGTTCCAAAGAGGGCACAGGGTGTTGGTGGCAAAAAAAAAAAAAAAAGAAAGAAAAGAAAAAAGAAAAAAAGAAACAAACTCTGGGTCCTGATTTCCAGCTGAGGACTGTTATTACCACAATACAATGAAGACCCACAGCAAAAGTTGTTGAAAACAGCTAACCAACACAATTTCCCACAAGTATACACACATGCATACATGTACACATTCTAAATCATGTACCCCTAGGCATACATATATGTTTATACATATCTACACATATACACACATATACATGCATAAACATACACACACATTTATAAACATACATGCATACACATGCATATATACTTGAATGAACATGCATCTGCATACATATACACATGAATACAGCCATCTACACATTTTAAAACATATTTATTATATATAAACACATACATGCACATACAGAAATATACATACACACAAAAATATACACTTGTACACAGATGCAGAGAGATAATCATACACATGAATATATAAACACATGCACAAACCATATACATATATGTGTAAGTGCATACATACATGCATATATATGTATATACATATACACACATACATTCAGATACATGCATGTGAATGCATACATGCAGACACACAGAGGCATGTATACATGTGCACATATACTCTGATGCACCACACGCCAATGTATAGATACATCGACACAGACACATATGCACTCTTACATATTACCCTATCTTCTCTCTTAGGCAGTCGATAAAACCCTAACAAGCTACCCACCAAAGGGGCAGGTGCCCAGTCTTGTTGCATCTGGGCATCAAGCTATGGGACCCTAAGTGTTGAACTTAGATATGACTGCTAGAATACACATCTCACACACATGTACTTATACAGTCCCTGCTCTGGGTCAATGACTCCCATCCCCTGCCTCAGCACTCAGGGCCACACCATCCTTGGGCCCTTAGTCCTATGAGTGTCAGCTACCCTGAAGTTTAGGAGCAAGTTCTTAGCACTGCACGAAAGTGCTGGGTAGCTCAGGCCTATATCTCAGTGAGGTAAACTCCATGCCAGGGGAGCAAACGCCTCTGTGATGTTGGCGGAGAGGGTCATAAGAGCTTGGAGCTACTCATGGTTCACGGCAATAACATAAGTAAATAAAGGACAGGAAACAAAACATTTACCTTTCACAAATTCTATACCTTGGGTTCACCATGGCCACTATGAGAAGAAAGTTCTTGGTTTTTGTTTATTTTAATACATTGCACTAGTAGAGTCCACAGGAATGAGAATCCAGGATTTTTTTTTTCACTTTTTTTTTTCTTTTCTTTTTTTTCAGAGCTGGGGACTGAACCTAGGGCCTTGCACTTGCTAGGCAAGTGCTCTACCACTGAGCTAAATCCCCAATCCAGGATTTTTTATGGCATAGGCTCACCCCAGATTTCTCTCTGAAGGGAGTCACCTCACCTCATTCCAGGTCAGCAGACTCCTGCAGGCCTTTTATCTACAAGATGTGAATCCATTTCTCCTGTCAGAACACAGGCTTCTCTGGACTCTTTGAAGTCACAGGGTAATTTTTTGGGGCAAATCATTTTATTAGCAACCCAATTAAACACATCATAAGGTGAGCAAGCAAAGCCGTCATGCTCTCTCCCCTAATCTCTGTAATTCTACCAGAATTAATAAAAATGTTTATACACATTCAAATAAGAATAAATTAGTTCTTGGCTAGGGGCTGAACTCAGAGTCCTGCACATGCTAGATGAACTCTCTCCCTGCTGAGCTGAATCCTGACCTAAAATGCTTTTTCGTACTTCAAGATTCTCCAAAAGGGTGGCCGCATTCATGCAGAGTTCCAGCGTAGACATGGAGTCTGCAGCGATGCTCTGTGAATACTGGTGGCCCTGACATCATGGAGGAATACCCACCCCCACTCACCCACCCACCACACGCACGCACGCACCCGAGAGTACCCACACACCCTTATCATTCCATTATATCATTTTAACTGTTTTGAGTTTTTAAGACAGGACCTCAGTATGAACCCTAAGCTGGCCTCAAACTTGTGGCAGTCCTCTGCCTCAGCCTTCCAAGGTCTGGGATTGCAGATGTGTGCCACCACATCTGGCTTTCTACCTTCGTATTCTGGTCTCCCGACCAGTTCTACTCCCAGCAGCCACACAGCTCTCCCATCATAGATTGTGTGAGCTCATGGGGCCTTGATGATCAGGTCTAACAGAGTACTGCCCCCCAAAATCTCCAGACTGCAGCCTCCCAGATGTGGAAGTCTGTCTCCTCCCATTGAGCACTTTGGAAGAGTCAGCATATATCTAATTTAGGAACAAGAAACTCTTACCCGACAGGAGACAGGAAAGAGGTCTCTGATGTAGGGTCAGTTCATGATGGAGGTCATCAGGGAAGGGTGTGGGGGAGCTATTTTCCCTGGGCTACTTCAGGGTCAAGCATTTGCCATGGATTTTAAAGGGTACCCAAGACTTGCCGGACACCAACATTAGTTGACAGGAGAAGGATCTTTTGCAACCAGAACTCCTGGTTTGGAATTCCATTCCTCTTTTCATCATCTGGATAACTGTAGATCTCTAACCCCTCTGAAATTCATCAAGACCATCAGCATCCACCAGTGTAGGGCTTGGCTGAGAAACAGGCCCCCACTGTCTGGCCTGGGTCTGCGGAAGAAAGCAAGTGGAACTCTGCGGGGGTGGGGATAGAAAGGAAGTTGGCAAGGGCTGGGGCAGCACCTGAATGTGACATAGGGGCGGGGGAGGGGGAGCAGAGGAAAGAGCAGGCCTTGGGAGGTCCCAGAAGAGCTGAGAGGAGGGAGGGGCTGGTGCTGACTGTGGAGGTGCAGCTGTTGGAGAGTCAGCTCCAGAGCAAGCGGGGGCAGAGGAAGGTCACTGGCTTCTTCGCTCAGCACCTCCCTAGTGCCCAAACCCACCCAGAAGCCAACTGGCAAGAGAACATGCAGATACTGCCAGAATCACATTCCAGGTTCAGAGCTAGGCAGAGAAGAGGAGGGGGGAGAGGAGAAGGGAGGAGAAGGTACGGGGAGAGGGGAGGGATAGGGGAGAGGGGAGGGGGAGGAGAGGGGAGGAGAAGGGGGGAGAGGGGAGAGGGGGAGGAGGAGGTGCTTGCATGTGTAGGGGACCCCAGGGGGTACCTGCAGCGAAAGACAGACAGCATGTTGCCATTATTTGATTTCACTAAGAGAACCAAATATGAGGGTTGGGTATGTGGCTCAGTTAGTAGAGACCTCACCTAGCCATGCATGAAACCCTGGGTTCAGTCCCCTGCACTGCATAAACGATGTGGTGTTACGGATTGGTAATCTCAGTGCTTGGGAGGCAGAGGCAGGAGGATCCTCAGTTCAAGGCCAACCTCTGTTACAGAGCAAATTCAAACTAGCCTGGGCTACCTGAGACCCTGTCTCAGAAAAACAAAACTGAAAAAAGAGAACCAAAAACCAAGGGGGCAGATGGATAAAACAGTATGTCGGGGTGTAGCTCTGTGTGCCCCAGCGAAGGTCCTTGATTGTTCTTTCTCATTACAGTCAGGGGAGGGGAGCTTCTTTATGGATCTTTGACAAAGAGCCTACTATGTGCTCCATAGGTGTCTAATGAATTCTATCGTCTTGTGATGATTCCAGCAGTGACAAGATTTCCTCCCCTAAGATCGTGCTCGGTGAAGCCCACCGGACGTGTCAGAGGGTGGCAGGTCTCACTGCCAGCTCCACTGAGGCCAGGGCTCTTGTTCTCTTGACTGCTTTTTAAGCACTTTGCTAGACTCCTTTGCCCAAAAAGAGAATAATTAAAATACTTACTGTAAAAGGTGTGGCTCTTGGAGAAAAGCCCTCTCCAGGGAAGTGGTTATAGACTCTGGCGATATCCTGTCTCCTGGGTCTTCTGGGACTATGTGGACTCCCACATCCTGTTGTGTTAAGTTCGCTCTTATTTGCCGTAGACAATTTCAGGCACTGTGCTTCTAACTGTAGCTTTTCTTTTCTTCCATCAAATGAAATTGCTTTGGAAAACATCTTTTAAAATACTTATTTTTTAAATTGTTTGTGTGTATGTGTATGTGTGTGTATGTATGTGTGTGGCATATGAGTGCAAATGTGTGTGTGTGTGTGTGTGTGTGTGGGGTGTGTGTGTGTGTGTGTGTGTGTGTGTGTGTGTGTGTGTGTGCATATGAGTGCAGGATCCACGGAGGTCAGAAGAGACTACAGGACCTCTGGAGTTACGGGCAGTTGTGTGTGCTAAGAATCAAACTTGGGTCCTCTGCAAGAGCAGTATATGCTCTTAACTACTGAGCTGTATCTTCAGCCATCTCTCCAGCTCTTGGGAAACAAAAACAATATCTTTTAGTGGCTTCTAAGAGTAAGTCACATGGTTGGGGATGTGGTCTCGGAGTCAACTATCCAACTTTACTATTGGTCGTTATAATGACCAACAGTCATTAGTCACCAGAAGGCAAGCAATGTGCTTCGCTTTCTAGAAGCCTCCGTTTCTTCCTTCAGGCGATGACCTCACCAGGAAGATTAAGCCAGAAACAATGTGACGAAAACTAAGTCCATTGCACAAGAAGCTCAGCCTCTGTGACACAGCAAAGCATGACACAGCAGCTGCCAAGACTGTAACGAATAGCAAAGCAGCATGCTCAGTCTTCCCAGCTACTCGGGAGGCTGAGGCAGGAGGATCACTTGAGTCCTGGAGTCTAAGACAAGCCTGCCTAATATAACCAAAACCCAGTCTTAGAAACAAGTCATTCTTTTACCAGTACTGATTACTTGATTTCTTTTTATTTATTTCATTTATTTGTTTGTTTAGATTTTTGAGGAAGGGTCTCTCTGTGTCGTGGCTGTCATGGAGCTTGCTATGTAGACCTAGCTGGTCTCACACTCACAGTGATCCTCCTGCCTCTATCTCCTTAGTGCTGGGATTAAAGGCATCCACCTCCACGTGGCCCTGGTTTATTATTAGTTAAATAGTTATTTTGACTTTTTCTTCAACTTAAATCTCTTTTTACATTTTTATCATCTTTCTTGGGATATACAGAAGCTGTTGATATTGATCTGGGGGCGGTTGGTCTCAGGATATAAACATTTAAGAGTTTAGCCACTGTAGTTAGGCTGTCTGAGCTTACATCTCCATAATGCTACTTGCCGCTAGCAGTGTGATCTTCAGAAAGTCACTGAACCTCTGTGTGCTACACATTCCTCTGTAAAATAAATGAATAGTAGAATTAGTTGCTGTGAGGGTTAAGTGAGATAATAATATCGCTTGCTGTGAGAGTTAAATGAGATAATTCCTGCAAGTCACCTGGTGAAACATTCAGTTCTACTCACTCATGCCCAATATCATGGGGCTAAACATGCGGCCCACACCAAGCACCCCTATAATAAAAGGCTGAAGTGAAAATCTATAGCTCTGGGATATTCCATGCTTGGGAATACATCCACCTCCTGCTTGGAACAGCACAAGAGGCCAGCCCCCATCCCTTGCTTTGCCCACAACCCAGAGCACCTTCCCTAGTGCCTGCAGCCTGTGTCCTAGGCACATCTTCCCTCTCTGCCTTGGTTTAATTTATAGCACTGCCTACTCAGTACAGGGTCCCCCTGGCAACCACCAAACAGTGTAAGACCCCCCCATGCCCAGGAGCATCTGGGATGAGAAGCCAGGATCCTTCCTCCCACAGCTGTTACCCAAGTGTTTAGGACTTGGTCTTGGGCCAGTAGCTCTGGTCTGTTTTTCACCTGCTGCCTTTTGTGACTTCGGAATGTCCAGCTTGAGGTTCTGAGCACTGAGGTGCAGGGTCTGACTGTATTGAAGTAGGCAAGAAAAAAGCCTTCCTTCCAGAACCCTGCACACCGGATGACTGGCAAAGCAAACAGCTCGAGGCCCAGGAGATCTAGAGCCAGAGCCTGCCTATTCCCACAGGAATGTGGGCTCGGGGGACCTGCAAAAGCTTGATGCTAGGAACTGCCTAGAAGATGGCTATATAGCCATTAAGGCCTGAGAGCACAACAGTGGGAAATGGCCCCATTGTCCAGTCCCTAAAACGTTCATCTCTGTTGATTTGCTAAAGGGGACCATGGCCCGGTGTATGAAAGTCCAACATATGTACAACCTAGAAGCCAGTAAGAATGACAGTTCAGTTCTATTCTTCAGTGTGCCACTGTGTGTGTGTGTGTGTGTGTGTGTGTGTGTGTGTGTGTGTGTGTGTGTGTGCTCCACCTCTTTGAGACAAGGTCTTTCCTTGTCCTGGAACTTCACCAAGTTGTCAGGCTAGCGAGCTCCAGGGATCCTTGTGTATCTCCCTCTAATCTCATAGCAGCTGGGATTCCAAGCAAATTCACTACACCTGGTTTCTTATGTAGAGAATGAACTCAGGGCCTCACACTTGTGAGACAAGTCCTTTAATGACTGAGCCATCTCCCTAGTCCCCAATCCCACTAGCTTTTGACAAACAGTATTTATTTCTTTTGTTTCTGTAGTGCTGGGGATAAAAGCAAGGCCTCCCACATGTCCGGTCTCTCACAGAGCTGTCCCCAGCCGCCATCATTATGATTCTGCATACAGTATGAGTCCTGTGTCATATTCAGGCTATATAGAAAAGGAAGAAGACTGATCACACCCACAGTCCCACTAATCAGGGTGAAAAAACTTGTTAACATTTTGGTGCCTAACCATTTAAACTTTTTCCTCTGCATTTTTAAATTAAAAAAAAAAGTACAGGAGTTTAAATTTGTAATTCCTATATAAATAGTTGAGCAGGGGAGTGTATAACCCTAGTGCTATGGAAACTGAGGCAGGAAGATTGTGAATCTGAGTCCAGCCCAGGTCCTACAAGATCCTGCCTCATTTAAAACGTGCACTCAGTTGGTAGAGTGCTTGCCTGGCTTGTACAAAGTTCTGGGTTTGATCCCTAGTGCTGAATAAGCCAGGCATGGTGGAGCATGCCTGGGATCCCAGCACTCATGGAGGTAAAGCAGAAGGGTCAGAAGTTCAAGGCCATCCTCAACTACATAGGCAGTTCAAGGCCAGCCTGGGCTACATGAGATACTGCCTCAAAAGAAGAAGTGGGGGGGAGGTCCTTTTTTTCCCTCCTCCCCATTTTGGCCCCTCTCTTCCCTCCTCCACCTCTAGTTTATCATTACCAGTTCAAGATCCAGTTCATCAATCAAATGGAGAAGCCAATAGAGCCTACTTTTACCATGACACTGCTGGGGACAAAAGAAGAAATAAAGAAAATTCCCATCACCCTGTAAGTGCTGAGCAACCCATCTGTGCTGATGGCGTTGTTTCTCTTACAGACTCTACTTTTCATTGGGGACTTCCCACCATGGCTGCCCCAGACATGCTGGTCAATGGAACACTTACCCAATCCTCTCTCACACTACATCTCAGGCTCACTCAGCTCAGGGAAGGAACTCTGAGCACTATCTGTGAACGTGATGGCTCACCTTCGCCCGGTGAGCAAAGAGAAGCCAGAGGTGGTTCCACTCAGGTGTACAAAGCAGACAAGACCCAGGTTGGGAGAAGGTGTGAGGGAGGGGCGGAGGTCCTCACAAAGACTCCTGAAAACCTTTCCAGTGAGTTCAGGAAAACGTGTCTAGAAATAAAACTGCAATTACTTCCCTCGTTGAAAGTGTGCAAGCTCGGTCAGCCAGGAGAGCCAGCCCAATCCGACCACTGCCCCATGACATACCTGCTCACACCAGCGGCCCCACAATACCTCACTCCGAGACCACCCCTTGCCCTAGCTTTCCCAGCCAGAAAATGACCATCACCTTTTCTGGCATCTCAACCCTCCCTATAGACCCCCTCAGGAAGTGGCATGAGCTGAACATTCCTTTTAGGGACAGCTCTTAGCTTCCTAAAGATTGTCCCTAGCTTAATACTCACCATTGTAGTGCTCTGCTGGGAGGGTGTGTTGCAGGATTTACCCTTAGGGTGGGTGCTAACAGCCCAGCAGCTGTGTAGACACCCACACCATCTTTACTACACTTGGCAGAAGGAGCTGAGATGAGCCATTCCAGGGAATTCTCCATTCAGCTGGCCTCACCTAGAGGAAGCGTTACCTCTGTATTGTCAATAATTTACCCAGAGAGATTGTTCTGGATTATAGAATGGGCACCACTGAGCTGGCCTCTCTCTCTCTCAGTGAAGGGGCACTGTATGGTCTTGGAGACCGGTAAGCCAAACAGTAACAGTGCCTCACAGTAGCGTACCAGTCTTGCTGTGAGTCAATGAATCCTTTCCTATATATTTTTTTCCTGTCCTGTTAATAGATGGTTCTGTTTATACTGAGAGGGCCCCTTTTCAGGAAAAATGTGTAGTATGGGTTGTCTGTGTGAATAAGCTACAGAGACTGTCCAGACGTATCACTCAACCCCAGCAAGCTAAAAGATGTTAACTCCATTCATAACAGCAACATAGATCCTTTTTGATGTGATAATACAGAAAATAGTATGGCTTCCTGATTTTATTACTGGGGAAACCCTTTTCAGTCAGCCATATCTATTGCTAATATTGTTTATTAAACATCAGTTTTGGGGATGCAACAAAGACACCCACCAAAGTCACTTAGGTACCCAGCATGTGTGCCTTGGTGGCACTTGTGTGCTACAGATAGACTCAGTTAATGGATTTCCTTCCTATTTTCAAGGGGCGAAGGAATTACCAGCAATAAAACCTATTCCTTACTTATCACGCTGGACAAAGACATCGGCGAGTTGATCGTGCTCAAGTTCAAGTGGGAAAACAGCGCAGTGTGGGCCAATGTCTGGAACACAGTGCAGACCATCATGCTATGGGACGCAGAGCCTCACTACGCGGGCCTCATTCTGAAGACCATCTGGGTCAAAGCTGGAGAGACGCAGCAAAGGTGACAGTAACCTCTCCTCAGTCACAGGGAACGGGTATGGGAGCATCCTGGTGATGGGGTGCAGGGGAGACATGGCCTCCCCTGCTCACTCAGCCCAGAGTGGAAGACAAAGATGAACACTAAGATCTTCTGACTGCTCAGTCGCTTCTTTCCAGCTGTGGCTGTCACCAGCAACTTCCTCTGGAGTCTGAGGCGTCACACAGCCCAGGGTGTGGACAGGGCACTGGGGAAGGACTACTGGGAGCTACACATTAGGCTTTGTTGTTGAGCCAAAAAGGGGCCTGAGAGGCTGCAATCCCAAGATCTGTCCTTCCTACCTCCCTTTCTTCTCCCGTCCCTCTCCCCCTTCTCTGTCTCTGTGTGTGCGTCTCTTTTGCTCTATATTTATTATGTTTCTTTCTGTCTCTCTATTTCTTTGTTTTACTCTGTCTCTGTCTCACCGTCTTTTCCTGTTTCTCCGTTTCTTTGTTTCTTGTTGTCTGCCTCCTCTCTCTCTCTCTCTCTCTCTCTCTCTCTCTCTCTCTCTCTCTCTCTCTCTCTGTCTGTCTCTTGTCATCCCCCCACCTTCTGCCTTAGGTGCCAAAGAGTCACTGGGAAGCTTATTAAATATGCAGAGTTCTTGGGCCCACATGCAGAGCATCTGATCCAGTATCTTGAAAGAGACCTAGGAGAACCCTGAGGAAGCCTGATAAGAACAATGTGACCCCCTAAGACATGCCACTCTTTGTGTGTCATCAGTCCTGGCCCCAAAGTTCCTGGGGGAAAAAGGGGATTGGGATGGGAGTAGGAAAAGAAAGGGAAGTGTGGTCCAGTGGTGCTTACAGACTTAGCAGAGCAGAGGGATATTCAACATACTTTGCCATGGCAACCATGCTTTCCTACAGTGTGACAGGAACTTCTGTGCTTCTGAACGACTTTTCCTAGCTCTGCCTTCTCTGTTCAAGAAATTCCGATTCCCTTTTTTGGCTTAGCAGAGATAGCAAACTTCTGAACTACCTGCCTCCCTCAGCCTCAGTTTCCACTGCCTGGAGCCTGCCCAGGGTAGACTTATGCCTTGGTCCCTTATGCAACTGCACTGTGAGATTTTATCTCCCTGAAGTGCAAAACCATGGCAGTTGCCGGACACATGCGCCACAGCTATCAAATGATCTCCACATGATCATTGAGACAATTAAACTGTTTTTCCTCCCCCTTAGCTATTCTTTCGAGACTTTGAGGGCCCCTTTGGCCCACAGTCCTCCTGAGCACTGCTCCTCTCCACAGTCTCCTGGCAAGAGATAATTGTTCACATAGGGGGCTGTTCACTGTGGCAGTCTGTCTGCCTTGCCCCGCGCGGTGGTATTAAATACCACACTGCTGTCAACACTGATGCACACCGCATGGTACTGAAGAAAAAAGGAGAAGAGGAAAAAGGCATAGTGAGCTCCCAGAGTACAGAGGACATGGGACAGAGTGATCTTAACATTAATCTCACATGACCTGACCAGGATAGCTGGATGCATGAATCAGGAGTCTAGGGCTCGCAGAAGTTCCATAGCTAGTGAGTGTCTCAGCCTAAATCTGCCTTGCTTGGGTCAGACTTTCTTGCTGGTATACTGTTTTAAGTAGTGCCTTTCTCCATTAGTCTGATTTTTCTCTAGCCCAATTGAGCAGAATTGCAACACTGGGTATTAATAATAAAGGTATATGCATTCCTTCCTTGGGGTTGTAGGATGTTCATGCTTAAAAGGGATGGAAAGCTTGAAAATTAGCCTAGTCAATGTTGTGCTTGCCTTACAAGCACAAGGACCCAAAGTTGGGTGTAGTGGCATGAACTTGCAATCTCAGTGTTAGGGAGGTGAAGACAGGTTGCCTGGGACTCCTTAGCCAGCCAGCCTAGCCTACTTTGGTGAGATCCAGGCCAATGAGAGACTCTGTCTGAAAAGAACAAGTTGGCCAATACCTGAAGAATGATGGTTTTCCTCTGGTCCCCAACATGTGCACACACACCTATGTGCACACATGTGAAAACACAACACACACATAAAGGAATAATGGAGGGCAGGAACCCATGAGTTACAGCCTCTGTAGTTTTCTGAGTTGTAAATACTTCTATATGTGTACACAGTACCACATGGCACTGCGGAGGGAGGGGGGCGCACCTGCAAACGCTTGAGCGGTAGCACTCAGAATAGACCCCAGGACACCATTAGGAAAGCAAGATAAATTAATTTTGCTAATGGTATGCCCTATCCACAGGCTTCTCCAATCTGAACAAACCTAGAAACTTGTCAGAATTCAAGTCCTGCCTTAGCAGGCGTAGGTGGGAGCCCAGATTCCTCATTTCTAACAAGCTCGCAGCTGCTACTGATGCAGTCTGTGGACTCTGAATGCCACGATCCCATCATTTTGAAGTCCAGAAACACCAAAGACAGTTGGCTCAGGTTATAGAGACCTGGACTGGATTGCAGTAGGCTTTGAGGGGGCCATGGGCATCCTCAGGAAATAGGCAGTGAGCTAAACATCATGGCAAGCAAGGTCAGTCAAAATTCTGTGTTGGCCAGTCCTACTTCATAGCTCACCACCTGCATAGCCTCAGATAATAACTCTACCTCTTTAAGACTGGGGTCTGTGGTAACAAATGGAAATAAAGCTACCTATCTCATGGGACCAATGTTTAGCACCTTTGGGAATCCAAAGTCGAGACACAAACACAAAACCCTATACTCTCAACCACCCTTCTAAATGCAAGGGATAAAAGAAAAAGCAGGTTAAATAACTCACCCTGTGCCAGTAAGGAGACTGACAGAGAGCTAAGCGAATGATAAATAGACAGAGGTAGATGAATAGACAAAAGGATGGAGGAATATGTGGGCAGAAGGCTAGGTGGGTAGATGAGTAGAGAGAAGGCTAGATGATAGAGATAGATAGATAGATAGATAGATAGATAGATAGATAGACAGACAGATGATAGATAGATAGATAGATGATTGATAGATAGATAATAGATAGACAGATGATAGATAGATAGATGATAGATAGATAGATAATAGACAGACAGACAGACAGATAGATAATGAATAGAACAGTTAGATATAAAACAGCACTCAGACCAAAATAATGGTCAAAGCAATCAGGTGGTTTCCTAAACAAACACCCTAAGGGGGCCAGTGTCAGCACCAGTAGGTAGGAGGGCAGAGTTGCAGGCTCGGCCAGCAAGGCTGAACCCTGGGGAGCTGAGCCACACTGAGGATCTGTGGATGTCTGTCCTGGAATAGGGGAACTGTAAAGAGAGAAACAACCCTCACCCTCAAATCTTTGAAAACTGTTACTAGAAAACACAGAGGAAGCCAGCCCTGGGGGTCTCAATGCAGAGCCCTCTGAGGATTGCTTTCACTGGTTCAAGTTTTATTTTCCCTCTGAAGTTATTAAAAATATATTTAAACCTAAGAATCTAATGTAAAGAAATCATATCACATGCATTATACTGTCAGACTAGTATCCGATAAAAGAGGAAACACGCCAGTAAGCCCCATCTGAAACATCACACCGTGTTTGTTTGTTTGTTCATTTCTCTTCAGAATGACATTTTGCCCTGATAATGTGGATGATCTCCAGCTTCACCCCACCCAGGAGAAAGTCTTCGTGAAATGTGACCTGAAGTCAAAAAGACTGAAGAAGCAAAAGAGCAGATGAGTCAAGAGACCCAAGCATAAAATAAATAGACTATTCTTTATCTGTAATGGTTGCCTTATTCGGAAGCCAAATTACACAAAGGATCATGCATAAACTTAAATAAAGCTGATATGTAAAGGAGGGTGTGTTTTGCTGTTATAAATTAAGCTTTCAAACTATACTGTATGAGATGGCTCAGCATGTAAAGATGTTTGCTTCCTTTTCTGTCCTTGGGGCCAACATGGCAGAAGGACAGACCTTATGTGCTCAAATGGACACACGCAAGCACACACACACACACGCACACACACACACACATGCACACACACATGCACACACACATGCACACACATACACACATACACACATGCACACACACATATACACACATGCACACACACATATACACACATGCACACACACATGCATACACATACACACACATACACACATACATGCATACACATACACACACATACACACATACACGCACCCACACACACACACTCTGTAAAAACCATCTTAAATTGAGCTTAAACACTGTTATACAACTATCTTCAAGTATTAGTACACTAAACATTTCCCGATTTCATCTCTGATTAGATGCTAATCTATGCAAATAAGTTCAAATGTAAGAGACATTTTATACTTGCTATTCCAATTGACAATGTCTTTTACAGTTAAGCCAATTTCCTCATAATCCCTTGCTTTTTTTTTTCTGACCAATTTTTGAACCATGCAGGAAACGTATTTCTTTAGTACACGATTGACATTCCATAAAACAAAATCTCAATTAACCCCTGCTTACAGGTAACTGTGCATCGGCCAAAGTAGTACCACTCTCTAGAAGAAAAAAAAATGTAAATCACAGAAAAGTTACTTCACACACATCAGGCACCTATCGTATCACGACTGACACAGAAGAACTCTACTGCCCTTCTAGCAATAGCAGGGAAAGCTGGAGAGTTTGTATTTTAATGTTTAAATAACTAATAAATGCAATTCTTTTCTTTCACTAATGCAACACAAGGGAAGGAAAAACTCAGGCTGCCACAGTTTCCCATGGACTGAATGCCTGCATCCCCAGAGCTCATGTGTTAAAGCTTCAGGCAATAACGTGGTGGTGGAGGTGAAGTTGTCAGTTCACCGAGCCCCTGGCTGCCTCTCCCTCTTTCTCCTCCCCCCTGTACTCTCCATCTCCGTGTACGTAGCAGGGACTTAGAGACAAAGGTTCACTGTCACCTCTGCTGCTCTGAGTACACAACTCTGATGCCTTTAAGAGCAGGCTTCCCTCCCCACCCCATGAGAAAATGGTATAAGGGATTCGGCAGACTCTAGGTACAAGCCCTATCCTGCAGAGGACCTCTGAGTTCTGGACTCATGTTGGGCAGCTCATAACCACTTGTAATCATAAATTGCAACTCTGTTGCCTTCTTCTGGCCTCTGTAGACTCTGCACTCTGTGCACATATACACAGATATAGCATACATACACATACATTAAAAATAAATATATTGGGGTTGGGGATTTAGCTCAGTGGTAGAGCGCTTGCCTAGCAAGTGCAAGGCCCTGGGTTCGGTCCCCAGCTCTGAAAAAAAGAAAAAAGAAAAAAATGTATTTTTTCATTTGAAACAAAAGGGAATTAACATCCATCTCTTACTTGAAGCCATCTCTCCTGATGAGCTTTCCCATAATGCCTAGCACACGCATCCACACCCCCAAGGCACCATCATGCTACCTCTGGTATAATGTACCATCCCTCCTAATCCTCTCCCCTCAGAGCCTGATCATGGCCTCAATGGACACCAGACCCTTTACCTTAATAACACTTATTCTGGGAGGTAATCGGCCTCAGAATCCTTCATGAACCAACCAAAGGCACACTTTCCTTTTTCGCTATTATATTTGGAAAGTGATTAGAACTCAGCTCTCCTAGGCAGGGTTAGTGCCCTAGAAGAGGATAAAGAGACCTGGGCCCTCAGCTCTCCACCATTGAGAACATGGGACTATGCACTCACCAGAGCACAGATGTGCAGGCAGCCTGGTCTCAGAGCTCCCTGGTTTCAGACATTGAGAGACGACTAGTTAAGCTGTGACGATTTGCCATAGTTGCCAGAACAGAGTCTGTCCATATCAAAGCTCCATTTGCCCCCAAGATAGTTTTAAGCAGCAAATTCTATCACCAAAGCACGTGATGAAAGTGGGTGCGAGGCATGGTTATCGGTTGGATGAGTGTCTGAAGGAATTCAGAGGAGAAGCATGCTGTGTGCATTAGACTGGGATGCACAGAGGCTCCACACAGCCCATGCCTCACCTGCTTTCCACCAGAGCTCAGGAAAGAAAGAAATCCCAACGAGATGCTTGCCCGTGACTCATCCATTTTAAATTATCTCAAGTATCTCCAGATAGGAAGCCTTCCTTTACTAAGAGAATACTATGCGGCTGTGAACATGAGTCAAAGTCCCATGTCCTCACGCCAGCCCTGAAAAAAATGTGGTCTGGCTGGGCCTGGGGAGGCATCAAAGCAACTGGGACCGAGCACTAAAGCAAACACTTCTGGGTGTTGAGGAGACACCATAAATACGTACAATAGGATGCAAGCATAGGACAGAACTGCACTGTCTATGTCTTAGGATTTCTCTTGCTGCAAAGAGACACCGTGACTACAGCAACTCTTATAAAGAAAAACATTACTAGGGCTGGCTCATAGTTCGGAGGTCCAGTACACTGTAGTCATGGTGGGAAGAATAGCCTTGTACAGGCAGACGCGGTGCTGGAGAGATAGCTGAAAGTTCTACTCCTCTACAGGCAGCAGGAAGAGAGGGTATGTGCAAAGAGTCACTGGGCCTGGCTCGTGCACTTGAAATTTCAAAGCCTGCCCTCAGTGACACACTTCCTCTAACAAGGCCACACCCACTCCAACAAGACCACACCCACTCCAACAAGGCCACACCCACTCCAACAAGGCCACACCCACTCCAACAAGGCCACACCCACTCCAACAAGGCCACACCCACTCCAACAAGGCCACACCTCCTAATGCCACTCCCTAAGCATTCAAATAGTAGTCTAGGAAGGTCATTCTTATTCAAACCACCATCCTCTGTCAGGAATGGATATACCTGGAAGAACTCTAAGCAAAAGCAGCAAACTGGTATAGCCACTCCAGGAAGGAGGGAGGAAACCATGGTGTCGTGTTCCCCCAGCCCCGAGACAGCCGTATTCTGCTTCATCTCTAGGTAGTGCTGATGCAGATCTTCATGGTGGCAGCCCTTCTACAAACCGTGCATAGGCACTTTGCGCATGCTGTGTATAAATACCACATTTCACATGATGGGTAAAAAACAAGGAATGAAATACAGAGTTAAACACATTCCTACTACAGAACCGTGTCTTTCTGACATTTATGTAAATTTCACGGGCGATATAGTTAGCAATTATTTCATCTTTAGCAAGAGGATTTTTGAAGTGACACATACGTCATAACATTTTGGGCCGAGAACTCCACAGGCATACAAGATGGCAAGGGGTTAATCTAAGCATTCGAAACTCCTTCTTAGTGTGTCCAAATCTGGGTGCCAATTCTGTTGGTGGTGGATTGCGTTCCCCGGGGGGAGGTACGTTCATCACCATCACATTTTAAAAAGTACATTCGAGCAGGGAAGTCGAAGAAGAAAACTGAATAATGCAGCCACATCTGTTCGTTGCACAAGAGACACACTGGCTGGAGCGGTGATTACACATGCTCTCCAAAGACAGCACTGATTTAGGAGCCCACTCAAGAGGCACACTGGCATCTTGCCCTTCTGGCAAAACCTTGTCCATGCTTCTTCTTGTGAGAAACAGAGATAGATATCGCTCTGGGGCTACACTGTAGCTGCGCTGTGAGGCCTGTGAGGAGAGACAGGGCAACACTACAACCCACATTTGGTGTGCAATCGAGGCAGGTTGACTACAAGCAGCACAAACATTTTGTTGGCCTCATGCATCTGTGGGGTAGCAAAGGAAGAGACAGGTATCTACCACCAGGAGATCCAATGACCTCTTCTGAAACACACACACACACACACACACACACACACACACACACACACACACACACACGTTACCATATCACTTTCCCAAATATTTCAACACTTTGCAGTCATACCAGTTATGTCTAAGAACTCATTCCTACTTACTACCTCCTACCAAAGCAAAAATAAACCCATGGCTCCTTTGAATTTTTACAACGCAGCAAGTATCAAGGACCTTGGTATATTTCCATGCCTCCTGCTGAGTTTTAGGGTCTTCCTGTGTCTATTAGTGGGAGTCACTTGTTCAATTCTATTCTTCCATAAAACCGGCCTTCTTGTTAGATTGATTGCAAAACTACACATTTCATTAAATACATTATTCTATTATATTTTGGCCTCCTTGTAAATATTTTCCCAAATCTACTCCTATTTTACTTTATGTCTCTGTCTCTCTGTATATGTTCTGTCTCTCTGTGTGTATCTGACTCTCTCTCCTTCTTTCTGTCTCTGTTGCTCTCTCTCTCTCTTTGTGTGTGTGTGTGTGTGTGTGTGTGTGTGTGTGTGTGTGCGCATGCCTTTGTAAAACCCCCTAGAGATGGAGTTGCCAGCAATTGTGAGCTGTACAGTATGTGTGCAGGGATCCAAACTCCAGTCCTCTGTGCCACTGAGCCATCTCTCCGGCCCTCCACTCTCGGTCTTAATTATATTATTTGCTAAACAGCAGTTGTTTTTTTTTCTTTTGAACTCCAGAAATCTTCATCACATAGGTTACTGGATTGGTTAACACTTCTATTTCCACTGAATTACAATTTATACTAAATAAAGATTTTTCTTCTGAGATTTTTTTTTTATTTCCTCCCCTACAGCCGTTAATCCATCTGAAATGTATTTCTGTATTTGGTACGATGATAAGAGTGCCAAGCTTTATTTTCTTCTATGTGGATAAAAATGAAGCCGACATGTGTTAACGTGGATTTGCTCTTCAGTGCAGAGCTACAATCTTACTGCTATCATGAACCGAGAGTATATTTATCTTTCCGCGTCCGTGTTCCCGTTCTAGACCCACACAAATGGTCTCTGAATCTTTTTGTTTTGGTTAGCACAGTCTTACACTGCAACCCAGGCTGATCGGGAGCTCACTGTGTAGCTCAGGTAGGCCTCAAACTCCTGGCAATCCTCCTGACTCCAGCCCCCACCCCCGCCCCCACGCTGGGCTCACAGGCAGGAGCCACCATGCCTGGCTGGATTCAAAACCCTCACTAGCATGTAGACACTGTGGTGTGTTCACAGCCTTTCGTGTGGAATGTTAAGTAACTAATTTCTCTGTAATCCCTGTTAATTTTCTAACTGGGCATCGGATAAATATGGAGATAAATATAGAACTAACCTTTTGCATCTGCATGCTTTGTATCTGTTCAGACATTGCTTCATGTTCCACAAGATATTACATATTCTTTTCTAAAACTTTCATTTTTTAAAAAGTACCTGGTTATTGTTATAGGTGAAACCACTCTACTTCTATTTCATGGGACATATTGTTCCTATATGGAATGTCTTTGCGTTTATTTATTCTGTATCAGTCCATCTTATCAAATCATGTGACACATGCCAATTCCGGTTGCTTTTTTCTTTTACTTAGGATCTCACGGTAAATAACCATCTCCTTACTACAACCATATCCTGCTGATTCCCTCTCTTCACTCCCCAGGGTTTGTCAGAACCTTCCAGATGACACTAAATAGTAACGCCCACGGCGGGCACTACTGTTTCAGTCTTGATTCACTACCATGAATATGTCTCATACTACACTTTGTATTTAGAGCTTTGTTGGGGTTT
Organism: Rattus rattus; assembly: GCF_011064425.1. Taxonomy (NCBI): domain Eukaryota; kingdom Metazoa; phylum Chordata; class Mammalia; order Rodentia; family Muridae; genus Rattus; species Rattus rattus. Next base: position 65,149,964 of record NC_046161.1, on the reverse strand, counting down.
TTGGCAAATAGGCCTTATTGTATTTAAGGATGTTTCTATTTTATTAGTTGCTGCTGCTAAAATTTAGGGAACGCCTTAAGTAGTATGTTTACCTTCTTTGTTAATTATACAAGGGCTTGAGAGGTGCCTCAGAGTTAAGACTACGCACTGCTTCTGCAGAGAGTCTGTGCTCAGTTCCCAACACCCATGTCACATGGCTCAGAGCCACCCATTAACTGCAGCTTCAGAAGGCCGTACACCCTCTTTTGGACTTCATGGGCACCTGCACTCACTTTGCATACACACACACACACACACACACACACACACACTACATACATACACCACACACATATACACACACATACTTTAAAATGATTTTTTAAAAAATAGAGCGGAGGGAGAGATGGACCAGTGGTTAAGAGCACTAGCTGCTCTTCCAGAGGACCCAGGTTCACTTCCCAGTACCCACATGGTGGTTCACAATTATCTGTAACTCCAGACCTGGGGAATATAATGCCCTCCTCTGGTCTCTGTGGGCACAGGGCATACATATGGTACAAAAACATATATCCAGGCAAAACACCCATATAAATAATACTAAAAATAAGTATTTTTAAAAGTTATATAAATTGCATTCACGTGTTTCCTAATGCTGGCCCACACTTGCATTCCTTGAACAGACTCCCACAGCGGCGGTGCATTGCTTACTATATTACTGGGTATCATTTACTAAGATCATAGTTTAAATTTTGTACTTATTTTCTTTTTATGAATTATTTATTTATATTGTGCACATAGATGTGTGCATCATGCCAATTGCTCAGGTATCAGGTCAGGGGACACCTTCCAGGAATGGCTTTTCTTCTCCCCTACATGACTTCCAGGGATAGGACTCTGATGACTAGGCTTGGTGGCAAGTACCTTTGCCCACTGAGCCATCTTGCCGACCCTCATATTTTTATGCTATCAGCCCACATCTTTAAGGGAGGTAACATTTTTATATATTGATTCTATGGCAATGAACTGAGGCTTTAGTCTTGGTACTATGCTGAAAGGTAAGCTTTTGGTAACACATATTAATTACACCAAAAGGTTCCACTACGATGCGTTCACATTTGCATATGGTATATTCTCATTCTTTTCTCCCATTCCCTTTCTCCTCTTCCTCCCCTTCCTCATTCCCCAGCCCTATTAGTTTCCCCTGTAGTTTTATGTCCTTCTTTTATAATGAGTTTTCGCTTTTCCAATACAGCGTCTCACCGCATAGCCTCAGCTAGCCTTGAATTCAAGATAATTGTCCTATTTTAGCCTCTTGAATGGTGGGATTTCAGTCATAAGCCACCACATCCAATTTTAAAAGTTATATTTATTTGTTTATTTGAGGCAGAGCGGGGGGACATACGTAGAAGTTGGAGGACTTTGAGAACTGGTTCCCTCCTCCACCAAGTGGGTTCTGTGGGTCACATTAGGTCATCAGGCTTGGCAGTGCCTCTACCCACTACGTAGTCTTGGTGGCCCTTAATCATTTTTAATTAAAGAAAAGGTTATGGCTGTAAAAACCATATATCTTGTGCATTTGCATGTAACATCCTTAGAACCTCAGCTTATATTACACATCGCATTTATTTTTAAAGAGTTGTGAAACACCTTCAGGCAAGAGAGATCCAGAGAGACATATGACCATAATAATGAATAAAATAAAGGCTACCATAAAAGCAGAAAGCAAGAACTCTGAAGTTCAAATAATTCCAAAGTACTTGGAATGGCCATTGGCACTGACTATGGACAGCAGACACAGTGCTCTGTTCAATATTAAATTTAGAGTCAATCTGCAAACTGTATAGGATTTAAAGATAAATAGCTCAGTCAGGGATCAAGAAAAAACAGGGGAGGACAGTGGCATTTCTCCGAATTCCTAGAGATACTCTTTAAAATATATGTAAATGCAGACCAGAGTGACTCAAAGCACTTACCTTGTATAAGCAAAAACTGGTTCAACCCCAGCACAATGAATGTGTGGAGGTGTGTGTTGGTGTGTTGGTGCATGGTGGCAGAGCACAAGGATGTGAGTATGTGTACCCGTGTGTGCTCTTGAGGAACCCAGAGAAAGATGGCTGACATCTTTTTCTCTATTGTTCCTTGCCTTATTGCCTTGAGACATGGTCTGTCCTTGAATCTGAAACTCTTGTCTTCTGTTAGGCTGGGAGACTCTGGGATCCACTGTCTATTCCACAATGCTGGGGTTACAGTTACACAAGGCCATGCCTGGATTTTACATGGGTGATGGGGATTTGAACTCAGGTCTTTAGACTGGCAAAGCACGTGCTCTTATGGAGCCGTCTGCCCAGCCCCTAGTCTTTCCTCTTTAATGACAGTGGTTACTAAGCCTATCCATGCTCTTCTGCATGGACTTATATAGCACGGTTTTCTAGATAATCTAAAGGGCTTGCTTTATTTTCTTCTTTACACTGAAGGTTATCAGGGATGAATTTCTCAATTAATTAAGCTCAGCAATTAAGCTCAATTAATTATGCTTAATTCTTCAACAATTAAGCTATTTTGGTTATTTTAAAATCATTTCTAATTTTATTGAATGTTGCTATAAAGACAAGTAACTTCTAAAATTCTCCAGACTTTCTTTGTAACCAAGTAGATTGTAAATACATATAATATTCTACTGGGTATATGAAAAAATTCTGTTTTTTACTTTACAACTATATACATAGGAAATAAACTGAGTTTGCTAGTTGGATATAGTGATGTACATCTGTAATTCCAGAACTTGGAACCTGAAGCAGAAGGGTCATGAGGTCCAAGCCAGACTTTATAAATAAACAAACAAACAAACAAACAAACAAACAAACAAATTAAATAAATAGTTTGATTGTAAATTAGAACCAACCCTGAAAAGGTTTAAAAATCTCCATTTTTACTAAGTTGTATCTGCAGTTCTGTTGATTCTCACAGGCTTATTAATGTGTTCCTGATTCATAAAATGTTCTATATAATGCATTTTATAGTGTTTTTAACCCCAAACTCCTAGAGCACTCACACTTAGTAGGCAAATACTTTACCATTGCACTATCCCCACTTCACTGTGCCTTACTATCTTTATCTCTTCACTACCAACATATTTTTTTTTAAGTTATAACTTTATTTTAGAGTAAGCAAGACGGCTCAGTAGGTGAGAGTACTTGCTGCCAAGCTGTTAATCTGAGTTTGATCCCTGGGATTCACACAATGGAAGAAAAAGAATGACTTCAGCAATTTGTCATCTGACCTCACTTTTCTCTCTGTCTCTGTCTCTGTCTCTCACTGTCTCTCTCTGTCTCTCTCTGTCTCTGTCTCTCTGTCTCTGTCTCTGTCTCTCTCTCTCTCTCTCTCTCTCTCACACACACACACACACACACTCAAATAAATTTTAAAAATTTAAACCTTTAAAAATATTTTTCTAGATACATTATAGATAAGTAATTTAAAACTTTTACTCAACATAAAGCCTCTAACTTTAACGGGGAAATCTAGTCCACTCATACTTAGTGTAATAATGAGACCTCATGATCTTACTGGCTTCCCTTACTGTTTGTTTATTCTTTTCACTTATCTTTATTTTTATACATTGATCAAATTTTCCTTTCATTCTCCTTCATTTGGCTTCTAATATAGACTTTTGGCTACTTTCCCCTTTCTGTTGCTCACAACCAAATATTTTTTACCAAGCTATGAAAACTAGACACATATTTCCTCCCACCAAAATATTTTGTTCCTCCTCTGCTTCATTCCTCACACCATACCCTAAGACTGTTTTCATTTCCCCTCTGCAGTACAGCCTCTCTCCATGGGAGAACACTGGAATATTTCTTTTCTTCCCACCCACCCCCATGCCCAGATCTGCTGAGATTTGCTTACTATTATTAGTAAGACTACAGAAGAGTTTTCAAGGCAGATGGTGATGTGATCCACTCAAGAAGGGAATAGACTTTTGCAGAGTGGCAGGCCAAAGGCCCTTCACAGACAAAAGAAGTCTCTCTTGTCTGAATGGCACGTATTGAAATACATCTTGATTTGGGTTCAGCCTTCTTTCTGCTTTTGCTTTAATGTTCTTCTGAGATCTCATATTCTTTTGGACCTTTCCAACTCTTCTGTAAACATGGAATTTAACTAACCACCACCAAGTAAAAGGGAATGGGAACACATTATTACATCCTTCTGTAAAATTTAGGTGAAACAGAAGCTGGGGGAGTAGGCTGGTTGACAGAGCGCTTGTCTGGCAAGCACGAAATCCTGGTTCCACACTCAGCACTTGTAATCCCAGCACTTGAGAGGTAGAGGCATGAGGATTAGAAGTTCAAAGACATTGTCTACTTCACGGTAAGTTTGAGGTCAGCACCGTGTTGCTGACTTAGAAAACAAGCAACACCCAGGCATGGTGGTGTCCGCCGTTAATTCCAACACTTGGACAGCAGAGGCAAATGGATCTCTGTGAGTGCAAAACTAGCTTGGTCTACATAGTGAGTCCCAGGCCAATCAAGGTTACATAGTAGACTTCATCTCAAAACACAAGCAAAAACCAAAACAAAACAAAAACTAAACAACAAAACCACCAAACAACAACAAGAAGAGTCAAGAAGTAAAGGTGGAGGGCCCAGCTGCAGGTCTGCCCGGGTCTATTTCTACATTGTTCTTTTCCCCTCCCTGACAGCCAGTTTCCATGTTGTAGTTCCTCTGCAGTTAGTGAGCAGACCAATGTCAGGACAGTTCCTTCTCCTGCTCCTCTCTGAGGGAATGTGTTGTATGCCTTGACTCGTTCTTGTAGCTTAGAAATCCACCAAGCCTACAAGTGTGTTCTCTGATCGCCGATGCCTCCTAGAATTCAGATGCAAGTCCCTCTCTATCTCTGAAACTCCTTACTTTCCATTGTCTCTTCTGTCACACGCATGCTCTTCTGGATTTCTTCTTAAATTCTTGCTTTATCCAATTCTTCTCATGAAAATCTAGAGCTCAAAATTATGCTTTTTGGTCCAGAAAAGCAAGCAGCAAACAAACAGAAGACCCATGAGTTAAAATAGGTCTTTCCTCTCTGTAAGTGGAATTGTCTCAGGTATTTTGTTACAATAACAGAAAGTTGGTGTGATGTTTCCGGTTGTCAGCTTGACAAGATCTAGAATCACTTTTGGACTTCTGAGCCTGTGTGTAGGGGGTTATATTTCTTAATTATTTCTTTATTAATTGGTGTGAGAAGACCCATTTTGGTTGTGGAAGGAGCCATTCCCTGGGCAGAAGATCATGAACTATATAAAATGGGACGAAGAGAATTGAGCAGCTGTTTTCTGACTGTGGGTGCTGTGTGATCAGTCGCTTCCCACTCCTGCTGCTTTGGCTTCTCTCTAGGATGCACTAGACCCCTCACTGATAAGCTGGAGTAAACCCATTCTCTCTTAAGCTGTTTTTGGTCAGGCCATTTCATTACAGCGACAGGAAAAGAGATTAAAACATTCACCTAACACACATAATTATTCCTAGACTGGGACTAACCTCCTAAGTACCTGGATCTACCATCCATTAAGTACATGGCTATTTGAGAAGGGACTTAAAAACAGAAATTTGAATGTTCTTAGCTCAATACAGTTTTTCATACAAACACAGGTTGGTGGTATTTGGGTATCCGCGACATGCAAGTTGTCTTACATATATTCTCTTTCTTTAGCACACTTCCTTAAGGCAGTTAATATTATACTTATTTCACAGATGAGAGACTAAGAGTGTTACTTGCCTTTACAAGGTCACACAAGTAATGACCCATCAGCTCCTTCCTTACAGATTCTGTCATCTATAAATGTAGCTACTGCCACAATTAGCAACTGACACCATCCTTCATACTTTGACCCCTTGCACCCCATGTTGGAAGCATCCTTCATACTCAATTTGCCGTCTTTTCATGTTAGGAAGCCACTGTGTTCGATCCCCATACTCATCCGCGGTGTCTTGGGGTCGGCAGCTCTGCTCTGAATCCTTTCATAGGGGCTGCTGAGATGGCTCAGGCAGCTACAGCACTCACTGCCAAGACCACTTCCCTAAGTTAATCTCTGACCTCCGCATGCCAACCCAGGTGGGAGGGTTGCAGGGACAAACTACAGTCAGTGAGTGAACAGGACTTGTCAAAGCCTCTGAGTATAAGGCACTCTTTCAAGAGTTTGGCCAAATGCTGCAGTATGTGACTTGAAATGGGTAGGGCCGGGGAGGTGGAGTCTCCATGTCCTGAGCCCAAGTTTATAGCATTCTCGATACAGAGGTCATGGTTTCACATCTCCTAGACTATTGGGCCAATATCTTAAAGAGAACCACCAAGCATAGCATTTGCTAGTTTACTCGCCCAGCTATTCACAAACGAAGAGTATCAAGCAGAAAAAAAGCACTTAAAAAAGTTAGAGGACTCCAAATGACTAGGGTTGCATCTAACAACATCAAGAGCAAAGCTTGCTTCTCCCCAGAAACAGTTAGTTATTAATGGCCAGGATACAGCCAATCCAGTATCATTAAAATCACTATCCACACCATTTAACCCTTGCTTGGCCTTCTGGTTCAAGCACTGTTTTCACACACCCTTCAATTAGGCCTTGCCTCCTCCTTTGACTCCACCTCACTCTCAGCTCTCTGATCACTGGCTTCTCCCTCGGCACTCGCCATAGCTAGGATGGCATGCTTAATTCTCTGTGTACTTGATTAACAGTGTCACCTAGTTAGCTTACTGGACCACAAGCTCCGCCAAGAGAAGGACATGGTTAAGTTCACTACTTTATTCTTAGGTATTATTGGCCTTGCACAACTAAGCCCTTAAGAATAACCCATTCAGGGCCAAGAGGGATGGCTCCTCAGACAAAAGGGATTACCATGCAAAACAGACATCCTGAAGTTTGATTCCTAGAGGCCATATAAAAAGTTAGGTGTGGCCAGGATGTAATCCCAGTACTATGACAAGATGAGAGGCAAAGACGGAACTGCCCAGAAGCTAAGGGAAAGCCTGGGAAACTCAGCTCAGCTGCAGAAAAGTAAAAACACCCCAATCTCAACAAGGTGGAAGGCTAAAGTTGCCCTCTGACTTTCAAGCATGCCAACACACACACACACACACACACACACACACACACACACACACACACACACACACACACACACAAACCCTGAAATAAATAAGAGATTTGTGCCTGATGCAGGACCAAGGGCCACAGGTGTGGAGGACATGGGCCCTAACAGGGGAACCTAACACTGTTGTTTTGATCAATGGACGTGTTGCGAAGCTGCCATCTAAATATTGATGTTTGGATCTGCAGAACAGTGCTGTTTCTTTCTGCAACAGGCAGCAGTCAATGAAGAGGACCATAACTGGTCAAAACACTGACTTGAGCATTCAGCCTCCCCAAGGCTTAGAGAACATCACAGAAGGTGGGGAAGAGTGCTGTGAAATGCTGTCCTGGCCATTATAGTCATAAAGGTACTGCAGGTGTGGTTACCTGCAGGAGATCAGGGAGTAGGGGAGAGAGTCGTGTGTGTGTGTGTGTGTGTGTGTGTGTGTGTAAGTGATCTGTGTATGTGTGTGCATGTGTGTGAGTGATGTGTGTGAGTGATGTGTATGCATGTGTGTGATGTGTGTGTGGGGGTGTGTGTTTTGTGTGCATGTGAGTGGTGTGTATGTGTGATGTGTGTGTGAGTGATGTGTGTGTGTGTGTGTGTGTGTGTGTGTGTGTGTTAGCCACTGTTGGCTTACTTATGCTCATGCAGGCAGCACTAAGTGGTCACAGTATGCTATTTAAAAATAATATAAACAATGACGCTGGATGGGGGGCGGTGCTGGGGTTGGGGCCTGGCGACTGTAGGTAATATAAACATGTATGTATAAAACTGCCAAAGAATATAAAGTATTAAAAATAAGTCTTTTTTAAATGTCTAGTTTTAAAAGAAGGCACTTTTTCTGTTTTCTGTGTATGAGTATTTTCCAACAGGTATACCTGTGCCAGCAGAGGCAGAAGACATCATTTGATCCCCTGGGCCTGGAGTTACAGCTGGGTGTGAGGTACACTGTGGTTGCTGGGAACCAAAACCAAGTCGTTTGAAAAAGCAGCCATCTTAACTGTTGAGCCATCTCTCACTAAATGAATTTTCAAACAATCTGTCCAGTGAATGAATGACTAAAATGAATAACCAGTCCACAAAGTAACTATGCATAGTATAGGACAGAATTCCAGCCCTGCTGATGTGGAAAGAGCGGGGAGAGGTGTTAACAAAGATGCTAATATGGGTACGAGGGCTATCAGAACTAAATTAGGAAATGTGAGTAACATACGACACTTTATCAAAACTGTTTAGCTTTATTGAGCAGCCTCAGTCGCCCCAAACTTTCACTTTTCATGTACGACATTATGCCAAATTATTCCAACCTCCCTATAATGAAAAAAAAAAAAGACAATTCCAGGACACCTCTTAAAAGATACATTTGCACCTACAGGGATCAGTGTCATTTAAACAAGAAAGATGGAGACTCAGTTTACTGTACTGAGCTACTTAACATTTATCCGGAAGTAGGATTTGTAAGTTTACTGTGGGTAGCTTGACCATTACTCCTGATGTGTAACAGAAGAGCATTCTTTTCCTTAAGTAGTTGGCAAGTCACACAATAGTGTGGAAGTAAGGAGGAATCAAATGGCTGCTACTGAGACTCCCGAATGACTGATAGTTTCAAACTTAACCCTCATACTCAAAGTCAATCATTTATGGGAACTAGAGCAGAATATAATTAATCATGTTAGCTTGTTGGTTCAAGCTTAATTCCACTAAAAAAAAAATCATTATGAAACTCATCATGAATACAGGTTATGAATACAGCCTTGAGTAAACCTCTATATAAACTCAATCCATATTTAAAACATTTTTAGCACAAACATTTAAATATAGGTAGAAAAAAAACCAGTATGCTAAATTGCCTAGTTTCAACAATGACCAACTCACAAACTTCTTTCAATTTCCATACAATGCTGACCAACTCTAATTCCTCAGTTATTTTTACAGACATTTTATGACCCTAATCATCACTTTAGTAACATTTCAGTTTGTATCTCCATGTGACATGGCTTCCTTTCATGGCACTCTCACATGATAATAAAATGTAGTGAGTGGGTCCTTCCTGTCTCCAACTGCACTGGGAGTTAACCCTGTGGCACAGGAGAGAGTTGGTCTCCCAGGAGTGCTGTCACTCCTACGTCCACAGGTGAGACAAACATTTTTTCTCCAATAGCTGGCTAAAGAGACCTGCCAGGAGACCACAGGGCTCAGGAACCATGGAGCAACTGAAGACAGGATTCTTCCGGTCTCCATCTGTGCCCAGAGTTAACCAGGTGGCATAGCTCTCCAGACCCAAAAGAAGATACCACCCAAACATAATTCCACCTCTAACAAAAAAAAAATTAGAGGAAGCAACAATCACTTTTCCTTAATATCTCTTTACAGCAATGGACTCAATTCCCCAGTAAAAAGATAGAATATTAGAATGGATACATAAATAGAACCCAGCATTTTGCTTCATACAGGAAATGCACCTCAGTGGCAAAGACAGACACCACCTCAAAGTAAAAGGCTGAAAAAAAAATTTCAAGCAAATGGTCCCAAGAAACAAGCTGGAGTACCCATTCCAATATTGATAATTGACTTTCAATCAAAAGTAATCAAAAAGGATAAGGAAGGACACTTCATATTCATCAAAGGAAAAATTCACCAAGATGAACTCTCAATTTTGAACATATTTGCTCCAAATGCAAGGGCACCTACATTCATAAAAGAAACTTTACTAAAGCTCAAAGCACACATCACACCTCAAACAATAATAGTGGGAGACTTTAACACCCCATTCTCGTCAATGGACACATTGTGGAAACAGAAAATAAACACAGACACAGCGAAACTAATAGAAGTTATGAACCAAATGGATTTAACGGATATCTGTAGAACATTTCATCCTAAAACAAAAGAATGTATCCTCTTCTGAGCACCTCATGGTACCTTCTCCAAAATTGATCATATAATGAGTCACAAAACAGGTCTCAACAGATTCAAGGAGATCGAAATAATCCCATGCTTCCTTCAGATCATCACAGACTAAGGCTGGTCTTCAATAACAACAAAAACAACAGAAAGCCCACACACATATGGAAGCTGAACAATGCTCTACTCAATGATAACTTGGTCAGGAAAGAAATAAAGAAATTAAGGATGTTTTAGAATTTAATAAAAAGTGAAGGCACAACATACCCAAACTTATGGGATACAATGAAAGCAGTGCTAACAGGAAAACTCATAGCTCTGAGTGTCTACAAACAAACAAACAACAAAACAAAACTGGAGAGCATACACTAGCAGCTTGACAGCACATATGAAAGCTCAAGAACAAAAAGAAACAGATACACCCAAGAGGAGTAGACAGGAAGAAAGAATCAAACTCAGGGCTGAAATCAACCAAGTGGAAACAAAAAGAATTATACAAAGAATCAACAAAACCAGGAGTTAGTTCTTTGAGAGAATCAACAAGATAGATAAACCCTTAGCCAGACTAACCAGAGGGCACAGAGAATGTATCTAAATTAACAAAATCAGAAATGAAAACGGAGACATAAAAACAGAATCTGAGGAAATTCAAAAAAGCATCAGATCCTACTACAAAAGCCTCTACTCAACACAACTGGAAATGCTGAAGGATATGGACAATTTTCTAGGCAGATACCAGGTAACAAAGTTACCTAGATCACATAAACCATCTAAACAGTCCCATAAACCCTAAAGAAATAGAAGCAGTCATTAAAAGTCTCCCAACCAAAAAAAGCCCAGGACCAGATGGGTTTAGTACAGAATTCTATCAGACCTTCATAGAAGACCTCATACCAATACTGTCCAAACTATTTCACAAAATAGAAACAGAAGGAACACTACCCAATTCCTTCTATGAAGACACAATTACACTCATAACTAAACCACACAAAGACCCAACAAAGAAAGAAAATGTCAGACCAATTTTCCTTATGAATATCGATGGAAAAATACTCAATAAAATTCTCACAAATCAAATCCAAGAACACATGAAAAAGATCATCCATCATGATCAAGTAGGCTATATCCCAGGGATGCAGAGATGGTTCAATATACAGAAATCTATCAACATAATCCACTATATAAACAAACTCAAAGAAAAAAATGACATGATCATCTCATTAGATGCTGAGAAGACATTTAACAAAATTCAATACTCAATCATGATAAAAGTCTTAGAAAGATCAGGAATTCAAGGCCCATACCTAAACACAGTAAAAAGCAATATATAGTAAACCAATATATAGTAAGCCAATATCAAACTAAATGGAGAGAAACTTGAAGCAATCCCACTAAAATCAGGGACTAAACAAGATTGCTTGTCTTCCTACTTATTCAATATAGTACATGAAGTTCTAGCCAGAGCAATCAGACATCAAGAGGAGGTCAAAGGGATACAAATTGGAAAGGAAGAGGTCAAAATATCACTATTTGCAGATGATATCATAGTATACTTAAGTGACCCCAAAAATTCTACCAGAGAAGTACTAAACCTGATAAACAACTTCAACAATGTGAATATAAAATTAACTCAAACAAATCAGTAGCCTTCCTTTACTCAAAGGATAAACAGGCTGAGAAAGAAATTAGGGAAACAACATCCTTCATAATAGTTCCAAACAATACAAAATACCTTGGTGTGACTCTAACCAAGCAAGTGAAAGATATATATGACAAGAACTTCAAGTCTCTGAAGAAAGAAATTGAAGATCTCAGAAGATGGAAAGATCTCCCATGATCATGGATTGGCAGGATTAATATAGTAAAAATGGCCCTCTTGTCAAAAGCAATCTACAAGTTTAATGCAATCCCCATCAAAATTCCAACTCAATTCTTTATAGAGTTTAAGCAATTTGCAAATTCATCTGGAAAAACAAAAAACCCAGGATAGTGGAAAACTCTCAACAATAAAAGAACTTCTGGGGAAATCACTGACCTCAAGCAGTATTAACTGTATGTTATTGGTACAGAGACAGGCAGGTAGATCAACAGAATAGAATTGAAGACCCAGAAATGAACCCCCATACCTATGGTCACTTGATCTTTTTTTTTTTTTTTTTCCGGAGCTGGGGACCGAACCCAGGGCCTTGCGCTTGCTAGGCAAGCGCTCTACCACTGAGCTAAATCCCCAACCCCAGTCACTTGATCTTTGACAAGATAAAACCATCCAGTGGAAAAAAGACAATATTTCCAACAAATGGTGCAGGTTCAATTGGAGGTCAGCATTTGGAAGAATGCAAATCAATCCACTCTTATTGCCTTATACAAAGCTCATGTCCAAGTGGATCAATGACCTCCACATAAAACCAGATACACTGAAACTAATAGAAGAAAAAGTAGGGAAGAGCCTCCAACACATGGGCATGGGAGAAAATTTCCTGAACAGAACACCAATGGCTTATGCTCTAAGATTGACAAATGGGACCTCATAAAATTGCAAAGCTTTTGTAAGGCAAAAGATACTGTCAACAGGACAAAACAGCAAACAACAGATTGGGAAAGACCTTTACCGATCCTACACCTGATACAGGGCTAATATCCAATATATACAAAGAAATCAAGAAGTTATCCTCCAGAGAATCAAATAACCCTATTAAAAAAATGGGGCGCAGTGCTAAACAAAGAATTCTCAGCTGAGGAATATCAAATGGCCACAAAGCACCTAAAGAAATGTTCAAAAACCTTAGTCTTCAGGGAAATGCAAATCAAAACAACCCTGAGATTCCACCTCACACCAGTCAGAATGGCTAAGATCAAAAACTTAGGTGACAACAGATGCTAGCGAGGATGTGGAGAAAGAGGAACACTTCTCCATTATTGGTGGGATCGCAAGTTGGTACAACCACTCTGGAAATCAGTCTGGAAGTTCCTCAGAAAATTGGACATAGTACTACCTGAGGACTCAGCTATACCACTCCTGGGCAAATACCCAAAAGATGTTCCAACATGTAACAAGGACACATGCTCCACTATGTTCATAGTAGTCTTATTTATAATAGCCAGAAGCTGGAAAGTACCCAGATGTTCTTTAACTGAGGAATGGATACAGAAAATGTGGTACATCTACACAATGGAGCACTACTCAGCTATCAAAACCAGTGACTTCATGAAATTCTTAGGCAAATGGATGGGACCAGAAAATATCATCCTAAGTGAAGTAACCCAATCATAAAAGAACATACATGGTATGCACTCACTGGTAAGTGGATATGAGACCAAAAGTTCGGAATACCAAAGACACAATTCACAGATCACATGAAGCTCAAGAAGAAGGCAGATCTATGTGTGGATGCTTCAGTGCCTCTTAGAAGGGGGAACAAAATATTCAAGGGATGAAATATAGAAACAAAGTGTGGAACAGAGACTGAAGGAAAGGTCTTCCAGAGACTGCCCCACTTGGGGATCCATCCCATCTCCAGACATGAAACCCAGACAATATTGTGGATGCCAAGAAGTGCTTGTTGACAGGAGTCTGATATAACTGTCTCCTGAGAGGCTCTGCCACACTCTGACAAATACAGATATGGATGCTCGCAGCCATCCATTGGACTGAGCATGGGGTCCCCAATGGAGTAGGTAGAGAAGGGATTGAAGGAGCTGAAGGGGTTTGCAACCCATAGGAAGAACAAAAATATCAACCGACCAGACCCTCTAGAGCTCCTAGGGACTAAACCACCAACCAAAGAATACACATGGACAGACACATGGCTCCAGCCACATAGGTAGCAGAGAATGGCCTTGTCGGACATTAGTGGGAGGAAAGGCCTTTGGTCCTCTTGATTCCCCAGTGTAGGGAATTTCGAGGGTTGGGGAGGGGGAGTGGGTGTGTGGGGGAGCATCCTCATAGAAACAGGGAGGGCAGATGGGATAGGGGGTTTCCAGAGGTGACACTGGGAAAGGAGATAACATTTGAAATGTAAATAAATAAAATACCCAATAAAAAAGAATGTAGAGGGGTTGGGGATTTAGCTCAGTGGTAGAGCGCTTGCCCAGCAAGTACAAGGCCCTGGGTTCGGTCCCCAGCTCTGAAAAAAAGAAAAGGAAAAAAAAAAAAAATGAATGTAGCAAATGAACTGGGAGGTGGGGGTGTAGCTTACATGGTAGGACACACACTCAGCATGCATGAAACCCAGGCTAAACCTCCAGCATTTAACAAAAAATTAAAACAAAATGTAAACACTAATAATAATAATCCTTTACAATAACCAACTATCAAATCCTACTTCACATATCCCTAATGATCTTTTAAGTTTTCCCACTGCAGAATCCAAACAAGTTCATCAATTGTCTTGGCAAACTAAGTCTCTTCTAATTGATCTTTCTCTCTTTGAATTTTAGTTGGTCACTTGCTCTGCAGTTTCCGGAAGGCTGGATTGTGTGGACTTCTCTATGCTTTCATTTGTTCCTTCTATTTTTAGAAAGTGGTGTCAGGTCTGGAAGCGAGATCAGGATATGGTTGGACTTGGTGGGTTTGCTCCTGTAGAGATGTGCTTCCATTGAGAGGTGTCATAGGCCTGCTGTTTCATCCTGAGGCTCACGGTATCTGGAGGGGATTCTCTCCACCCCTTCATCCCTGAAGGGTAAAATGGCAACGTCTTAATTCTGTATTTTTCTTCAGTTTGTTGGCCAGGATGTCTTTAAAATTTTCATATTCCAAAGGTAACTATGAATTTGTAAAACCAGAGTTTCAATCTCTTGAAGATATTATTTTTACTGTTGCTAAAATTATCTTCAAAGTGCTTCCTGAATCACTGTATAGACTGGTGTGACAGATTTTTTTTTCTTTTTCTTTGTACATATCTTTCCCTACACCCAGAATTAACCACTTATCCAAGGAAGTCTGACTCCTTTTATGAAAACAGTATTTGAAGACCACAGCTGGAGCACTAAGTTTTGACCTTCATGAAATCAATTACACAGTCTTCCACTGTTGTTTCCAATAAACTTATGTGGGGGTAATACATGCAGACTTTCAACTTCTCATATTTCTTTAAAGAGAAATCCTTATATGTTACCAGTGAAAGACACTATCACCTTTTTTAATCAATGACCTTTCAATCATTGATTAAAAAACCAAAAACTCTAGTTTTAAGACTGTACTATTAGACTTAGGATTTCCACAAAGGATTGTTTAAAATAATGAACAATCTGAAACTTAAAGACCCAAACAATGGGGAAGTGACTGATGTAAAAAGGCATACAATACCTCCATAGGGTGAGATCATTACAGCCATCAGAATGGTTAATACACCATCATTATTTTGCTAAATAAGAAAAGTGGATTACAAATTATACTTTTAGTCATATGCCATTGACTCACATATTGTGTCCTGAGATCTTGACAGTGGAGCCGAAGCAGGCATTATCCCATGCCCAGTCACCCATTTCACTTCAGGCTTAGAATGTGCTGTCCCTGGAGCTGACAAACCAGACAGGACACCTCCATCTGCTTCCCAGTTGCCAAAAATGTATTCTTGTTACCACATTCTTCCCTTCACCTGCTCTTTGTTGGATTAGCCCTAGCATTTTCATGGTGATTTAAGGACAGAGACGGTGATAAACACTGCATTCCACTCTCTTGTATTTATCTAGTATCCAGTTGTTTTTTAATAGAAAACACATTCTGAAAAGGTTACCAATTATAAATACACAAATGTCTAGTGAAAACAGCATATAAGTATATGTCTGAAAACACAAAACACATGGGAATACAGAGTACAAAGGTTGAATCTGTGTCTCACTAAAAGAGTTGGCTCCAGAAACAATAATGAAAATGTTAAACTGGTAATAAATGGGGAGAAAAAAATCAACTGGAAGTCTTTTGTTGTTGCTGATGTGGCTCTCTTGTTTGGAAACTTGTCTACTCTTGCCCGGCCTGGCTTCTATCTCTAGGCAACAAGCAACCCTGCCTCAGCCTCCTAAGTAGTTAGGACTGCTGGCATATGCATTGTACCTGGCCTAAGAGTTCTTAACTGAGAATCTAAAATGTTAAAATCAAAGCTGCACTCTGGGCAAAGTGATAGTCCTTTGTTTCTGAGACAGAAAAATAGAGTCCCCCTACAATCTCTTATAGCATTAGTGACTTCTCTAAAGATGATTTATCCTTACCAGTTGCTTCAAACTGGTATTCCCTGGCTTTGGGAGACTCTGATCCTCTAAGTATGAGGATGACTATTTCCCTTGTACCTAGGTTCACAAGACATTTGCTACATCAATGCTGAGAAACTCTGAGACCTTTAATTAGAAATACTCCAAGAGAACTTAAAGGCTTTCTCAAGGACAGTGTGCACATCTCACAGCTACCAAAGACACCAAAGGTTGAGAGCAACAATTAGGTCTTAAAACACAGTTGCAGCCCAAGACAGGACTTAGAAACAGAAAACCGCTCAGTTTTGGCAAATCTTCAGTTTTATATTCAACTATGAATGCAACAAATCTGAAGTGCCCAGACTACAAAGTATTAAAGAGACTGAAAAGCTAAGACTAATCTCATAAAGCTGTGTTTTCCTTAGATAAATCCTTCCCCAGCCTGCATATTGCCTAGTGCTATGGAAATCACTAAATCCTGAAACCGTAATGATATATTTGTTTGTAAACTGGTGTTCAAATTTAGAAACTATACCAAAAATAAATTCCAAACAAAATTTAAGCAGCAACAAATTTGTAATTATCTGACTTGGTAAAAATTATCAGTCTCATGGGAAAACAAAACAATCCCTTCCCCCCTATTACTTAGTAACTCTACTGTAAAAGTATGATAAAGTAGACACAAATATAAATGCCCCTGATTCCAGCACTTGGAAGGCAAAGGCAGTGAGTTCAAGGCCAGCTCTAGAGTAAGACTTCCACTTCAAAACAAACAAACAAACAAACACCAAAACAAAACCAAAAGAAAAAACAAAGTATTGCATATTTGCTTATTTGATATATGCCAATATTTACAGCTAGTCTTAATTTTAAAATAGGAATTTGAGGCATATTATTCCATATAGGGTACTATCCTATATACAAAATAATTTCTTCTACAATGTCAATTCTCTGCTTATAATATACAATAAATCTGGTAAGACAGAAAAATGTTAATTCAAAATTTCAAATATATTTAGACCAGGTCTTCTTTTGTGTGGGGGCACTGGCAGGGGAGCTGTGAATTGAAGATAAGGTCCATGTGCATGCTAGGCAAGTACTTCACCAGGATTGTTTGGGGAAGGAATCTGGCATATAGCCTAGGTTGGCCTTTTCTCTCCCTATCCTTCTATGTTAGCCCCTCTAGTACTGATATTATGGATGGCCACTACCACATCTAGATACATTAGACATTAATAAAGCACTTAGCGCCCAGACAGGACTTTGAGAACACAGAAAGAAGACTGCAAGTTCCCAGTTAGGTTTAGCTCTTCAGAAAGACAGTCCTGGACACTGACGAGAAGCAGTGAAAAGCAGCTGCACTGAGTGACTTTTAACATGCAGTGTGTGTATAACAATGACAATCAGCTCCTCACTGTGGCTCTGGACTACACAGTGACGCCTGCACTTGCATGGGGAGAGACCTTCCTGCTGAGTGTTCCTTCATTCAGCACAGCAGCTGCTTCTGACCATTCTGAGTTCACAGAGCATAGACCCATCAGATTGATTTCATCAAGTCTATTTATTAATGCATTTCAAGTTTCAAAAACCCTTACATCTTTGCACAATACTTTATTTTTTGCAGGTTTTAGTAAAAATTTCCAAAGTGAACAACAAAAAAAAAAGATACTGTATAAAACACAGTGGACATTAAACTGACAGTAGTATTAGATCTTACTGGTCCTGGTCCTTTCATTTTTTACCACATCTTGATTTGTAGTGGAAACAGTTCAGTGCATGTATCTCCTCAGAAAACATTTAACTTAGACTCAAAATAAAATAGGGCAGTGCATAACTGCGAAAACCCTACCACAGGATAACATTACAAGCAAAAAATGTACATGTTCCAAAGTCTACCACACTCAAGAAGTTACTAAGAACTCTTGCAGAATAAAAGTCACCATTTTAGAAATGCAAACCCATTTCCAACCTTTGCACACTCCACAAACAAAGGCATTTGAATGATTTAAAGCAGTGTCATACACAGCTACCTACTTGTTGGGTTAGAATTATTTATAGTCTATCTGGGGTTTCATGTACAAAATTTGTCTCTAAATCATGTACAAAAAGCTGTTTTGAAAAAAGTCCCGCGTACTGTACAAGTTTACAAGGAGAGATCCCATTGTTTCTCTAGCGGTTTTGGCCTTGCTGGCTCGCGTCACATTGTGAGTGATTGTGTAAACCTTAGACTCTTAAGAAAAAGGAAAAAAAAAAAAGCCAAACACAGTAATCTTGTCAACCTTCTCTAAATTGCCTCCTATGTAAAGCCAGGAAAATCACTGCTGTTGACTTCTAATTTAAGTGATGTAGCTGGAAAACAGAAGCAATGAATATGTCACAAGCTTACATTTTTTTAATGCCCCCTCCATTTTCTGCATAGCGATAAGCCTGTTAATACATTAAATGCTTTTGCTTTCTCTTTCTTTAAAAATGCCAATATTTATATCTGCTTAAAAAAGGAAGTTTGTAATGGGACACTGTGCTGTCTACCTTCATTGTTGCTAAAATGTCTTGGGGGGAAAAACAACATCAGAAAACCTATCTACAATTTCAACTACCTGCTGAGCAAATTACTCATCTCTAGTGGTTACCAATGATCAGTGACAGTGTGCTGAAGAACTGTCCAAATATTTCAATGAAGACACTGATTTTCTTTTCCATATCAGATAAAAACAGAATTAGCAGGCTTGAAGTACATGGAATACACAGAATAATAAGCAGGCTACAGATGAAAATGATCATTTCCAACATAATTCCTACCAAGGCGTGAAAAAAAATTCACCTAGCAATTTAAAAACGGAGTTGATTTAGAAAGTATAAAGTACTAACGCAGAAATCAGACAATGACATGAAGAACTGACTGAAGCCAAATGCTGTTGCTGCCCGGTTTGTAAGCCATCAGCTGAGCTCTTCAACACAGCCTCTCCTACTCACAGCAGCCATGGAACAAGGAAAAGGATGCATTAAGAACCAACTCCACCATAAGAAAAAGGGAAAATAATTCTCATTTCAAAATGGCCTGCATGAAGCATTACAGAATCCTGGACCACTGCACACCACCATTCTCTGTTATCCTGAGTATGTCAATTAAACAGTAATTTTTCATTAAGAGCGGAAAAATTTATAATACAAAGAAACATCCATATTGCAATTTCTGTTTACAATTGCACAGAGAAGTACAGTGTACGTAAGAAATACATGTCTGCATATAACAAGGTATGTACATTGGCAAGTGATGTATCCAATGTTGAGGTGGTCGAGCCTCCCAGCCTTGATTGGCAGTTGAAAAAAATATATTTCAATTTGTGATAAAAGTTTATCGAGAGCCAAGTCTGTCTGCAAGTGAAGAAAATGCAGCAACGAAGAACAGGGAACACAGGGCACACAATAATATTCTAAGACTTTGTGCCATTAGGTTAAAAATATCTGTCCATAAGAAAATTGGGTTCCTTTTCCATCCCACCCCCCCCAAAAAAATTGGAATTTTCAGGCTTTAAATTTTAGGTAATTCCACCTGGTCTGAGGACATGATCTCTTGCCATTTTTTCTTCAACTATTAACTGTGAGGGTTTCATTTGCAGATGATGACTTAACAGGTTTCTCTTTGGAGTGAAGTTTTCCCACTGTAGGCACTAGGAAGAACCAAGGCAAAAGCTGCATCAGCGTCGCATGTGTCCCATTTGATAACTCTCCCGGGGCCTCTGACGCGGGGGCTGCTGAATGGGCTGTGGCGGTCTCCTCCTCTTTAAAGTGCCTGCAACGAAAGCAAAACAGCTTACTGTGTGCCACCTCCTAATCTTCAAAAGTGAAGCACTCTTTCACCAAGAAAAGCTATTCTTTGGCACTGACCAGCAGAAATATGTGCTCTGTAACAGTTTTTCAGGTTGTCATAATAAAAATAAAATAAAAATTAATTTTAGTACTTATTTCATCTAGGCCAATCATACCAACCTTAACATGTACTCAATATAAAAATTACTAAAATGTTTCACTATTTTATGTTAAGTTTTTAAGTCTGCTCCATCTTTAATATTTAGCAGCACATCTCCGTGGAGATGAGGTGCATTCCAAGGACTTGACACCTTAAGAATTAGACTGAATTATTATTAGAATTATTATTCTAGCGTTGAGGGCGGAATCTATGCCTGGGCCCTGACGGACACTTGAGGCCTGTCTGCACAGCATATGGCCAGTCACTCACCCGGTTTGTCATACAGACCTTAAAACCGCCCTTAAGTATGTGCTCAGCACTTTTATGAAGTTTGAACAAGTGAACAGTTCTCAGAGGCGTCAGTACACAAGTCCAATGTCTCACCACTAAAGGAGGGCACCATGGCAACCGTGCCCCAAAGGTGTTCTATAGCTCTTGGAAATGTGTTAAACTCACACAAGTACCTGGGCTCTGACAACTCCGGGAACTTAAGAAAATGAGTATATCAAATCAAACATCCTCTACCCCACCATGAGGACTCCTGGGCTCTCTTGTCCCAACACAGGGAAATGCAAAGGAATAGCTGAGCGGAAATACAAAGTAGAAGAAACCACTTTGGCGTGAGACAAGGCCCTCCTGAGGAGGGGCACACCCTAGTACCCAACGCTGACTTCCCTGCTACTCTCTTAGGCAGTCTTCCCCATACCTGTAATGACTAGCCACACACACCTTGGATAGGGAAAGAAAGGACTGGTAAGACTAACGAGTAACAGAGCAGTTGCTTCCTCTCCTCCTCTTCAAATGCTCAAAGTTGACTCAGCCTAGTGGCAGTCAGTATCCTCCAGACAAAAGGAGACTATTTGACAGGTTCTTAACATCTGAACTAAGACTCCCCTACATGCAGATTTATATTTCTCAGTAAGCTCCTTCCAGAGGAAAATGTGCTTCCATACCAGAAACTATTTTAAGAATACAGACATTACAAATAGTATCAGAGCTATTAACTGTTTAGATACAAAGACCAATAATTTAAAATCACTTTAACTACTGTAACAAAAACAAGGTATGGTAAGAAACTGCGACAAAACAAGGAAGGAGAATCCAACCAAATATCAAAATGTTGGTCCAATGTTTTGTGACACTCAGGATGGACCAGCATTATAATGGTAGTCAATAACTAGACCAGACTGATGAACAATTACACAGCCAGTGAATCATTAGTCAGGCAATTTATCAAAAACAAAGCCCTATATAGTCAATTACTAAAGCTCCCAGGACTGTGTCCTCCCTGCCCCGCAGCTCTGGCTCTACTCAGAGCAGCACCCATTGCTCAGCACCTTACCTGGAAGTGGTTTAGGAGGAGGCAACTTTGGATTACTACTTGGAGTGTGAACACTGCAAATCTTGATAAATCCAGCCATTAGCATGATCAGGGCAATTCCCATAAGCAGTACTGCCCACCAGTGAGCCTGGACAGGAACAGAATTAGACTGTTCTAAGACAGCAGATATTAACATCCAACATATGCAATATTTACAACTTTCAATTTCTGAATGTCCACACTGGCTTTAATGTAGATTACTAACACTTATGCAATTACTACTAATTATTTCTAGCAAAACATTCAAAGCGCCTCTATCATCTGAGGCTTTATACAACTTACTAACTCTGTACTGTTTACCCAGATCCTAAAATATAAACACATGCTATGCCAAAACACCCCAGTCACTTTCTCTGCATACATAAGCTCCCTTATATTAAAACAACTTTTGTTTCTTCTTGAAAGAATCTCTAACATAATGAAAATTTGTAAGTACAGTGCAAAGAACTTTAAAAAATCTGAACCAGAGTCAGCTTTATACACCACACTACTCCCCATGAAAGTCCCATAACACTGGCTCAATTGGTAAAGTGCTTGGCTTGTCACCAAAATGAGGACCTAAGCTCAGATCCCTTGACACTAAAAAGCCAGGTGTAAAAGCATATACCTATAATCCCAGCACCGCAGAGCAGAGAGACAAGAGAATCTCTTGGGCTTACTGGCCATGCAGTTTTGTCAATCAGAAATCTACAGGTTTAGTGAAAGATCCTACCTCAACAACAAAAAAAGGTGGAAAACAACACCCAGCACCAAACTCTGGTCTCCCACACACATGCACATATACACGCAGACCACAGACAGATGGTTGAAGAGAAGGGCAGACATATACATACAAATTCCTACATTATAAAATATAAAAGCATTTCCTAGATTTCACTCTCAAGTGGCTATTTGTCAAGAGGCAGGGTACAGGACTCTTGTCAGTCTATTCAAACAGTCCAGAGACAATTTTGAGCAATGTTGGAAGCTCCACATTCCTTGAGTCCAGTTAGTAAATACTAGAAGAACCATTCGCTACTATGACAGCTACTGCACATTTCTGAGTTACTTCTGGGATCAGTGCCTTTCTGTATTGCGGTCATCTCTTACATGCAAAGGGCAATGGTCGTCCTGCTCCATGGAGGCTGAGGCCTAGTACTGGCAGAGCAGATCCCTACATCCTTAGTGCTTCTCATGTTCTTCCTAACACTTCAGTCTCCAGCCTCCTGTGCTCCTAATACCTTCCATATGGCTATCTGTGCTACAACTGTGCAAACAATGGGTTTGATTACACCTCCTTTCGTTTCAATTCTTTGTCCTAAAGCTGGATGGCCCAGGAGCGGGAAAGGAAAGCAGAAAATGAAGCCTGAGTGTGCGAAGCAGCATGGTTCTACTCAGATTCTAAAGAGCGCACAGGGAATTCATTCTCGGCAGACAGGGCAAGAAGCAGGCCTGCTTTTAAATGGAGTATTTTGTCAACCACTAAAATTCAGTAAGCTTTCAAAAGACTTTTCAAACTGTTTTGGTATGGAAGATTCATGCACTTCCTTCTCCATGAAACATTCCTGTACATCTGCTACTGCCAGCACTTAAGAATGCAGTTGCAATGTCATCTTTTTAAAGAGAACTTTCCAACGGCTAAATCATAGACAATTTGTCTAAAGCACATAAGGCCCTGGGGGTCAGTTCCCAGCAACACACACACACACACACACACACACACACACACACACACATACACACTATCTATATCTGTATCTACATCCACCTATCTCTATCTATCTATCTACACATACACATACACATATACACACACACTAAAAACAAAAAACGAATCAAAAACAAAAATTAAAAAAATTTAAGATTTCTCCAATAGAATTTGCTGTTTTCTATGAAAACAACACATAGAACTAAAACACACTTGTATGTGCCTGTCTTCCATATCCTACACTGGACTTACATCCTTCTCTCTCAATTCCATAAGAAGCCAACTTCAATTCTCAGCAATTCCATGGCAGTTCACACTGTCTAACTCCAGCTCTAGGGGATCCAATGCCCTCTTCCAGCCCCTGTGGTCATCTAGATTCTTCGGGTCAATTCTAAAGCTCTGACTTAACTGACTTGGTCAAGGCCCCATGGTGACACTCATGTACAATTAGCTGCTGTTCTTGGACAATGTTTACCAAATGATATCTAAGAGCATCAGATTTATAATCCTTCTATGAATAAATGCTCCTGTGATTGTTTTGAAAAAAAGTTATGAAGACACATACATTCCAGGTCTTTTCACCAGCCTCCAGTTTTCTCAGAGGCACTAGACAATCAACTTGAGAGCAACTGTAGTCTGTGATCCACTTGGGAACCACAGCTCTAAATATCCCACTCAAAATAAAAAAATAACAGATACTTGGTATCTGCATTCATAAAGTTAGAACAAAATATGGGGATAGAAACTGATTTAAAAAATGAGAAAATGAGCCGGAGGAGGTGGCACGTTTCTTTAATTCCAGCACTCGGGTAGGAGACAGAGACAACAGATCTGAGTGAAGCCAGCCTGGTCTACAGAGTGAGTTCCAGGACAGTCAGAGCTACACAGAAGGACCCTGTCTTGAAAAGAGAGAGAGAAAGTTCATTTTTGAAGTTGCTATAGGACTGCTGTTAGTTGGACCTCAGCTTGGGCTATATAGAAAGTACCAGGTTTAGGGCTATGATATATATGACTTGCCTAAATAAATAAATAAATAAATAAATAAATAAATAAATAAGCAAGCAAGCAAGCAAGCAAGCAAGCGTGCATGTACAAGCCCAGCCACTCAGACCTGGACACCATAGTAAAAAGGGGGATAAGGAATGATGATGATGATGATGACGATGATAGAAAAATACAAGCTTTTGGCAAACAAATAAAAATTCACAGCATAGTGAGAATGAAAGGAGGCATATAATGCTAAACCCAGAAAAAAAAAGATTAAAAAATGGTTCTCTGCAACATCAAATCTAGTGCAAAAGATGGAAAGAAAGATAAGACCACATCAACTATAGCAGAAAGTGGAAAAGAATTACTGATGTCCTCATCTCCCACTTAAACAGGTGATAATGGCCCAGGATTCTCAAGAACTGCATTTAGCAGGCACTAAAGCTATGGAGTATTTATCAATGCCTCCTAGCTAGACAAACTCAGCAGAGCATATTCTGGAAAAATCTAAACATGGTTGTTAAAACAACTTTCCACCAAGAAAAAAAAAAAGATCATCTCCATGACAACAGTACCCATAAAATATTGAAGTGTTCTCAGGGTTCTTCAAAGTCCACAGAACTGCATGAGGAGAAAAGGAGTCATAGAGCACCATCAATGGAGACAAAAGGACACCAGGCAGCACTGGAAAAGACAGTGAAGGAAGTCCTTCACTTCTTGCACAGCCTCTTAGAACGGAACAGCCTAGCAGTATATGTAACCACAGAAATGACAGGACACCAAGACACAAGCTATCATTAATATAAAACAAACCTTGTTATGCAAGCAAACTGCACAAAATCAGATGAGACAAATAATGTAAGAGACTCAGCACTTGTGGTCTTGCTGCTGGACCTGGCCAATGCTCACTAAAGCATCTCGGTCTGCTCTCCAGGCATTGTGGACAGTGCTAGCTGAGGATGCTACATCCATGTACATCCATGTTGACATTATAAAATAAAAGGCATGTATTAACTCACTCACAGTGTCTGATTAATCTATTCCAGAACATAAGATAAGCATTCTCATTGCTAATTCACAGAAAGGAATTTTTCATTAAATCAACTTTGTTTTTTTAAAAAAAAGTAGTAACTTAGAAAAGGAAGAGTCTGAGTTCTAAGTCAATTTACAAAGCAAACTACTGCACATTCCTAAACATGCCACTTGAAAGAACATCTCCTACACAAATCACTTGGAATGCATGAACATTTAGGCTAATCTCAGCAATTCTTTAAGAAAATCACAGGAAATACAATGTTTCAAAGATTTGTTTTGTTTTGAGACAGGGTCTCAAGTATCACTGGCTGGCATCAAATTCGTTTGTCTGTTTTGAGACAGGTTCTCACATAATCCAGACTGGCCAGAATGAACTACATACTATGTGAGGAAGTCCTTAAGCATCTGATCTTCCTCCTTTACCTTCCAAGTGCTAAGAATAACTATATTGCTACCACGCCCCACTTTACGAGTACTGGTTCCAACAGCTCAGAGGCTCATGAATAGTAGGTAAAGTACTCTACTGAGCTGCCCCCTCAAGTCAATGATTTTACAATTTAGAGAAATATAAAAATTAAATTAAATTTAGTAGATGAGGACTGAGTAAGCAGTATGACCATTAAGGGATCTGTGACTGAATTTTCATATGATCTTACATTGTTCAATATCTATCACAGAGAAGACTTACACTGAAAGATCAGAAGAAGAAAACCAACAACAACAAATGCAGGAAAAAAGCCTTCAGAAAATCAATTTCTTTCTCATCTTTACTGTTGAGCAAGGTAGGACCCATAGCTTGCTACCTGTTCTACTGAAACAACAGAGAAATAAATAAAAAGAAACCAAAAAACAAACAAACAAACAAACAACAAAACCAAGTAGCACTTTCCCGAAAAGCCCAGTGAAAACACTAACATCTGCACCACCAGAAGTCACCTGCAAGAGACAACGTAAGCAAAGCAGCAGAGGGAAACAGAACGACTCCACCCTCAACACAGCTTCAGATGGAGATACAGATCCCTGTAGAAGGAAGTAAGAGCTAGGGATATCTAAACATTCAAAGTCCACACATATAGTGATTCTAGTATACACAGGCACAGTGTTTGTCCCCCAATATTGGTGACTTCTGCCCAAGTAAAATTAAGATCAGACATTTTGAGGTTTTTATGAACGAAGTCTATACTTACCACAATCCACTCAGCAATGTTTTCATAGAGTTGTGGACTAAAAATTGCTTTTTTCAGCCTAGCTAGAGGGCCATCAGCATCTACTAATCTGCACCGCATGAAAACATCACAGTAGCCTCTGAAGTCATTACATGGAGAGCCTGGCTGCAGAGTGATAGTCCGACCATTGAACTGCTTGTTCCACTGCAAAGAGCCTGTACTGGCACAAGTTGATGGGGCCACTGGAAAAGAAGTGCCAGACACAAACAGAGATCAGTCTTGGAAAGAAAACAGACTACATAACTCATCCCCATGTTACACAGATCTCTACTAGTCTGTCAGAGTAGCATCATTACTCATTTACCTCAAATGTACAACAACTGACTTAGTGCCTCCAATGGCTTTAAAACCATTGAGGTTTGTTTACATACATTTTTACCTAAGGCACACAAGATCTGGTTTAATGTATTACTTAGCAACATTGTAAGAACCATAGTGTATTGCCACATTTAAACTTTTCTCAAGAGAACTGATTTAGCTGGAAAGTATCTGTCTAAACTGTGTATCAGTTTAACAATGAATACTTAAAGGCAAGGATCTCCTCTGCCCTATACCACCCCACCCCTGCCATTGCTCTCAAGGCAGCTCTCTCTCTCCCCCCCGCCCCCCATCTGTCTGTTTCTGTCTCTCTCTGTAAACTATAACAGGCTTCACTCCAGGTTTTAAAGAGAAGCTTCTTTTCCTTTAAGGCACTACGCTATTTTTGATACTGCTGTCCCTTTCTTATGCTCTCTCACATCAAGGTTCAATCATGGTCTCAAAGGCCCTTCTCCTAATAAACCTCATTCTCAAAGGATGAAAAAACAAAACCATTATGGAAGCCAACTTTAAGCTGAGTTATTGAAAGGCCTTACTTTTCTTCATGCAGCAAACATGACATAATTCCTTATCATCTTTGCCATCAGAGCTGGCACAGGTGCACTCCTCCAAGTCATACTTCTCACAGATAGAACCTGCACATTGCTGGGGAAAAGGTAAATTTTATTTCAACTCTGTGCAGTCAAGTTCATGGCATTAGGCAGGTATAAGCTTCTGATAACAAATAATAAAATGGAAATAGGAGTTACAAACAACAGAAGTAGGTTTGCACCTTCATGGCAAGCACTTGCTAGCACATGCAAGGTTCTGGGTCTGATCCCCAGCACCACAAAACAAAACCACAGATGAATATCAGAGCCAATAATACCACATAAATAGATCTGAGACTAAATGAGAGAAAGCTGTATAACTTTTAAAGGAATGAAGGGAAAATCAAAAAGCCTAACCAAAAGTAGAGGAAGAAGCGGTTCCACATTTGTGTTGGTTACTATGGCTCCTCTATAAGCAGAGAAAAAGTAAGTTTTCCTCATGCAGAACAAAGTGACATTTAGCCATGGGAGCTCAGAAGATTTCACACTCCAAGAAAATGACCAGATGAGTTCTTTTATTCAAACTCCTGAAATATTAATTTATACAACTTAAAAGCAGTGCAGATAAGACGACATGCCTAGTTGTACTCTTGTGATTACCAAAGACACATGGTTGCAAAGATGAAAAGTAAGTCAGGAGCTAACTAATGCCACTAGGCAACCGTGTCACATGCATTCATGGCTTTGTGGGAATAGATAGGGATCTTACTGAATGGGGCCCCAGAATAGTTACCTGGTGGGTGTCAACCATTATTATGAAAAAGGATGCTCAATAAGATTTAAAACATCTTAAATCAAATACTTACTCCATTAATGCACACTTGTGTATGCCTGTTACAGTCTGTAAAGTTGGGCTTGGGATCAGATGCTGGGCAAAGGGCTGTGAAGCCATTGCATATCCCTTCCTTTGCACAGTCAGAATCATCCCGACATTTCTCAGACTTTGACTTGAATGCACACTGTGCTGTACAGCAGGGTCCTTGACTTGGACTAGGAGAAACATTAAATGATCAAATAAAGTAAATCATTAGCTATTTATTATACACTTAGATATGAGCCAGATTTTCATATCATAGACTTCATCTGTTAAGTGGTAAGTACATTGATGGAATTCAACTTCAAATATTACTAGTAACAAGCTACTCTATTTGGACATTTTAGCAAGTCTAAGAAGATGACTAAATATATGTTTTCTACAGTCAAAAATGCTACAAATCAGCATTATTAATCTGCCTTTTGTGAAGTGAATTTAGGATTAGAAAACTTTTTAGTGTTTTCCCCCATAGGTACATAACACACTAATGATTTTACACCTTTCTGTGCTAAAATCAAACATGGATTTACAGACTAAGCATTTAAACAGTTTGTGTAAACTGTAGTCTATTTCCTGTAATCATGACTGCATTTGACAGTGAAATAACGATATGGTATTAAGTCACAGAAACCTACATGCCCCACTTCACCTAAATAGTTTAAAGTAATATAGTTAATGTTTCAAAGTTAAGAACTAAATGATACACGAATTTATGGAGCAACATTTTCAGTCTCTCTCAAAAGCCAAATCACTAAATTATGAATTGTTCCAAATATCAAAACAGGATGCCATTATTCAAAAAAATTAATGACAATACAACACAGGGGGGCAAACTTCCATAGTCATATGGCTCTCTTGATGTCAGCATTAAATCTGTCCTAAGTGCAGGGATGTTAACATCACTGGGGTTGGCAAGGCAGACAGATACCTGCACTGCTTCCCAGGCTTTAGCTTGCATTTCTTCCCCTCTGGCTGGTTTGCATCGAAGCAGCACTCATCTTTGCATTGGTCACTGTAGCCACAGTCACACTCTTCCCCTTGCTCCACCATCCCATTTCCACAGATAGGCTGGCCAGATTCTGAGGGAAGTCACAGGACAAGGTAAGCACTCTATGCACACACAAATTTTCTTCAAAATGTACAAGCTCAGGGCTGGAGAGATGCCTTGACAGTTTATTTAAGAGTACGTTTTACCCTTCTTGGGGACCTAATCTATAATTCAAGATCCAGGGGATCTCACACCATTTTTCAGCATCCCCTGGGAATCAAGCTTACACACAATTCAAACATGCATACAGGCAAAACAGCACACATGTAAAAATAAATAAAACTGACAAACTTTTTAGAGTTTTACCAAAAAGAAAAAGAAAATTATTATAAAGAAAAATACCATAGACCTGGGGAATCATCTGCAAACCATTATTTGAGTCTAGCACAATGGTGCACCCCCAAAGTCCAGCACTCAGAACACAAATATGGGAAGACTCTATGCTATACCCAGAACAACCAAAAACTCCCCAAGGTATCTGACAAATAATCAGTGATTTTATGAAGAAATCAAGGACGTGGAGAAAGAGAAACACCCCTCCATTGCTGGTGGATTGTAAGCTTGTACAACCACTCTGGAAATTAGTCTGGAAGTTCCTCAGAAAATTCAACATAGTGCTACCTGAGGACCCAGCTATACCACTCCTGGGCATACACCCAAATGATGTTCCAACATATAACAAGGACACATGTTCCACTATGTTCATAGCAGCCTTATTTATAATAGCCAGAAGCTGGAAAGAACCCAGATGTCCCTCAGCAGAGGAATGGATACAGAAAATGTGGTACATTTACACAATGGAGTACTACTCAGCTATCATAAAGAATGACTTCATGAAAGTCTGAGGCAAATGGATGGAACTGGAAAATATCATCCTGAGTGAGGTAACCCAGTCACAAAAGAACACACATGATATGTACTCACTGATAAGTGGATATTAGGCAAAAAGCTCAGAATACCAAGATATAACTCACAAACCACATGAAGCTCAAAAAGGAAGGACAAAGTATGGATGCTTCAGTCCTTCTGAAAAGGGGGAAACAAGGTAGAGGGAGACAGATAGTGGGAGAGATCTGGAGGAGGAGGACAAGAAGGGGGAGAGAAAAGGGGGGTAGGTTCAGGTGTTGGAGGAGACTGGGGAGGTACAGAGGGTCAGGAAATTGAAGGATATGTGTGGCAGTGGAGGATGGAGAACTGGGGGTAGCCACCAGAAAGTCCCAGATGCCAGGAAAGCAAGATGCTCCCAGGACCCAGTGGGGATGACATTAGCTGAAATACCCAACAAAGGGGAAAGAGAACCTGTAGAGACCAACCATATCCAGAGGTTAGGCATGGTCCCTGGTTGAGGCATAAGGCCACCCACCCATCTCAAAAATATTAACCCAGAACTGCTCCTGTCTAAACGAAATGCAGGGACAATGAGTGGAGCAGAGACTGAAGGAAAGGCCATATAGAGACTGCCCCAACTAAGGATCCATCCCATCTGCTGACACCAAACCCAGACACTGTTGCTGATGCCAATAAGCACTTGCTGACAGGAGCCTGGTATAGCTGTCCCCTGATAGGCTCTGCCAAGAGACTGACCAATACAGATGTGGATGCTTACAGCCAACCATTGGAATGAGCATGAGGATCCCAATGGAGGAGTTAGGGGAAGAACTGAACGAGCTAAAGGAGTTTGCAACCCCATAGGGAGAACAGTATCAACCAACCAGACCCCATCCCTTGCCAGAACTCCCAGGGACTAAACCACCAACCAAAGAGTACACATGGAGGGACCCATGGCTCCAGCTGCATATGTAGCAGAAGATGGCCTTATCTGACATCAATGGGAGGGGAGGCCCTTGGTCCTGTGGAGGCTTGATGCCCCAGCACAGGGGAATGCTAGGGCGGTGAGGAGGGAGTGGGTAGGGGAACACCCTCATAGAAACAGGGGGAGGGGGTATGGATAGGGGGTTGTAGAAGGAAACTGGGAAGGGAATAACGTTTGAAATGTAAATAAATAAAATAACCAATAATAAAAGAAAAGAAAATATAAGAGATTTAAAACAAAACCAACCAGCCAACCAACCAACCAACCAACCAAACAAACAAACAAACCAAACCCCAGTTTTATTATGTGGAAAAAAAGAAATCTCAAAATTTAATGAACCAACCAAACAAAAACCATTAAAACAGCTGCGAAAGGTGAGTGGTCATTTCATCAAAGAAGACAGACAGCAAATAAGCTGTGAAAGAGCTCACCACTGTTACCAGAGAAGGCAAAAGTCTCACAAAAGCAGTGGCTACACTAGACTTTGACTGATGATGATGATGATGATGATGATGATGAAGCGAGGAGACTGGTCATAACTAGACTGTGAGGATGTAACATACTATGGCCTCCCTGGAAAACAGTTTGGGAGTTTTGTAAGAAAGAAAACAAGTGATCATTGTATGGTCTGTTATCTAGACTCTGGATGTTTATCCAAAAAATAAAAAGTTTATGTCCATACACATACATGTGTGCGTGAGACAAGATCCAGAAGAGTCCAACCTAAAGGTTATATACTGTACACACATACATACACCCTACACGTGAATTTTACAGACATTTAATTGATAAAAGCAAAACCATACAAATAGCCAGCCTGGCTGTTTTTAGTAGATGAATGACTAAACAAACCATTACCCTGCTTTATGCTTCTTAGCAACAGAGTGGACAAACTACTGATAAAATATGAATGACTCTTCAGGGATTTCTGCTAAGTGAACAGAGGCAATCCCTAAAGGTTATATACTGTACAATCCCATCTGTACATTTTCAAAGGAACAGTATTTTACAAAAGGAGAAGAAATTAGTGGGGTGGATGGGGAATAGCAAGAGACAGCTAGGCGTAGTTAGGAGTAGAAAACACCGAGTATCCTTGTCCTGTTGGACTCTTCTGGATCTTGTCTGTGGTGGTGGGATATAAAACTACACATGTAATCATATTATTAAAAGAAACAAACACCCTGAGAAAACAAGAGTAAGGAGTGTGGAGTGTGCCCAGATGATAGCATCAACCTGGTGATCCATCAGTCTGCATGGTGTTACCAATGGAGACACTAGAGGAAGGTACTGAGCACCTACTGCTGCTGTTAACTGTATGTGAATCTACAATTATCCCAATAAAAACTGTATGTAAATGTATCTAGAAGTCCTCAGTTCATCAATCTTTCTCTGAATGTTCCTTATATACAAAAGTGACCAATGACTCAATTATTTGTGTTCAAGTATTCTATAGTCTTATAGAAAAGGAGGATACACAAACAACTTTAAGACAAGGCAGAATCTGAAAAATGTTACAAGAGAGATATACAGCTGAATGAAAGACCAATATTTGATATGCTTACACAGTGGAATATTGTTTACCTTTTAAAAGGAATGGAGTTGTGATGCATGCTATCACACAGGTGAACCTTAAAAATCTCATGCTAAGTAAAGTAAGTCAGACAGAAAGGAACATGCCCGCTGATAGAAGCAATGAGTAAGCTGTATTCAGTCCTGTAACACACTGATATTCAGCAACAGGAACAAAACACTGTGATGAACTTTGTGGAGTTAAAAGTAAAATTCCATAAAAGGAAAAAGCTGTGAATTCCATTTGTCTGAAATCTTAAAACAGACAAGCCAACCTTTGGTTAAAAAATCAGTTAGCAGTTGCTTCTAGAGACTGACTATGAAGTAGAATAAAGAACTTTCTGGGCTGACAGAAATATTCTGCATCTTCACAGATGTTTGGTTTAAATAGGCAATTGCCATCTGTCAAATTCACTAAATGTAGCAATTAACACTTGTGCATTTAATGAATCCATGTTTACTGTAGCACTATCCACAAGAGACACTGTGGAACTAACCTGGGTGTCCAACAAGAGAATCCAATGAAGAAACTTTACATATATACACTTTGGGTTTGGGGATTTCATTTTTTTTGGTTGGTTGGTTGGTTGGTTGCTTGATTAGGGTCTTGCTGTATAGGTCCTGGTTGGCTGGGAGCCTGCTATATAGACCAGGCTGGCCTTGAACTTACAACCTTCCACCTGCCTCTGCCTGCCAACTGCTAGGATTAAAGGTATGCATCACCACACTCATGGAGCATACACACAATAGAACTGGTTTTAGACATGAATGAAATTATTTGTCGTCTGTAGGAAAAGATATGCAACTGGACATAACCATCTTAAATGAATTAAGTAAATGTCACAAAGACACGTATCAAGCTGTCTTCTCGTTTCTGGTTCCTACGTTGTATATGGATCCATAAAACCATGTACAGATATGTGACATGAAAGCTGCCTAGGAAACAAGGGGGCCACCAAGAGGAGACAGCGTGAGAAAGGGAGGATAAGAGGTATGGGGAATAGCTCATTGTACAGTAAGTGCAAATGTCACACACGCAGCAGAGCATTGCGTATATGAATGTCATACACACACCACACACACACACACACACCACACACACACCACACACACACACACACACACACAATTGATTGTGCATTCACCTATGAAAGAAAGGAAGGGAGGGGAGGGGAGGGAAGAGAAAAAGACCTCAAACGATACTGAACTCTAGCTAATGAGATAAGCTAAAGTTCTCAGAAGGGAAATGCTATCTGATACTTAAGTTTCTAAGGGACAAATAAATTCCTTAAGTATTTGATAAAATAAATACTTTTTGCAATGTGTTAACTGGAAAACATAGGTGAGAAATGAGTGGACTCTTTCACATTTTCTGAATGTTTAAATATTTTGGGCTGGGAAGATGACTCATCACGGGAAGGTGCTTACCACCAAGCTGGACAAGCTGTCAGAACCCACATGGTGAAAGGGCAGAACTGACTCCATCAAGCTGTCTTCTGACCTCTACATACCTGCTGTGGCTTGTGTGCATGTAGAAGAAAAGGTTAATAATTAAAATGTTGGAAGATATACATACCAACAAAACAGTTGTTCCTCTTCTTCTCAAGCACTTGGCTTATGTTCCTAATGCTGCAGAGTGAAAATTTGTTGTTGTTAAGTTTGTCCCCAGACGTCGCTCTCGCATACATGATGTAATTGCCATTTTCTTTTTGTCCTAAGTTCTTAGACTCTCCTGGAGTGCACTCTGTTCCAGAATCATGCTGCCAAATAGAATATGGTGTTACATTAATAGGAAGTAAAATAGGGTTTCCCAGTAGAAGTCACATACCTTCTTTGAAGAAGGATTTAACAACTGCCTAGGATAGTGAGTTAGGATAACCACTTGCTCTATCAGGACCACTGTTACAGCATTGAGAAAAACCAAAAGTCTAAACATAAACTTTCTTAGAGCTTTGTAATTATGGACTAGAACTGAGCATACACTGTCATAAAAATTACTGAAAAGAAGATTTTAAGACTGGCAGTGATAATATGGATTAGCATTCATTAAAATACATAGTAAATTACATGCTAAAACTGGTTCAGGAAGACAGAAGTGAAAATGAAACTCAAGACCAGTGCTGGGGAAGGCAGAGTAAGAACTCAAGGCAGTGACACTTCCTTGTGAATCAGTGCAAAACACAGCCAAGCAAAATGCTGACTAGAGTCAAACACAAATTTTAAGAAAACCCAAGGCATGGGATCAAACACTGCTTTACAGAATAAACAGGAGACAGAGTTCTGTGTATGAGCACATGCACAGAAGTGGTTTTGGTTCTGGTAATTTACCCAGGTATCAGAGGTATGAGAAAGACCAAAGCAAGAGCTTCCAGAATCTTTACAAAGGAAAAAAAACCAACCAAACAAAACAAAAAACCAACAAACAAACAAACAAAAAAAACCCACTTTTAAAGCTGCGATAACAAAGCACCTGCTTTCCTTGCACATAACGCATTAAAACAACAAAGCCAGTGTAGATGGCTTCTCGGCAAAGAACACTTGATATCCATGCAAGAGGACCTCTGTTCAAAAATCCAGGACCCGCATAAAAATCCAGGCCCAGGACCAGAAAGATGGCTCAATGGTAAAAGATGCTTGTCACCAAGCTTGACAACTTCAATTTGATCCCCAGGACCCAAATGCAAATAGTTGTCCTCTGACCTCCACTCACAGGCTGTAGCATACAAATAAACATGAACACACACACACACACACACACACACAAATAAAATATAATAACAATTTTAAGAAAAAAAATTAAAGCCAGACATGACTGTGCTTATTTGCAACAACCCCATCACTAGACTTCAGAAGCAGATACCAAGAGCTCAGCAGATGACTAATCCAGCCCAAAGGCAGGCTTCTGGTTCAGAGAGCCTGTCTCAAAGCTAATGTCTCAAGAGTAATTGAGGAAGATACTCACTATCCTCCTCTGACTTCTGGGCGTGCATACATAGGTGCATACGCAGGTCCATGTACCACACACAAAACATCCTTAATACACACACAACACACACATGAAGGAAACCTCACACACAATGTCCTCAAGTAATTAAGGTATTCATTATTATAAAGGGCAAAAATGTTGGATACCAGAATGGTAGTTATATTTAACTCAATCTTGATTTGAATACCCAACAGCCAGACTCTTTATGACCAAACAATAACACCAAGTCACTCTGATTTTATATTTCCTCAGCAGAGGTCTTACAACTAACTTACTCTTCCTGATACTGCCCTGCTCATCTCCTGAGCCCAGATTCAGTCTCTGGCAACTACTTGCTCTGTACACAGTACTACCCTGCTTTATGCTTCTGTTCCTTACAACCCAATTAGGTTTTTTATTGAGTATGGTACTAGCAACACTCTTCATCATTCAAATTGAGAAACAGAAGGAAAAGTTCCAATACTGAATGGCTTAATGTGATAAAAAAAAAATCGCTAGCTATTTTACAAGGCAGTAAGTATTTAGAGTAGCCAGTTCTACATGGAAGTACTAAACTATACAAACCTATACAGATGAAATAAACATTGTCAAGCTTGGCAAGGAGTTCCATTCTTAAAAATAGCAAATTTTGACAGCCATCGCAGTACACTGAGTTCCATAGAGACAGCGCAGGGGCAAGTGATAGCTGGATGGGCACTGGGGGACTCTGTGACTCAAGGAGGAAAATCAACTAAATATGGGGCAAAGGAGATCCTAAGAAGCGGAGAGGCAAAATGTCCTCATGTGCATTCTTTGTGCAAACCTGCAGGGCGGAGCACAAGAAGAAGCACCTGGTTACTTCTGTCAACTTCTCAGAGTTCTCCAAGAAATGCTCAGAGAGGTGGAAGACCATGTATGCTAAAGAAAAGGGGAAATGTGAAGATCAGGCAAAGGCTGACAAGGCTCGTTATGAAAGAGAAATGAAAACCTACATCTCTCCCAAAGGGGAGACCAAAGAGAAGTTCAAGGACCCCAATGCCCCCAAGAGGCCTCCTTTGGCTGCCTTCTTGTTCTGTTCTGAGTATCACTCAAAAATCAAAGGCGAGAATCCTGTCTTACCCAATGGTGATGTGCAAAGAAACTAGGAGAGATGTGGAACAACA
The DNA here is from genome assembly GCF_011064425.1 of Rattus rattus. NCBI lineage: Eukaryota > Metazoa > Chordata > Mammalia > Rodentia > Muridae > Rattus > Rattus rattus. The sequence continues at coordinate 65,113,198 of NC_046161.1, read as the reverse complement.
GTGCCGCGGATGACAAGCAGCACCATGAGAAGAAGGCTGCCAAGCTGAAGGAGAAGTATGAGAGGGATATTGCTGCCTACAGAGCTAAAGGAAAACCTGATGCAGTGAAATAGGGGGTAGTCAAGGCTGAAAAGAGCAAGACAAAGGAAGAGGAAGACGATGAGGAGGATGAAGGGGAAGACAAAGGATGATGATGACTAAGTTGGTTCTAACTCAGTTTTTTTCTTGTCTATAAAGCATTTAAACCCCCCCACCCCCGGACACAACTCACTCCTTTTAAAGAAAAAAAATTGAAAATGTAAGGCTGTGTAAGATTTGTTTTCAAACTGAACAGTGTCTTTTTTTTTTTTTTTTAAATAGTTCATACACTACCGAATGTGTCTTTAGCTGGCCCTGTCCTGGTGGTATCTTCAATAAACACTACCCTTGCCTGGTACAGTCTGGGGGTTATAAATTGTCATGGAAATTTAAAGCAGGTTCTTGTTGGTGCACAGCACAAATTAGTTATATATGGGGACAGTAATTTGGTTTTGGTTCTTTTGTTTTTGTTTCTTTTGGTTTTATTTTTGGGATTTTTTTTCCATCTTCAGTTGTCTCTGATACAGCTTATACAAAGATATTTGTTGTTCTGTTAACTGAATACCACTCTGTAATTGCAAAAAAACAAAAGACAAAAAATTGCGCCTGTTTTGTTGACATTCTGAATGCTTCTAAATAAATATAATTTTTAATTAAAAAAATAGCAAATTGTGACCTACTTGCCTAATCTCAATTATTCAGTAATGGTGTAACAGATCTCACCAAAGTTCACAGAAGGAAGAATGGACTGTAAACAAAGATGTTTACTTAGTATTTGCTACATCAGATATAGGAACAAAACTGGCAAACAAACAAATAAAACAAAACAAAACACCTCTGACACACATATACACACAAAGGATTATCCTGACTGGATGTCAAAAAGGACTCAGGATTCAAATTAAGAGTAAAGTTTCATGAGTATACTACAACTTTAGTTAGATAAGAAAGTAACAAAAACTACTTTGTAAATTCATAATATAAGATACATTTGGTGGAACAGTCTGTAATCTTAGCATTAAAGAGGCTGAGGCAGGGGTTGGGGATTTAGCTCAGTGGTAGAGAGCTTGCCTAGCAAGTGCAAGGCCCTGGGTTCGGTCCTCAGCTCCAAGGGGGGAAAAAAAAAGGCTGAGGCAGAGAGATCACAAATTTGAGGTTAGCCTAGGCTATCCAATAAGAACCTATCAAAGAAAAAGGAAGAAACAGAAAAGAAGAAGGTAACAAAGCGAGAAAGGAGGGAGCAAATATTCATAGAAAAGTAAGAAAAAGATTTAAGAACATATGAAACGAAATTATAATTGTTTACAACTATTGACAGTTTGGTGTATTTCCTATGATTATAACTGGCTGTATCACATCCTAATATAAACTCTGGGATCTGGTGTGTGCGTGCGTGCATGTATGTATGTATGTATGTATGTATGTATGTATGTATGTATGTATGTATGTATGTCTCAGCTTACCAGTATAAGAAGTACTGAAGAGCCTAAGTTTTTAAATAGCTAAAGAGTATTCCACGGTAGCAACCAAAGACATTTGTTGCTTCTTGAAGAAGACCTATGTTCAGTTCCCAGTACCCACATGGAGCTCACCAACCATCTATCTGTAAATTCCAATCACAAGGGTTCTGACACCTTTTATTCTAAGGATTGAGACATTCATGTTGTACCTAGACATTTATACTGACAAAACACCCTTACATATTAAAAATAATATATAAAAAAAGATTTTAAGGTAAGATAGGTTGAAGCGGGAGATTCATCAGATTTGAGAGGTGAGAGATGACACAGGATATATACTTTGTATTGAATTATGGCAAGGCCTAAATAAATGATGAAACCTGTAGTGGTTTGAAAGAAAATGGCCCTTATAGGCCCATAGGGAGTGGCACTATTAGGAGGTCTAGCTTTGTTAGAGTATGTCACTAGGGGGAGTTCATTTCCTGCTGCCTATGAAGCAAGATCTAGAACTTTCAGCTCCTTCTCCAGCATGTCTGCCTGCATGCTGCCATATGTCCTGGCATGATGATAATGAATTTAACCTTTGAAAGTGTAAGCTAGCCCCAATTAATTTTTTTTCTTTATAAGAGTTACCATAGTCATGGTGTCCCTTCATAGCAATAAAACCCTAACTAAGAGAGAAGTTAGTACTGGAATATTGCTGTGACCATGCTTCTGTTTAGAGGAATGTAGACTTTGGGACTTTGGATTAGAAAAGCAGTTGAACATTTTAAGTGGGACTTAATGGACCAGCCTAGTAGGAAGATGGAAGGCAGTGGTGCTGAGGGTGATTTAAACTGTTGGGGCCTGGCTCAAGAAGTTTCAGAAGAGAATTTTAATATGTGGCCTAGAGACTATTGTGGTAATTTGGCTAAGATTGTGGCTGCTTTTTGACCTTGTCTGAAAAGTTTGCCTGAGGCTAAAGTGAAGTTTTGGATTAATTTTGAATTGGCAGAGGAAATCTCAAAACAGCCTAGTACTGATTCTGTCCTGTGGTTTGTTAGCGTTCAGTCTTATGAAGATGTATAATGAAAAGAAGCAAACTAAACAAGGAAAAACAAAAAAATGTACAGATCAAGGAGAAAAGGGGTACAGGGAAATGGAATGGAGCTAAATCCTGTGTTCAAGGAGGTAATCATATTAAAGGGAAGGATGATATTGGATGGGATAAAGGGAGGAGACCTCAGGGCAAGATTTCACCCAGCTAAGATTCCAATTTATGAAAAGAAATTAAATTAAGGCCAATCTGGTCAATAGAGAGTGTTTCAGGACAGCCAAACTTAGATAATGAAGGAACCTATCGAAAACAGGAAGTTAATAAGTCGTAACTGAACAAGAGGACCATGTTCCAGCCCCTGCAAGCAGCAGAACTTTGCAGCTTCAACCACGTGGTTCTGGCTTTAGAGTCAAGGATAGAATAAAGGTCTATGGAGTCCCCTTTGTAGCTAAGGAAAGCCACTGAGGCCAAGTATGTGTCAGGGGTGTTCCTGCATGGAAGCCCAGAGAAGCCATTGTGTGAGCTGTGAAGGTGAAGCCTAGATTGCTTTGGAGACCCAAAATATTGAGGTGCCAGAGGTGTGGGATACCTGCCAAGGAAAGCTGCTGACAGAAAGTGGAACCAGCCCAGGAGCAAAATGTATGTTGCAATCAACAAAGGTGAAAGGAGTTGGAGATCTGAAGAATGTTCTGACATCAGACATGGAGATACAGTCTGGAATTTGCCCAGCTGGTTTTCCATCTGGCTTTGCTCCTGTATTTCCTTACTATGCTTTCTTTCCTCCATTTTAGCATAATAATATGTATCCTGTGCCACTGTATGTTGGAAGTCTGGGATCTGCATTTTCATTTTGATTTTACAGGGCTTACAGTTAGACTGCATGAGTCTCAGAAGAGACTTTGGAGTTTTAAAAAGTGCTGATATTATAATAGACTATGGGGACTTTGGAAGTTGGACTTAATTCATTTCTGCATTCTGATATGGCTACACACCTACAAGGGTCAAGGTGTAGTTTGAAAGAAAATGTCCCCTATACACCCATGGGGAGTGGCACTATTAAGTGTAGCCTTGTTGGAGTGGGCATGGCTTTTTTGGAGAAAGTGCTTAATAAATATTTGGGATAAGAAAAGTGAATATAAAAAGGAATGTACACCACTTGGAGAAAGTAACATTATATGGCACAGAGACATAAGAAGAGGGAAGCATGGAGAAAGAAAGATTTCAGAAATGTCAAAGTGGACAGGTTTGGGTATTCATGGTTCCAGTTTATCTTATCATAAATCACTCAAAAAAATTCGGACTCAGGATCTACCATGTATATGTATGGTAAAATTAACAATATATACAAAGAAAGTGTGGTTAAGCATTAAAAGTTAACAAAGTTGACAAGGGATGAGAACCAAATTACCTATTAAGCAATACATAAGATACAATAATGGGGGTTGGGGATTTAGCTCAGTGGTAGAGCGCTTGCCTAGCAAGTACAAGGCCCTGGGTTCGGTCCTCAGCTCTGAAAAAAAAAAAAGAAAGAAAAGAAAAGATATACAATAATGTTAATTTACTAAATGCAATCGTTGGCAGTCAGAAGACTAAGATTAGATGTGAGGAGGCTGGGGAGATGTGGCTCAGCAGGTTAAAGCGCTTGCCACCCAAGTCTGCAGATTTGAGTTTAGATCCCTAGAACCTACATCTTAGTGAACAAGGCAGTATGCTGGCAGTTGAAGAAATCTCAGAGGTTTATAGGACAACTGCTCAGACTAGCTAAAAGGTGAGCTCTAGGTTCAGTGAGCTGTCCTGCCTTTAAAAAAAAAAAAAAAAAAAAAAAAAAGACTATGAAACAATGGAGGGAGTGCAATGGAGAAAGAAACTTGATGGTGGCTTCTGACTGCTTACAAACAAACATGCACCCCCACCAGGAATCAATATTTTGGGTTCCCTGGATGATTTATATGAACATTAAAACAAGACAGGCCAACCAGGTATGGTGGTACTCACCTTTAAGGCCAACATTTAAGTTGAAACAGTTGGATTGCCATGAATAAGCCTGGTCTACATAGAGAGTTCCAGAACAGCCAAGTTTACACTCTCCAAAGGCAAATAAGGAGAGAGAGAGAGAGAGAGAGAGAGAGAGAGAGAGAGAGAGAGAGAGAGAGAGAGAGAGAGACACACGGGGGAGGGAGGAGGGAGGGAATTAGAAGGGCACAGTGCTTGTGAAGAAGGTATGTTTCCTTGCACTTGAAATTGCAACTTAACCATCAGCGTCAGCGCTCTGCTCATCTCTGACCCTTCAAGAACTCCTTTGAAAACAGCCTCTCAATTTATGATGGAGACTTAGACAACATAAGTGTGAGATGATACATTTTTAAAATTTGGAAAACTTAGAAGTGCCTTTTAAGATTTTAAACTACAAACTCATGAATGTTTTTATTAGTTTATTTATTTCGATACTAGAGATTAAACCCTAGGCTTCATGTATGCTACATATGTACTCTATACTGACCTATACCCTCAACGCCAACAAATTATCCTTAAAATAATAAACATTCCATGTTTTAAAGTAATAAGGTTCAAGTAAGATGAATTTATAGTTTTCAAGTAGAATTTTCCCAAACACATACTTGATAAGCTCCATTAAAAGCAGATAAAATCTTTTACTAGTTTCTATTTCTGGGTTGAATTGATGTTTATTTGATCACTTTAAAATCATTAGAATGAACCCAAGTATTGCAGAATACCAAAGACAGCTGCTATAAGTGTAATAAACACAATGTGGTTTCATATGCAGCCTTTCTTCTAAAGCCTGTAAATTTAAACATCTTAACAAAGAAAAGGAAGGAACACAAAAAGCAGACAATGCAAAATCATGATAATTACCAACCAACTCAGGGATCAGCAAATGAACCCACATTACACACAAGCTGCTATTACATAGCCTAAGCCAAGAATGACTTTCCATATTTGAAGATTTGAAGAACTGAAAAATAAAGAACATGGCCTGCTATGCTATTCTTTCTTCTGTGTGTCAGAGTTAAGAAAGTATAAAATATTAATCTATTTATATAGTAAAAAAAAATTCAAGTAAATCACAACATTGCTTTAATAGAAACAAAAGTCAAAAAGCTATCACAATTTATAAGATTACTTAAAAGGAGACTCATTCAAAATATATTTAAGTGTATTATATGATGGTAACTGTTTCATAAACAGCAAATATAGACAGATCACCTTCTGTATAAACAAGCCAGACTGAGTGAGACACGGTTGGGGTATACAGATATTCACCTAGAACTTGGGAAGCAGGGATAGGGATTGGAGGGTCAGGAACTCAAGACTGCCTAGGCTCCACGAGACTGTATCTCAAAACTACCCTCCCAGAAAGAAGCTAAATAAGATTCTGGGCTTTCACAGAATTCTCCTTACTTCCAGTATGGTCAGTTACATCACATGTGCTGGCATACTAACACTCCACACTCATATGTGCAAAGTATCGCTGAAGATAAAAGTCAAGCTAATTGCTTTTAAATTTTTAATAATTAGGCAGTACTCACTGGGGATCCAAAGTTATGTCCAACTTCATGAGCAAAAGTAATATGAGAGACTTTGGGAGGCACGTGAGAGCCATAGTTTTGAACAGTAATGATGCCCGTGTTCAATGACTTCTTCTTGCCATCTGAATATAACTTGCTTTTCTCACATATTCCTCCAGAGCTTCCTAATTCAGATTTTAAAATAATAATAATAAAAGAAACTAAATTAGTTATCTATTCCCGTACCCAAAACATGCAAACAGTAATTAAAATCATTACATGGAACTTAAACATTTATATTTTTCGATTCAATGACTAAATGTACCTAAATGATTCAAATACTCCAATTAGTTCAAGATCTTAAAATCATTTAAAACATTAATGGTCCCTGTAAAGAAACCCCAGGATTTAGTACACAATCTTTACATATTTTTTAGCATCAAAAAGTCAATTTTTTTGGCCATTAACATAGCAAAACATTTCTATTTCCTTTAAACTTGGGTAAGTCCTTCATCTTTTAAAGGGAGAACTTACAAATTAAATTTAAGTTAAAATATCCTCAATGTTTTACATTCTGCAAAGGAAACTTCTACAGAGTTTGATGGGCATCATCACGTGCCCACAGTCCTGGAATGTACTGTATCACTCATCTGTCAGGGAGACACGAAGTGACATGGATTGAAGGACTAAAGACAGGAAAAAAGAAGGGTGGAGAGAAGGTGGGAAGAAAAAAGAACAGGAAAGCAAATATGGGAGAATATGAGTATCTGGTTGGCCTGGTGTTCACTGCACTATTCACACAACTCTTCAGCAGCTGTGAAACTTAAAACAAAACAAAACAAAACAAAAAAAACCTGAATTATGATTTTGATGTGCCCTGAAATCATTTTCAAAATTTAAAAGACATTACTGAAGTCACAGGGAGTGGGGAGGTCTGCTAGGGTGGGAGTGTGGCAGGGCATCCTCTTGGAGACAGGGGAGGAAGTAGGGGATGAGGAACAGTCAAAGGGTGGAACAGGAGGAGGATAAAGACCGGACTATAAAAAAATAAACTACAGAATTAAAAAAAAATTACTTGAAGTAAGCATAGTAACCTATTTTGTAGTTTGTCTTTTCATTAAAAAGAACTTTGGAGTTCAAGATCAAAATGATAACATTTTCCCAGCCAAAGGCAGTTACACAAAATTAATAAGAGACAATAAGAAAATCAACTCAACCAGCTCATCGATCCCTGCACTGACAAGAGTGACCTCTCCTTGTGTTTGTCTTGTGTCTGAGAGGGTCCACCTGTGCTCACTTCCCCGCATTTGCCATCTTCTTGATCTCAGACTCCCAATTCTTTTAATTAATTTTAAATTTATTTAAAATTTAAATAAATTTATTTAAATAAATTTAAAATTTATTTAATTTTAGATACTGCAACTAGTTTTGATACACCAGAAAGTCAGTGACAGGACGACTCAGTAAGCTGACTGTAACTCGAGCTCAGTAACTACAGCATGCCAGCGTTTGCTGCAGAGTTATTAGAGAAACAAACTTGTGATTAATGAGAAGTGAAACTGATTAACACTGAGACTGGTTAATACAGGTCCGAACATACCTGAACAAGCCAGAGAAATATATTTCAGAGTGTGTTAAAGAGGTTCAGCAAATGAAATGAAACTGAATGAAGTTGATGGCTATCTAACCTAGACTTTCTGTAACCCTAGAACTAATGCTTGGGAACCTGTAACAAGAAAGCCCCAAGCTCAACACAAAGTCAAGCTTACCTGTCTAGAGTGAGCCCTTTTACTCAAAACAAAATGTACTTTGTTATAAAATCATCATGATGACAATCAAAATGATAACAGGTTATCTGTTTACCACTGAAGAAAACTGTATAGTTTCTTCACTGTAGAGTGTTCTGTTTTGACTTTCTCACTGGGACTGATCAAACACTAGGCCTTGTATATGCTAAGCCTGTGCCTGCCACTGGGCCACACCCCCTGTGCATCTTTGAATAGAACCAGACTCTTTTCTGATGGCTCCACTGTAGGCAGAGCATAATTTTAAGTGGGAATCTCCAGGTAAACTCAGTTCAACGGGTAGATATGATTTTCTTGATCAAAGGCACCTAAAAAAAAAATTTCAAATAAAGGAAAGTACTAAGAAAGAAGAAAACTAGAGAATCTTTAGTATACATGGTGTCCTAATTCCAACACAAAAGTAAAAGAAGAGATTATTCAAAAACAAAACAGCAAAAGACATAAAGGCCAGAAAGTTACTATTAAAGATACTTCAACCCTCATTGATTTTCCTGCATCAATTGGGTCAGCAAAAAAGACAACCATAAATAATCTACATACATATTTTGTGATAATTAACCACACCATAACAAAATATCTACCATATTTTTGAATAGTAAAGTAACTTCAGAATTTAATGAATTAAATTTAAGGCAAATTATAAAACAGGATAAGAATTAATGAAGATTAATTAAACCAAAAAATGAAAGATTAAGAAATATTAAAAGACTATAAACTCAATAAGTCAGCTAAAGTGTTATCTAAAATGAACAAGATAAAAGCAAACATAATTAAGACTTAAAAGCAGAAAGATGGAGTCTCAAAGGAAGGAGAGAAGAAAAATTATAACACAAATTATCTGATGCAAAGTAATTTACTGGAATGTATTTTAAAAAAGCAGGTAAGAGCTCAGGGCTCTTAGTGCCACTACTATTCCCACAGAGCTTTACCAATGACTCCACCCGGTAATGCTGAAGTATAACACAGTTCCCGTGTTCACCTTCTTCTCTTAAGAAAGAAGGAAATGCAATCAATTAAATATAAAATCTACTGGGGAGCAGAAACCATTACCCTGGAATAATCAAGCAGATTACATACGTAACATCCTTTATAAAAGAAAGTGTTTATCAAACTCAAAATTAGCTCAGTACCGAGGACAAAGCTGCTAGTGTTATTTCAAGGCACAACCCTGTATTAAGGCAACTGAGTCAAGAGAGAAAAGACTCCTTTCCTTCACTCTGACCTCTAATCTCTCTGTCTATACTCTCTAAAACAGCTTTTGGAAAAAACCTTCTAAGACCCAGAGTTGGAAATTTAACAGTCAAGTTAGAGTACATTTCACAACTGAAATAAAAAGTTACTAACACAGAAAGAAAAAGAACAGAGAAGGGGGAAGTGAGGATAAAGGTTGGGAAAAAAAGTCATATATTTTCCATTCTCACTGCTCAATCTCTCTTTGCTCATGATAGGCTAAAGTAGAGTCCTGCTTCTCTCATACATAGAATCTAACAAAAAAAAAAAAAGGAGCCCACAAGTCACACTGTTTTCAACCTAAAACTCTACCCAGCACCATGTTAACAAGATGAGCAGCATCACAAAGCACAAAGTAATGGTTCAAATATCCCAAAATCTAGACATACAAGCTGTGTCCCTAAGCCCACAGCCTCATTTGATCATAAAATCACAAGATATCCTAGAATCCAGCCAAACAGTGTTCTTCAAAACCAGTGGGGAGAGGGGACTCTCCATAGCATCTGCTTCGTTTTTCTTTAACTCTAAAAACTATTCTAAAGAACAAAAAAATGAATTTAAAAGGAAATTAAGCAGTTATGTATATAAAAGACATGAAGGCCTCTAAAGATTTCAATAAAGTTTGGCCAAGTTCCCAAAGTATCCACCTCCCCCCATTCCTTTGTTTTAGAGACAAGCTCTAATAGGTGGCGAAGGCTATCCTAGGACTCAGGATTCCAGGCATTTTTGATGAACAATAGTCTGTAAATGAAAATGCAAAATGGTAGCAGTCATTTTGGAAACTGTCGTGCTTGCTCGGGGGGTATTTGGTGAGTGAACATCAGAGGCATAAATAGTTTTGGTGGTTCTTGGTCTCACACTTTAGTGAGCTGCAATGTCATTTGGTAGGCTTGTTCAAAGACTGCTGAGATGCATAACAAAAGTTACTGATTCAAAGGTGGAGCCTATGAACCATAACATTTCTCACAGGTCCCGGGCAAGGCAGGCACTGCTAGCTATGTTCCCCAGGATGAGAACCATTTACTTACCCAAGAATATCTAGAACATATGCAAGGGAGATCCAAAGAAATACCTAAGCTTTTATAATACTCACTGGTCAATAGTAAAAGGGAATCATTAATCTTGTGGGGAAAAATGTTCAGCTATTTCAGGGAAAAGAGAAGAGAATTTATAAAACCTGAAACATCCTGGGAAGAAGAGAGCTGAACAACTTGCAACAATGCAAGAAGCATGAAAAGAGGACTAGGCACAGACAGACTGAAATAGCACCAGGTAAGAGAAGCAGTCCATGGCAGACATCTGTACCTAAGAGACACAGCAGTCAAGTGCACTTTATGACATGGGGAAAAAGAAAAGGAAAGCCTTGAAAATAAAAATATGGGTATTTACCATTGGCTTCTTTAAAAAAAGCAAGAAATGTAAAATGAAATATACTATTTAAAAACATGGAATATATAGAATAAATCATAGAATAAACCAAACAATGAGAAAAATATGCTTTATACCATGTAAAGAAGGGTCAATTTGTGAATAGAAATGAGGCATCAGATGAGAAATCATTGCTTATGACTCCAAAGTTTATGCACAACTCACACTCCACACAGCCACACTCATATCCAAAGAATCTGAGCTCCCTTCTACCTATCTTTCAGTGACTGATCTGAATCTGCCAACAGTTCCCTCAAACCCACTGTAATGGGAAGGGGACGGCTCATCTCAGCCTTCTCAGTGTTGGATACCATCCCCACAGTGAGCTTAGATGATGCCCACAGAGCTGTGTGGCACTTATGCTGCTGCCTAGATTGCCTTCCAGGTAGTACATCTTTGCTGTTAAAATAAAGGCCAGAGGAAAGCAAATGAAGATATGTTTTCTTTCTTTCTCCCTGCTGCTCCTGGCCAGAGTTTCTTTCTCTCACTGCAGAACATAAGAATATTGTTGTTGTTGTTGTTGTTGTTGTTGTTGTTGTTTGTTGTTTTTTTACCTCTTTTGACAAAGCAAAAACTATTTTCCCCTCTTGACTTTCAGGCTCCATTCCAAGGAGCAGGCAGGGGAATAGAGTAGAATTTAGCATTTAGCTTTTGTGGGAAAACTTAGGTTTCCCTTTTATGGTGTCACACATACTACTTCTTCCCACAAAAGTGTTAGCTTCTGGAAATCCCAAAATCAAGGTACTTCCCAAACTTCTCTTTTCTTTTTAAACTTTTACTTATTTATTTGCTTAGTTACTTGAGATAGTGTCTCCCTATACACAGTCCAGGATGGCTTTAAATTTACCTTACCTCCTGACTCAGCATGAGAGCCGAGATTGTTGGTGTGTGCACCACAGGCCAACTCTTAGATTCCTTTCAAAATAAAAGGCTGCTTCATCTATTCTGCCATTTGCTTTACGTTATGCATCTAGTCTTAACCCAGGTTATATGAATAAATTTCTGTACAGGCATTGTTTTCTCCTATACTTAGTAAAACTCAATCTTCCCCCCAAACTTGCTTTTTCTTTCAAGTATTAAGACATTGTTACACAATCTACCTGAAGGTGCTCCAACCCATGCCAGACCAAGAACACCATCATCAAAATCCCGGTCCGTGAAGACATAGGCCAAGCAGTAGTCATCATGATTCTGCTCAGAATTCAACTCCAGGAACTTCTCCACACCAATATTAGGGAAACGGAAAGGATTTGTAGGATCTTTTTCATCAGATGTTGTATTGATCTAAAATCAAAAACAATGGATGATTAATAAATAAATTAATAAATGGAAATTAATAAATGAGTATTGCCACCTGTTCTTTACCCAGCCCCTCCACAGACCTGGACAACATTCTCCTGCGTTCCAGAGATGTTCTCCCTGCACACAGCCCTGAACCGACTGTAGAAACCATAAACACACAGATAAAAAGAACAAAAAGAGAGCAGGGCAGAAAGAGTGGAGCTGATGCTACTAAATGTCTCAGCAAGGGTATGCCAGACTCCTGAGCAGGAGCATGTAGAAGACACTGTGCCTCTACCAGTTCTGATAAAGGAGGTGCCGGAGCAGGCTTTATGGGAGCTCTAAGAATGGGACCAGTGCAAAGACATAAAACCTCACCATCAGCTTACAACCAGAACTAGGTATGAATGCAAAGCTCGGTTTACCAGATTCTCCTGGTCCTCTTGCCTAGACAGCAGGTAAGTTAACCCTAACTAACTATTTGATCCATTGTTTTCTTGGATATACACAAGAATTCTGAATTCTACTTTCACCTCCCTTCTCGTACTGTTTAAGCTAAGTTACTGCAGATCTTTTATCTGATACTTGGCTTAGTCCCTCCTTTATAATCTGAAGAACAGTTAACAACAGACTTTTACAGCTTTGGGAGAAACATAGAGTTTAGTAAATGATTGGTACTCTGAAGACATTTGTATCAATAAAAAATATGACAGCTTCAAAGATTGTAACTGAGATTGTAATTTTCATTTAAAGCAATACTACTTAAATATTAACTACCTGTTTTTAATGTAGCTAAAATTTAGGTTCAGTTTTTAGTTATAGCCATTATAACAGAAATGTCAAGAAATTGCAACCAGTACCCTGTAGTTCAACAGTTTTGAGAGTTACAAGTGATTTTACCACAAAAAAGGATTTCATGGTCAAATTTTGAGCTTTCTTTCTTGGAGGACTTCTCAAATCTGATATATAACATTCTAAGCTGTGAAGTTTCAAGATTATAACAGTAAGTGTTTCTCCAAATTTTAATTTTATTTAAGCACTGTATTTATTTCCTTAGCCCTAGAATAACAAGTAGGGGACACCCAAAACAATATACACAAAGCAAACCTTAAGAAACTAGTAATGTGTTCTGGGGGCAGGGGGAGAACAATGAGTATCAGACAAAAAACCAATACTGTTTTACCTTGACTGTAGTCACAATTAAGGCCTGGTTGATTTGATTCTTGTAGTGGTATGTGTATATGCTCATGTGTTATATGCATTGAATGCAAGCATGTTTGTATGGAGGTCAAAGGTTGACCCTGGTGTCTTCCTTTAATAATCTCCACTTCATTTTTGAGACACGGATGCTCCTTAAACCTGGGGCTCATTAAATTAGCTAGCAAGCCTAGCCAATGAGCTTCAGAGATTAGCCTCTCTCTGCTCTAAAGATAAAGTAAAAAGCAAGTATTTTCTTTCTTTTATGTTAACTTGATCTTTACTAATTTTTTAACCTTAAGATTTAATCATTTTTATTTTATGTGTGTTTTGCCTTCATGTATGTAAATAAATTGCAAGCATGCAAGTGTCCATGGGGACCAGAAAAGGGCATTAGATCCTCTGGAACAGGAGTTACAGACTGTTGTGAGCCACCATGTGAGTGTTAACCAAACCCAAGTCCTTTGGAAGAACATGAGTGCCTTTAACTGTTGACCCAGCCCCCTTAACACTTTTTAAAATGTCTTTAATAAAGTTCCTTACTCTTATGCGTTTCACCATAAAGCTGATGTTACGGATTCCGGAGAAGTCTGTAGTCTGGTAAATTGTATCAATTGCTTTAACATGACTGGATATCTAGTAATTAAAATAGAGAACAAAATATTTTAGGGGCAATGCTAAAATATGAAAAAAACTATTAATTTCTCTTTGTAACATCAAGAGTCATTTATGCTGCACATTTAAATTTTAAAATATGTACGCCATATGTTGAATATTCATAAAAGATGAGTGAGCTAGGGCAGAGAATGGATACTCTTGTCTTTCTCAGGCTCTGGCTAATCAATCAACTGATGAATCAATCAGAAAGTATACCCTACATCAGCCCTATTAAAAACTTCATCAATCCAGCTTGCAGAGTCCCATTCCTCTGCTTTTCACACACTGCTGACCTTAATGCCTGGAATGTCTTTATTAGTCCTTAAGACTCAAACACCTTCTACAAAGATCTATCAGTCTCGGGGCATGCATTCCATCCTCAACAATAGTCCTTCTGTTGCTGCACTGACACGAATTCCAAAAACTCTGATTACTTTCTACAACTAGGCACTGTTTCAAAGGTCAGAGATAAACTAATAAATGAAATAGAGAAGGTCTCTATAAATTAATAGAGTTTTACTGTGATGAAGTATACAGAAAGGAGATAATCTGAATATAAAATAAAAATGGTTATATCTATTTAAATTCTAAAAGGAAATAAACTTAGTGAAAGAACACAAGAGGTTTTTGTTTACTTAGCTGACTTCCAACTAAGCATTGGCTCTAACCACTTTACATGCGACCTTCCAACTTCATCTACAAAAGAACACACTGACTTCCACCTAGGTGGAAATATGTATGTGTGACTTCAAAACTTGTTGAGAAGACACAGAAGTCGGTCAAGAAGTAGCATTAATGAGAATATTTCAAAAGCAGCCTACACTGACAAACACTCCAAGGAGTAGGACAGCAGTGCTGAAGGGTCCATCCTGAACTCACGTGCCTGGCCTCAGCTGCTCCCAAGGCTTAGCCCAGTTTCCCCACTGTTTCTGCTCCACGCCCATCTGTGGTAATTCAGACATTTCTGCAGGCATGATTACATCCCCTGCTTTACTTGGAGTCCCTCCCTCTGTACCTTTAGCTTTCTTCTTTCCCTCTAAACTTCCTATCTCCTTCTCAGATGTGACTCCTCCTTAAAGGGTAACTTAGGGCTACCCTACTCCTTAATGAATGTCCAAGAACACTTTCTCTTCAAAAGACACTGTGGCTATTTAACATTACCCATGTGCCTCTATTATACTGTCTCTCTTCAAGGCTCTTCCCTGCCCTTTAAATATGCTCACTGCTCTCCATTATCCCCAAATTACAGCTTACTCAATCCTTTCTATTTCTCACATTTCTTAAAATGTCTATACCTACCACCAGAACATAATCATCATCTACACCACAGCACTTCCTTCTTCTCAAGCTCAAATCCTTGGTCAAAAATACATTTAACAACTTTCCCTAGGTTCTTCAACATAAAAAGACATTTTAAAGGGAACCCTAAAATATTTTATTTTCATAAAGATTTTCATACAGGTAGAGCAAACCTGTAATCCCAGCACTCTTAGGAGGCTGAAACAGAAGGATTACCATGACTTCCAGGACAGCCTCAGAATAAAGTTGAGTTCAAACCATTCTAGGCCTCAAAGAACTTGTTCTCAGCAGGGAAGGTGGGGGACAAATATAAATAATAATTTTACTTGGAAAATGCTAAGTACAATGAGACACAAAGCAGAAATTATATACTTCTAATTTAAAAAATTCCTGTTTTCTCTTGCAAAATCCAAATGAAAAATGGAACAGTTTTCAAAGTTTCATACTTGTTCACCACACAAGTCACTAGGCCCAAGTCCAAAACACTAAGTTTCAATGTTACTTACAACTTTAAAAATTGTTTCCTTTATCTCTCTTCTGATTGCCAACCCAGAATCTAAACTGGTCTTTCCCTCTCCTCTGCACTAAGTTTACAGACTTCCCTGTGGCACAACTGAAACAATAATACACTACATAACAAAATAATGGGAGAAAGGCATCACACGGTGAGTAACTTTAGTACCTGAGCAATCACAGCTTCTCGTGTTCCATAGTATTTAAAGAACAGGTGATCTGTCTGGATATAGAGCTGACAAGTATTTCTCTCAGCCAGAGTTGTGCGCTTTTTCCTCAGGAGCTCAGGACCCATACTAGCAGCATGCTCCTCTGAATGTGCCTGTATGTCAGAGCCATTTCTGATAATTAGCTTGTTTTATAATTATAGTTTTATAGTTAAGAACACATGTTAAACAATTTTAAATCACAAAGCTATGCAATACCCCAAGTAGTTCTAAAGTCACTAGAAAATACCTCATAGTATAAAAGGGTCATTAGAAGTAAGAAAAAAGGTAAGGAGTGTGGGGTGGCCAGTGGACACCAAAAGCTAGAAACGGAGGACCACCATGCTCTGGTGTTCTATGGCTCAGCAGGGCAACTATGTTCTACTACAGCCAATGACAAACTCCCAAAGAGATTAAGAACACACACACACACACACACACACACACACACACACACACACACACACACAAACAACACACACACACACACACAAATAGTTCCACCTAAGGAAGTGGAAATGCTGAGGACTCTGATCATCATATACTACGCGTGCACCAAGTCAATAAATATGTACAAATATCACGTCGCTTACATTTTGTAATATTTAGAATTTACTTAAAACCAATACTTTTGTCTATATAATATTCTCCACATGGATAACATACAAACAATTCCTTCATCTTTAAACATTTTCAAAGTGTATAAAACACATTCATTTAAATGTAAAGCAAGTCTTAATAACCATGCATAGTAATTTAGTATCATCTTTCCATTCCCACCCACGACCTGGTCTTAGCAAATTTATCCCCTAAGGCATTTTCTCTGGCTCAGCCACTTCACTAAAGCTGGAATTTGAACTGGTTTTCACACTCTCATCTTTGCAAAGATGAAAATGTTTTTATTCACCTGAATAATATATTTCAGTGAGTTCTTATTACTCTAGAAACAAAGCTCTCAATTCTTTATATGCTCTAAGAGATCAGTACTGCACAGCCTTTATTTACCAACCAAACACTCTTTTTCCATGTTGCTTTCAGAAAAGAGTCTATATGACCCAAGCCTACTTACTCTCTATGGTCTAACTGCAGACGCCTTTTATGATTCCCCAGCACACAGCCTGCCTATCTCCCACCATTCTTCATACACGCTTATGCGCTCTCTCTGGAACCATTAGTGTCTTTTCTCAGACAGAGACTGTTAGTTCAGCCAATATATATATATATATATATATATAACTTCTCAGAGCCATGCACCTGTCTTCCTTACACAGTAGGACCTTGCAGTTATTATTTTTTGCTTAATTTCTGTCCCTCACTCATCAACAACTAGAATATACATTTTTGAAGAGGAACCACGTTGTGTTTGTTCTTCACTATATTGTTATCAGCTAGCAGATTTAGCAGAAAGTATTTCTTTAATGAATTACCACTGTTGCTGAATTCAAACACTTGAAAATGTTTAAGACATCAAAAACATCATTTTAAGCCTAATTTGATAGTCACATAGAACTTAAGTTTTAAGCTACAACTCCAAATTTACATTCACATTTTATGCTTTCCTTCTCCCTTGACAATTTATACAAACTTAAATGCTGTATTATGTTCACAAAAGACGTGCAATAGTGTGATAATGAATGTTTTAATTTGCTTTCCTAGAATAATCATTTTATTCTATATATTATAAAGACGATATCATTAAAATATACAATTTAAAAAATTTTAAATGCTATAATAGGCAAAAGACAAATTCTACTGGGCTAGTGATATAGTTCCGGGTTAGAGAGCTGGCTAGCATGAATGAGCCCTATTCAATCCCCAGTCATGGGAGAGGGACAAATCAATACAGCCCTAAACAGTACATTTGGAGGAAGCATGTCTTTAATACTGTTTTCCTCAAGATACTCATTTAGGTGGTTTCTAGGTGCCAGTCTGTTCAGCTTGAAAGTGACTGAAAAGTACTTCATGGGACCAAATTTGTGTTATATAATTTATATTTACAATCATGTTACTTCTTACATAAATGATTTTATGTTAATCTTAGCTATACTTAAAGTTGTATATACAGTTTGTTTTTTTAAACTTCAGGAGGAAAGTCTGAATGCTCCAATACAAAAAAAATTTTTTGAGTAAAAATTTCTGTTATTCTCAAATGTAAAAAAGACTATTGAGTTAAGAAGTTAACATAAAAAAATATAAAAAGAGAAGTTAACATAAATTAAACGGTCAAGTTTATTAATCATATAATTCAGAATTTCCATATCTTTATTGGGCTTTATTCTTTGTCTATTTTCTAAGAAGTAGACTAAAATGTCTTGTCATACAGTCTTTCTACTGCTCCTTTTTGGTTAGTCAATTTTAGCTGCATTGTTCTGTTTAGAGACAAAGCCTCATATAGCAAGGCTGGCCTTAAATCCAAAGTGGAGCTCAGGACAAGCTTGAAGTTCAGATCTTCTTGCCTGTACTTCCAAGTGCTAGGAATACAGATATCTAACAAGGGCGCTACAGCCCCAGGCCCTGCTTTATATACTTTGAAGTTTCAGTTTAATGCTACAACATGAGGGAACTAAACCTTTTAAAAAAACATTTATTTTACTAATCTTTTCTTGCCTAAAGTCTACTTTGATATTAACAAAGTATATATAATATTGGTGGGAATTGGAAATATTTTTATCTTGTATATTGTTCATTTCGGCCTTTCTAGATTCTTATGTTTTAGAGGAAGAAGTTAACTTAGAGATAACCATATAATCCTTAAGTTAACAAATCAAATATACTTTTAACTATTCACAGAACGTTTAAGAACCTGAGAAGACATTCGTTATCTTTTAGACTGCCTCAGCCTCCCAATACTGGGATTCTAGCCTGGTGGGCAGCTTCACATATTCTTAAAGCCTGTTTTCTCCTGGAGTGTTTATCTAGCATTTCCCTAGACACTTAAATTTATAATACCTGAGGGCATTGTAATCTAGCATAGAATGTTTGTGACGAAAAAGTTTTAAAAATCAAACGGAAAAAGGGAATGATCAATGTGTAATTAAATGTCAAAAGCACTGAGCTTTTATTTAGGGTTAATAATCATCTTGGTTTGTCTAAAGACTCAAGACTTTTAAAACAGGTGATCGCCACCATTGTACTAACTGCTAAGTTAGGTGCATGGTCTCTTGAAGTACTAAATGAGAATATTTCACAGTGGTATAAATATTTCACAACTCCTGGAACATATGTGTAAAAGGAAGAAACACTGGCCCAGGTTCATTCTGTTTCTTAACTTAGCGAATGCTGAAATCCTTACCCGTGTTCCTTCCTCTACTCCAGTCATTTGGTATTTCCTCATCCTTTCAAAGACGGAGTGATCTGCACAGCCCCCCTGTGGGCCGTATTTATGGGGATAGTCTAAAACAGAGGAGAAATACCATCGTTACACATTTAGACAGAGCCAGCATCTTATCAATAAAAATTACCGATCCTAATTTGGGACTGGAGAGACAGTACAGTGGTTATGAACCTCTTCTTCCAGCCTCTTCTAGAACACGTTGGTTTCAATTCCCAGCACCCACATGGCAGCTTACAACTGACTGTGATTCCAGTTCCAGGGGATCTATCCAATGCCTTCTGTGAATACCAGACACAGATACAGGGCACAGACACGCACACATGCAGGCAACATGCACACCAAATAGAAATAAAATTTAAAAACTAACTATGATAATTAATGAAGGCCATAAATGTTTGCTGAATATTCATGAGAAAGACACCATGTTGGGACCTGAACCCTAGCAGGTGTATTTCTTGATAAAAATCTAGCTTTTTGTCTGTGAACTTCTGAACTCAAAAACAGAATCATAATCATTCTTTATTTTGGACTTAACTTTCCCATTTTGGATATACAGAGCATCTTAAAACTGTAATTTTTAGCTGTTTTTGTTTAATTTAGATGAGTCATTTAAGTGCTTATTCCATTCTCTCAACATGTCTTTCTTACTAAGTTCATGAATAACTTTACAATCCAATCCAATAACCACAATTAAGAGAAATTACAAAATAAAATGCCAAGACACAGGTAGGACAGTACACACTGAAAAGTACTTGAGCAGTAACTGTAGAAACCAGGAAAGTGAAATGGAACCATTGCCAGGATGCGGGTTAGGGAACAATATAGAGGGAGTGGCAGGGTACAGTGATCTGATCAGGAATCTCTTTTCCAAAAGTAAGGGACTCCTAAGGAAGAAGGTGGAAAGAGTGTTAAGGGGAAGGATCCAATAGGAAAAATGGAGAAAAATGAGCTCTTTTAGAAGGAGAAAGAAGACAAAATAACAGTAAGGATGTCTGAAAAGGGCATAGTATGATAACAGGATAATAGCATGATAAGGAACCATGCTATTAATTATTTACCTTAACAAAAGACTTATAATACATAAAATTCTGTACATAAATGTACTTAAATAATTTTAGTGAATTTCTCATCTGGGCTGACAATGTTCCCATCAACAGTCAAAAACCATCTAACAAAACCCCCAAAACCAGACATGAAAAGGTTGATTTGAGTTGTTGGTCAAGGTTGTCCAAAAGATTCCCAAAACATACTGCCTATTGCTGTCGCCCTTTGTTGATCCCAGAGGTGGAAACAAAGTCCCTATTGCTGAAAATCAAATGCACTTCAGAAACAAGGGCTAGATACCCTGAACTGGAACTGACCTAAATGCCCCTCCCTCAAGAACTAGTTTTCATGGTACTAAGGAGACAAGGAGCTAACAGTGTGGTAAGATCACACATACCTTGGTGCCATCCAACAGCTCTCTAACTGGGTTTAAGACTTGCTTAAGAAGAAGAAAACCATTTCAAGTACTGGAAACCTAGCTAACTGCTCAGTACTAGTGAACTCACAGTGATTAGAGGAGACTCTACAACTACCACTTTGCTAAATAAACCAGCATAATTTCTAACAACAATCTAAACATTTGTCCTTCAACCCAGAAGTATAGTCTTCACCCCACATCAAGGAAACCTCTTTCTGCAACAGAGACCATTACAGAAAACCACAACCAATCAAAATGCAAAGTTAAAGCCCAGTCCCAATGGTTATATCTACAAACACTCCCACAGGGAACACTGTAGAAGAGAAGACAGAAGGATTTTAAGAGTAAGAAGATCTGGGAATCTGCTGTGAGATTGTGTCTCCTAGAAATGTCAGACGCTACATCCATAAGGTCTCACCAACATGACTGCCCAAACATGAGCTGAATATGGATGATGACACCAATGGACATGCCAAAGTAGACAGGGAAAAGCCTACAATGCCCCGTCCCTAGGCAAAGAAGTATAAGCAACTAAGGAATGCTAAGAGCAGGAGAAATGGTTTTCCCCAGGACTAATGAGTATCTAACAATCAGTAGAACTGACTTGGAAAGGATTAGGAAGTGTGGCCTTATTGGAGGAGGTATGTCACTAAAGGGTGGGCTTTGAGGTTTCAAAAGCCCACATCAGACCCAGTTAGCTCTTTCTGCCTTATGGTTGTTGTCTTAACATGTAAGCATTCAACTACCACTCCAGACATGCCTGCCTGTCTGCTGCCATGCTCCCTGCAATCATGATCATGGACTCACCCTCAAATGGTAAGCCCCCAAAAATCTCTTTCTTCTGTAAGTTGCCTTGGTCATGGAGTCTTCACAGCAACAGAAAAGTAACTATGACAGCGGTGATTAGAGAAGCAACTGAAAAACAAAAGTTCTACGAGTACTGACATACTAAATGGTTTACCATATAAACTGTGGTATTTAAAGTTTTAAATTCCTGTTCCAGGATGAGAAGCAAATAAATTACTGTTCAATTAGTATGCCACGTTCGTGTTTTTCCTTTGAGTCAGTACATGGTTCCTCTACATAAATTCCTAAGAACAGTGTCAATATTTCATGTAATAAGATCCCATTTTAACATTTACCTTAGGCTAATATATGTTTTTTTGTTTTTTGTTTTTCTTTTTTTCAGAGCTGGGGACTGAACCCAGGGCCTTGCGCTTGCTAGGCAAGCGCTCTACCACTGAGCTAAATCCCCAACCCCCTAATATATGTTTAATAGGGGACAATATTCAATATTTGATACAATTTTTACTGAACTGAATGAGGCACTCTCCTCCAAAGGACTATGCTTACAGTTTGGATTATGAAGTTTCTGAAGCAGTTAGATCCTCACCTCCCAGCCCCCACCCTCAGCCACATTCAAAACTGATCTTACACTCAAATGAGAAAACAGACATAAGACCACATAGATGATATTACTCCCAAATAAATGACTACTGAAAATAAGAATTTCAAAAGACAACCTCTGCGATTAAACCACTTGCAGCAAGTTTGACAATAACATTCCCCAAATGCCTCCCTCCTCTCTTTATACCTCAATACCACCTGCAATTAAAAAGAAAAAAAAGAGTATTCCCAATCTTGGCAAGACTTTTATCATGAAGGAGTGTTGGATTTTGTCAAATGCTTTCTCAGAATCTAATGAGATGATCATGTGGGCTTTTTCTTTGAGTTTGTTTATATAGTGGATTACATTGATGGATTTCTGTATATTGAACCATCCCTGCATCCCTAGGATGAAGCCTACTTGATCATGGTGGATGATCATTTTGATGTGATCTTGGATTTGGTTTGCAAGAATTTTATTGAGTATTTTTGTATCCCTATTCATAAGGGAAATTGGTCTGACATTCTCTTTCTTTGCTGGGTCTTTGTGTGGTTTAGGTATAAGCATAATTGTGGCTTCACAGACGAATTGGGTAGTGTTCCTTCTGTTTCTATTTTGTGGAATAATTTGGACAGTATTGGTATGAGGTCTTCTATGAGGGTCTGATAGAATTCTGCACTAAACCCATCTCGTCCTGGACCTTTTTTGGATGGGAGACTTTTAATAACTGCTTCTATTTCTTTAGTACTTATGGGACTGTTTAGATGGTGTATCTGATCCTGATTTAACTTTGGTACCTGGTATCTGTCTAGAAAATTGTCCATTTCCTCCAGATTTTCCAGTTTTGTTGAAGATAGGATTTTGTAATAGGATCTGTGATTTTTTTTCATTTCCTCAGATTCTATTGTTTTGTCTCTGTTTTCATTTCTGATTTTATTAATTTGAATACTCTCTGTGTGTCCTCTGGTTAGTCTGGCTAAGGGTTTATCAATCTTGTTGATTTTCTCAAAGAACCAGCTCCTGGTTTTCTTGATTCTTTGTAGAGTTCTTTTTGTTTCTGCTTGGTTGATTTGAGCCCTGAGTTTGATTATTTCCTGCCGTCTACTCCTATTTTTGTTCAAGAGCTTATAGGTGTGCTGCCAAGCTGCTAGTGTATGCTCTCTCCAGTTTCATTCTGGAGGCACTCAGAGCTAAGACTTTTCCTCTTAGCACTTTCATTTTGTCCCATAAGTTTGAGTATGTTGTGCCTTCATTTTCATTAAATTCTAAAAAGACTTTGATTTCTTTATTTCTTCCTTGAGCAAGTTATCATTGAGTAGAGTGTTATTCAACTTCTATCTGTATGTAGGCTTTTTGTTATTTTTGTTGTTATTGAAAGTCTTGGAAAGATCAGGAATTCAAGGCCCATATCTAAACATAGTAAAAGCAATATACAGCAAACCAGTAGCTAACATTAAACTAAATGGAGAGAAACTTGAACTAAATCCCACTAAAATCAAGGACTAGACAAGGCTGCCCACTCTCTCCCTACTTATTCGATATAGTACTCGAAGTCCTAGCCAGAGCAATCAGACAACAAAAGGAGGTCAAAGGGATACAAATTGGAAAGGAAGAAGTCAAAATTTGCAGATGATATGATAGTATACTTAAGTGACCCCAAAAGTTACATCAGAGGAATTCCTAAACCTTCAGCAACAACTTCAGCAAAGTGGGTAAATAAAAAATTAACTCAAACAAATTAGTAGCCTTTCTCTACTCAAAGGATAAACAGGCTGAGAAAGAAATTAAAGAAATGACACCCTTCACAATAGTCAGAAATAATATAAAATACCTCAGTGTGACTCTAACCAAGCAAGTGAAAGATCTGTATGACAAGAACTTCAAGTCTCTGAAGAAAGAAATTTAAGATCTCAGAAGATGGAAAGATCTCCATTGCTCATGGATTGGCAGGATTAATATAGTAAAAATGGACAGTTTGCCAAAAGCAATCTACAGACTCAATGCTCCCATCAAAATTCCAACTCAATTCTTCATAGAATTAGAAAGAGAAATTTGCAAGTTCATTTGGAATAACAAAAAATCCAGGATAGCAAAAACTATCCTCAACAACAAAAAAACTTCTGCAGGAACCACCATCCCTGACCTCAAGCAGTATTACAGAGCAATAGTGATAAAAACTGTATGGTATTAGTACAGAGACAGACAGGTAGATCAACAGAATAGAATTGAAGACCCAGAAATGAACCCACATGCCTATGGTCACTTGATCTTTGACAAAGGAGCTACAACCATCCAGTGGAAAAAAGATAGCATTTTCAACAAATGATCCTGGTTTGACTGGAGGTCAGCATGTAGAAGAATGCAAATCTATCCACTCTTATCGCCTGCACAAAGTTCAAGTTCAAGTGGATCAAAGACCTCTACATGAAACCATATACACTCAAATTATTAGAAGAGAAATTGGGGAAGAGCCTCCAACACGTGGGCACTGGGGAAATTTTCCTGAACAGAACACCAATGGCTCATGCTCTAAGATCAAGAATCAACAAATGGGACCTCATAAACTGCAAAGCTTCTGTAAGGCAAAGGACACTGCCATTAGGACAAAACAGCAACCAACAGATTGGGAAAAGATCTTTACCAATCCTACAACTGATAGAGGGCTTATATCCAAAATATACAAAGAACTCAAGAAGTTATTCTCCAGAGAATCAAATAACCCTATTAAAAAATGGGGCACGGAGCTAAACAAAGAATTCTCAGCTGAGAAATATGAAATGGCTAAGAAGTACCTAAAGAAATGTTCAACATCCTTAGTCATCGGGGAAATGCAAACCAAAACAACCCTGAGATTCCACCTCACACCAGTCAGAATGGCTAAGATTAAAAACTCAGGTGACAGCAGATGCTGGTGAGGATGTGGAGAAAGAGGAACACTCCTCCATTGCTGGTGGGATTGCAGACTGGTATAACCATTCTGGAAATCAGTTTGGAGGTTCCTCAGAAAATTAGACATAGTATTCCCTGAGGACCCAGCTATACCACTCCCGGACATATACCCAAAAGATGCTCCAACATACAACAAAGACACATGCTCCACTATGTTCATAGCAGTCTCATTTATAATAGCAGAAGCTGAAAAGAACCCAGATGTCCTTCAACAGAGGAATGGATACAGAAAATGTGGTACATTTACACAATGGAGTACTACTCAGCTATCAAAAACAATGACTTCATGGAATTCATAGGCAAATGGATGGAACTAGAAAATATCATCCTGAGTAAGGTAACCCAATCACAGAAAAACACACATGGTATGCACTCACTGATAAGTGGATATTAGCCCAAAAGCTCCAATTACCCAAGATACAATCCACAGACCACATGAAGCTCAAGAAGGATGACTTCAGTATCAGATGCTTCAGTAACAGATGCTTCAGTACTTCTTAGAAGGGGGGACAAAAATATTCATCGAAGAAGATACAGATACAAAACGTGGAGCAGAGACTGAAGGAAAGGTCATACAGAAACTGCCAGACCTCAGGATCCAGCCCATAAACATACAGCCACCAAACCCAGACAATATTGCTGATGCTAAGAAATGCTTGCTGACAGGAGCCTGATATAGCTGTCTCCTGAGAGGCTCTGCCAGAGCATTACAAATACAGAGGCAAATACTTGCAGGCAACCATTGAACTGAGGACAGGGTCCCCATTAGAGGCATTAGAGAAAGGACTGAAGGAGCTTAAGGGGTTTATAACCCTGTAAGAACAACAATACCAAACAATCAGAGCTCACAGAGACTAAACCACCATCCAAAGAGTACACATGGACAGACCCATGGCTCCAGCTGCATATGTAGCAGAGGATGGCCTTGTTGGGCATCAATGGAAGGAGAAGCCCTTGGTACTTCCCCCTACCCCCCGCCAATGTAGGGGAATGTCAGTGTGGAGATGTGAGAAGAGTTGGGTGGATGGGTGGGAGACTGCCCTTATAGAAGAAGGATGGAGATGGGTTAGGGGCTTTATGGATGAGAAACCAAGAAAGGGGATAACATTTGAAATGTAAATAAAAAATAGCTAATAAAAAAAAACCGAGTTGGGTAGAAATGATCAGTTCAACAAAATACATATTTTTAATTGGATATTTTTATTTCCATTTCAAATGTTATCCCCTTTCCCAGTTTCCTGTCCATAAGCCCTCTATCCCATCCCCATACCCTTTCTTCTATGAGTGTGGTCCCCTACCCATCCATCCACCCCTTCCCACCTCCATGCACTGACATTCCCCTATACTGGGGGATCAGAACCAAGAGCTTGGTGCCCAACGAGGCCATCCTCTGCTATATATGCAGCTGGAGCCATGGGTCTGCTCATGTGTAGTCTTTAGGTAGTAGTTTAGTCCCTGGGAGTTCTGGTTGGTTGGTATTGTTGTTTTTATGGGGTTGCAAAACCCTTCTGCTCCTTCAATCCTTTCTCTAGTTCCTCCAATGGAGGACCCCATTCTCAGTTCAATGGTTGGCTGCTAGCATTTGCCTCTGTATTTGTCACGCTCTGACTGAGCCTCTCAGGAGAGAGCTATATCATGCTCCTGTCAGCATGCACTTCTTGGCTTCATCAATATTGTCTCGTTTTGATTGTTGAAAATACATATTTCTTAAAAACCCTTTTATATTAGCATACCATTTATTCAGCCCTTTAAAAAATATTTTTGAACTTTCAAAATTTATTTTTTGAAAACAGCAATTTGAAAGTCATTGACCAAACTACTTCTCATTATTGTTGGCAAATGTGTTTAGAATGAGCTTTGTAGCTTCAAGTAAGGTATCATGCACAAGTCAGTTCTATCTCAAGTACCTAGCCATGATCCTCCCTGACCTTTTGTCCTGAATGGCCAATAGAATCCAAGCTGGTAACAGCAGAGTGATGCTATGGATTGAATAATAATATAAAAATAGTATGTATCTATGAATCATGTAATGGCCCAATGACTTCTAAATGCAAAATTTTCTAGCTGTTTCTTTGTGTATATTGTTAAGACTTGTACCTTTCTTGTCAACAGCCATTGATTTCACTGCCAAGTGTAACAACATAGAGACAAATATCTTATGTGTTTTCAAAAACAAAAAGTAAATTCTAAGAGAATCTATACTCTTGCTAAAAAGAAAGAAAGAAAGAAAGAAAGAAAGAAAGAAAGAAAAGAAAGAAAGAAAGAAAGAAAGAAAGAAAGAAAGAAAGAAAGAAAGAAAGAAAGGGAAGAAAGGGAATAAATGAGTAAATGCTGGACAGCTGGAGATGACCCTCAAGCCTCTGCAAGTACGCATATACATGTACATTGATGTGCACATACGCCACTAAAAAAACTTTTTAAATTCCTTTAGTCATTTATTTACACTTTTTAAAGAGAACTTGTTTAGGAAACATATAAGAACAACAAGAAAGTATTAAAAAGGCCACTTTGCACAATTTTAAAAGGAAGCAATAAAGCACACAGGTCTGTAAGTACTAAGCACTGACTCAGCACATCTGGCTTAATAATGAGAGTCACCAGGTCTAAAGGTAAGCAGATGAGTATGTATAGAGAAGCAGGTCAAAAGGCAAAGTAGGTAAAAACTCATACCTATGCTTGGCAACTGTATGTACACAGCTTCAGGGTCTAAAGCATTCAATTCACAGCGACAAACTGAGAGTCTTAATTAGATCAATTAAAACCACACGAGAAATTAAGTATATAGTTATCCAAATAGCCAAGTTCTCAAAAGAAGCTTATCACTCAAAAATACAAAAATTCTTCACTAAGGATAGTTCAATGATGTGTACACACACACACACACACACACACACACACACACACACACACACACTCACATACACACACTTTACACCTAAGGCACTGCTACAGCTTTTGTCAGTTTTGAGATAAGATCTTAACATGTTACTCTGGTTGATCTAGAACTTCCTATCTAGAACTTCCTATGTAGAAGTTGGCCTAGAGCTCACAGAGACCTGCCTATTTCTTCTGCCTCCTAAGTGCTGGGATTAAAGACACTTAGCACCATGCCCAGCTTATAATGTATTTTCATGGAGTCAAACTCACAAAACTCCATAAAACAAAATGGAACCTAGTCTAAAACTATTTCTCACTTTCAGTATTATAAATAATACAAGGATGACAACTGCGTATGTAGCAGAAAATAGCCTTGTTGGGGCTCCAGTGGAAGGGGAAACCCTTGGTCCTGCCAAGGTTGGACCCCCAGTGCAGGGGAATATGGCAGGGGGGGGCATTAAGGGGGATATATGGGGGGAATACACATATGGGGGAGGGGGAAGGGAGAGGATGGGGACTTATGGACAGGAAACTGGGAAGGGCTTCCCCTTCCACTGGTGCCCCAACAAGGTTAGTCTCTGCTATATATGCAGTTGGATCCCTGGGTCAGTCCATGTATAATCCTTCGGTAGTGGTTTAGTCCCTGGAAGCTCTGGTTGGTTGGCATTGTTGTTTTTATGGGGTTGCGCTTCAACTCTTTCAATAGAGTAATTAGAATTACTAATAGAGTAATTAGAATTACTCTAATTCCCCCCAAGGGAGTCCTTTCTTAGTTCGGTGCTTTGCTGCTAACATTGACCTCTGTATTGGACATGCTCTGGATGTGTCTCTCAGGAGAGATCTATATCCAGTCCCTTTCAGCATGCATTTTTAGCTTCATCAAATCTTATCTGGTTTTGGTGGCTGTATATATATGAGCCACATGTGGGGCAGGCTCTGAATGGCCATTCCTTGAGTAGCTGTTCTAAACTTTGCTTCCATATACCCTCCTATGGATATATTTTTTCCCCCTTTTAAGAAGGAGTGAGAGCATCTGCATTTTGGTCATCCTTCTTCTTGAGCTTCCTGTGGTCTGTGGAGTGTATCTTGGGTAATTGGAGCTTTTTGGCTAATACCACTTATCAATGAGTGCATACCAAGTGTGTTTTTCTGTGACTGAGTAACCTCACTCAGGATGATATTTTCTAGTTCGTTCCATTTGCCTATGAATTTCATGAAGTCACTGTTTTTGATAGCTGAGTAGTACTCCATTGTGTAGATGTATCACATTTTTTGAATCCATTCCTCTGATGAAGGGCATCTGGGTTCTTTCCAGCTTCTGGCTATTATAACTAAGGCTGCTATGAACATAGTAGAGCATGTGTCTTTGTTGTATGTTGGAGCATCTTTTGGGTATATGCCCAGGAGAGGTATAACTGGGTCCTCAGGTACTATAATGTCCAATCTGAAAAGCAGTTTTAAAATGAAACCTTTGGGCTGCCATATGGCGAGACCAATCCCTTACCTAGAATTTGCCTTTCTACTCCTCACACATAGCTCGCTTTACACACACACAGTAGAGAATTTTTGTTTTGGAAATTTCATCTTTTAGAACATCAACATTTGAGACTTTAATCTTTTGGAGTGGTGAGGTTTTGGAGGGGAGTGGCAGGGCCTCGCCACACTGCATAGGCTGGCCTCAAACTCTTGAACTGGACTCCCGTACCTCAGCCCCCTAAAGTAATTACAACTACCCCTCTATACATTACTATGCATCGTTTATAAATTTTTGCTACTTTAGACTTTAAGGATTTTGAACTTTAGGGATATTTCAGTGCTTGGTGTACTGTGTGTCATCTGAGATTAGGATCAGCATCAGTTTTTATCAATACATTGTTATGGATGCAGGCTAGGTATTTCATCATTAATCCTAAAATGACCTAACAAATAATATTTACTGGGTATTTTACTTCCTTTATTGATCAAAGATTTGAGTTAATACGCTAATAAACACATCTATTTGTAACACGTGCAATTACATATACTTGATATTAGAGTGGATTTCTAGTCTTCATACAGTAGTCAATATGTGTCAGTGTTCAGAGTATATCATATTGCCTATATGAGCTACCACCAGCAGGAATTGAGAGAAAGTCAGTAGAAACTTATCAGAACTAATATCTAACAGATTGTCACTCCTCACAGTTGAAAGACAGCCTAGAATTAGTAATAAAACTGTCATGCCCCTACTACCCTGTAAAACGACTACAACTATCTATAATCACGAGTTGTGTGTTTAACAACAGGAGGTGGGGGCTTACCCTGACGCTGTTGCCTGTCTATGGATTCTGTTCCCCTCTCTGGACTCTCTTGTCTGGCCTCAGTGGGAGAGGATATAGCTAGTCCTGCAGTGACTTGAGGTGCCAGGGTAGGTTGGAAACAAGGAGGACCTCCCCCTTTCTCAGAGCGGGATAGAAGGACAGGAGAAGGGCCTGTGAGTGCGGGATTGGGAGGAGACAGGATGTAAAGTAAATAAATTAATTAATAGGAAAAATAATGTCTTTAATAAATCAGCTCCTCGAAAGTTCATCATCTGGCAAAGGTCAAGAGCATCTTCACTTTCATCATGAAGTCAAGAGCAACCTATTGTTAGAAAGATAATCGTCTTCCCCTCTCATTTCAATAGGTATTCAGGGCTATCTACTACTTTCTGTCTTGGATAATTAAAATAGCCATTAGATTATACCTGTGACTCTCCCACATACTACAGGAATTTGAAGTCACTTCCCACTATTTATTTTTAGTTCTTAACTCACTCTCACATCGTCCATCACAATTCTTTGAAACTACACCATTCCTGTTGGTGATTCCTCTAGTATATTTAGATCGTTTCTCTAATCCATAAGTCTACTTTTGGACTTCTAATTACTGATAACCTCTTTACATCATCAGCATCCTATCTTCTGTTCACCATTATTATCTATACAATTCCTCTAGATAGACCCAACAGTCATTCAAAAACAATAAATCTTTTAATTCACCAGTGCCTATCGTCCTGTGCACTAATTTTTTTTTTGTAAAAAAAAATTTTTTTGGATAATTTTTTATTTACATTTCCAGGTTTCCCATCCAAAACCATCCTATCCCCTCCCACTTCCCCCTGTTTCTATGAGGGTGTTCCCCCACCCAACCATCCACCCCTTCTGACCTCCTTGCCCTGACATTCCCCAGTGGAGGGTGGGGGGGTGTTCTGGCCTTAGCAGGACCAAGGACTTCTCCTTCCATTGGCGCCCAACAAGGCCATCCTCTGCTACAATCCTGTGCACTACTATAGGGCAGTTTCCTCCTGCTCATTCAGTTATATGCCATCAGGGAGCATAATTACTCACGGCATTACCCTGAATCCCCTTGTCCCCTAGCCGACTCCCTTGACTCCCAACAAAATCCCTTTTAAATTCAACTCTTTGCCCATAGCTCTGGTAACTAGGACTTTCTCATGACCGTAAGCCCTGACATAACCTGGAAACCTCCACTCCACTCCACAGTCTGTTTTCAGTATCTCTCTCATACACAGCTAGCATCAGAGAGACCTCCTGTTGTACAGCAAGTAGCACAGGTCATAAGACTGACCCTACAAACTGCTCAAACTGCGCAAGTGACCTCAATAATCAATGAAAAAGTATAACCATTATAATCTTTAAAGACTTTTGTCAAAAGACAAACTTTCTAATGTTATCAATGCATATAGGAATGAAGAACAATAAAAGTACTATTTATTTACTTATACTGTAATTTAAAAAAACTAAAATTAGTGTTTAAACAAATAGTGTTTTTTCCTCTTTGTAAATTATATTGTGCATAAGTTAAAGACAAAAATTATTCTGAAAAACTGTTAGGGTAAGAAAAAAATTCCAAGGCAACAAAACATTATTTTGTTTCAAATTCTGTGAGCACAAAATTCTCATGACAGAAAAAGAAAAAAGGCCAAGTATAAATTTTTTTCTATATACTTCCAAACTTTCTAAGAGACTATTTCCCCTGGCCACCACATTAACCACCACCACTACCCCCCAAAAAGGAACAATGACATTTTCTCTGTAAAATTACTGACAATGTAATCCCCATTTCTAGAAAAAGCCTTTGTTCAACTA
Source organism: Rattus rattus (assembly GCF_011064425.1). Classification (NCBI taxonomy): domain Eukaryota; kingdom Metazoa; phylum Chordata; class Mammalia; order Rodentia; family Muridae; genus Rattus; species Rattus rattus. The sequence goes on along the minus strand of NC_046161.1, from coordinate 65,081,342 downwards.
ATGAATAAGCCCTCATTGAGATGCAAAATCATAGGATGCACTGCAGTTCCCTGAAAAGGCCAAACAGTGATTCTTTCAAAAGAATGAGCAATGAGTGGAGAACATTAGCCAGTTTCAAACAAAGATCCACTTAGAGCTCCTGCCTTTCCTCCAGTTCCTGTGCATGCAAACCTCTTGCTTTTGTTTTGCTGCAGGAAACACAAATATAAATAACACATACATTGTGGCAACACCTCACACAACAAGTAGTTGACTCTCAACTATCCTCTCTACTAAAGCAGAATATTTATAGTTTGAATTATCTGCCCAGCACCACCAGTCACAAACACCACTTCTAACAGCTTCACCACCATGAGGGCAGCACCTCTATGCAGTTAAGGTCTAGGGTCTCCCCCCCGGGGGCTCTCTAATAGACAAAAGTAGTTTCAAAATCTAGTAATGTTCTATTAATCAACAAATTCAATTAAATAATTCAATCCTTAATATGAACTGAAATTTAGATAGAATAATTCCACAAACAGGTAACATATGAAAACTGTTGTCATATCACTGACATGTTCCTTAACTAAGAAAATTTCTATTTATTCCAAAGTTGCCCAAATAACAATAACCAAGAGGAGAAAGAACAAAGAATGTAGAGGTAGAGAAGGCCTCCAAATACTTCCCTGCATTCCGGTGTGAGAGGGCCCCCTTTCCCTATGATCTACCCCAACCCCAGACACAGTTTGTAAGGTAGGGAAGGTGGAAAGAGCAGCAGACACAGAGCATCCATCTTCCAGGAAACAGGTGGAGAGCTGACCCAAGCATGTCTAACTCACCCTGGCCTTTAGGAACAAAGGATTAATGCTGGCAGGCTGGGGATCATGAGAGTCGGAGCAACAGAGGAAATTTTGCTGTATTGTGATCAGCTATAAACAGAATCACTAGACTTTGAAGTCCAAAGGATGAACTTTTGCTGTATTTACCACTGTATACTAGGACCTAAAGAGAGGATCAGCCATTCAAATGTCAATTAAGAGATAAAGTAATCATATAAACCTGTTAATGGAATATTTGTTGAAGGCCTGGCTACCTACTGTGCTCAAAAGCAGTAGAATAAACCTAGCAGGAATTAGGTCACTAGAAACAAGCCCTGGAGAAAATAACTGGATCCAAACCCTTTCCTGTCACTTCCTCTGAATTCCCAGAGGATGTAAGGTGAACAGTATTCACCTGGCTCCCCACCCTGCATACTCTGTTGCCCCCAGAGGCACAAAGCAAAAGGGCAAACAAACCACTGACTGAAACCCCAGAACATAAGACAAACTAAATCCTTTCTCTGAAAGCTTTTTTTTTTTTTAAATCACAAGTAGGAGTACAAAACTAACACAGAACCTGTGAATTGTAAAACTTACAACTGAAATACATAAGAATACTTTTAACAGATTGATTTATGTCCATCTATACTGCCTGGGATGCCACATCTGTCCACAGTGTCTCCAGGACAAAGCCAATGTTTAGTGCTTGGGCTTTTTGTTTTGCTTTTTAAAATTTTCTTTTCTCAAGTTTCTCAAGCTATGACAGGCTAATTTTGGATGGATGGATGGATGGATGGATGGATGGATGGATGGATGGATGGATGGATGGACGGATGGACAGACAGACAGATAGATGGAGTGAGTCACAATCAGGTAACGGCTTCTATAATCACAGATTCTTTTCTCTGGCAGTCTAGTGAAGACCTTTTGTCTTGAGGTTCAAATCCAATGTCACAATCCTCAGGAAGCCTTTCTATATCCAACTAAGGATCCCTGAAACTGTCCCACCCTTTGTTTTAGTTACAGCATTGAGCACATTCTTTTACCAAGTGAGAATTTGCTATCAAGGTGTTATTTTTTAAAAAACTTATTTTTTCCTGTATATTCATAAACCAATACAATTGAATTTAATTTTCAACCAGCATCTATGGCTCTTTCTCAAAGGCAACTATCATACAAAGACATAGATTTAAAAACAACAACAACAAAAACATAGTTTCAATAGAACTGCTGGCCTTCACTCCATCAACAATGACTAGGAATTATCTATCATTTCTAAATTGCTTCTCCAAAAGTATTTAAATCTCTGTTTTACAGATTACTACAAAAGACAAAGTGAAAATTAAGGACTGAATTAGAAATAAGGTTCAGCAGAACTTGTCCGGAACACATACAATACCTACTCTTTAAAAATTAAAAAGAAAAAATTTAAAAAGTGGCCAGATGTTTTGACTAATATGTGTTACAATCATCCTGAGTTGCATTAACTTATGTACCAATACTCCAAAAAAGTATTAGATGGGTGGACAGATGGACATTTTTAATTGTTATTTAAAAATAACAATTTTAAATGGACCCAGTTGTAAAATTTTAAGTTTTTTTAAAATTCAGTCTTCTTACTAACAAATTAAATATTCACGAACATTTCACCACACTGTACTAGAAACTTGAAATTAGACCCAACTATAATATCTAGAATATATGATGAATTAATTTCTCCACTTTTGGTTGATGTTGCTTATTTATTTAAGACAGGATCTCATCATATAGCCCAAGCTGTCCTGGAACTCACTATGTAGTCCAGTCTAGCCTCAAATTCACAATCCTCCTGCCTCAGGCTCCTGAGTGCTAGACCACACACATGAGCCACAATGCCCTGCTAATTTAATCTTTTTGTTGCAAAACAGAATCATGAGACAATTCTCAGAAGAACAAAAATTTCAATGTTACTTCTTAGAGCTATTTTATAACAGGCCTTTGATGTTTTTAAATCACCTTGTGCTTCTAAAATAATGAATTATATTTTAGTGTAGCTATATTTTATAAAAATATATATACAGATACATATGATAACAAATCAGAAAGGTCTTGATCTAAAATTTTCTCAAAAAGTCCTACTTGTATAATCTTTGAGTAAATAAGTTCTTTTTTTAGACCTAATTTTTGTTTGTACATTGTAGTTTGTTTGTTATGTTTATTGTTTTTGAGAAAATGGCTTGGTTCTGTTATCCAGGCTGGCCAGAACTCCCTGTGAAACCCAGGCTGGATGTCATCTTGGAATCTTCATTACTCAAATCACCTATATGCTGACTGCTGATGTTCCTCATAGACCTGGCTTCTTCTTATCTAATTTTTAAGCACATTAGATTTCTACTTAACTATCATTTCTAATAACTGCTATTTTACATGGCTTTCTCGATTTTTCCACTTGTAAAATGGTTGGTGAAATTTATATTTCCAAGAGGTGAATTGGGGGAGGAAAGTACACACAACAAAAAAGCACCTCTCTAACTGATATTTTAAAGATATTACAAGTAATATACCCAAACCTCCATAAATAAGGTTTCTATATCAATGGAATCTCCATCTTAAGATACTAAACACTGTTCTAAATAGCTTCATTTTTTTAAGTTCATGAAATTATATGCTTTCTCACTGAAGCAGAAAAAACAAAAACAAAGTAGAGAAACATACAGTATAGCTAACACATGCTAAGAGCAGGAGCACCTACATTCCTAGAGAGACAGGCAAATTTCCATATACAGGAAAATAAATAAGAAACAGTAACTCTAAATGAAAAGAATAAACCAAACATATTCTATGTAGCTTTATACATTTAATTAAAACATCTTATAATTCAAAGTTTAATCATTTTTATTAAAGTATAACAGGAAAAAAATGACTTAGACTCCTGCCTCAGAGAATACAGAAGGTTCAAAGAAGAAACAGTCAGGCATTCCTAAAATTTACACATATCAAAATTACTATTAGAGGGCTGGAGAGATGGCTTAGCAGTTAAGAACGCTGACTGTTCTTCCTTCCAGAGGTCCTGGGTTCAATTTCTAGCAATAATATGGTGGCTCACAATCATCTATAATGGGATCGATGCCCTCTTCTGATGTGTCTAAAGCAGCTGCACTATACTCATATACACAAATAAATGGTTCTTTAAAAATATACCATTAGCGTTTACCAGACAGTGGTTTTTCTACTTCTTCAAAATAAACTGTATTAGCAGGCAGAGAACTAAGTGGCATTTTCATCTTGTCATAAGTGTGATACTGAGAGTGGTTCTTACTGCTACAATGGAGAACTGAACGTATGTGATTTCTAACTGGCGACTAAGGTAGTGAGCAGCATCACATCCAGGTATGTATCAAAGCACCTGGAGAGGCTGCTCAGTATTTCTACTGAAAAAGCATCATCTAATGTTCTCTAGAACAAAAACATTTTCCACATGGCTTTATATACTTATGCCAATAAGTATAAAGTCAATATTCAGAAAGCATAGCTAAATTATCGGAATCTTTATATAAGTTCACTTATACATATCAACAGTATATAAAAAAGCAAATAACACTTCAGTTGTGAAAATAAGTTATTGGCACTAAGCTAGTTATGTAAAAACAATAATATGCATTAAGGAGCATACCCTTTCTTTTTATTAGTTAAGGGGAAAAAAAGAAATCAAAGAATAGATTTTGGTCTAACACAGAAATAGATGCAAATATGTAATTTTGGGAAGGGGTGCAGATTTTAGAAAAGTCCCAGCGATCCTGGTAGTAAGAGTAATGAGATTATACTGTTTCTTCCCATGGGTACATGGCACAGAAGATGATACCCACAAGGCACATAAGATTCTAAGTCTTCCTATCCTCACCTATAAAATAGGAATAATGTTTGCCCAGACCTTATGGAGCCTGAGGATGAAATAATTAACACACAAAGAATTTTATTTAGTGGCAAGAAACATTAAATCACAACACCCTTCTAATTAATGCTGTTTCTTTTAGGATCTCCAATACCCAGACTTTAGTCAATTAAAAGTAAATTTATTTGTCAATCACCTAGAATTGGAGTGGGTAAACTACAGTTTGCAAGACAAGTAAGTCCAACTCCCTATTTTTGATTCATTGGCATTTGCTGAAAATGGTTTTTATACTGTGTGTGGTATACATGTAGGGTAGGTGGTACATGGATGCAGGTGCATGCCAAAGCCAAAACTTGATACTGGGTGTCTTCCTGAGTACTCCCCATTTTATTTATGGTCAAAGTCTCTTAGTGAACCTGGGGCCACCAATTCTGGATAGTCTAACTCGCTCTGCCTCCCAAATGCTGCTATTACAACTCTCAGGCTTTTGTGTGGGTAATGGGATAGCCTTCGCACTTGTGCTGCAATCACTTTTATCCACTGAACCATCTCCTCTGCCCTAACAACTCTGCTTTTCATATGAATAAAGTTTAAAATACAATGAATGAAAATGTTGTAACAACCCTATTCATTTTATGCTAACAAAAGGTGATAAAAACTTTTTTATAAACTGTTGCTGCCTACATGCCCAACTTGACACCACATTTCCACTTAACAGAGAAGTTACAAGAAAAATCATCTTAAACATAACTAACTTTAAATTTTAACACTACTACTGATGTCTAATAAGAAATACTGACATAAGATATTTGGAAGTTATAATGAGATGTAAGAAGGGGAAAGTGTAAATGTAAAGAAAAACAAAACGTATATACGCCACAGAGATAAACAGGAGGAAGAAGACATCTCAGAAGTCATAAGCAGCACAAAATCACAGGGGAGCTGCTGGCAAGAGCGAAGCTCATGGAGCAGCAGTCGCAGGGCCAAAGGGAGGAAAAACAACCTGTTCAGTCACACTTCTCAACTTTCTTGTCCAGAAAGGCCTGGTCCAAGTCTGAAGATACATGCAGGAACCATATTTCAACATTTTATTGGACATTCATCAAGATTGCTTTACAGATAGTGTTACTTGAATATTAAATGGGCAAACCTCACAGAACCTTTATTTGTAGAAAAGCACATTGTAATATTGAAGATAAAACTGCAAAAAAGACTAAATTTATAAGAAAATTTCAAGGAAAAGCACAAGCCCAATGAAGAAAAATTCTGTCAGTAGAAAGAAAAGCAAAGGAATCCATATTCCTACTTATGGGAGGAGGACAATAGCTTAGATGTCAAAAGAAACTCCAAGATGGAGAGTGGGAAAGGTATCAAATAAGGATGACTGAAAACACAAGCAAAGCAGCATTAATAAATCCATGAGACAGCAAACAACAACAGTCATAAACACATCCTTAAGTAAAGTTGGCTATTCTCCCACAGCAGATCACCATCGGAATCAACAAGCAGTTGGGCAGATGGAAACACAGAAACAGTCAGAGCTAATGGAGCAAAAAAGCAAAATAGTTCACATTTGCCAGGATATTACTAAACACAGAAATGAAATATGGTAATAAATCCTTCTGTAGAAAAGAAAATGAGGGAGAGGAGGCTGGAGCGAGGAGGGGAGAGCAAAAGAGAACATGACGGCAGGTGTTATGATTCCTCCTGCACATGCTACAGGTTGTTATGACTGTTCTTAAGGGATGGATACGTATAGGATTTTGTGTTGTCTAGATGGGCAATTTCTATCCTTATCAATTGGTTATAAGTTTATTGTGTGGATGTATTGTGGATTGAGAATTTAACATATAAATCTGATTATTAGGTTACAGTTTGTTGAGTCTTGATTTTACCAGGTAGCTGGGACCAGAGAGTTCCCGGCTGGCCAGGGTTGGCCAGGGCGATTAGCAATGAGAGCAGAGAGACCACTGGGGCTAGAAGAGAGGTAGGCTAACATGACATGGTGTCACAGTGGAATAAATGGTGCCACTGCTGAAATAAATTAGCCCTAGTTCCCATGGCCCTCTGGAGCCAGAACTAGTGACAGGGTACACCTGGCAGGGTATATGCTGGAACCAGTTCCGCCTTCCTTTTTTCTTTCTTTTTTTTAATTGAATATTTTTTTAATTGCATTTCAAATGTTATTCCCTTTCCCATTTTTCTTTTTTTAATTTTTACTGCTACACTAAGATTAGTGGTCAGTAGTAGGGTACTCACTTATAATGAGTTAAGTTGGAGTTGGGTTTAATCCTAAGTTTGGGGAAAAACAAAACAACAAAAAGTTGTTTTATAATGAAATAGTTTAGCAAGTCATTCAGGTATTAAAGGCAACAAGACATGCACATCATGTTTATACTTAAAAATGAGAAAGCAGAAAAAAATTGAAAGCAGCAAAAATACAGTTATATTCTGCAGAGGCCTTTAGTTAATGAAGTCCCGTATTCATTGTGATGCATTCCCTTGTATGCACAAAACATGAGGAGATGGAGACCGCAAGCACGCAGAACCTGTCTGATGGCCCATGTGGACACTGAAGAACTAGAAGATTGTCGTGTTGGATGTGCCCATCCTCCCCTATATCATGCTCAATAAATGTTGATTTACTCAAAAAAGAAAAACAAGAAAGAAAAAAAGAAAGAAAATGAAAACAAAAGGAAGCTGCCAAGTCAGGAAAACAGGCAAAACTAGAGACCTAGCCTGGCTCCACTGAAAAGAAAGGAAGCACTCAAGATGCATAAAAATTACAGGCATGTGTTTCTATGTGCTTTAATGGCACATTCTTACAGTAGCCACAGAAACACAAACAATGACAGAATTAAAATGTAAAGTCTAGATGAATTTCCTATCCTTAAACATAGAAAAAGAATTATCACAACAAATCCATGGAAGGCCTGGAGCCTTACATCAAGCTGTGGTCACATCATTATTTCAGTATTCTAAAGAGAAGCACTCAGTGGATTTAGAAATTAGAAAAATCCTATGATATTACACAAATATTCATACAGAAATGGATATCTGAAGATGTGTCATTGTTGTGCCTTCAGCAAGTCACAGACATGAGATGTTGTTACCAAGTAGACTGGCTGATACCAGAACTTAGAATTACAGTTCAAGTGGGTTTGCCTGAGTCACAGTTCAGACGGACTTGGTTGTTTTATATTTACAGAGTATGACTGGCCTGTGTTGACAACTGCTATAGCACACAGACCCATTATTCACTAAATGGAGACTTTGCTTATTATACTCTGGTTACGTCTGTCTCCACGCAGTTATGAGGAGAATTCCTATGCCTTTGCAAAGCCCACCTAATATTAAGTATGAATACTTACTAATATCATCTTCATGATAAATGACAGAGTGAAACGGCAGGATTCGGTCTTTAATATATCTCTCTGCTGGCTCAATATAAAATGTGCCGCCCCGAGTCTGGATGAAGCCTTCAAATCTTCCATCAATGACAGACCCATGACTAAAGCTTCCTTCTTCACCTGTATGAAAGCAACAAAATCCTGAAATTCTAATTTGCACATTCTCCTACTTTAAAACACACATACACACACACACACACACACACACACACACACGCATGCACGCACACACGCGCGCACTCACACACACTTTTTACAACTATCTTAAATACAAATGTGCTGGAAAATTAATTTTCACATAAAATAAATCAAATTAATTGAGACATGAATGGCAACCAGTATTTAGTTAAAACAAATATGCAATTACTTAAACAACAATAAAAATGGAACATCTGTCATACTGACAATCTCATGGCACAATGTCTGACATGCACATGGCAGTCAATCAATACTCACCGCATTTACTTAATGTTTTAGAAAGCAAAGAGATCCTCTAATAAACTAGGTGTTTCCAGAATAAAGGTCCTTAAAGTACCTTTTGAAACTTTTCCTAATTTACCACAAGTGAAAAGCTTCTTTCTAACTTGACACTGTGTATTTTTTCATGTTCTTGCCACCTATAAATTTATAAATACATTTTCAAATAGAAAAAGGTCAAATGGTTCAGAAGTAATTTAAACAAGTGCATTTCTACACTCTTGTTCAAGATGCTGGACAAAGAAACTGGATGTCATGTCTCAAGCCTATAGTACCAGAGCTTAGGAACTTGCAATTTCAAAGTGAGAATGAACTTCACAGTGAGAATTAAGTCAGCCTGGGAGGTAAGATTTTTAAATCTTTTTAAAAAAATGAGTCTTTGAAAAAAGGTACTGGACAGATATGTAATACTATCCCATTATTCTCTAGTAAGAGAAGTAACATCAAAAAAGGAGTACTTTTAGTTCTATTACACATAGTCACAAACTCTAACTCACCAAAGTTAAGTGACATGGAGACATGGAGCTTGGCTTTGCTTCACTTCATTGCTCTGATGCCTCTGAAGCCATGATTTCTCACGTGCTAGACAAGAATTCCACCTCTGAGCCATGTCTACAGCACCACCAATCATTTTGGTTTTGTTTGAAGATAGCATCTTAGCTATATTGCTCAGATTGATCTCAAACTCCCCCTACCTCAGCCTCCCAAGTAGCCAAAACTATATGCATATGCCTTTAGAAAGGAGTGGGATTCAATGTTAGATTTAACAAGGTGGGCATGAGACTGGGATGGAAATGCCTGAAATCAGCCTGAACACTATTAACAGACCTTTTGTCTTTAACAACAATGAAACCCAAAATTTTACTTCTTTAAAATTTATCTCTCAAGAAAGCAACCACAAGGGGGAAGAAAGGAAGGGACCCGGGAGGGAAAAAGGACAGAGGTAGGGGAAAGGGGAACATGGCCTGGTATTGGGTAGGGGAAAAAGGACAGCCCTGAGGGCCAGCAGAAAGAATGGAAACAGGCTACCTCAGGAGGAAGGAGGTTGGGAGGACACTCCAGAATATACCAGAGACCTGGGAGATGAGAGACTCTTGGGACTCAAAGGGAGGGATCCTAGATGAAATGCCCTTCAGTGGGGAGTGGGAACTTCTTGAGCCCACCTTCAGCAGAAAGACAGGGCATCAAGTGAGGGATGGGGTTGCTATCCCACAGTCAAAACTCTGACCCATAACTCTTCCTATCTGAAAGAACTGCAGGGATGGAAATGGAGAAGAGCCTGAGGAAAGAAGGTCCAGTGTCAGGCCCAAAGAGGGATCCAGTTCAAGGGGAGGCCCCAAGGCCTGACCCTATTACTGAGTCTATGGAGCACTCACAAAAAGGGACTATCATGACTGTCCTCCAAAAGACACAACAAGCAGCTGAAAGAGTCAGATGCAGATATTTGCACCCAATCAATGAACAGAAGCTGCTGGCCCCTGTGGTTGAATTAGGGAAAAGCTGGAAGAAGCTGAGGAGGAGGACAACCCTGTAGGAGGACCAGCAGTCTCAACTAACCTGGACCCCCAAGATCTCTCAGACACTGAGCCACCAACCAGGCAGCTACACCAGCTGATATGAGGCCCCCAACAAATATACAGCAAAGGACTCTCGGGTCTGGGTTCAGTCAGAGAAGATGCACCTAAGAAACTGGAGGCCCCACAGGGAGTTTAGAGGTCTGGTGGGATGGGTGGGGTAGGGACATCCTCATGGAGATGGGGGCAGCGGGAGAAGGGGGGTTAGGATGTGAACATTTGAGAGTGGACTGGGAGAGGGATAGAATCTGGAGTGTAAAAATAAATTAAAAAATTGATCTCTCACTAAAAACAAATTTTCATGGGCTCAATCTCAAACATTACAAAGAGGGGAGAGGAGAGAAAAGGGAGGGAGAGGAGGGTAGAAGAGACCAGAGGAAAGGAAAGAGAGGGAGGATAGAGAAGAGGGAAGGGAAGAAAAAAGAGAAAGAAAAGGGAAGAAAAAGAGGAGAAGCAGGGTAGAGAAGGAAGGGAAAGAAAGGAGAGGGCAGGAAGAGGAAGGAAGTGGGTAGTGGAGAATAGAGAGAAAAATGAATGAAGAAAAAGGGAGGAAGGGGAGGAAAGAGGAAGACACAGCTGAACTCACCTCAGAGGGTTCTCTGTAATTTTGGGAGGAGAAAGGGGCCAAACTGGCTCTGATACATGCTAAGCACATATGCCACCCATGTCTCTCATGATTTCTAAGTTACAGATTAACACTGGTTGATTTTTAATAAATCACGAGCTGAAAATAAAACTGTACTTTTTTTTGAGACTATCTTGCTATGTCCTGGCCCTGTACTCATGATCTTGCTGCCTATGCCTCCAAATTACCAGAAGTACAGGTATGTGCCATCAAATCTAATCCCTAAGATATATTTTAAATGACACCATCTTTCTCTAGAGGCTCATTTATACTTTTATTTTTTATGATCGTCACCTACAAAAAGGGCACAGTTTGCCCAGTAAGACAAGTGATGAAGAAAGTAAGAGAATATTATAAACTGTCAAAAAAAATACTTTCCTTTTACAATTAGAAGACTGTAAAAAAAAAAACTATTAAAATTTAGTAACAGGTCAGTTTACAGGTAATTATAAAAATGTATCATCTGTCTAGTATAATAAAAAAATTAAAAGTTTCTCTTTAAGCATTTAATTTTTTTAAATGTTATGACTTAAGAGCAAAAAAAAATCTCATTTACAGAAGGAAATTTTGACCACTTTTGAGTTAATAGTTGAGGGCTGCCTTTAGTAATTATTAATATAGAATTATAACAGCCTAGAAGACTGAATTATGTTAGTTTCCTTATGACTTCCCTGTCTGTCCCACTTTGCTGTCTGATGAACTTTCTATTGGGTTAAGTATGTGACTATGCTTCCCAGCATTTAAACTCCTAAGAGATATCTGTTACAAATGTCAAAAAGAAAAAAAAAAATGGATTTTAAGGAGGAAAGGGGCTGGGAAATTTTTCTTAGGTGGCTTTGTTATATTGTTTTGGGCTAAGATGACCTCTACTGTCAGTTTCCTTTTAAGTCTTTCTATTTATATAACTTAGAAATCCCCATTTATTTCCTCCTTGAAAAATTAGAAGCTATAAAAATCATTGAAAGTTTTTTGAGAACTCTGATTGAATGAGGTAGTTCATGCTTATAGTCTTATCACTTATGAGACACAGGTATGAGGTTTGCTAGTTCTAGGCCAGCCTAGGCTACATAGCAAGATATTGTCTCTAAAACAAATAAACAGGAAGCTAAAACAACAATAACTCTTAAACTTGGAAGTACCAAGAGTCAAAGTGTCATAGATTTTAGAAGTGGTACGTTGTATAATTCACTATTAAACATCATGTAAAGTGGGTCCACAGATGACTTCATTCTCAAAGACCATTGCCTAAGATGACCTGATCTATCTCCTCAGAGTTTGTTTAAAAACAGAAAAATACTGGATTAAGTTAATTAATTAATTAAAATTTTCAAACTTCACAAAATCCCCTACATGCCTTGGGTATAGGAACATGAGGCTTAAAGCCAGGCAAGACAGATGACTCTAAGTAGAGCTCTCATCTCTTCCCGGCTCTGTACATCTGCTGCATGCAGTGGTCTAGTCTACAAAAGGCTAGGCAGGAAGAATTTACAGCCACAACCATCTTCGTTTTCTTCTGCTTTTGTTTTAACAAAGTTGGAAATTCATTGACAAGTTTTTTTTGAGCAACTGATATTAGGGATAGAAGTACTTAGGGACAGTATGAACCCAAGTACAGATATGGACTTCTAAAGAGACAGCCAGCCACCTGGGATCAGATGCCAATCTCTTCTCCCATTTCTCATAGATACATGAGTCCTGTCCACAATGCACCCCAGGGTACAAATCAGCCAGTGGAATGCTTTCTCCATCCTTTATGGATCTCTAAAGGAAAGTCCCTGGCCAACAGATTGGTAAGCTTGATTCTTAATGATCTTAGAGTCTTCTAGAATTCTTGATACTCTGGACAGTCAAATGCAAGATATTCTTTCTCTGCCACTTTCTTTCCTCTCCTCAGCATTTAAACAACCTTTTCTGAAATATCTGACTATATTTATCATTTATATTCCCTTGTGTAGAATAAAAAAAATCAAAGAAAATGTTAGATAAAAGTCCAACTTACCATAAATATGTCCAGTGTAAATATGAGAGGTATCATAATCAAGTACTTTATTTGACGTTTCTACTTTAAATTCATCACTAAAAAGGGAAGTGTCCCTCTTCATTCGTAGGTTGAATTGTCTGCAAAATGGGACAGGAAAAGAAATTTAAAGGATCCAAATCCTATATGACTTCTTTCACTATTAAAAAGAAAGTACACAAGACAAGGACTGTGTCACACAATTCACCTATTTGGGAAATATAGTGAGTTCCAAGCCAGGTGGAACTATAAAATGAAACCATGCCTCAAAACGAAACTAAAGTAAATTATAAATTCTGCCCATCTTGTGGAATTGTTCTAAGGCTTAGAGATCATAACATAAAGTCAGCACAATACTTAGCCTGCAGGAAATGTGGATAAATGACAACAACTTAACTGTCATTACTAAACCCTTAAAAGTATATCATACTTCCATAATTGCTACAGGAGTCTACACACAATAGAATTTCTACTCCATGATCTTTATGACAAATATAACAGATGTGTGGTAACAGTTTATCTTCTAAAGTATGTTTTGAATAGAAGAACAAGAAGGAACCTTGTTTAAAACACATTACAAATTTGCACCAGTCACTAAACTCATCTGTGACATAAATAAGTCTGTATAACATCTGCTTAGGAAAACTGATCAAGAGAATCAGTGGCAGGGTTGGGGATTTAGCTCAGTGGTAGAGTGCTTGCCTAGCAAGCACAAGGCCCTGGGTTCGGTCCTCAGCTCCAGAAAAAAAAAAAAAAAAAGAATCAGTGGCATACATACAACAGACTTCAATAAATGGCCTCTGTCTCCATTTCCTATGACAAGTCCCTTAAAACTCTGGGATCTCCTGAATGATAGGAGTGTCTTCCTCCTTATTCAAGAGTCCATTTCTAATCACACCAAAATCTATAAAGAGGTGACTGAACATGGGACCCCCACACATCCTCAGGTTGATCAGGGACTGTGTAACATTTTTATAGATTTTCATATCCACTTTGCAATCCCTGATCTCTAGGGCTAGAATTCCAGCCCTCAGTCACTTGGACATTTCTAATGGATGATCAGATTAACCTGAGGTTGTCTAAGGGTCAGCCCATGTTCAGTCACTTCATTATCACAGTGAAATTGATGAGTGTCCACCAGTGGCTAATGCATGGGAGTACTACAAAGGTGATACATGAGGAAAGGGCATGGAAGCTCTGTGCTTCTATCTGTCCTCTGCATCACTTTCATTTTGCTGTTCCCAAGTTGAATTAACTAATATTAGTAAGTAAACTGTAGGGCTTAAGGTATAGCTAAGAGGTAAAGTATCTTATTATCATGTTTAAGGGGTATGAGTTTGTTCCCTATATCAATGAAAATAAAGAATTTACATATTGAGGTGAGGGAAAAGAAACACTTATTTAACTGCTAGTGCAAATACAGACTGGTACGGCCACTATGGAAATCAGTGTGGTGGTTCCTCAGGAAGCTGGGAATCAATCTACGTCAAAACCCAGCTATACCACTCAAGCATATACCCAAAGGACTCTACATCCCACTACAGAGATAACTGCTCATCCATGCTCACTGCTGCTCTATCCATAGAAGCTAGAAAGCAGAAGTAGTCTAGATGTCCATCAACTGACAAATGAATAATGAAAATGTAGTACATTACATAATGAAATATTCAGTCATTAAGACGTTTACGTTTTTCGTTTACGTTTTTAATTGTGAAATCTGTAGGTAATCCATACCCCAAAATACAAATGTTGTATATTTTACTCTTACATGTACAAGTTAGCATTTAAGCTCTAAATATATATTCTTCAACTTGAACAACCACAGAAGTTAGGTACTCAGTAAGGGACAAATAGGGAGAGAGGATCTCAATAAAGAGTAAATAGAATATAGTGTTATAAAAGAGACAAAAGGGTTAAGTAGAATGTGAGGATTAAATAAGGAAGGAGCTGGAAGATAAGGGTAAAGAAAGGAATATGGCATAGTACAACTAACATTAAACCACTGAAAAACCATATAGAATCCTACTACTACAAAAGCTTCCTACAATACATTCAAATGAGAGTCACTAAATAATAAGAAGCAATGCTCCAACTAGACATCTTATGCCACCAGTAAAACCTCCAATGCTAGAAATGGGTTGCACCTTGTTGAGTCACTGGCGTAAGGGGCTTTACAGAAATGTCATAGGCTATTGCCAAGGCTATTCTTATTCTCCACAACCTATTGCTGAAGTCAACACTTCTATGAATTATGAGAAGCTTCACTTCCAATGACTAGCATTGATGATACTGGAATGTACTTTGCAGGCTATAGAAGGAGAAAGATAATCATCAATATCACCCAGCTACAAACCCTGTGACCTACAATGGTAACCTCTCTACAAGATAAAGTAGTGCAATATTGGCACATGTATTATTGCAGCAACCAACCACTTTCTGATTGGATTTAAAGCCCATTCAGTGAGATGTAACCCATACCTGGTATTACTAAAGTGGTCAAGAACCTGAGACTAGATAGGTCACAGGCACAAGGGAATAAATAACTAAAACTACTACTACTACTTTGCTAAAGGAAAATGGCAGTAATGACTCAATGACATACTGCTACACCCACAGATCAGACCCTTGTTCAACCATCATCAGAAAGACATCTTCTTGCAGTAGATGGGATTTAACAGAGACCCACAAATGGACAATGCACAGAGCATTCAGTCCTAAATGCTTTATCATCCTAATTGGAATAAGCAAAAAAGATTCTAAGAGCCAGAAGTGATGGAAGAATCCAAAGAAATCGTGTCTTCCAGCCACAACAGGATTGATGCACATATGAATTCACAGTAGCTGTGGTAGCATGAACAAAACCTGTACAAGTTCAAGCCAGATAAGACTGAGAGGGGGGAAGTAGACACAGGGTCTTACCCCTAACCAAGAAACTATCTGAAACTGATACCCACTGACAAAGGGAAAATCTGTTTTCTCCAATGGAGTCTCTCTGGGTGTACTAGCTACACTTGAGGGCAGGCCCCAAACCCAGGAGTAAGGTGGTTAACACAAAATAAAGTCAATGGTATTTTTGTCAACTTCTGTTTCATTTTGCATTGTTTACTCCATTTTTTGTCTTATTAGACTTTTACTTGTTTAGATTTTGTTCTATGGTTTTGAGAGGTTTGTGTTTTTTGTTTCTTCTTCTTACTTTTGTTTCTTGTTTTGTTTTTTTTGTTTTTTTTTTTTGAAAGAGAAAAAGGGAAAAAGATTAGTTGGGTGTGTAGAGATAGAGGGGAGATCTGAAAAGAACTCAGTGAAGAGTAAAATTATGATCAAAATATACTGTATGAAATATTTTTCAATAAAAATGTAAAGAAACTATTTTCCTAACTTCTGTGACCCATTCTTGAAAATTAACTTTAGGAAGAAATTGTAAACACTCCTTATTTGTAAGGAGTTTTCCTGCTCCCTACCAGACTCCTGGCCTGACAGACATGACCACACTCCTCACACAGGAATGTGACTGGTGGTCCTGAAGACCAGGACAGAGTTCTCCACGTTACTGAGGTACCTAGATGGGTCTTAAGGGTTTAGCCAATAACCTTTCCAACCAGGACATTCTTAGTCCACTCTGAGGAAGTGGTATGTAACCATTCCCCATGATGAACAGGCAATAAACAGTATGGATAAGCTTGAACTGTCTCTCTCATCAAGAACCGCCTCGGGGAGCATAGAAAAAGTCTTTATTTATAGAGCCTTGTTAAGTCTCTCACAGAAGGCACCTCCTCACTATTTCCAGCAGAGTCTGGATGTCCAAGAGTCGGGGAATTCCAGCTTCGGCCTCAGTCTATATCCTTTCTCACTCTAGCTGAAGCTTCCAGCCTGGGTTGCATTCTCCCAACCCCTGAGCAGTACATCAACACTTCCACAAGCCCATAACCCAATGGTGGCTTAGGGTAAAATGTAATCTAGTATCTCCCATTTTGCTTACTCAAGTGACATTCCCACAACCCAGCAGCAAGGCAGAAAGTGTGACCACAATAATGATATAGATAACTCTGAATCAGTGAGGTTTCCTTAGTCATAGTCTCTTATAGGAATATAAAAGTAAATAGCATATATAGAACTCCCTTAAAGAAATGCAGGAAAATACAAGTAAACAAATAGAAGCCATTAGAGAGGAAACACAAAAATCCCTGAAAGAATTACAAGAAAACACAATGAAACAGGTGAACAAATTGAAAATGGAAATAGAAACAATAAAGAAATAACAAAGGGAGACAACCCTAGATATAGAAAACCAAAGGAAGAGACAAGGAGTCATAGATACAAGCATCACCAACAGAATACAAGAAATAGAAGAGAGAATTACAGGGGCAGAAGATACCATAGAAAATGTCAACACAACTGTCAAAGATAATGTAAAAGGCAAAAAACTCCTAGCCCAAAACATACAGGAAACCCAGGACACAATGAGAAGATCAAACCTAAGGATAATAGGTATAGAAGAGAGTGAAGACTCCCAAATTAAAGGTCCAGTAAATGTCTTCAACAAAATTATAGAAGAAAATTTCCCTAACTTAAAGAAAGAGATGCCCATAAACATACAAGAAGCCTACAGAACTCCAAATAGATTGGACCAGAAGAGAAATTCCTCCCGTCACATAATAGTCAAAACACCAAATGCACAAAACAAAGAGAGAATATTAAAAGCAGTAAGGGAAAAAGGTCAAGTGACATATAAAGGCAGACCTATAAGAATTACACCAGAATTCTCACCAGAGACTATGAAAGCCAGAAGATCCTGGACAGATGTCATACAGACCCTAAGAGAACACAAATGCCAGCCCAAGTTACTGTATCCAGCAAAACTTTCAATGAACATAGATGGAGAAACCAAGATATTCCATGACAAAACCAAATTTATACAATATCTTTCTATAAATCCAGCCCTACAAAGGATAATAGATGGAAAACTCCAATACAAGGAGTGAAACTACACCATACAGAAAGCAAGAATATAATTTCCTTGCACTGATACCAAAAGAGAGACAAACATAATTCCACCTCTAACAACGAAAATAACAGGAAGCAACAATCACTATTCCTTAATATCTCTTAACATCAATGGACTCAATTCTCCAATAAAAAGACATAGACTACCAGACTGGATACGTAAAGAGGACCAAGCATTTTGCTGCATCAGGAAGCACACCTCAGAGACAAAGACAGACACTACCTCAAAGTAAATGGCTGGAAAACAACTTTCCAAGCAAATAGCTAAAAGAAACAAGCTGGAGTTGCCATTCTAATATCAAATAAATTGACTTTCAACCAAAAGTCATTAAAAAAGAAAAGGAAGGACACTTCATATTCATCAAAGAAAAAAATCCACCAAGATGAACTCTCAATCCTAAATATCTATGCTCCAAATGCAAGGGCACCTACATTCATAAAAGAAACCTTACTAAAGCTCAAAGCACACATTGCACCTCACACGATAATAGTAGCAGATTTCAAGACCCCACTCTCATCAATGGACAGATCATGGAAATAGAAATTAAACAGAGACATAGAGAAACTAACAGAAGTTATGAACCAAATGGATTTAACAGATATTTATAGAACATTCCACCCTAAACAAAAAAATATGCCTTCTTCTAAGCACCTCATGGAACCTTCTCCAAAACTGACCATATAATCTGTCACAAAACAGGCCTCAATAGATACAGAAAGATAGATGTAATCCCATGCATCCTACCAGATCACCACGCACTAAGACTGGTCTTCAATAACAACAGTAATGACAGAAAGCCCACATATACATGGAAGTTTAACAATACTCTACTCAATGACAACTTGGTCAAGGAAGAAATAAAGAAAGAAATTAAAGACTTCTTAGAATTTAATGAAAATGAAGATACAACATTCCTAAACTTATGGGACACAATGAAAACTCATAGCTGTGAGTGCCTGCAAAAAGAAATAGGAGAGAGCATATGTCAGCAGCTTGACAGGACACCTAAAAGCCCTAGAACAAAAAGAAATGAATAAACCCAAGAGGAGTAGAAGGCAGGAAATAATCAAACTCAGAGCTGAAATCAACCAAGTAGAAAGAAAAAGGACTATACAAAGAATCAACAAAACCAGGAGCTGGTTCTTTGAGAAAAATCAACAAGATTGATAAACCCTTAGCCAGACTAACCAGAAGTCACAGAGAGTGTATCCAAATTAACAAAATCAGAAATGAAAAGGGAGACATAACAACAGAATTTGAAGAAATTAAAAAAATCATCAGATCCTACTACAAGAGCCTATACTCAACAAAACTGGAAAATCTGGAGGAAATGGACAATTTTCTAGGCAGATACCAGGTACCAAAGTTAAATCAGGAAAAAATTAACCATCTAAACAACCCCATAACTCCTAAAGAAATAGAAGCAGTTATTAAAAGTCTCCCAACCAAAAAGAGCCCAGGTCCAGATAGGTTCAGTGCAGAATTCTGTGAGACCTTCATAGAAGACCTCATACTAATACTGTCCACTATTCCACAAAATTGAAACAGACAGAGCACTACCAAATTCCTTCTATGAAGCCACAATTACTCTTCTACCTAATCCACACAAAGACTGAACAAAGAAAGTGAACTTCAGACCAATTTCCCTTATTAATATCAACACAAAAATACACAATAAAATTCTTGCAAACTGAATCCAAGAACACATCAAAACGATCATCCATCATGATCAAGTAGGCTTCATCCCAGGGATGCAGGGATGGTTTAATATATGGAAATCCATCAATGTAATCCACTATATAAACAAACTCCAAGATAAGAACCACATGATCATTTCATTAGATGCTGAGAAAGCATTTGACAAAATTCAACACCCCTTCACGATAAAAGTCCTGGAACGATCAGGAATTCAAGGTCCATATCTAAACATAGTAAAAGCAATATACAGCAAACCAGTAGCTAACATTAAACTAAGTGGAAAGAAAATTGAAGCAATCCCACTAAAATCAGGGACTAGACAAGGCTGCCCACTCTCTCCCTACTTATTCAATATAGTACTAGAAGTCCCAGCCAGAGCAATCAGACAGCGAAAGGAGGTCAAAGTGATACAAATTGGAAGGGAAGAAATAAAAATATCACTATTTGCAGATGATATGATAGTGTACTTAAGTGACCCCAAAAGTTCCACCAGAGAACTACTTAACCTGATAAACAACTTCAGCAAAGTGATTGGGTATAAAATTAACTCAAACAAATCAGTAGCCTTCCTCTACTCAAAGGATAAACAGGGTGAGAAAGAAATTAAGGAAATGACGCCCTTCACGATAGTCCCAAATAATATAAAATATCTTGGTGTGACTTTAACCAAGGAAGTAAAAGATCTGTATGACAAGAACTTCAAGTCTCTGAAGAAAGAAATTGAGGAAGATCTCAGAAGATGGAAAGATCTCCCATGCTCATGGACTGGCAGGATTAATATAGTAAAGATGGCCATTTTGCCAAAAGCAATCTACAGAGTCAATGCAATCCCCATCAAAATTCCTACTCAATTCTTTATAGAGATAGAAAGAGCAATCTGCTAATTCATTTGGAATAACAAAAAACCCAGGATAGCAAAAACTATATTCAACAATAAAAGAACTTCTGGAGAAATCACCATCCCTGACTTCAAGCAGTATTACAGAGCAATAGTCATAAAAACTGTATGGTATTGGTACAGAGACAGGCAGATAAATCAGTGGAACTGAATTTAAGACCCAGAAATGAACCCACACATCTCTGGTCACTTGATCTTTGACAAAGGAGCTAAAACCACCCAATGGAAGAAAGATAGCCTTTCCAACAAATGGTGCTGGTTCAACTGGAGGTCAGCATATAGAAGAATGAAATTGGATTCATTCTTATCACCATGTACAAAGCTTAAGTCCAAGTGGATCAAGGACCTCCACATCAAACCAGATACACTCAAACTAATAGAAGAAAAAGTGGGGAAGAGTGTCGAACACATGGGCACTGGGGAAAATTTCCTGAACAAAACACCAATGGCTCATGCTGTAAAATCAAGAATCGACAAATGGGACCTCATAATACTGCAAAGCTTCTGTAATGCAAAAGACAATGTCATCATGACAAAACGGCAACCAACAGACTGGGAAAGGATCTTTACCAATCCTACATCTGATAAAGGGCTAATATCCAAATTATAAAAAGAACTCAAGAAGTTAGACTCCAAAAAGCCAAATGACCTGAAGGATATAAAAGAAATTAAAAAGTAAGGGTTAGCTTGGAGTTCAAAATGACTAGCTGGGGATAGGAAACAGAAGGAGACTGTCTCTTTTACTCTTCTGCACCATCTAGATTTGAAATATATGAACTTATTCCTTACTCAAAAACCTAAATGTAAATTAACATCTTAATGTCCGTGAGTATAGTTCAGTGATAAAGCACTACCTAGCACCACAAGGCCCTCTATTTTAGCCCGGTGACACAAAAAGATACAAAACAAAACATAGACAACCTTAAGATACAACACAATGGGGCTGCAGCAATGGCTTAATGTTTAAGAACACTGGTTGCTTGTCAAGGACACTTAGGTTCAATCCCTAGCACCCACAAGGCAGCTCACAACTATCTGTAACTCCAGTCCAAGGGATCCTCTCTTCTGGCCTCTGAGGGCACAGCCTGAACATGCTAGACAAATAAAACACCTGCACACACAAAATAACCTAAGAACAGGAATAAGAAGAAGAGAAAGAGGAAGTGCTGAGGGTGGAGCGGGGGAGTGGATAAAGAAGAAAAAACACAAGGCACAAGACATGGTAGCTATGTAACACATTTCAGGCTTGAGCTATACAGATAAATGCCATCACAATTGTGCCCCTGCCTTCAAACTATAAAAATCATGAAATAAATAAGAGGACAAGCCCCATCAAGGACTGGTTAGCTCAATGGTGGCAGAGCACTTGTCTATCATGAGTCCAATCCCCAGCAGCAAACCAGGCTGGGAGGGCAGACAGACTACAGGTGATAATACTTGCATGTGGTGGCACATGCCTTTAATCCCAGCACTTGGGAGGCACATCAAGAGGATCTGTGATATCAAGGCCAGCCTGATCTACATACAAAGATATAGGCCAGCCTGTGCTACACAGTAAGACCATATCAGAAAAAGAGAGTGTGTGATAGTGAGGAGAAGATGGAAGGGGGAAGAAAGAGAAAAGGAAACAGAAAAAGCAAACAGGAAGAAAGAGAAAGGGAAGAACAAAGGTGATGAAACTAGAAGAGAAGTTTACTGCATATGTAATATAACCATGTTCAAGAATTAGAACATTGGCTCTCAATCTTCTGGATGCTGTGATCCTTTAATATAGTTCCTCATGTTATGGTGACCCCCAACCACAAAGTTACTTTGTTGCTACTTCACAAGTATAATTTTGCTGTTATAAATTGTAATGTAAATATCTGATATGTAGGATATCTGATATGCGACCCCCGAGGTGTCCCAATCCATGGGTCGAGAACCACTGAATTAGAGAGAGCATATTAGCATTATTAAAAAACAAACAACAGGGGTTGGGGATTTAGCTCAGTGGTAGAGTGCTTGCCTAGGAAGCGCAAGGCCCTGGATTCGGTCCCCAGCTCGAAAAAAAAAAAAAAAAAAAAAACAGGAAGCAACACTGGGGGCTGAGATGTATCCTGGAAGCTCTGGTTGGTTGGCACTGTTGTTCATATGGGGTCTCGAGCCCCTTCAAGCTCTTTCAGTCCTTTCTCTGATTCCTTCAATGGGGGTCCCATTCTCATTTCAGTGGTTTGCTGCTGGCATTCGCCTATGTATTTGCCATATTCTAGCTGTGTCTCTCAGGAAAGATCTACATCTGGTTCCTGTTAGCCTGCACTTCTTTGCTTCATCCATCTTATCTAGTTCGGAACATCACCCATTTTTAATTCACTCCCAGGTCAGCATCATAAATGCTACAACCCTCCAGGGACTAAGCCACTATCCAAAGACTATACATGGACTGACCCTGGGCTCCAATCTCATAGGTAGCAATGAATAGCCTAGTAAGAGCACCAGTGGAAGGGAAGCCCTTGGTCCTGCCAAGACTGAACCCCCAAGTAAACGTGATTGTTGGGGGGAGGGCAGTAATGGGGGGAGGATGGGGAGGGGAACACCCATAGAGAAGGGAGGGGGAGGGTTAGGGGTATGTTGGCCAGGAAACTGGGAAAGGGAATAACAATCGAAATGTAAATAAGAAATACCCAAGTTAATAAAGATGAAAAAAAAAATGCTACAACCCTAAGATGAACATCTTACCCTCTGTACAAAAGCATTTTTAAAGTGCTTGGGAGTAAATTCAACAAAAGATGTATCATATCTCTATACTGAAAACTATTTAGAAAAAAAAAAAACATTCAAAGAAACTAGAGAAGACTTAAATAAATGGAGGTATCAGATTCAGGATATGAAGACTCCATAGTGTTGTTGGGCTGGGTGTACAGTGTGGTAGAATATATGCTTAGCATGCAGTGTGCTTAGGACATGAAGTCCTGAGTATCAAGACTTAACACTCCTTCCAAAAAGCTATTAACTTTCCAAATTATCTAAAGATATGCCAGTCTCCTTCAAAATAGCAAGTTTTTCTATAGACACTGACAAGGCAGCTCTAACATGATGGAAATGCAAAGGACCTAGACCAGCAAAGCAACTCTGAAAAGAAAACTGAAGGCCATAACCTCCCCAAACCAACTGGGACCAGGTATGGGACACATAAACCTATGGGAAATATTTCTCATTTAAACCACACAGCATTCAAGAGACATCTCCAGATGTTCATTTTCTCTGTCCGCTTATAAAGATGCTTGAGATAGTCGCTCAATCTATATTTTCTTTCTATTACTAGAAAGTGGGAGTGAATATGGGCAATACACATGATGTCCACATGTAAAGGTTTTAACAGAAACATTGTTTTACATGCTAATTTAAGAATAAAATAAAAAGGTAAGTTGTCAATGTGAACATCAAATATTATAAGTGAGTTATAAAGTTTGCTTTCACTAGTATACTTTTATTACATTTCATACCATTTACTTGTGTGTGTACATGCGTGAGTTCTGTTCTCTCCTTGAATCATGTGGGTCCCAGAGATTGAACTCAGGCCATCAGGCTTAGCAGCAAGTACATTTACTGAGCCCTTCACTAGTGCACTAGCATAGTTTTTTAAAAGAGAAAAGTTGTTTTTCTTCAAATCACCTTTTAGAAGCTCAACATGCATCACACTGACGTACATAAAGAATAAGCAGAACAGTTTTACAGAAGTACAAGACAGAGTCAGCTCCGTGCACCCCAAGCATCATCCACAAGTTCTAGGGCTCTAGAGACTGGAAACAAAGGCAAAAAATACCACAAATTAAGCAGAAAATGTAAGTTTAATAATTTCACAAGTCAGAGAAGAGTAACATGAATATCGCACAAATAAAACCAGAGTCTGAGTCTAAACCAGCCATCTTTATTTAGCCAGCCAATGACCTCCTCACCATACCAAGTTATAGTTTCCCTGCTTAGGATGTACAAGGAATCACAATTGGCAAAATATAGACCTTCTATTAAAACCAAAATCAAAGGACTGAATGAAAAAGCATAACCAATAGTGAGAAATTCGAAATGGATGTGTAAATAATGGGAACCTAAAAGAAGCAGATCAAAGAAGTAAAATAGGCTGTATACTCTGTCTTAGGATGCCCTCCAATGTCAGTCTGGGCAAAATGACCAATGTCAGCAATCAGGCATTCCCACTGGTGCAACATGTGCGGTACATAAAAGGTTCCAGCCACCCCACATATCTCTCTCTCTCTCTCTCTCTCTCTCTCTCTCTCTCTCTCTCTCTCTCTCTCTCCCCCCCCCCCCCAAGCTCTTTGTAAAACTGGGAGTCAACTACATAGATAGAACCCTTTACCAGAACCATGCAAAATATGTTTTTACTTCATTTGGTAAGAAGAAATTATCCAAATCAAAAGTAACTGGATCCCTGCAATCACCACAGAATTAATAGAGATAGTTCTTCATAGTCTGGCCCATTAGGCATACACAATCTGTTGAGTTTGATCCATTTAAAAAGAAAAGGCTAGGCGCAGCAATGGGAAACAGAGACAGGAAAATCCCTTGGGCTCCTTGGTCAACAAGCTTAGCCCACTTGGCAAGTTGCAGACCAGTGAATAACATGCCTCAAAAAAAGAAAAAGATAGGCTATACCTGAGAACCAACATCCAAGGTTGTCTTCTCACCTCCACATTCATATTCACAAACATGGATGTACAAATGTACACACACACACACACACACACACACACACACACACACACACACACACACACACACACACACACAAGTATAGCCCTCATAAGAGCAAGGTAAGAAGATTACACTTGTTCAAGGGCAACCTGAACTACAAGGTAACAGACCAGCTTATGCTAGTGAAATCCAGGCTAGTCTGAGCTACACAGTGAAACTTAAATAAAACAGCACATAGGAGCAGAGGAAGGAGGACTGCTATTAGTGCAAGGCCAGACCTTGTTTCTTATATATATAAAGCTGCAGAAATGACTCAACAGCTAAGGGCTCGTACAACACAAATCTTACTAAGACCTGAATTTGATCTTCAAAACCCATGTAAAGGTGAAAGGAAAGAACCAACTCCATAAGAGTCGTCCTCCTACCTTCATATGCATATGCAGAAGCGTACACAGGCACACAGGCACACAGACAGACAGACAGACAGACAGACACACACACACACACACACACACACACACACAAAGAGTACATAAATAAATGCTTTTGAAGGGATGGGTTTTTCACACAAAGCCCAAAACACATCCAAACTAATCTATAGAGATATTACATCACAGAATACAGAACTGCAGAACCAAGACATAAATGAGATTAAACTTGCACTTTACAAACCGCGTCAATTAAATTCCTCAGGAGATTATTGTACATTGGTATTATAGACACCTAAAATGCATGGTAGTCAAACCACAAACATGATAGTTAAGACAGGACTGTATGGCAGTTATAGCAGGATAAAATATGTCACTGGCTAGTATTTAAAAGGAAAAGAGAAAAACAGTTTCTGGTACATTATATACTATTTCATGAAGACAAAGTTGGAGAAGCAAAAATTATCTGAAATTATTACCAAAAAATCTATGTCTTAGAATAAGATACATCTGCCCTTTCTGCATATTCTAGACATTTCCATATTCCTTCCTTCCTTCTTCCTCTCTCCCTCTGTCCCTTCCTTTCCCTTATTATGACCACATGTAAAAACCTAAGGAAGATTCAGGTTCTACCTCAAGTTCACAAGGGAAGACATATATAGGTGGACCAAAAAATAAAATAATCAAAAGAAGAAAAAGTCATAATTGAAATAAATACAGCACTAACTAAGCAATCTCATTTATTTAAATGAAGCCATTTCAGAAATCCAGAAAATTTATTATTCTAAGCAAATTGTCTGTGATGTATTTTACCTTAGTGCCTAATTGATAAATTCTTTTAAAACACCTTCTCCAACAGCTATAGTACTGGCTCGAGTAACACTTTTGACAAACTTTCAACTCTATTTCAAGAACAATACCTTTTTGTAGAATTCTTAATTTTGCACTTAGGCACAGTAGCTCGAGCCTGTAATTCCTGTACTCTGGAGGAGAATTGCCACAAGCTCAAGGCCAGCACAGTCTATATCATCAGTTCTAGGCTATCCTGAGATGTAGAGTGAGACATGGGCTGGGTATATACCTCAGTTGGTAGAGTGTTTGCCTAGCATGCACGAAGACCTCAATTCAAGCCCCAACACTGCATAAACCAGGTATGGTAGTACACCCCTGTAATCCCAACAATGGAAAGATGGAGGCAGGAAGATCAGAAGCTGATGGTCATCTTTGGCTATGAAGCCAAGTTCAACCAAGACCAGCCTAACATATATATTTCTCCCCTGCCTCAAGGGAGAAAGGGAAAGAAAAAAAAAAAAAAAAACAAACGTTAGGCTTGAAAAAAAACTGCACTCAAACACACTCACACACATATAGTATTTTATTTTGGTTTGGTTTTTGGGAACAGGGACTTTCTACACAGCCCTGGCTGTGCTGAAACTCACTATATAGACCATACTGGCCTCAAACTCAGAGACCTACCTACCACTGCCTTCTGAGTACTGAGATTAAAAGAGTGCACCACGTGCCTATGTCTGACCTAAAAAAAACAAAAAAAAACAAAAAAAACAAAAAAAAACCTTAATATTAAGCAAAGTTGAAAGTTTGTTCATATGCTTAGTTATAAAAAGGACTTTAATAACTGGAATACTTCTAAAAAGTCAAATCATAATTGTCTAATCATAATGCAGGTTTTCAAATAAGATAAATAAACTTTTGAACATGCTTGGCCCATGGGAAGTAATACTGTTATGAGGTATGACCTTATTGGAGGAGATGTGGCCTTGTTAGAGGAAGTGTGTCACTTTTCTGGAGGTACAACTTTGAGGTCTCATATATAATGCTCAAGCTCCACCAAGAGCCTCCTCCTTGTTGCCTACAGAAGATAGACTCCTCCTGACTGTAGGATCAAGATGTAGAACTCTCCTCTTCCAGTACCTTATCTGCATGGATGCTGTCATGCTCCCCATCATGATGATAATGGACTGGACCTCTAAAACTGAAAGCCAGCCCCAATTAAATGTTGTTCTTTATAAAAGTTGTCTTGATCATAATGTGTCTTTACAGCAATGGAAACCCTGTGCAATAGAAAATACTGTGCAAGCATAATTGTTATGTACGTGAGCTAACTATGCTGTATTCAACATATTCCATAATTGATTAAGTAAATTTACCCAAGAAACTGGGCCCTGGTTTGCAATTAAGATAAATAAACTTATTGATATCTTTATAAGGCTGAAAAAAATAGGTAAGTAACCTAGCCACAAGGCATATAACAATCAACGTTTAGAGATGTGGCTACAGTTAAGGGTAACCCAAAGTCTTCATTATAGTGTACTCACTATCAAATACAAATATATAAAAGATCATTTATAAAAGTTAAATGCAAGTTACTCTTTATCCCCAAATTGGTAATCTGTACATAGATGCTTATCCTATTAGATATATTATGATATACTTAGCTAGCATTTCAATTTGTTCTTTTAGACAGGATCTTGCTATGTAGAATACATTGTTCTAGAACATGAGATCCTCCTTCTTGACTCTCTCAAGTATAGGGAATAGATATAGTCATGTACCATCACACCTGGTTTTACCATTTCTTACAAATCAGAGGAAATACATCTGTAAGAAATCTATGACTTCATTACTTGCATTTCCTACTTCAAAGAAAGGGAGAAGTTACACTATCAAACCATCACAGTAAGCTTCCACAGTACTGCATCTCTAAAACACCACAGCAAGTTTGACTTCACAATGACTTCTGCACACCCTACCATGCCTATCAGCTCTGTGTGTATGTTCCTATCATCCAGGGCTTAAAAGAGGTCATTTTTAACCAACAATCAAATTATTTTGTGGATGACTGCATACCTGCATAGTTGCTCATTCTGACTCACACACATAAAAGAACTAGAGATTTGGTTTGTCAAATATAAAATATGTAATTTACATAATAAAATCTACCTATACAACAATGTGGCATCCAAAACAAAGTCAACTACTAAAATCTCATCCTCTGCTAGTGAGGAATACACTAACATGTATTCGGGAACACAGTAGTAAGTTTATTTGGAGAGGTTACTAAAGTTAGAAAAGCTAATGATATTATTATTTTATGGTACTAATAAAGAATGGATGATTCTTAATAATACCTAAAACTAAGAGTCATAAAATTTTATTTAGTGGGGTAAACTACTAGCCCTAAATTTTTAATATTAAAAAATCTTTAAATTAATCTTTTGATTAATCTATTAACATCTTTCCAAAAACACCTAGAAGAGATATGAAATATACTGAGCAATTCTAAAGAACACAGTGCTCGCCTGTGAGGAAGAAAATAGCACATACACAGAAAGGAAGCAGGGCTAAAGAGGGCTCAGTGTTTAACAGCAATGGCTGCTCTTGAAGAGAAGCTGACCAGTTCCTAGCACCCACAGTCCCATTACCCACATCTGTAACTCCAGTCTGGGGAATTCGACACCCAATTTTGGCCTCCATAGGTACCAGGCACATATATGGTGCACAAACATAAAAGGTAGGCCAAACACCCATATGCATAAAATAATCTTTAAAAGAAAAGTAGGCAAGACATTAATGCATGGATAAAAGGAGAGCACAAATCAAATGTCAACGAAACTGCACATTAAAAGATCAGAATGTGAGATAACATGCATATTGTATGTGCACCCTAGATACTCAGAAGACCATTCTGGATGAAAAAAACAAAACAAAATACTTGAAGCTAGCCTAGACTAATAGGCTATGACTAATTTACAGAAAAAACTCAAAGGCAAACTTAAAAATTTGGCTAAAACTTGTGAATTGAAGGTTTCAAAACATATGTTAAATGACATAAAAAGAAAACATTTAGGTGCTCAGTGGTAGTGTTTGTCAACAACTGCAAGGCTCTGGGACCTAAATCCAGGACTGCAAAAAAAAAAAAAAAAAACTACTGATAACAGTTTGGAAGGTTAGGAATCTACTACGAAGTAGGTCTTAAGGTTATACCAGTACAGTAGTTCAAAATGTAATTATAGCAAGCAATATGGAGTGCCTGACCAAGAACACAAAAGGGGTTTGGGGGAGACTGCAGGTTTTAGTCATCTAGGTCTGGTTAAAATTCTGTGTAAGTTATTTAACTTCCCTGAGTCTGTTTCCTCGGCTTATAGACAGTTACCTTTATCTAAGTGTGTATTGGTTATTTTAACTGTCAACTTGACACAACTAAGAACAACACCTCAGAGGAGAGCCTCAATTATGAAATGGCTAACTGAGATTGGCCTGTGGGTATATCTGTGGGGAACTGTGTGGATTATTAACAACATAACAGAACCCACCCCACTGTGGGAGATACCACAGGTGCTTCTGAACTGTCTAAGAAAGGTAGCTGAGTGTAAGCCAGCCTGCAAGCCACCTAGCAAGCAGCACCCATCATGAGTCCAGCTGTACTTCTTGCTATAAAGCAGAGCTCCTTGGCTGGAGGCAAGGATATGTGGCCTAGCAACCAAGCCTCCTGGCCCTCAGCAATAGACTGGACCTGGAGCCGTAAGCTAAAATAAACCTTTCCTCCCTTCAGTTGCTTTTGGTCAGAGTTTTTATTACAGGGAGGGGAAAGCAAACTAAACAGTGCTAAGAAGACAAATAATAAAATGCACATAAAGGGCTTTTGAATGACAGCAGATAAAGGCAATTTCTGTGGAAGCCTGACAACCTGATGCCTGGACCCCACATAAAGGTGGAAGGAGAGAAACACCGCAAAGTTGCCTTCTTACCACTGCATGTATACCACCATGTCATGTATACACCCACAGATACCTAACCATAATAATATTTTTTTCAAGAAAATGCAAGTAAAACACTAAGAGTAGAACAGTTATTTAATAATTAATTTTCTCTTTCTCTCTTAGCTCTTCCTGTATCCCTTCACAATTCTGTTTCTGAATTGAACAGGACAGCAGATAATCTGCTATGGTTGTTATTACAGAACTAATAAAATTAAGTTAATAAAAGATTAAGTGACCTATTCAATAGAAAACAGTTAGCCATTTTGTCTGTTGGTACCAGAAAAGATACATTAAACACAAAATATACAAAAAGTGGAAAGCCACGCACAAGATCACTTTTAAAAGACATACCATTCTATTATCAAATCTGACTCACTATACACAGAGCCTGAAGGGCTACTTATACTTAGAAAGCATGTTGCTGATATGGCTATCTGGTATGAGTTAGCTGAAACATAATTGACACCCAACATCTGAAGGACTATGAGTTGGCATGAAATGGCTATCACTAGATTAAAAAAAAAAAAAAAAAGAGTGATGACATCTGTTATATAACTATTCCTAGCAGAGTGCCACTTTTATGTGATATATGGCCTTAAAATCAAAAGTGAATGCCTTCTCTTTTAACAACCTGTGTGTATCTGCCACTGTCCCTATCTCTGTATGGACTGGTACACGTGTATATGCATGCATATCTGTGTCCCATGTGCAATCTGTTCCTGGGCACTTGCCAGCATTCCCCTGCCTACCTAATCACTGTACACTAGTGATTCAAGTACATCTTACCTGCCTATGGCTCCTCATGTTTTCTGCAACCTCCTACCCTCCTGTGACATCCTCTACAAACATCCAAGCTTAGACCTTACATTCACAATTCAAAACCATTTACATGTGACTTCAATACATAAAAGGGCAATCCATTTTTAAAGATGGCATTTTTTAATGTATATACCAAAGTCCAGTATGAAAGAATTTGGTATATTCATTGAAGATGAATCTTCAATCAGGAAACTTCCCACTAGGGAAAAAAGTTGCTTCCATTAGCAGACTGCATCAAAAGACTTCAGATACTGAGAGCAATGAATTTACTCACCTTCCATGAGCATGGAAATCTAGAAGTAAAAACTGGTCCTCGTGTGAGACTGCTCGTTTGGCACGCTGGTGTTTTTGGTGTAATGAATCCACATTGTAAGATAATCCTTCATAATGTCTAATATATTTATTTAAAGGATTTCCATACTGACCTATAAAAACAAGCACACAGGTAACAGTCTGAATTAATACCAACTTGAAGGCTCTTTCTAGTTCTAACTTATTAGTCCTAACTCATCCATTATTTTCAATACCTATGAATGAGTATATACCAAATGCCTCATTAATCCTGACTACTATGATGAATCTCCTAGGAACATAATTTTCACACACTTTTAAAGTTATTATAAGAGTGACATTAGCTGGATGTGATGGTAAATACATTTAATCCCAATACTTGGGAGGCAAAGGCAAAAGGACCTCTCTGAGTCAGCCTGATCTACATAGTGAGTTCAAGGATAGCAAGGGCTCTGAAGAGAAATCCTGTCTCAAACAAACAAACAAACAAACAAACAAACAAGAATTTATCAGAAGGATGACATTAACCATAAACAAAAGCTTTCGCATTTGCTGTAGGCTGTCTTAGATATGCTTTACCAGGTTGAACAAATTTTCATTAATCACATTTTTGCTGATAGAAATTATCACCATAGAAGCCAATTTTGTCACCTGGTCCACTCAGTAACTATCAATATTATCAGAGTAAAAGATGAGTGAAATAGTCTGTCTTCAATTTTCTAGATAAATTAAAAGAAAATAAGTTATCATTTCCCCCTTCAAGTTTGGTCAAAATTAATCAATGCAATCACCTTACTGTTTTGTAGAAACATATTAACTACAATCTCATTTTATAAATAGACTAAAAGGCTGGGCATAGTTGTGCACACCTTTAATACTACCACTCAGAAGAAAGAGATCCGTGGATCTTTCCGCAAGGTAGAAACCAAGCTGGTCTACAAAACAAGTACCAGAACAGCCAGAGTGGCATTGCATAGTGAGACCCTGACTCAAACAACAACAAACTAATATCAAAAAAAGAAAAAAAGCTAGTTCTGGGTGAACTTCATAGGCATTCAGTACTATAAATGAATGTTCTCTCAGTACTACCTCAGAGATAACTCACAAATTCTGTTATATTCCATTTCTATTTTCACTCTCCCTCATTATTTCTAATTTACTCCTTGATCCATACGCCATTTTAAACACTAATGATATTTAATTTCTAAATTCTGAATATTTTCAACTATATTTTGATTATTTAAGTTATTGTCATGAGCCTCATAAATGCTAGGCAAGCACTCTACCACTGAGTACATCTCAGAACCTATTTCTATTATTGCCTAACTTAATTCTTAAATAGCCAAAGAATATGGGTTGTGTAATATCCTTTCAAATGCACTTAAATTCCTTTCATAACCCAGAATAAAAATCTCTCCTGAGAAATGTTACATGTGCACTTAAATATAAACTTGCATAATCATATTAGAGCAAAACCACAAAAGAAACAAAATAAAAGGGGGAAAAATCAACCCAAGATGAAAACGAACATATGAAAATAATTTGAAACAAACCAGAATCAGTCTTTGAGGAGATTAAGGAATTCTTGCTACTTTTCTTTAGTACTATGGTTACAAAACAGAAGGTCTTGAATTTTCAAAGACAGTTTTTTGAAGTATTTTAAGAGTTAATTGGCATGATATCCATAACTTACAGTAAAATGATTCCAGAAAAAAGAAAAAGATGCAAATTGTTAAGTCAATATCCAGTTCTGGATAGGATGAAATAAAGACAAATAGAATTCAACCAACCACCCTAACAATTAGAAACCTGACAAAGCAACAAACGAGGTGAGATCTTTTCCACATGCCTACAATTTCCAAGAAACAACCTAAAAACAGCTGAGTTCAGGGAAGCCAAACATTTAAGATCTGTGGGACACAGTTGCCAGGAGGAAGAGAGTTGTAATACTTGAAGTGTTTGATGAGTAGAATGTAAAAGAATAAATTTTCCCACCACAAAAAATAAGAAACACAGGAGAAGAGGAGAATAATTCTTCTTGGATTTTTTTTTTCATTTTTTGTTTTGAAACAGGATCTCTCTATGTAGCCTTGGTTGCCCTGCAACTATGTAGCCTAGGTTAATTCTGAACTAACAGAGATCTACCTGTATCTGCCTCTTGAGTGCTGGGGTCAAAGGTATGTACTACTAAGCCCAGCCAGAACACATCTAACACAGGACTGGTAAGTATTCATATTCATATCACCAAGAAAGAAAGTCCTAAAAGTGTATAAAGCACTGGGTATAACCCTCAGATAAGTAACACCTTAGTAATGGGGTACAAGTAGCCATAGACAAATAGCTGTTCTATATCTATTAACAAAGCTTAAATAAACATGGCCTTCCAAATTTAAATAACAAATTAGATTTAACTGATTCCAAGTAGCTTAACTGTCAGAAAAGTCTAAATATATTTAAAAATAAAATGAAACCCCTCCAAATATAAAAATAGAAATTTCTTTATCCAACAATTACCATGCATATACGTGTGTGTGTGTGTGTGTGTGTGTGTGTGTGTGTGTGTGTGTGTGTATAACACGCTATATATAGAACCATAACTAGAACAAAAATTTGTCCTTAGTAATAGAGTACTAGAGATGATGAAGTTTGCAGATGAGGTTGTAAAAGCAGTTACTAAAACTAAGCCACCCATAAGTCCAGTTGGGGGATGACTGCCTTTAACCCTAGCACTTGAGAGGCAGAGGAGTCTCCAGGACAGCCTGGTCTTCAGAGTGAATTCCAAGGCTACACTGAGAAACTCTGGCTCATAAAACCGAAAGCAAAGAAGAGTGTGTGAGTGTGTGAGTGTGTGTGTGTGTGTGTGTGTGTGTGTGTGTGTGTGTGTGTGTGTGTTTACATATAAACTAGGTCAAAACTAAGTCCAAAAGATTATATGTAAAAAAAACAGATAAAGTCAAATCATAGACTAATGATTGAAAAACTAGAGGTCAAAATGTTAAAATGAACTGGAGCAGAGAAGAACAACAACAACAAAAAGCCACACATATATAGACAGGTAAGAATGAAGGCACGACTCTGTATAAATCACAAGGTAGGCACCTATATTTAAAGTTCTTTCAAACTTCCAGCCCAAGATCCTATAATCAGTTAAATGAAGGGCCTTGGAGGTCAAAACTAAGACTTGTTTAGATATCAAAACTTCTAACTTATTATTACCAGACTTATACTACTAAAAATATTAAAATTCAGGCAGAAAAAGTAATAACGGGAAACTGAAGAGATGGCTCAGCCATAAAGAATTACTTAAGGAC
Organism: Rattus rattus; assembly: GCF_011064425.1. NCBI lineage: Eukaryota > Metazoa > Chordata > Mammalia > Rodentia > Muridae > Rattus > Rattus rattus. The sequence continues at coordinate 65,046,651 of NC_046161.1, read as the reverse complement.
TTAAGTTCTCAGTACCCACATGGCAGATAAATCTGAAACTCCAGCTCCAAGGGATTCACTACACTATTCTGGCCTCCAAGGGCACCATACACACACATGATACATAGACGTGCAAGCAGACAAATTATTAATAGGTTTTTTAAAAAAAAAAGGTACAGAAATACAGGACAACACAGGTAAGCAGGTTGAAGCCCTTAAAGAGGAAACACAAAAATCCCTTAAAGAATAAACAGAAAACACAACCAAACAGCGGAAGGAATTGAACAAAACCATCCAGGATCTAAAAATATAAACACTAAAGAAATCACAAAGGGAGACAACCCTGGAGATAGAAAACCTAGAAAAGAGACCAGGAGTCATTGATGCAAGCATTACCAACAGAATACAAAAGATAGAAGAGAGAATCTCAGAGGCAGAAGATACCACAGAAATTACTGACACAACAGTCAAAGAAAATGCAAAATACAAAAAGCTCCTAACCCAAAACACCCAGGAAGTCCATGACACAATGAGAAGATCAAATCTAAGGCTAATAGATATAGAAGAGAGCAAAGATTTCCAACTGAACGGGACAGTAAATATATTCAACAAAATTATAGAAGAAAACTTCCCTAACCTAAAGAAAGAGATGCCCATAAACATGCAAGAAGCCTACAGAACTCCAGTAAAGAAATTCCTCCCATCACATAATAGTCAAACACCAAATGTACAAAATGAAGAAAGAATATTAAAAGCAGTAAGGAGAAAAAGTCAAATACATATAAAGGCAGACCCATCAGAATTACACCAAACTTCTCAACAGAGATTATGAAAGCCAGAAGATCCTGGGCAGATGTCATAGAGACCCTAAGACAACACAAATGCCAGTCTAAGATACTATATCCAGTAAAACTCTCAATATACATAGATGGAGAAACCAAGATATTCCATGACAAAACCAAATTTACACAATATCTTTCTACAAATCGAGACCTACAAAAGATAATAGATGGAAAACTCCAACACCCTAAACTACACCCTAAAAAAAAACAAGAAAGTAATCTAATTTGAACTGACCCAAAAGAAAATAGCCACATAAACATAATTCCACCTCCAACAACAAAAATAACAGAACACAACAATCATTGGTCCCTAATATCTCTCATCATCAATGGACTCAATTCCCCAATAAAGACACAGACTAACAGACTGGATATGTAAAGAGGACCTAGCATTTTGCTGCATACAAGAAACACACCTCACTGACAAACACAGTACTACCTCAGAGTAAAAGGCTATAAAACAATTTTCCAAGCAAATGGTCCCAAGAAACAAACTTGAGTAGCCACTCTAATATCAAATAAAGTCAATTTTCAACCAAAGTTATCCAAAAAAGATAAGGAAGGACACTTCATATTCATCAAAGGAAAAGTTCACCAAGATGAACTCTCAATCCTAAATATCTATGCTCCAAATACAAGGGCACCTACATTCATAAAAGAAACCTTACTAAAGCTCAAAGCACACACTGTACCTCACACAATAATAGTGGGAGATTTCAACGCCCCACTTTCATCAATAAACAGATCATGGAAACAGAAATTAAACAGAGACATAGAGAAACTAACAGAAGTTATGAACCAAATGGATTTAACAGATAGCTTTAGAACATTTCATCCTAAAACAAAAGAATATAACTTCTCAGCACCTTAAGGTACCTTCTCCAAAACTGACCATATAAAGGGTCACAAAACAGGCCTCAACAAATACAAGAAGATTGAAATAATCCCATACATCCTATCAGATCACCACACACTAAGGCTGCTCTTCAATAACAACAAAAATGACAGAAAGCCCACATGCACATGGAAGTTGAACAATGCTCTACTCAATGATAACTTGGTCAAGGAAGAAATAAAGAGATTAAAGACTTTTTTAGAATCTAATGAAAATGAAGGCACAACATACCCAAACTCATGGGATACAATGAAAGCTGCACTAAGAGGAAAACTCATAGCTCTGAGTGCCTCCAAAATGAAACTGGAGAGAGCATATGTCAGCAGTTTGACAGCACAGCTAAAAGCTCTAGAACACACAAAAAAGCAAATACACCCAACAGGAGTTGACGACAGGAAATAATCAAACTCAGGGCTGAAATCAACCAAGGAGAAACAAAAAGAACTATACAAAGAATCAACAAAACCAGGAGCTGGTTCTTTGAGAAAATCAACAAGATTGATAAACCCTTAGCCAGAGACTAACCAAAGGGCACAAAGACAGTATCCAAATTAACAGACTCAGAAATGAAAAGGGAGACATTAACAACAGAAACCAAGGAAATTCAAAAAAATCATCAGATCCTATTACAAAAGCCTATATTCAACAAAACTGAGAAATCTGAATGAAAGGACAATTTTCTAGACAGATACCAGGTACCAAAGTTAAATCAGGATCAGATACACCATCTAAACAGTCCCATAAGTACTAAAGAAATAGAAGCAGTTATTAAAAGTCTCCCATCCAAAAAAGGTCCAGGACAAGATGGGTTTAGTGCAGAATTCTATCAGACCCTCATAGAAGACCTCATATCAATACTGTCCAAATTATTCCACAAAATAGAAACAGAAGGAACACTACCCAATTCGTCTATGAAGCCACAATTATGCTTATACCTAAACCACACAAAGACCCAGCAAAGAAAGAGAATGTCAGACCAATTTCCTTTATGAATAGGGATACAAATTACTCAATAAAATTCTTGCAAACCAAATCCAAGATCACATCAAAACGATCATCCATCATGATCAAGTAGGCTTCATCCCAGGGATGCAGGGATAGTTCAATATACTGAAATCCATCAACGTAATCAACTATATAAACAAACTCAAAGAAAAAAACCCACATGATCATCTCATTAGATGCTGAGAAGACATTTGACAAAATTCAACACCCCTTCACACTAAAAGTCTTGGAAATTCAGGACTTTCTTGGAAAGTCAGGAATTCAAGGCCCATATCTAAACATAGTAAAAGCAATATACAGCAAACCAGTAGCCAACATCAAACTAAATGGAGAGAAACTTGAAGCAATCCCACTAAAATCAGGGACTAGACAAGGCTGCCCACTCTCTCCCTACTTATTCAATATAGTACTCAAAATCCTAGCCAGAACAATCAGACAACAAAAGGAGGTCAAAGGGATACAAATTGGAAAGGAAGAGTCAAAAATATCACTATTTGCAAATGATACAATAGTGTACTTAAGTGACCCTTAAAGTTCCACTAGAGAACAACTAAGCCTGATAAACGACTTCAGCAAAGTGGTTGGGTATAAAATTAACTCAAACAAATAAGTACCCTTTCTTTACTCAAAGGATAAACAGGCTGAGAAAGAAATTAGGGAAACGACATCCTTTCACAATAGTCACAGATAACATAAAATACCTCATGTGACTCTAACCAAGGAAGTGAAAGATCTGTATGACAAGAACTTCAAGTCTCTGAAAGAAATTGAAGAAGATCTCAGAAGATGGAAAGATGTCCCATGCTCATGGATTGGCAAGATTAATATAGTAAAAATGGCCATTTTGCCAAAAGCAATCTACAGATTAAATGCAATCCCCATCAAAATTCCACCTCAATTCTTCATAGAGTAAGAAAGAGTAATTTGCAAATTCATTTGGAATGGCAAAAAACCCAGGATAGCAAAAACTATTCTCAACAATAAAAGAACTTCTGGGGAATCATAATTCCTGACCTCAAGCTGTATTACAGAGCAATAGTGATTTAAAAAAAAAAAGAACTACATGGTATTAGTACAGAGACAGGTAGGTAAATCAGTGGAATAGGATTGAAGACCCAGAAATGAACCCACATGCCTATTGTCACTTGATCTTTGACAAAGGAGCTAAAACCATCCGGTGGGGGGAAAAAAAGATTGCATTTTCAACAAATGGTCCTGGTTCAACCAGGAGATTAGCAAGTAGAAGAATGCAAATCGATCCATGCTTATCACCCTATACAAAGCTCAAATCCAAGTGGATCAAGGACCTCTACATAAAACCAGATATACTCAAACTAATAGAAGAAAAAGTGGAAAGAACCTCAAACACATAGGCACTGGGGAAATTTTCCTGATAGAACACCTATGGCTTATGCTCTAAGATCAAAATCGACAAATGGAAACTCATAAAATTGCAAAGCTTCTGTAAGGCAAAGGACACTGTCATTAGGACGAAATGGCCCAACAGATTGGGAAAAGATCTTTACCAATCCTACATCTGATAGATGACTAATATTCAATATCTACAAAGAACTCAAGAAGTTAGACTTCAGAAAATCAAATAGCCCTATTAAAAAATGGGGCACAGAGCTAAACAAAGAATTCTCAGCTGAGGAATATCAAATGGCCACAAAGCACCTAAAGAAATGTTCAAAAACCTTAGTCTTCAGGGAAATGCAAATCAAAACAACCCTGAGATCCCACCTCACACCAGTCAGGATGCCTAAGATCAAAAACTCAGATGACAGCAGATGCTGGTGAGGCTGTGGAGAAAGAGGAACACTCCTCCATTGTTGGTGGGATTGCAAGCTGGTACAAGTACTCTGGAAATCAGTCTGGAGGTTCCTAAGAAAATTGGACATTGCACTACCTGAGGACCCAGCTATACCACTCCTGGGCATATACCCAAAAGATGCTCCAACGTGTAACTAGGACACATGCTCCACTATAGTTCATAGCAACCTTATTTATAATAGCCAGAAGCTGGAAAGAACCCAGATGTCCCTCAACAGAAGAATGGATACAGAAAATGTGGTACATTTACACAGTGGAGTACTACTCAGATATTAAAAACAATGAGGTCTGGAGAGATGGCTCAGTGGTTAAGAGCACCGACTGTTATTCCAGAGGTCCTGAGTTCAATTCCCAGCAACCACATGGTTGTTCACAGCCATCTGTAGGGGATTTCAATGCCCCTCTCTGGTATGTATTAAGAGAGCAACAGTGTACTCATACGCATAAAGTAAATAAATAAATCTCTTTTAAAAAAAAAACAGACTTTGTGAAATTCATAGACAAATGGATGGAACTAGAAAATATCATCCTGAGTGAGGCAACCCAATCACAGAAAAACACACATGGTATGTACTCACTGATAAGTGGATATTAGCCCAAATGCTCAAATTACCCAACATACAATCATCCACAGACCACATGAAGCTCAAGAAGGATGACCGAAGTGGGAATGCTTCAGTACTTCTTAGAAGGGGGAACAAAACTATTCATAGAAGGAAATACAGAAACAAAGTTTGAAGCAGAGACTGAAGAAATGGTCATTCAGAGACTGCAACACCTAGGGATTCAGCCCATAAACATACAGCCACCAAACCCAGTCACTATTATGGATGGCAATAGGTGCATGCTGACAGGAGCCTGATATAGCTATCTCCTGAGAGGCTCTGCCAGAGCATGACAAATACAGAGGCAGACTCTTGCAGCCAACCACTGAACTGACAACAGGGTCCCCACTGGAGGAGTTAGAGAAAGGATTAAAGGAGTTGAAGGGGCTTGCAACTCCATAAGAACAACAATACCAACCAACCAGAGCTCCCAGGGACTAAACCATCTAAAGAATACACAGGGTCAGACCTATGGCGCCAGCTGCATATGTAGCAGAGTATGGCCTTGTGGGGCACCAATGGTTGAGAAGCCCTTAGTCCTGCCTAGGCTAACCCCACACAGACACACCCAGTGTAGGGAAAGTCAGGGCAGGGAGGCTGGAAGGGGTGAGTGGCTAAATGGGGTAATACCCTCATAGAAGAAGGGGGATGGGATGGGATAGGGTGTTTATAGATGGGAACCGAGAAAGGAACATTTGAAATGTAAATAATTTTTTTAAATCCAATAAAAAGAAAAGAAAAAAAAAACCAAAAAGTACAGAATAAAAAAGAAACATAAATCACAGACAACTCAAAAACCAAATATTCTAACTTGCTCTCTCAAAAACTTAAAATATCATCATTCTAATCACTTCTAATAAACTATTAGCCCATCTTTCAATAATCTGTTGTTCCTAAACACCTCTATTTTGAACAAGACAAAGCAAGAAATATGCAAAAAATAAAAGATCAAGTACTAATCAATTTCAGGTATGAGAGTACATTTGTAGGATCTAGAAATACAATTCTGTGTATGCTTTCACCCTATACAAATACTTTTCCTTGCACAGATTTTCCTATCACAAGAAACCTCAGTGTCTAAATTGTTTCAAGGGCTAGAACATAGGTACACAGTGGGAAAATGTTAGGGTAAATTCTGAGGCACCCCAGAGCGTCTACTGTCACCCCCAAATAACTCCCCCAAATAACTCAGTGTGGTAAATAACTTTGAATGTTGCCTGGACTGGATTGAGAGACATTGAAACTGTTAGGACAAAACCTGTACAGTGTCTATGGAAATTTTCAGATACTGTTAGATCAACGGGGCTCTGACCTAACTAAAGCTCTCAGTCACTGGCAGACTTAAAATGTTGAGGAGACTACTGGATGGAGCTATGGAAGGTGGGCCCTATTTTAAAGATGTTAGTCACTGGAAGTATGCATACCATTAAAAAGCATATTTACCTTGACCCAGCAACCTCCAGTTACCCGTCCTTGTTTCCTGGCCACTATGAAGTGAGCAACTCTGTTCTATCAGAACGTTCCATCTGCCTCACTACAGGCCAGATACAATAGCTGTGGTCCTTGGACTGGAACCTCTGAAACCAGGAGCCAAAACAAACTATTCCTTCCTCAAGCTGATTTTCCCAGGCATCAGTCACAGTCACAGAAAGGCACACGATCTAAGTCCAGACAGGATTTCCAAAGTCATCTATATGTACATTCAAACTTAGGAAGCATTGTGATTTTTCTTCATGAAGAAATTCCAGACATCAATCAATAGCTATTTCCCCACGCCCTCTTTTTTTTTTTCTATACAGAATTGCTTTAAGCATCAATAGAGTATTAACAGGGCTAAGGACCACCCATGCTTCTAGGTAAAAGAACTGCTAAGAAAAATTTACAAGAGTCTACAACCTATAAACCAAAAGCCAGTTTTTAAACAGTACTTGTGTTTAGCACAGATAAGAAGCTCTGTGTTGGTTTTTATCACTGCTTTTGTGCAACAGAGATGAGTAAACTTGTAATCCTAGTACTTAGGAGGCTGAGGCAGGTTGGTTACAGAAGTCATTAAAGACACTAAGTTTCCTTAGTGTTGATTTAACAACAATGCATCCTTTCTGCTGCAATAAGAACATAGGGGTTGGGGATTTAGCTCAGTGGTAGAGCGCTTGCCTAGGAAGCGCAAGGCCCTGGGTTCAGTCCCCAGCTCCGAAAAAAAGAACACAAACATAAGATCAATAGACCTCTGTAATAGTTAATGTCTTCCTGACTAGATTAACAAAGATTTAAAGATAGGGCAAGAAAGATGGTTCCACCCTTGAAAGCACTGGCTGTTCTTCCAGAAGACTAGGTTTGACTCCCAATACCCACATAGCAGCTCACAACAGTCTGTAACTCTAGTTCCAGGGGATCCAATGCCACCTTTTGACCTCCAGAGATACCAGGCACACATATACTACACAGACATAAATGAGGGCAAATACTCACACACATAAACTTGATTTTGTTTTTACTTTCGCATTTAATTTTTTTTAAAAAAATAATCAAAAGAGCAGCCAAAGTGCTATTTATTTCTGGGTGTGTCTATGAGACTGCCATGTGAGCTAGGGATGTGAGTGAGGATAGGTGAACATCACCAGCTCATCATCCTGCACATGCACTTTTCTCCCTTTCTCTCTTCCCGATGGCCTACCATGCCACTTCTCATTGTCCATAACCACAAGTCAATTCCTCTAATAACCCCCACCCCCACGCCTAGATCATCCAGATCCATTTAACTGTTTCTTACTGGTTTTATTTCTCTGGAGAGAACCTGTAAAGTCCTTGATTATGCACGAAAACTTCTGAAAATATTTTGATTTTCTTTCCTGGCACTGTTTCTCCTATTTAAATCTCTCCCTCATCTACTTATAACCTTGTCTGTTTAGCTTACTATACTAACTAGGATTATCACAAACCACAAGAAATGAGAGCATTTTTACTTTTCCCTCAACTTTAGTAAGAATACCTTTCAGTTCATCTCATATTCATAAAATCATGCTAATGCTTTCCTTCCATTTCTATTTTAGAAATCTAGTATTTTAAAATTCACATGAAAATCTGGCTCTAGCCAGAAACAAAAAAATTGTACATTTTTACATGAACAAATTTACATCCTCAGAAGAAAAATTTAAATCCCAAAACTACAAAGAGCTATTCTATTTAAGTACTTTAGTTGTAGGCTTTTGTTTTGTTTTATTGATTTTGTTGTTTGTTTTTTAATGGACACTGACAGTTTACTATGTATAAAGGAGGAAAAGGACTATCCTGATTAGGTAAAGTTTTTGCTTAATTAAATATTCATTATGACAGGGAAGATGGCTTAGTATATAAAGCTGCCTGTGACCAAACCTGGTAACTTTAGGTCAATCCTTAGAATTAGAATCCATGAGGTAGAAATAAAGAATCAATTCTCAAATGTTGGTCTCTGACCTCCATGAACATCATGGCAGGCTTCTGTTCCCACCCTAACCCCATGAAAAATAAATAATTGTAATTTTAAGATACATTTCTAAATTAGCACCTGATCTTAAAATAGGTTAAATAAAATAAATGCTTATGCAAGCTTGTTAACGTTACATGACAGTTACAAAAAAACAAAAAACAAAAAAACAAAAAAACCCTTGAGGACATCTTACAGGAGGAAATACTTATTTTGACTCACAAACTCAGAGATTTTACTCTGCCATGGCAGAGACAGTATGATAGAGCAAAGTGGCTCACATCAGTGGCCAGGAAGCAGAAAAAATGCTTCTTTCTTATTTCCCTTTTATTCCACCCAGGCCTCAACATATTGGATGGGAGGTACCTCCCACATTCAGAGCAGGACTTACCACCCCCTTATACCTAGTTAATCCTCTCCAGACTACTAATCTAGGTATCAAGATAACCAAGGCTAACCACCACAACAATAGTACTTATAAATTGAATGTAATGAAAATTAAAATTTATTGAGCACTTGCTATTTACCAGGTTATACATTGCTCTAAACTTTTCTATTTAATCCACCAAACAGATTTATTAATTAAAAAGTTATCAGGTGATATTAAAGAAACTGGTGGTTTAAGAGATATGTAATAGGACAGGGAAAAATCAGGAGCAATATGAAGGAAGTAAATGAGGTATCAATGAGGTCATGACAACATATAACAGCTCTACTATCTTCATAAAATCAGGCAAATTCATGACACTGATGTGACTACAAAGAACAGAAATGAAAACCATCACGTGGCAGCACATGGCCTTCAAACCTAGCATCCACCTTTAAGATACACTTTTTAAAGCTACATACAATGAAATACTAAAAAGGAATGGAATGTACTTTTTATAGATCCAAAAATATATGTGTATACCCTTAATTTCCACAGCTAGTAATTGACACTGGCATGGTTGACTCCACAGGAATGCAAGCCAATCTTCAGCCTTTGCACCACTTACTCAGTCAGACACCACAGAACTGCCTGTTTCTACATGCAGAGCCCTACATGCAGCTCAGACTCTGACCTGACTCAACTGAGCTTTGTTCTTATACTTAACAACTGGTCAGGAAATCAAAAAGTAAAGCCAGAACACAGATGCCATCAGGTCTCACAGACACATGTTAAACACGTATCTCTACCTAAACAAAGCACGGCCTCTATGCCTCTCATTTTTGCATCCAGTCCTCCTTGGCAAAGCTCTCAGTTTCCCCAGTGCCAGTATGCCAACTATCTATTCCAATTCCTTACCATCTACTCTAGTACTAATCCTTGCCACCTGCTATTCTTCTAGACTAGATTCTACCTATCTATAGATGCCTTTGGACTAATAATATTATCCTTCCTATAGTATCGATCTAACCAAGGGAATCAAGCAAAGCAATTATCACACTCAAATAGAAATCAAAGATTCTGTGTTTCTTACAAATTGTCTTATATCTGTCTCATGTTTCCATAAATATTTTTCAATGTGATTTTCTTTGACCTCTACACTTCTCATACAATATAATCTACTTAGGAGTAAAATTCCACACTGTAAAAGAGCATCAAACCTCTCCACTATCACCCTCAAGACTACCCAAGTAACTCCCAGAAGCGAGCAGATACACCATAATTACCATCAAAATACTGAAAGTATTACCTTTCTAATGTCATCTTTGTGGTGCTGGAGACTTAACACAGGGACCTCATGGGTGCTGAGACAAGCACATTACCACTAAGTTGTACCACAAGCCCTCTCTGGTGCCAGAAACTCAATCTAAAAGGAATTGGGGGAAAACTTCCCAAAAGATGCACACTAATGCCAAAACTTTATCAAGAACGCATGTCTGCTCAGTTTCAGAACCTAAGTCCTCAGGGATAGTTCTAATTACAGGTGCCTGGAACTACCATGCCTAGAAAGAAAGAAATGTGCTGCAAAGAAATCTGAAACTCTAAAAGCTGAAAACATACTAAGCACAGAAAGGTTCAAAAGTATCTCAACAGTCAGCTGAGTGGCAGAGGCTGGTAGATTTCTGTTGAGTTTGAGGCCAACCTGGTCTACAGAGCGAGTTCCAAGACCGCCAGAGCCACAAGGGGGGAAAAAAAACTGTCTCCAAAAAAAAAAAAAAAAAAAAAAAAATAATAATAATAATAATAATAATAATAATAATAATATCTTGACAGTCAAAACTATGACAAATAACTGACCTTTTTGGTACTATTCCTACCTTCCTACCATCTATCCTTTATACAACAAGGTAACTCTATTCAAGAAAAGTACAAGCATGTTAACCTTCCAGACTCAAAGTCTAAAGTTTATAAAACTAAGCATAATCCTTGTAAGAAACTGCACCCCACGCACCCAACTCCTGTCTACCCTCATCCTCCTCCACTTCTCCTTCTATGTGCAATATCTCTATCTACCACCTTTTGTCACCCTGAGTTCTCTGACCACCCAATCTAGTGCACATTCCCACCACTCTAATGTGCTGCTCTGGTATTCTTTATGAGTTCTAACTAACATGTACTACCCACCACCACCATTAGAATTCAGTCACAAGTTAAATAAGCACTTTGATCACTCATGTATCCTCAGCACTTGGACAACAGTCAGGTAAAGCATGTTGGTATACCTTTAATCCCAGCATTTGAGGCAGAGACAGGAGGACCTCTGAGTTTGAAGTCACCCTGGTTTACACAGCGAGTGCTAGCCAGTCAGGGATATGTAAGGAGACTCCATCTCAAAAAAAAAAAGTTGATCAATAAATACCAATATAAATAATTAATGAATGAATCTATTCAAATGTTCCAAGCAAAGGGAAACTATATTTTAGAGATTAAAAGCCATAAACTAATCACTGGAAACCATGTGATTCTTTGGAACTAAATAATAGAATTTCAAAAAGCCTGGCATTGGCATAAAACTGACTCTTTTATAAACCCCTATATTTATTTGCAAGATAAAGGAGGGATTATCTTACTGCTATCATGGGTACATTTCAGGAAATTTCCATGCAAAATAACAATGCATTATTTACAACTGTCTGAACTACCTACTTCATTATGCCTTATTTTTCCCATTTGAAAAAATATATAATTTACCAGTACTTATACCTAAGTGTGACTAAATGGACTAAATGTATGCTGTTTAAAGTGACTAATTCTAGGGACTAAACGTATGTGTGTTTAAAGTGCTGAGAATGGTATACAGCATACACTACCTAACAATGTAGTAAGTTACTGTTAAAAACTACTGTTGGACATTGTGACTGATAAACCTATAAGCCAACAGAAAGGAAGCTGAGGGAGAAAGATGAATTTGAAACAATCCTTGGTTATAATTCTGTCTCAAAACAACGACATATTAATCCATTTAGGCTACTTTTGTAATGAACTAATATAAACTTTAAAATGCTTTCAGGGATTGGACTTGGCTCAGTTAAGAGCACTGCCTGGTCTTTCAGAGAACACAAGTTAGATTCCAAGCTCCTGTACTGCATCTTACAAGTGTCTGTAAACACTAGTTCTAAATATTCTGACACTTTCTGGCCTCTATGGAAATCAGACACACAAGTGCACAGACATACCACAGACATACTTTCCAGAAAAAAACACACATATGCACAAAATAAAATATACTTTCAGATAAAAAGACACAGGTTTTTTAGTTTTTATGGAAAAAAAGTCTAACTCTATCTACCTCTTTAATTAAAAGGCCATGTAGAAGTACTTAATGAGCAAAATAAATACACTAGCAAAAAACGGTAATCCTGTTCTATTTTAAAGTTGATTACAGTACGGCTGAGGAACAGCTCTGTAGTAAAGTGCTTAGCTAACATCCTGAAGTCTTAGGTTTGACCCTAAGCACCACTCAAAATGGTAAGGGGATCAATTTTAAAAAACACAAATTTCCAGAGGCTTTTCCCTCCATACACACTCTCAGAAATTTGGGTACACTTAATAGTGTATATGTTAACTCTACTGTAGGTTCTGAGAATACGAACATTAAAAAGTTACAATACATGACTACTCATCTTGTGGAGCTTTGCTCTAAAAAGATAAACAATAATCAAAGCTATAAAAAGTTATTAATTGTTATTTAAGGAAAGTGGTCGCTTAAAAATCCCAAGGAAGGAACTGGAATAAGGTATGAGGTAATCTGTAAATTAACATATGAAAAGACGCAACAGAGAATAAACTACAACAATGAGTGTCCATAACACTACTGAACTTTTAAATTACATACTTGGAAATCGTTAACATCTTATTGCTTTTTTTTTAAGTTTCCAAAGTAAATTCTTAAGAGCTGATAATACAACTATATACAGAAATTGTATTGCATGTAAAGGACCAGAGTGTAAAGTCCCTGACACAGGCAAATCTGGCCAGAAAAGAAATGAACACAAAGGCACTCACAGCTTTTACAAACTTTTACTTACAATGGTGAATTACTTGACAAGTGTGTTATTGTTTGCTCAACTGAAATATTTTTAATCAAGATAAAATTCATATAATAAAAGTCGTAACTTTAGCCAATATAAAGTATACACTCTGTTACTGGCTGGTTTTGACCACTCTTGGATGATGGCCGACTGCTAGGTGAAGAGAAACTGAGTGAGGCAGATGCAGGGAGAAGAGTGACTGAACTAAAGAAGATGATTTTAACTTGAATCAGTAAGGCAATAGCGGTGAACTGGTGACTGAAATCAGCTCCTGAGTAGGAGAACAGGTTCAAAGCTTACCTGGGTTACAGAGAAAATAACTACTAACTACTAGCAAAGAAATGTGTCTTTCAAAAGCTTGCTGCTACTTTAACATGGAATTTATATCCCATGACAAAAACTTTCCCCTGGCTTAAACCCTTTAAATATATCAAGTACAAAAGGAACGATCTTCTAAAGACTAGGAGTAAAACCAAAACCAAAACAGTGCAGAGCTAGAGCATTTCTTTTCACTACTTATGTGTTACCATGGAGGGCACAAGGAACAACAGGAAAGTTAACAAGAAGGGCTCAGAAGACATCAACCAGAGGCCAGGGGTGTATATAGCCCAAAGGCAGAAAACTTGCCTAATATCCACAGTGCCTGCAGTTTGATACCCAATACTGAAAAAGAGATAAAAAGAAAAATGTTGCCAACCCAAACTCCTTTTATCTCCAAATACAGACAACTCTACTAAAGGTGTTCCCATGTAGAAATGTTTCCTGGTAATAGCAAAATAAACACACATTTAACCTGGAATGCAGAGTGAAATGCTCCTTATCTGAGGTCAGTGGAAAATGACAACTTCTGGTGAAGGAAAGTTCCTAGATAACCCGTTTCCATGTGTCATGTATCTTTCCACTTGAACTATTAGCATTTCTCTCCATGGCTTAACATCTTGATTGGGGAGGCCACAATGATGCAATAATCCTTAGGCTATTTCACTGCAGCACTGTGACTACATTAAACCACTCCACTGCGCACTTTGTTCAGTAGGTTATCTTTCTCTTCAGCTACTTTATTTCATCTACTCAGAAAAGCCTAGCAGCAGCAGTTTGCTTCCTTGTCCTTTGTTAGAGATTTCAGAAATCTAAACTTTTATAAAGTACACAGTAATGCACACAGTACCTAACACTTTAAAGGCCCCAAGGAAATTCTAAACATTAACACAGTTCACACACACACACACACACACACACACACACACACTAGGGATGGAAAGACTTGCCACCAAACCTGAAAAACTGAGTTTGGCACTTAGCCTTACAGGATAAAGCACTTTCCTACCATGTGTGAGGAGGCCCCGGGTTCAACCAAAGAATTGCGAAACATCATGAAAATAAGAAACTAAGTAAACCACACATGATCATACCTGTAATCCTAGCTACTTAGCCTACAGATGGTGGGTTAATAGGATCACTTTTGGACCAAACAGCAACATTACTTAACAAATATTTTTCCATCTACATCCAAACCAGAAAAGTTGATAACACAATCTTAAGAATGGGGGAAAAAACTAACAAAAATATTAACATAGTAAATCTTCCTACTTATGGAAAACTCAATTACATTACATGAAAGGGTAGATAGAGGACAAGCTAAAGCTGGTACATCTCTAATGCCTCAAGAGAATTAGCTGCAATCAAGTTATTTCCAATACTTTCACTTACATTAATTTCAAAATTTGACACTGAATTTATTCAGTTACTTTTCTCACTGTTGTGGCCTGACAGTATAGTCCACCATGGACAAGATGTGATTCAAGAAGGTCATGCAGCTAGTCACAATTCACCCATAGTCTGCAAGAGAGATGGGGTCCTGGTGCTCAGCAACGTTTCTGGATTTTTTTTTCCTTTGCAATCAGTCCAGGACCCCAAACCATAGAATGGTAGTACCCACATTCAGATCTTCCCTCCTCAACCAAACTTCTCTGAAAACACCCTCACAGACATCCCCAGAGTTGTGTCTCCTAAGTGATTCCAAATTCAGTCAAGTTGACAATTAAGGTCAACAATATGATTTCAAAATACTTCTTTTCAAGCCATCAACCATACCTCAAGAAACACCCATGACCAATGTTCTTTTATGCCAATATGTATTCACTCTGATCGTGTAATATTACACAGCTCTTTCAAAAGTGCTCTCTCGGATAACAAAAACAGCCTTCTAAGAACTATGTCCTATATTTCAGCAATAATAGCAAAGTATTTTAATGCATTTAGATATACCATTTCTACACTGTGACTTCAAACTGAAACCAATATCTATTTCTTCACTAGAAACCAGTCAAATCTTCTAGACTCAGCTATCTACATCTCACAGTTGCAAGTAAAACTTCAAGATAACAAAATATATCTATAATTAAAAGCATATTTCAACACATCCATTTTTTAAAAATAAGCTAGACTCTTATAAATAAAATAATAAAGATAGCTCAATCAGAAGTGAAGTTAAGTAACCCTTTCACAATTACAAACTAAAACACAAAATATGAATGACTAAAATCCACTGACTATTCTATTTCTACCATTTACTTAAGAAATTAAGTATTAAAATTTCAAAATGGAATATGTATATATATACTCATATATATGAATACACACACACACACACAATGCTGATATCTGAAATTTTCATATACTTTCAAATAAATACCACCAATACAGATGGTAATCTTCATAAAAGACTAAGGCTTTCAACCTACCTACATTATTCTTCCACACAGATGCAAGAAATTCCAGCCACCACTTCCACTGCTGCTGTACCTCTATCTTACGTTTCAGCCTACGCCCATACCCATGGCATTGCTTCCCATCCATGTCACACTGCTGGCAATCACGACTCTGTAGCTTACTCTACACACGAGGAAAAAACACTTCTGGATTACTAAGATATTTGTACTACTACATGGGAAAAATCAGATTATAGGTCACCAGGGAAATTAAACATCTTGACCAAAATAAAGTTAAAATTTGTGTGTACAAATGACTACCTACCTCCAAGGCTAGCAGCCAAATGGTTCTGGATTAATGTATTTAATCCTATTATTGTCCACTTGGAATTCTGATAATATACTGTATTAATGGGAAGGTATACACTCTAATGTACTGCAAGAATATTTCACTTTAACAAAAATCATCATGACATTTAGCTTTACATAATGAAGCTATTTCCATAACACTGTAGACAGACAGCAATTCAAAGGCTATTTCACTAAACTACAACCTTGCTTAATGAAAATGCCTATGTAACATGAACTCGCAAATCCACTCCACTCACCAAGCAATGTTGTTTTGTGGGTTTTTTAACTTTATTTAATATTGTGTGTATGATGTGTACATGTACGTAGAGAGTGTGGGAATGCAGGCACACATGAATGTGCATGGCAGATGAGAGAGGACAGCTTTTGGGAGTTGGTCACCTCCCTTCACTGTGGATTCACGACACAGCTCATCAGGCTTTTTCTTAAACCTGCTGAGCCATTTCACCAGCACTAATTCTGCAATTTTAATTTTAATAAAACATTTATTATAAATCTTGATGTGAGCTACACTCTGTGCTAGGTCCATATAAACTAAGAATA
The DNA here is from genome assembly GCF_011064425.1 of Rattus rattus. Classification (NCBI taxonomy): domain Eukaryota; kingdom Metazoa; phylum Chordata; class Mammalia; order Rodentia; family Muridae; genus Rattus; species Rattus rattus. Next base: position 65,029,948 of record NC_046161.1, on the reverse strand, counting down.
AAGTCAGGGATGAGTAGATAGCTTGTTGATAAAGTGTTTGCCACATTAACATGAGAACCCCAGAACACATGTGAAAAGCTTGTAAGCTTAGTGCTGGGGAGGCAGAGACAAGCAAATCGCTGTGACTCACTGGTCAGACAGCCAGCCTAGCCCACTCAGTAAACCCCAAGCCCCAGTGAGATTTCATTCATACATACATACATACATACTCACTCACCCATGCACACGCCTAGATTTTGCATATGACAGAAAACAGTTATCTTAGAGTAGCTTATTTTCTTAACATGACAACCTCCAGTTCTACCAATTTTCCTGCAAATTTGGTTATTCTTTACAGCTGAATTAAACTGCATTGTGTATAAATAATAAATTCCTTTATCCATTCATCTGTTGATGGTCTTTTAGGTTGATATATGCTATTATTACAAAAAAGTCAAAAGTTCAAATGTTTGTGTGACTCTGCGCCTCTAATCATCATTAATGTAAACAAAGACATGGGAAGATATTTGTGGAACTATTGCTCCTCAAATAGTATACAGCCATTTGCCTAAACTTTAAAGATAATCCTGTTATCCCCATCTTGAAATAGAAAGTTTACAAGCTGAACCTAACAGAGTACCAGACATAGTCTAAAATCTTAGAGGTTAATTCCAACAAGATAAATCAGTAACAAATATGGAGGCTAAAGAGATAGTTCAGGGATGGGATAGTTCAGAGATACATTAACAGTTTAAAATAGGAGGACTTGGGTTCAGTTCCTAGTACCTACCAGGTGGCTCACAACCATCTCTAATTCCAGTCCCAGGAGATCTGATAACCTCTTTTGGCCTTCACAGGCACCAGATATACACATGGTGCATATACATACATGCAGGCAAACACTGATACATATAAAATAAAATTACTTTGTAAAAATGTGTTCATGTATCTTCAAAGCTAATCGCTCCCCTCTTTCCAAATATATTAGACTCCTATCATCTAACTCTCTAGAACAATACTTGCCAAATTACCAGCCCACAGAGAACTGCAGAGCAATGCAAACTCTTAAGCGTCCCCAGGAAGAAGTGTGGTAGTATTAAGTCACAGACTATGATATCCACCCCTATCTTCTATCTAGAATCAAAATCTCAAGACAATTTCAACTTCAACAACTTAGGTCCTCAAAAGTTTACAGAGTCACTCTCTATTGTAAAAAACTTCTAAGATCTCATTTCAACAGTAAGCCCTCAGTATATTTTGTTAGTTTAACTTGAAACATTTGCCAAATTTTACCAGTGCTTTTTCCTGTGTATATGTGTGTGCATATAAGGGAGGGAGGGGAAGGGAAGGGAGAGGCGGGAGGAGAGAGAGAGAGTGTGTGTGTGTGTTGGGGGCAGGCAATATATAGGACAATTTAGGGAATTGGTTCACTCCTCTACCATGTAAGTCCCAGGGATCACACTCAGGTTTTCAGGTTTAATGGCAGTGCCTTTACCTGCTGAGTCAGCTTGACAGTTTTTACTTTTAAAATCTTTTTTTCTATAATATCTACTCTAACCTGAGACTAAGCCACACAATTCACCAAGTGCCTAACGTATTCCTCATTGTATTACATCCCAATCATTCAATATGGAGACCAACTGCATTCCATAATATTCCATCCTAGCAATGGCCCAGAATATGAATAATGCAAGTCCAGGTCCTTACAGCCTAGCTAGCATCTCTCCTTATCGCCATTTAAAACTCAAAGATCATACTATTTTCCCCAACTAGTGTTTGAAATGGTGAGTTCACAATTTGCATATAACCAGATGTACCAGGCAATCTAGAACCAAAGAAATTAATTCCAACATGTTAAATTAAGAAATTAAAAAACAGGGGTTGGGGATTTGGCTCAGTGGTAGAGTGCTTGCCTAGGAAGCGCAAGGCCCTGGGTTCGGTCCCCAGCTCCGAAAAAAAAGAATTAAAAAAAAAAAAAAAAAGAAATTAAAAAACAACTGTGTCTCCTCAAACCTAATTTCTAAATCTGCAAGCATCATCATTCTTTACCTCACACACTGTCCCAGCTAGTTAGGTGACGTCTTCACCAAATTTCACTTCACTTGTAACTACAATACATAACTGAAACAAGATGCTTACATCCTGGCATTTCCTCCCCTCTGACAAACTTAGTATTTTTACTTTTCTTCTCAAACTGTGGCATCAAAACTCCATCTAATTATAGATACCCAACAATCCCTGGTTCTTATTGGACACCTTGCTCATTATTTAGCTAGATCTGTAGTAGGTTCAGGATGAATTCTTTCTGTAGCAAAGGGAGAGCACATTATCTGAAACTATTCTCATATGCATTTCTGCAATCTACCTAGATCAGACCTATGCCCACAAGTACTAACCCAAGGCAGTCTCACTGTTGGAGAATAACTAGAGATCCAACTAGTAGAAATTATTGCAGCTTTTCCACTCTGGTTGACATTGATTGCTTCATTGTCCCTAATATAAAAATTGACAATGGGGGATGGGGACAGAGGATGGGGAAATGGCTCTGTAAAAATGCTAGTCCAAACATTGGGACCTGAACATAAATGACCAGCAGACAGATGCAAATCTGAGAACTGATGCTCATACCTATAATTCCTCTATTAGTGGGTACAGACAGGCTCCTGTTATAAATCCCAGGAACTCTCTGGCCAGCTGGCTTAGCTAAAAAGGCAAACTTCTACTTCAGTCAGAGACCCTACTCTGGCTATTGTGGTGGAACACAATACAGGATGGCACCCAAAATCCTTCTCTGGCCTCTGCAAAGTGCTTACAAAAACATAATTACATGCATATATCATATATATTAAATTAATTAATAAATAACCTTTAAAAACACTGGCATCTGGGTTAGTCAGAATTACCACTGCTAGGTTATTTTCCAGAACAAGCCAACTCTGTATACGTATGGTCTGAGTACAACTTACAGGAATCAGTTCTTTCCTTCCATTGTGTGTATTCTGGGGATCTGATTCAAGTTCTCAGACTTGAACAACAGGCACTTTTATCCATTTGAACCATCTTGCTGGCCCCGAGTCAACTTTTTACAATTTCATGGGAGAAGCATTAGCAAGTATTAAATAAATTAACTCTTCCTTAAACAACAACAAAATTTTAAACAACCTTGAGGCTCTACCCAACCTTACTACATGGAGTTGCCTAGTGAAAAGCAGACTAACTACAAATCAGCTCCTGCTATTTAAGGTCTCTGCCTCAGTGATTCTGAGCTTGGGGCTCCAACTTGAAAATACCATGTACTTTTCTGTCTACGGGCTTTCCTACTTTACAATATATCTCTCCAATTAATAGTTGCACAGCCTATCACTGAAAGGCAGCAATTGAGATTACCTTTGTCCAGCTCTCAAACAGTCTCCATATGTGCAAACTATATTATTGGGATTAACACAGATTTATTTTAAGACAGACCTTTGCAAAACCATATGCCCACATGATGGCATATACCTGTAAATCCCACTGCTATAGTCCCAAGAGCTCAGTCTAGGAGTCTTAAGCCATCTTGGGCAACTCAGTAATTATGTCCTACATGTATCAACAAAAAGACAAAACAAACAAACACCCCACCAGCATCAGCAAATTTTTCCTAAACATTATAATTAAAACACTGAGCTGTGGGTGCATCTCAGTAGTAGAGCATTAATAATGACCTGGATTCAGTCTCCAACACCAAAGAGAGAAAAAGAGTCGGGGTGGGGAGTTAACTTTACCTGACCCTACTATAATCCTAGCTACTCAAACTACTGAGAGAGAAAGATTGCAAGTTCAGGGCTTGTCTGGGCTACATAGAGTTCAAGGCCACCCTGGTCAACTTAGTGAGACCTTGTCTCAAAATTAATCATAAAGAAAGAACAGTGAAAGCCTAACAATCAGAGTTCAGTTCCCAGAACCCATAAAGTAAAACTTCCAGAAGGCCCCCTGACATGAATAAGTGTGCTGTGGCATATGCATGCAAACAAGTATGTGCACATATACACACAAAGTAAATAAATAATTTTTAAAAGTTCAAATATTAAAAGAGGGTTGGAACGTAAGTCTCAGTATTAGAACGCTTTCCTAGCAGGGGCAAGGCTGTTCAATTCTCTATGCTGAGGGAAAAAAAGGTAAAAAGGGAAACTAGAAATGCAACTTTAATATAAACAAAAGAATAAAAACTAGAATAACAGTGTTACTATAGCACAGCTCTTACAGTAAATAAAACAAATATCGGAGCTTCTACTGTCTAGCTTCTACTGAGTTTCCTTTAAGTAGAGAAAATACATTTCCTCAATTCACAGTTTATATTACTACAGGGAATATTACAATAAGTATTATTACAATAAACATTTAAAAGTATGTGTTTCCTATCAATAATCTAGTAAATTAGTTTAAAGCTACAGTATTCACCATTCAGACTCAGGACATGATCTGTCTATTACTAGATGAATGAGCAGAGTTTTTGTTAAACCTTCCAGGTTATTCATGGGTTTTCTTTCCGTTCTATCCTCCTCACTTCAACTAACACATTAGTACCATATCTCAATAGTTCAGAAACTACAAAGTGACCTCAGCAGTAAACGCTACAAAGCCAAACATACATTTAAAAATATAAAACTACCAAAGGTCATCTACTTTCTCCCACAGAAGAATCAGAATTTCCACTGTACAGGCAAGTGTTAAGTATGTTGACTTAGTTTTCTCAGAGGGAGAAGCTAGAAACAGTTTAAGTTGACAACCTGGCTAGGTATGATGGCACACATCTGTAATACCAACACTCCAAAAGAAGAGGCAGGAGCAGTAAGAACTCCAGGCTAGCACAGACTATGTGGCAATTCAAGGCCAGCATGGGCTTCATGGTAAGAAGCCTGACTCCCATTCCCCACCCCCTAGAAATAACATCCTCAAATTTCACAAGAAAACCAGGAAACCTAAATGCATTTTAGAAAGCTATTATCTAGGGGCTGAAGAGATGGCCTAGTGATTCAGAGCACTGGATGCTCTTCCAGAGGACTCAGGTTTGATTCCTAGCACCAAACATGATAGTTCACAACTGTAATTCCAGTTCTAGAGGAATCTACCAAGCATACATGTGGTACATAGACATACATGTAAGCAAAACGCCCATACACATAAATCTTTTTTTTAAAGGGAGATTTTTTTCAATTAAAAATAAAAAGGGCAGAAAGTTGTGGGGTTCTTTGTGTTCTTTGAGACAAGGTCTCATTGTGTAGCTCTGGCTATCCTGGAACTCATTGTGTAGACCAGGCTGGCCTCAAGACTCAAAGTTTCATCTGTTTCTGCCTCCTGGGTACTAGGATTAAAACTATATGCCACCACAGCCAGAAGAAAGTTTTTAGATAGTCTGACATGGTAGAGTTCACCTGTAATACCAACATTAGGTAAACTGAGGCAGGAAACTCTAAATTTAAGAACAGTGTGAGCCACACACTGAACCCCTGTTTCCAAAAGGAAAAGAAAAAGGAAAGAAAAGAAAACAAAACTTAAGACAGATATAGAGGTAGTGGCTTAAAACTTTAACCTTTGAGATTTCTCTTGCTTTGAGGTAAGTCAGGCCTATTGGTACAGATCTGTAGTCCCAACTACTCAGGACACCAAGCTCCAGGTCAGCTTAGGACTTAGTAAGGAGGCCCTGTCTAAAACAAAAAAGTTTGGGGGCAGGGGAGAATAGAAATGTAGTTCAGTAGTAGAGTATTTGCCCAGCATTTGGGAGACCTCAGATCTAACCTCTACTACCCGAAATAAAACGAAAATCAACTGGCCTCTGTTTGGATATTTCACCACTTAGCAGATACTAGAAAAGTTATCCCTTTAAGCCTACATTTAATTTTCATACATATTTAAAGGAGAAACTCCTAAACACTATTAAGTCAATGATGAACATCAGAGAAATGTCCTTTGTACTCCTCCACCCAACCCTTTGGATTACAATCCTTAGGAAAAAAGAGATCCAATAATATGCAATATGTGAAGGTATGGAACAAGTTATTAGAAGCACATCAAAAACAAAGGAGTGCCTGCCGGCCATGCCCAGTCCCCTTGTCCCTGCCAACAGGGTTCCTGCACTGACACAAGAGGCACTGCTAATGCTGGGGATGACTTGAACTTGGCCTTGTTTAGGTGACACAGTGTACTGGAGTCTCAAACTCTAGTTGTAAAAAGATAAAAAGTTAAAGCTCCTTTGAGTCGATGACAAAGAGATGACAAAAAGTATCTTCTCATACTCCTACTTGCCACAGAAAAACAGTGAAGAGTTAAAGCTTAAACCTTGATATTTTAAATTCCTTAGGCTAAGTATCCAAAAAGTTTGTTTCTGTAGAATGTGTATCATACAAAGCATTTACACTGATTTTTAAATTAAAACACACACACACACCCCACTTACCAAGGTTCATTACATGGATGACTTCTTCAAGCCAAACATTAGAGGATTAATTTGTTGGTATAACTAATACCTTTCTGAGTTCTAACACAACACAATTTTTCTTTTTTTTTTTTCTTTTTTTTTTCTTTTTTTTTTTTTTGATTTTCAAGACAAAGTTTCTGGAACTCTGTAGACCAGGCTGGCCTTGAACCAGTGATCTGTCTGCCTCTGCCCCTGCCCCTGCCTCCCACATGCTGTGATCAAAGGTGTGCTTTACCACTGCCCATAAAATAATTTTTCAAAAGAAAGACTAACTTTTTCTATGCTTAAAGGTAACAGTTAGCCCTACATAAAGGCCTGTACCTACAGTCCCAGCTACCAGGAAGGCCAAAGGATAAGTTGGGTCCAAGAGTCAGAGTCTAGAAACAGTCAGTCAGCATCTCAAAAAAAAAAAACTACATACATAAAAATTCTTTGGCTAATCAGGATAGTGGCAATAAGTTCCTAACATGTGTCCAAATAACATGTGTGAGTAAGGGCATGAGGAACCATGGTGTGCATGTGCATGTAAGAAACAATTTTCAGGAGTTGATTCTCTCAACTAAAGGATAGGGAATAGAATTCAGATAGTCAGGCTTTCAAAGCCAATGCTCCCATCTGAGCCATTTTGCTAGGCCTCAAATAACTTTTAGAAGCATTTTGTACACATGTTTGAGTACTTCCATACAGACATTTCATAAACTCTAAAACTGTCACAGTATATTTCTACAAATTCGACATTGACCAGGACATCTACTAGAGAAGGGAAAACTAGGAAAGTTTGTTTTCATGTTTAAGCGTTTTATTGCCTCCTTCCAGCTTCCCACCCCTCACATTCCGTGCAGTGAGAGAAACATTCACACACAACAGTGATCAGCAAACAGGCAAGATGAAAGCAACCAACAGTTTAGTTCGCCTGAACATGGTTTATACCTTAAAGTTGCCTATACTGCTACAACCATTTACCTTTCCAATGCACTAAAGCCATCATCTACTAAGCTTGAACATACACTAGCCTAAAGCATCACAAAAGTGTATTAACTTAGCTACACATGGTTGAGATCCAATAAAAACAGCATAGAGTTACAAGTAAACATAGGAGGGTTTTAGGGCCTTAAACTGGGCAGTTGAATCCAAAGCTTTGCATGGCCTTGCTAGGCAACTGCCACTGGGCTACATTCCACAGCCCAAAATTATAAATATACCTATATATTCAAGTATTACAATTTTGAAATGCATAAGTGAAAACACTGGGGTTTTTTTTTTTAAGTTTTTAACAGAAGCACAACAAAAATTGGCCTTTGAATCATTACCTAGTGCAGAAAAAGACTCCAAAGATCTGAATAAAAATCTTCACCCTCAATGATTATGCTGTTAATTTACTTTTTCCCCTAAACAACAGGCTACATTGGTTTTAGTTTTCCTTAATAAAAGGCATTTTATATCACTACTTACCTAAGTGTTTACGTTAGTTTTAATTACTTCATAGAGAACAGTGTCTAATTCCTGACCATAATCACTAAAAGTGAAAACAGTCAGCCAGGGCTATAAGCCACGCTACCAAAATACAAATGTTAAATAAAGAGGCTCTTTACAAACGGTCTGAAACCTGGTTCTTAGAAACAAAAACAAAACAAAAAATCAAGCATCTATTAGTGGCTGTCATCTAAAATGTGTGCTTAATAAATGAATAGTACACATGACAACAGATACTAGGTACACAAAACCAACTTCAGAGTAAGCAGAAAGCCGGACAAAAATAGGCTGGGCCCTGCAGTTTAAGTCAATAAGACAAAAGGATGAACACAGACAATACACTACAGAAAACACTAGGATATTTTCTAAAGTATCAAATTAGACGACTGACAACCATCCAAAGCACCCCTGGAAGTTTTCGGGGTTTTGTTTTTGTTTTGTTTCCAATTCAATGCTTTTAAGCTAAGCTCTATCCGAATACCTGGGCGGCAAATCAGCTTACCTAAGGTAAAGCACTTTCTCAAAGGAACAAAATAATCGTGCGACCTCTCTTAGGAAACACTGGGAACGAAATATCGCTGTCTCTCAAACCCGAAGCGTCAGGAAACTTTAAGCAACTGTGAACGCCAATTTGCAGGGGGAGGGAGCACAGCTCTGACAATCCTCTGACTACGCGGTACATCTGCTCCACCTGAGAGTTTAAGAAAACTCTGCAAGTTGGATAGCCCAGGAAGGGTCGGTCTTGCTTCTCTAGGGGACTCAAATCAAACAGACAGACAGATCGAAGAGCATCCTAAAACGGCTTGCTATCCTCCTCAGTCAACTAAAGCCTTGCCCCGGGGAGACGACAGACAGACAGACAGACAGACAGACAGACAGACACACACAGACACACACACACACACACACACACACACACACACACACACACACACACACACACACACTCGGGCGCGCTGGCTGCCAACACTCCGAAAAGATCACGGTGAGGAGGGAAGACGCTCGGGTGGGACACGCACACCGGCGCCCGACACCCGGCCCGGGTCCGCTCCAGATCGCCCCGCTCGCTCGCTTCCAGAACAATGCATGCGCCGCGCTGCCAACCTCGCAAGTTGCTGCGAGTCTGCGCGGTCCCGGAGCTCGGACCCGGGCAGGGTTAAGGTGGCTGCGGAGCGCGCGAGGGCGGCTGGCCTGGGCTCCGCGGCTCCCGGGAAAGCGGCGCAAGAAGCTAGGCAGGCAGGGCCGCCGGGCCGTGGGGGCGGGGAAGGCCTGGCCCGGGGCTCCGCAGCCTGCTCGGGCCGCCGCCGGCGGGAGCGCGGTCCGGGCGCGCGAGGGACAATAGCGCGCGGGGAGCGCGGCTCGGGGTCGGCTGAGGCGAGCTGAGAGAGCTGACAGAAGCTGAGGAGACCTGACACGCGCGGCCCGGCTCCGCGACGCTGCGCTCGGCCGACCGCCGCTCCTCCGCCGCCCGGGGTAGTGTCTCACCTCCCAGCCCCGCCGCCCAGGAGAGGAGCAGAATTAACACTGTCGGCAACACCATCTTCCGCGGCCGCCGCCTCCTCACGGGTTAACCGCGGTGCATCGATCCTGAGGGAGCCGCGACCGGCGCTGGGTCCCGACGAGCCTCCCCGGCAGTGGCACCGGCGAAGCGTCTCCCTCTCGCTCCACTTCAGGGGCCCAGCCGCGCGCCCTACTCCGCCAAAACAGGGCCCTCCCTCCCCCTCGGCCTCTTCCTTCCTCCCTTCCCCGCTTCCCTGCCCTCGCTCTTCGCCTGGTCTCAGCCCCTTCCCTGAGCCGCGGCCCTCCGCCTCCTTTCTCGCCACGTGACGCGTCGGTACCCAATGCACTCGCGAGGCCGCGCCCCTGCCTCCCGCCCCTCCCTGCTCCCACAGGCGCCCCGGGATGGTGCGCATGCGTGCCAAGGCGAGCGCCCGGGCCGCTAGGCCCCGCCGCTGCTTCCTGTCCGCTGCCGGAGAGCAGGGATTGGCCTTGGAGGGCGGGGCTACGGGAGGACCCGCCCACCGCCCCGGGCGGGAGCGCTCTTTTCTCGGTGAAAGTGCTACCTGGTTCTACCAGCTGTTAGGGGCTGTCGCTGAGGCTCACACCCTACCCCGAAGCTCTCAAGCAGGGCTTTCGGCTTCTTTGCCTCCAGAAAACGAGAGGTTTTCCTTGCTTCTCTACCTGCCTCTCTCGAAGCTCTGCATCTGCCAAGTAAACAAAAGCAGTCGCAGCAAGCCCTGTTTTTAGCCGCGATACACAGCTCTGGTGGGAACATACGGGGAAAGATCCAACAGGAAGAAAGGATACCTAAAGGGGTAGTTTCGTGAACCACTAACAAGTGTATGTCACCTACTAGGCCTTAACCACGATAAAAAGCCGGTGGTCCTTAGTCTCCAGCTCAGAAAATGCCCTTTTGTTAGTCTGTCTCCCTCATACCGCCTTTATGTCAACTTCTACAAAACCGATATTTGGCTTCTCATTTACTTACTTTGATTCTTTATTCTTGTATTCAAGAACTACAACTTTAGGGGTAATGGGGGGAGGGATTTGTAAGGGTGGGACTGAAAGGAGGGGGAGCTGCGATGGGGATGTAAAGCGAATAAATAAATGAAAAAAAAAAAAAGAACTACAACTTCATTATAAGAATAAATCGCAAACCTTTTACTTCTGCCCTATATATTTTCTACAACCTACATTGTTAAGTCGAATGTGGTTTTTAAATTAAACAGAAATAAAGACGAGTATATATTTCCCACCCCATCTCCTATCTCTCACCTAATGTATCCTGTTCTTTGAGTCTTTATGGGGCCAAGGATAAACTTGAAATTCTGACTCTTCTGCCTCCCATCTTCCATCTTCCATTCCCACCTTCCGTGCACCATCAGACCTTGTTTAAAGAATATACTTATTTTAATTGTTTTGAGGAATGAATTGTTGTTTTGCTTCACTTTACTAAACTCAATACTACAGTCAGAAGTTCCCACATCATCATGATTGTCCTGTCCATTCGCTTCTACTGAAGTATATGAAATCAACACAGACTAACTGAATGTCGGTTTTTTTTCTTTTTCCTTTTTTAAAGTATCTACTCTTAGGAAAGTTGCCTGTAGACATGTTGCTTTTCACATGTGCTTTCTATTTCTCCCTTACATCCTCGATGTCAATAGAAGTTTTGAGGTTTTGAGTTATTAATCCATCTCTGTCTTCCAGAGGACCTGAGTTCAGTTCCCAGCAAGCACATGGTGGCTCACAGCCATCTGTAGTGGGATCTGATACCCTCTTCTGGTGCGCCTGAAAACAGCTACAGTGTACTCATATTAATCCACCTCTGTAACAAGTTTGATGTTAGGGAGTATTGTTTATAAACAAGTCTAATAATCTTAGCCAAAGATCATTTTCTTTTTAAACTCAAAGAAATCACTGGACTTTACATCCAAGATGCTGTTTCTTTCCTTTAAAAAGCAGGATAGCACTACACTCCCTCATAATGAGTGATATTTTCACATCTCGAGTTTGGGCTATCGCTTTGCTTAACGTCTTCGTTCCATTCCTGGCGTTTCACAATGAAGAGGAAAGCGATAAGGTCTGCATCACTGCATTCATCACACACCTACTTGAGTCTGACTTCCATCCCTGCCTCCTTAAAGCTGATAGACTTTGGCGAGGTTATTTCAAAATTCTTTGTAACCTCAACATTTCCCTTGTAAAATGAAAATTGCCTTTTGGAACTATTTTGATGGATTAAATTCAGTTCACTTAACATTGTAAAGCAATTACAAGTTCCTAGCGGATAATAATCGTTATATGCCGAATAAAGTGGATAAATACTACTTCCTTCCTCAAACAAATATCTAATCTAGTGGAAAGCAGTGATTCCTTGATTTTTTTAGCTCTCTCTCTAAAGAGAAGGAGAGGGAGGAGGGTACATGACCCATAATAATAAGCATGTGGAGGTCAAAGAACAACTTTATGGAATCATCTCTCTCGACCTTCATTTGGGTTCCAAGTGACTCAAATCATCAGGTCTGTGCAGCCCACCTGCTCCAAGAATTACTTGGAGCAGCATTGTTACTTCGTCAATAATGACGATTCTGATGCTATCAGAAACAGTTTTGTTTGTTTTGCTTTCTGTTAACATCTAGCCCATAAAAAAAAAATCCTTAAGTTACAATAATGAGACATTTCCTTAATAAACAAGTGCCATAAATGATATCTCAGGCAAGCAATATTAAAGAGAAATGCTTGCTACACGGACCTAAGACCAATATTGGCCATGTGGCAGAGGACAACCTCGTATCTCTGATTCTTTTGCTGCTAATCCTGAGAGTTGGAACTACATGCATATGCAGCTAGGAATCAAGTGTGGGGCTGCATGCATGCTAAGCCCGCACTCTACAACTGAATTCCAACCCCAACTCAACAATTACCTTTCATTTTTCAAACTCAGGGATACATCCCATTCCTCTTCTCTTACAATAGCATCTCCATTCTCTCAGGAACCAGAACTAAGTAGAATCAGGTGGCTCAGTACCTCCACATCCATGGCTGCTCTCCAGAGGACCCGGAGTTCAATTCCTAGCATCCACATGACAGTTTACAACTGTCAATGACTCGGTTACAGGCTATAAGACTCCTTCTTTGGTCCATGAGGGCAGCAGGCAAACACATGATACACAGACACGCACGCAAAACTCTCATACACATAAAACAAAAATAAATGTTTTTTTTTTCTTTAAAGTGGAATTGGCTAAGAGACTTACATGGTCACCCATGGTCAGTCACCAAGTCATACTGAGTCTTCCCTTACTCATAGCCTTCAACCTTCCCTCTCTGCTCTCACCCTGGTTTATACAATGCCTCTTGCCTAAGCACATACAGGACTAGCCCATCTCCCTTCTCCAATTTCTCCTGCTTTCCAACTTCACTTTAAGGCATAGCAATTTGATGCCACCTCACCATTTCTAAAGACACTCTTGCTGTGAGCCACCAAACATCTGTTGGTTGCCAATGCCAGTAGACGTGTTCAGTTCTTATCTTACCACATCTCCCGGATATTTGACACTTTAGTGTCAAAAACAGTGTTCTGGGACTTTGTTCTCTCCTTGCTCTCCTCCTAGCACTGAACTGTGTTTCTGTCTTTGTCTGCCCTGGGGCTTTCTTCTCTCTAACTCTTAGATATTATTGGTCTTATTGGTTTTGTTTCTTATCCTTCACTGCCCTGGTTACTACTTTTTACCCTCATGTGACTGCGATTGGGTTGTAAACTTCATGTAAACAGAGCCTAGGGGCTGCCTTGTTCTGGATTCTTCTCTGGTTCTTAGCATTTAGTCACCTAGTTTTCCTTGTCCTCTATCCCAAACCCCAGCCCTGTCTATGTCTTAGTCGCACCACTTCCCTAAACAAGTGCTCTTGGCTAAGGTTGAAGTCATCTAGTCCAAGGGGCTGGAGTAATGGCTCAATGATTAAGAGCACTGGTTGTTCGTCAGAGGACCTGGGTTCAATTCCCAGTCCCCATGTGGTGGCTTAAAACAATCTGTAACTCTAATAACAGGGCCTCTGGTATCTTCTTCTGGCTTCTGGGGGTACCAGGAATACATGTGCACAGACATATATACAAGCAGAACACCCGTACACATAAAATAATAATAAAGTTAATCCTTTTTTTAAAGGACATTTAAGTCTCAGTTTCCTGATCTACAGAATTGGAGACTAGTGCTGCCTACCACAAATTGCCTCCAGAGTGAAATAAGTCAACGGGTATAAAGCAGCAGGACGGTGGTGGCACACACCTTTAGTCCCAACACTCGAGGAGCAGAGGCAGGTGGATCTCTAAGTTTTGGGCCAGCCTTGTCTACAGAGTGAGTTCCAGGACAGTCAAGGATGCACAGAAAAAAAAACCTGTTTTGAAAAACCAAAAGAGGGTTGGGGATTTAGCTCAGTGGTAGAGCGCTTGCCTAGGAAGCACAAGGCCCTGGGTTCGGTCCCCAGCTCCGAAAAAAAAAAAAGAACCAAAAAAAAAAAAAAAGAAAAACCAAAAGATAAGTAAATGAAAATAAATAATTTAAGAAACAGGTGCAAAGCACCAAGACAAATGCACAGCACACAGTGAGCATTATAAAACTCTAGACGAACCTATTAAAATAACATGTATGATATTTGTTCACGACCTCTTCCCTCGTGCTATATGGCCACACCGCGCTCCATAATTTCCAATTTACCCTACCCCTATCAATCTCCTCAAACCTTCTAAGCTCCAATCCCAATCCCAATAGGTCATCAAGTCTTCTTCTTTTTCTTTTTTTTTTTTTTTTTCAGGCCTGGGAACTGAACCCAGGGCCTGGGATGTAGCATTCTACCACTGAGCTACAACCCAACCCATTCCTTTTCTTCCCTGGAAATGCAGCTCAGTGGAGAAGGTTTGTCTAGTGCGTAGGAGATCCTAAGTCCAATTTAGCGCCAGTGGTGGTGAGGAGTTAATGAAATAAAAGAAACAAGGGCAGAATCAGAGTGACAGGAGCTGACATTCGTCAGGAAATGGAGGTTTAAATAACTTAAAGTAATGCAACCAAAGTCAGGAGCTCGCGAGTGGCAGAGCCAACCGCCAAGGTTTGATTTGTCTGGAGAACGGGCTGGCTTTAATCAGCACAGTGTGCCACCATCGAACAGCAGTTAGCTTCCCAAACACACACCACTTCCCACTTCAACACCTTTGCACATGTTCTACCCTCCAGAAGGAGTGCCTCTCCCACATGTTCTACAGAATGAGGCTCTGAAGATCCCCTCGGTGATTCATTTCTCAATACACTTTTTTGGTTCGAATTTTACTTTTCATGTAAAAGAAGAATTTGGGGCGGGGCATAAAATACACTTCTAGAGACTAATGAAATACGCTGTTTACAACTACAGGCATTTAAAAGTACCAGTGTCTGGGCTGCATGTAGATCACCAGCAGGGGTTCTTGCTTAGCACGCATAAGACTTTCCAACACCGGGGTGGGGGATGGGGACTGAGTATCCATTCCCTTTTAAATGCACAGAGACAGGCTGGTGATATAGTATGCTGACTGGCTTTTTTTTTTTTTTTTTTTGTCACCTTGACACATCTAAGGTCCTGTTGGAAGAGAGAACAAGCCTGCAGTCCATTTCCTGGATAGACGATTGGTGTGGGAGACTCCAGCTCATTTGGTCACACCACACCTAGGCTTGGGGTCCCTGGTTTTTTTTCAGAGGGCTGGCTGAGCAAGCCACGGGAAAGGCAAGCCAGTAAGCAGAGTTCTTCCTCTGCGTCAGTTCCTGCTTCCAGGTTCCTGCCCTGAGTCTGTTCATCCAGTGATGGACTGTGACGTGGACGTATAAGTGAAATAAACCTTTCCCTCCTAAGCTGCTTACAGTCATGGTGTTTTATCACAGCGGCAGAAACCCTAAGACGTATGGCTAAGGTTTCTCCCCAAAATCCTTACTAAGTTCTCTACTAGAAAGAATCACCATCTATGTACCTCTAATATAGACTTATCAAACTGTAATGTTTATGTTTATTTAAATACTTGCCCTGGGTTCAATGTACTGTAGTAACCTAGCATATGCAATACTCTGGATTTGGTCCCCAGGCTGCAAAAATAAATCAAATATTCTTTCTCTCTCTCTCTCTCTCTCTCTCTCTCTCTCTCTCTCTCTCTGTCTGTGTGTGTGTGTGTGTGTGTGTGTGTGTGTGTGTGTGTGTTAACCCAGGGGCTGTCACATCTAGCCAAGTATTTATAATACTGAATTATAATCATGCTCTCCCTAATTCTCAAAGACAACTATGACTCACATATTATAGGAGTCTTAGAAAGAGCCACACGGTGTAGTATATACATGTCCAACACAAACTTTCTAAATTTCAATACTAGTATAGGCTAAATTTGAGTACTCTGCTCAAAAACTAGAAATAACATCTTCCTGCCTAAACTTCTAGTAGCTTACTGGAAACAAAGCCTCCACAGACTACCTCATCAGTCTGTGGACCTCTTTCTCTCCTCTCATTACTCTCTGTTCAGTTAAACTGGTCTAGTCCTGGTAACTTCAAAAATATCTCAAGCTTTCCTGCCAACATGGTTTCTATCTTTGTTTCCTTTCTCTTTTCACAGCTTTAACCAAGCCTCTCCAGGTCAGGGCACAGTCTGATGGCTCAGAAAGTGTGTTAGACACAGACACCTTTAGTTTGATTTGAAGTGATTAAAGAAAAATCTTCGTTATTCATTCAAATCCAACAGTTAGAGCTTTCAAGGCACAGCCATGGCTCTGTGTAGAGCAAGCTTCTTCTGCTTTCCTTGTCAGGAACTGAGGAAAGACTGCCCTCTTTGGACTGGGCTTGACGTATGTCACTCTGCAACTCAGTATTCCCATCAGTAAATTGCCTGTGTGACCTTTGTTTCAGAAACTAGACCAACTTCCAATAGTCCTTGAAGATTTTGCTTACACTTCTCTGACTTCAGTAATTTCAATTACATTTTAGCCAAAACACCTCTTATTTTTAGCCTTCTGCTACAATTAAGCATGCATTACCTCCTGGAAACCCTTGTGCTATTACCGTGGTAGCTGACATCGACAGGACCAAGACATGGGAGGCAGAGGCAGAGGACCAGAAACCTGCAGAATAGCAATGATCACTGTTGTTCTGAAATTCAACAGATGTTTATTCTGTTGCTACTATAGGTATCCCCGGATTATCAGGTATCCCCTGATGTTTGTAGATACTTTCATATACACAATCTTGTTTCTTCATTGCGACAATGCTGTGAGGTAGATATACTGTAATCCATTTTACAGACAGGAAGATGGGCTTCCTGTGATAGCTAATTTTCCTAGTCGACTTGATTTGCAATCATATAGGAGACAAGTCTTGGTGTGTCTGTGATGATGTTTCCAGAGAGGGTTGACTGAGGAAGGAAGATCTATGCCAGGTTTGGGGGGCATCCCATGGGCTGGGGTCCAGACTGAATAAAAAGGGGGAGAGGGGGCTGGGGATTTAGCCCAGTGGTAGAGCACTTGCCTAGCAAGTACAAGGCCCTGGGTTCGGTCCCAGCTCCGAAAAAAAGAAAAAAAATGGGGGTGGGGAGAGAAGGATGGTGCGTGAGCATTTACCTGTCCCTGCTCCCCAACTGAGGGCACAATGTGACCAGCCACCTGCTCCTCCTGCCCTGCCTTCCTCCCCACGATCAACTGGACCTCTCATTCCATGAACCAAATAAATCTTTCTTTCTTTCCATAAGTTGCTTCTTGTCAGGTATTTGGTCACAGCAATGAGAAAAGAGAGTAACTAACACACTAGGCATCTAACTTAAGGTGTATGTGTGTGTGTGTGTGTGTGTGTGTGTGTGTGTGTTAGAGTAGCCATTTTAAAGCCGTGGAGCTTTGCTTTGGATTTTACATTTCTACTATCAATCCTATGCACTTGTTGGGCAGTTGTGGCACACTCCTTTAATCCCAGCACGCAGGAGGCAGACACAGGTGGAATCTCTGTGACTTCGAGGCCAAGCTGGTCTACAGAGCAAGTTCCAGGACAATCAGAGCTACACAGAGAAACCCTATCTCAAGCAAAACAAAACAAAACAAAAATTGACTTATATACACTTATCCACAAAAATAAAAAAATCTATGATAGAGTTAAAACTAGAAAAACAAATATCTTTGGACTCTGTCCTTCCTCACCCCCCAGCATTACCCTTTCCAATCCAACCTTAACTCTGAGTTAAGCTTCACTCTGAATCTTGGAGTCTAGTCTCTAGAATTACTTGGTAAATAAAGATGTATTGCTATGGTCCAAAGCCTACTCCTTCCTTTTGTTTGTGTTTTAAGGGCTGAGGACTTACACCAGGCCCTCGTGCATGATAAGCACATGTTTTATGATACCACTGAGCCACGCCCTTAGTCCCACTTCTTAGCTTTGAAAGTCCGAAAACATGGCTTTAAATAAAATGCTTATTTGTGTGTGTGTGTGTGTGTGTGTGTGTGTGTGTGTGTGTGTGTGTGTGAAGATACTCCACAGCCAATGAGTGGAGATCAGGGGACAGCTCTTAAATTCTTCCTTTCCGCTATGTGGCTCTGAGGATTGAATTTAGATCATCGGCCTCAGTGGGAAATACCTTTCCTCACTAATGCGTCCTGTCAGCTCCATTTCTCAGTGCTGTCTGAATTTACCAACTAGCAAGGACTAATGAATGAGACCTAAACTCCTACAAAATGTGTCTGTAAATATTACAGGCATGGTGATATTGTGTGCCCGTAATCCAAGCACTGAGGAAGAAGCAGTCAGTATGGATCAACACCAGTTCTGGGTCAGCCAGAACTACATACTAAGACTTTGTCACCAAAACAAAACCAACAGAACCGTCAGGAGCATCTGCAGGTAGACGTTGATGTCATCAAGCCAGTGAGCTCGTCTTTACTATCGAGACTTGAGAAGCTGAAGCAGAATTGGGAGTGGCTGAGTGACTGAGTCACTACTGGCAAAGAAATTGGCTAAGTGACTTTACTGTTCAACTCTCCAGCTGGCCAACTTACCACACCACAGGAAGGATCGGGCAGGTAGATACCAGGTCACTCGCCTGTTCAGGAGCCTCTGTGGAGATGGTGATCAAAAGCACACTGTGACAAACACATGTGCATTAGGACAGTCCCCGGAACCTTGCTCATCACCCTGTCCCTTTCAGCAACTGTCTTCTTTGGTCTTGTCATAAAGGCTCTGGTTCGATTCCTAAGCTGTACTTTCTTTCTTTTATTTATTTATATCTGTGTGAATGCCATACCACAGTTCAATATCAAGTGTCTTCCTCAATCACTTGACACTTTATTTTTAAGATTTAAAATTTTTTACACACGTGTGTGTGTGTGTGTGTGTGTGTGTGTGTGTGTGTGTGTGTGTGTGTGTGTGCAGCGCCCTGGGGCGGAAGTCACAGATGCGGTTATCAGGACTGCTTGACACAGGTTCTGGAAGCCACGCTTGGATCTTCTGGAAACACTCAACCTCTGAGCCATCTCTCTGCTGCTCCACATGTTTCGTTGAGATAGGGTCTCTCACTGGACCTGGAACTTGCTGATTCAGCTAGCTGGGCCAGCTGATGAGCTTCCGGGTTCCTCCTATCTATCCTGTCTATCTCCGCCTCCCACACTGCTGCCCCCACCGGTTTCGCCTGGGGTTCTGAGAGACTGAATTCAGTGACAAGCACTTTAATGACTGGGCTATCTCTCCGGCTGGGTTCTTTACTATTTATTTTTATATTTCCGTGTTAAGACTTGCCCTCAGGACCTCATAAACACTTGGCAAGCATCCTAACCCCAGCCTCTACTCCTAACCTTTACGTCTAAACTTTAAAATAAAACGAAATGAAGTAAATAAACAATCTAATCTCCCGGGGAACTGTTACAAATAGCCGAGCTGCTTCTTTTTATGCTTATCTGTGGGTTTTTTTTTTTTTTTCTTTTCTTTTTTTCAGAGCTGGGGACCGAACCCAGGGCCTTGCATTTGCTAGGCAAGTGCTCTACCACTGAGCCAAATCGCCAACCCCTTATCTGTGTTTTTAATTTTGGCACTGTGAAGGGGCTTCATTCAGAGTCTCACACATCTGAAGCAGGCCTTGTTATACAGCTAAGGATGATCTTGAACTCCTGGTTCTTGTGCCTCCGTCTCCCAAGTACTGGGATTATGAGCATTTTCTATCATGCCTGGCTCTGGTTTAGATATTTTATTATTATTTGTGACTTAATTCCTATCACTTCATGGCCCTTTTTACATTGCTTACAAATAGCATGCTTCCTTTTTGTTTTATAAAGTTACATTGTATCTTGCTAACTAGATTGTTTCTAGACTTATAACAATAATATACTTACATTGTATCTTGCTAACTAGATTGCTTCGAGATTGATGATGATGGTGGTGGTGGTGGTGGTGGTGGTGGTGACAATGATGATGATGATGATGATGATGATGATGATGAGGAGGAGAAGGAGGAGGAGGAGGAGGAGGAGGAGGAGGAGGAGAAATTTAAGCCAGAGGTATAGCTCAGTTGAAAAACACTTGCCTAGCATGTGCAAGGTCCTGGGTTTGAATCTCATTACCACCACAACACCAGTCACAATTGAAAAGCTGTTCATAATGTATAAATTGTTTGCCTTGGGTTGCCATTTAATTTACAAAACAATATAACATGGGCTGGAATGGAGAGATGACTTAGTGCTTAAGAGCACGTATTGCTCTTCAGAAGACCTATCTACATTTAGCTCCCAGCACCCTTGCAGCTCACAACAACCTGTAACTCCAGTTCCAAGGGATCTGATGCCCTCTTCTGGCCTCAACAGGCATGTGCATACATGAAATTCCCTCACACAGATACAGATACACAGATAAAAATAAATCTAACAAAAAATATAATAAAATCAATCACTTAAGCTAATGCTGTCCCTTGCCTCTTTGGGGGGTGGAGGCCGGGTCTTATGTCTAGTCTAGGCTGGCCTCAAAATCCCAAGTCCTGGGATTATAGGCATGCACCACCACACCTGGGTTCAAATTCAAGCTTCCTGAAGGCTAGGCAAACACTCTACCGACTGAGTTATATCCTCAGTGCCTGCCCCCCTTTTTTTCTCTCTTTTGATTTTCTTTTTCTTCCTTCCTCTTTTCTTTTTCTTTTTCTTTTTCTTTCTTTCTTTCTTTTTTGTTTTCATTTGCAAAGAGTAACAATTAAAGTTAAATAAATTGACCAGCCCAAACTCCGACAATGAGTGAATGGCTGGAGTGGGGTTCTAATCCCAGCCCTATGAGTCCCATTCATCATACATTCTGCTATATTAGGCTGCGCCCACACTTAACGTTCTCTTCTGTGTCCTCAAATCACTTTGTTATAAATAAATAAATATATATAATTAATATATAACTTTGCTATAAATAAATATGTATGAATATATATTTGTATACATAAATAAGGAGACTTTCACTGTAATTATTAACTAAATGCAGCATAATTATTACTATACGCATCCTTTTCAAAAGCTGATTTTCTTTAGGGTTTTTATTTCAATTTTATGCATATGAGTCTTTTGACTGCATGTATGTATGTTCACCATGTGCATGCCTGGTGCACGAGGATCCCCTGAAACTGGACTTGCAGATGGTTTTATGCCATCACATGGACACTGTTAACTGTACCTAGGTCTTTTGAGAGAGCAGTGCATGCTCTTAACCACGGAGCCAACTCTCCAGCTCTTACTATCTGCATCTTAACACCACCTACTAAGCTACTCAACATTAGCACACTTCCCACCTGATGTTGCCGTGGACCAGGGTTTCTCTATGCACAGACCAGGACACTCCCTACAGGAGAATTACTCAACATGTTTGCCAGAGCTGCAAGTTCCTGGGCTTGTCTGCAATTCTGTTGGGTCAGAATTCCAGGGGTAGAGTCCAGAAACACATCTGAACAGGATTTCGACTCATTTGATTCTTGAGAATTAGTAACACTAAAGTTTCACAACTACTCTTCCAAGCAATCATAATAAGGGATTGCTAAAAACTTAAAGACTAAGTTGGTCCATATCTATTTTTCATTTTTTTTTTTGTTTTGGCTTGGTATATTTGTTTTGTTTTTGAGATAAAGACAGAAGCACACTCCCCAAGTGCTAGGCTGACAGGCACATACTGCCATGTCCAATGTTTGTGGGGTTTTTTTTTTTCTTTTCTTTTATTTCGGAGCTGGGGACCAAAGCCAGGTCCTTGCGCTTGCTAGGCAAGCGCTCTACCACTGAGCTAAATCCCCAACCCTAGTGGGTTTTTTTTTTTTTTAAGGTTTATTTTACACACACACACACACACACACACACACACACAACACACACACACACATATTAGCTGGTAGCTGTCTTAAGACACACCAGAAGAGGGCATCGGATCTCATTACAGATGGTTGTGAGCCACCATGTGGTTGCTGGGATTTGAACTCAGGATCTGTAGAAGAGTAGTCAGTGTTATTAACCACTGATCCATCTCTCCAGCCCTTGTTTTGTTTTTTTAAGCCCTGGCTGGCCTTATTCATAGGGTACTAGTGATTGCCATCTTGAGTTTTGTTTGTTTGTTTGTTTTGTTTTTTGTTTGTTTTTGAGACAGGATCTCACATAACCTAAGCAGGTCAACAATTTACCGTGAAACTGACCTTCACCTCTTAATCCTCCTGCTTCTCCATAAGTACTGAGATCAGTAGCACACCCAGTTTATACTTTGCTGGGGATAGAATTCAGGCCTTTATGTGCACTAGGAAAACTCTACTGAGTTACATCCTCAGACCCAATGCTCAAACAGTATATTTGAATCACCTGGAGGAGTTTGTAGCTTGATGCCATTACGCAGGAAGGCAGGTATAGCATAGAACGAGGCCTGTCACTGGACAAGAAGGAAGGATGGGTGAGAGAAAAGTTTTAGAAAGGAGAGAAGGACAGAGAGAGGAGGAAGAGCTGAGAGAGCACGGCAGCAGGTGTTAGGATTCTTCTCTGAGCATAGATGGTTGTTATGACTATTTTAAAGGGATGGGTGTGTACGGGATTTTGTGTTGTCTAGATGGGCAAATTATATTTTATCGATTGGATCAGAGGATATTGTGTGGGGTGTTCACCAGCCAAGAGAGAGCTGTGAGTGAGGGCCGGGCAGCCTGACAGGGTGCCACGCTGGAATAGCTTGTGGACTGCCCTGTCAGAGGGAGCCCAGGAGAGAAAGTGCCAAACTGTACAAGCGGGAACCAGTCGTGCAACTTTATTATTTTTTTACCACGACATGACTTGTTGAACACCAAATTACTAAATAAGACCAGAGAATGACCCACCTTTCCCATAACACACACACATGCACACACATGCACACACACACACACACACACACACACACACACACACACACACACACACACCAGAGCCTTGCTTACGATGGGCAAGCACCCTGCCCTTGATCAGCACTTTCAGTCTCATTCCTAAGAATTTTCTTTTGTAGTAACTTTCCAGATGAGGTTAGCGCTGCCAATCCCCAAACCCATATCTTGAGAATAACTGCAGCAGAGCCGACAGTTAAAGGTCAAGTAAGTCAGCAAGACAGAGTCTTGTTGTTTGTTCCCATTCTGGAATTGAACCCTGAGCCTCACGCATGCTGTACACACTTTACCAATAGGCGATCTACTTCCCACCCTTAGCAGGACTTTTTCCCTCTTGAGACAGAGGTCCCGTGGAAAGAAGGAAGCAGGCGCAATAAAAATGATCTGATAAGGGGTTGGGGATTTGGCTCAGTGGTAGAGCGCTTGCCTAGGAAGCGCAAGGTCCTGGGTTCGGTCCCCAGCCCCGGAAAAAAAAAAAAAATGATCTGATAATAGCCTGGCCTAAGGCTAGGGTGGTAAGTATTTAAAGTGTGGCATATAGTCCTTGGATTCGTCCCTGGAACAACCTACAGTTTCCAGGTACACCTAGGTTCCAGTTTTGAGACGATTGTATGAGTGCAACGGAGAAAACCATTTTGCTAATATTGCAGCGTATGAGGGCCACACTAAAAGAAAAGGTCATTCCTTCCTCCCTCTCCTTTCACATCACCAGGACTGAGGAGCATCTGCTAAAGCAGCATGGAGCAGAGGCAGCACCTGCTCCATTAGCGCGGCATTGGATTTGTTTCTGAACAGGTGCAGGGCTCCTCATGGGGGCGCAAGGAAGTAATTGAGTTAGGGATGTACTTTGCAGGAAGCTGGAGTGCCTACAAGCCGCTGAGCACCAAAGCCAGGGCCACTGAGTTACACGAGAAGCCAGGATTTTACCTCACGTATGTTGAACTGAAAGCTAAATGAGGTGAAGCTAAGGTACATATGCTTCGTGCACTTTCCATGTTCTGCTCAGGGCTCCTTTTGAGGCAGCCATTATGATATCTGAGACGGTTGACCTGCATTGTCGACTCGATTGGGTTTGGAATAAACTAAGACATGTGGAAGTGTGTGAGGAGCATTTCCTGAAAGGATTAACTTCCAAGATCCTCCTCTGCAGAGCGGGTCGCCTAGATATAAGGCGCTCTAAGGAAGAGGAGATGCGGGCTGCCTGCCTGCCTTTCTTGCTGATGATTGCGTCTTTCTCTACTGCTGTTGCTGTTTTTGGCTGACATCAGGCTCAGGGATTTGTCAGGAGCTCTGCAGCCCCTCAGCACCAGACCCGGTGGAATCCAGCTTCACTGACTAAGCACTCACTGAGTCCTCAGCCTCTTGGGCCTACAGTGTTGGACCACCCAATGCCTCTCAGTCATAAGCTTAAGTCTTAATAGACTAGATCCAATAGTGATGCCCCATGCCTAGAATCCTAGTACTTGGGAGACTGAGATAGGAAGACCAAGAGTATGAGGCTAGCCTAGGCTAGCCTAAAACAGAACAGAACAATCGAGGCCAGGATATAGCTAATTGTATAGCCCATGCTTAGTAATCAGGAGACACTGGGTTCGATTCCAGGCAACACAAAATAAATAAAATTATAATTTTAGCCAGATATGGTGGTTCATACCTATAGTGTCAACACTTGCAAGATAGAGACAAGAGGATTGCACCAAGCCTAACTCTGGTTTAGGGGTAAATAGAAAGACCTTGCCCAAAGACAACCCCAAAACACTAGCAGAATAATAATATTGTTATTAAAAGTAATTATTAAAATTGTCACCATTATTTTTTTGATAGTTAAGGGATCTATACTTTGTATTTTGTAAGTCTAAGGCAATACTCAGTCTATAGTTTTAATTATTATCTCACAAGGGTGTCTTTTCTCTGAATTTTTTTTTTTCCCTTTTCTTTTTTTCGGAGCTGGGGACCGAACCCAGGCCCTTGCAGTTGCTAGGCAAGCGCTCTACCACTGAGCCAAATCCCCAACCCCTCTCTGAATTTTTATAATATTTATTGTTTAATACTAGTTATTTAATATTACTACATAATCTCAACAATCATGTCAGTATGTTTTGGCATGTGGGTGTGCATGTGTCTATGCATGTGTGTATTGGTGTACTCACCTGTGAGGGTCCTGTAAAGGCCAGATGTCAATCATTCCTTCTTGGGTCACTCCCCAAATTGTTTAGGTTTTTCTTATTCTGTTTTGTTTTATTTGTGGGTTTTGTTTGTTTATTTGTTCGTTTGAGATAAGGACTCACTGTGTCCTAGCTGACCTATTACTTGCTATATATAGGCCAGGCTAGATTCAAACTCCCCGACTTCTGCCCGCCTGTACCTTCAAGGACTTGAGTACCGGCAAGACCCTCCTGCTTGCAAAGCAAGCACGGTCTACTGAGCCACTTCCCAGCCCTCATCAGTATCTCATTTCCCAGACTAAGACTTGTTCTATATTTGCTTCCCACCCATCGCTCCTAACACTACCAATAATTATGCGCAAATACAAAGTGGGGCTGGAGAGATGGCTCAGCTGCAGGAGCACCTGCTGCTCAGGCAGGTGATTCAGATTCGGTTCCCAGCACTAACACAATGACTCACGACTGTCTGTAACTCCATTCTGGGGATCCGATACACTTCTCTTACCTCTACGGTCACCAGGCACATACTCAGTGCTCATAGATAAATATAAGCAAAACACTCATACGCGTGAAATAAAAATAAATGAATCTCTCCTTCCCTCTCTCTCTCTTTCTTCTTTGTTTATGTCTCAAGACATGGTTTCTCTGTATAGCCTTGACTGCCCCGGAACTTACCCTGGAGACCAGATTGGCCTTGAATTCAGAGATCCACCTGCCTCTGCCTCCCAAGTGCTGGGATTAAAGGCATGAACCATCGCTACCCTGCAAAAATAAATAATCTTTAAAAAAATAAAAAAATATGACATCAAAAAGATAATATAAAAGTTATAATCAATATCCTAAAATAAAAGTTAGTTAATAATAAAAAGGAATTGATGGGAAATTTGAAAATTCAACATATAAAAAGTAAAATGATAAACACTATAAAATCAGAAAAAAGGTCAGAATCATTAAGGAAATAATCAATTTCCCATAGCTAAAAAACAAATTTCTATACTGATTGTGGTAACCAAGTACCCAACACAATAAATAAAGGAAGGTACACATAAAGAAATACTAACCATCGAAGTGACAGAACATTGAGAATAAGAAGAGGGTTGGGGATTTAGCTCAGTGGTAGAGCGCTTGCCTAGGAAGCGCAAGGCCCTGGGTTCGGTCCCCAGCTCCGAAAAAAAAAAAAAAAAAAGAAAAGAAAAGAGAATAAGAAGAAACTTGATGGGAGGCTGTGATAGGAGAATCATGAGTTCAAGTTTAGCCAGGGCTACGCTTGTAATCCCTTTCTCAAGGAAGGGGGGAGGAGAGGAAGAAACAGAAAAGAAGGAAGAGAAAGATAAACTTCAGAGAGAGAGTATACAAAAGTTTCTGGAGTCATAATAGTAGCAGATTGTGTAGGAATTGCCTGGAAACCGGAAAACAGTCTCTAAGTCCAAGATGAAGAAAACATAGCCCCAACCTTGCATTTTACACCCACCACACAATGCAGTGTAAAAGCAAAAGAATGATCTACCTTGATTCTCAGAAACAATGACTACAGTGAACTGAACTTGGGTTCTCAGAAAGAGCAGAAAGCACTGGGTCTACCCAGCCACCTGTCCAGCCTCAATTCTGTGCATTTTCATAAAGTCAAATGATTCTAGTCATTCCCACTACTGTTATGTTGCCTTAAGTAATCCAGGACAACAGTGAGAAGAAAACTGGTTCTTCTTTCTGTAATTGTTACATTCCTGGTGTAAGCATTTGAAACATACACCAATTAAAACTAACAAACCAAAAACAACCACAAAAAATAAATAAATAAACAAACAAAAAGCCAACAAAACAAAAGCCACCTAAGTATAGGTTTATCCACACAGGATTTTCAAAAACTGATGAAAAGCCATTTTTTAACAAGTAAGCCCCATGATTTTTGGCTCTACTGTGTGCTATGCTGGCTTACTAATCATTTATTCTTTCCCCCCAGTTTAATCATATATCACCTTTGCCGGTCTCCTTTTAGATCTAAGGCATCGCACAAAGTCTGAATTCTCTGATACCAGTGACAGTCTCAGAACTTTGTGGCTTTCAATGCTGTAAAGTGATCAAATCCAGAAGCAGATTCTTAACTGTTTAATGTCTCTAACTTTTTTTAGAATAAAACTCAAATGTAATGTCAGGAATTATTGCTTGTGGATCGTCATGAAGGTGGATATACACGGAACTCCAAAATTCAACACTCTGAAAAGAAAACATCCCACTATCTTCTCTAATTTTTCCAGTTTTCGGGAGTTGCCAGTCTTGGTTGGCATGGTGGCACATGACTTTATTCCTAGCACTTGGGAAGCAGAGGCAAGCAATTTTCTGTAAGTTTGAGTCCAGCCTGGTCTACATAACAACTTTCAGGCTAACTACATTACCATAGTGAGACCCAACCTCAATTAAGAAAAGAGATCATAATTTCTGAGAAGATAATAGTGATATTTTTAGTGTGAAACACAGTATTTAATAACATACTTGGTGCTAATACGGGAATAAGACAAAAAAAAAAAAACATTCATTTTGTCTACCTTTCTAACCAGTAGCGACAGAAGTATAACAATCCGTGATGTATCATATATTTGTATGCCTAACCCTGAAGGAAAGCCTGTCTTGTTCATTTTTGTTCATTTTTATATCCTCAGCGCCTAGAAAACTCTGAAGGGTCCAGAAAACAAAAACAAAAACACTTTTCCAAAGCAGGTCAGATGATCTATATCCACTGTCCCCCCCACCCCGAAAAAAAAAAAAAAAAGGCCCAGCAACTCTGTCCATTCGCTTTGCAGACGTCAAAGCTTGATGAGAAGTCAATTCTAATTTAAAAAGTCACTTTTTCGGGAAGCAGAAGCTTCCCACTCCGTGCAAAGAGGAGCCAAGTGAACAGAACCGCAAAGACTTGGCTTGCCTCAAACGCAAACTAATTTATTATTATTGGCCCAAATTTACCCTCTCGCCTGGGGCGTAAGCCAATATCCACAACCTCATTGAACCTCAGGCAGGGCAAACTAGTAGCTGGTTGGGAGCACAGCGATTCTCAGCCAAAACCCAGGGAGAGCTGCCCCCGTGCTGCGCATTTTCCCAAAAGCCTTCAACAGATCTCTGCCTTTAAAATTTGCATTTCCTAAGAAATGCTTCCAATTCCCAACATTAAAAGCTAAAGAAACAGCTCTCCCGAGGCTTCAGGGAATGGCTGTCTTCCAATGCTATTGCCACTTTCGGGGTCCAACAGGCACAAGCCCAAAGCTGGACCATATTTGCTACAAGCCTCAGTGACTGCCTTTAAAGTAACCGCGCGCAGCGGGGATGCCCCGGAGTTCAACTTCCGGCCGCCCACAGAAGATTATTTTCCTAGTGGCGCTGCGGCTGCCCGAGCCGCGCCTCTGGCCACGCCCTTGGCCACGCCCCTGGCCTCACTCTGGCTTCCCAGGCCCGAAAAAGCGGGAGGGGCGTGGCCTCGGGGGAAGAAGCGCTCCCTGAGTGGGTCGGAGCGTCTCACCGAGCACAGTCACGCGGAGGCACGCTCCGAGCGAGCGGGCGAGAGCTCGCGAGCGCGCTCCCGCCGCCCTCTACGGTGACGTGCCTGGCCGAGGCCGCGCTAGGGCGCTGGAGCTGCTACAGAGCCGCTGTCATGGCGTCGGAGGCGCTAGCTGAGGAGAGCCGGCCGCGGTGTCTATAGGACCAGGGACGGGCGGCCGGGGATGGAGAACGGCCCTGACAGCCCACAGCCTTTGGAACTCGGGGTGCCATCCGGGCGAGTGTCACCGCCGGAAGGGCGACGGCGCGACGGGCGCGAGGCTGAGGATGGTCCCGCTGGACGCGCGGTGGACAGCGGCGGGCAGGGGGCGGCGGCAGCGCGTAGCAGTCTCGGGGACCCGACGTCTCCCTCGCAGCACGGATGCAGCGCGGGCTCGGACTTGAAGGACAGCGCGTCGTCGAGCCCGGTCGCTTCGGAGGCGCCTTCAAGAGGGCAGCACAAGGTGACCGCCTCCCCGGAGCTGGCCGAGGCCGCGGCGGGCCGAGGGTCGGGGCCAGTGGGCGACACAGGCACCTGCAGGGTGGAGCAGGCGGCGGAGGAGCCCAGCAGCGCTGGCGCCCTGAGCAGCAGCTGCAGCGAGCCGAGCCCCCCTGGGGACTCGCCCAGCTTGGACTCCCTGGAGTCTTTCTCCAACCTGCATTCTTTCCCCAGTAGCTCTGAGTTCAATAGCGAGGAGGGAGCGGAGACCAGGGTCCCCGAGGACGTGGAGGAGGGCGCGGCGGGGCCGCCCAGGGTTGCACCTCTGTGCAAAGAGGAGGAGGAGGACCCGGCTCAGGTGCTGGCAGCCTCCAAAGAACGCTTTCCGGGACAGTCAGTGTATCACATCAAATGGATCCAGTGGAAAGAGGAGAACACGCCCATCATCACCCAGAATGAGAATGGACCCTGCCCATTGCTGGCTATCCTCAATGTTTTGCTTCTCGCCTGGAAGGTACACTCTGCAGCTTTCTACTTCCTACAGCTTGTGGGGTGGGGAGGGGCAAAATGGGGTGAGGAAACTGCTGTTTGTCAGCTGATGGCTTCCTTCCATTCATCAGACTCCTCCTTTTTTTGAGACAACGTTTCTCTGTATAGTTTAAGCTGTCTTCGAACTCATGGTCTTAATTCTACTGCCTGTGGAGTGCTGGGTTTATAGGCATGCACCACTATATCTCACAGTCCCTTCTTACATGAAATTAATTCCAGGATTTCTTTATTGGAAGATTATTCATGTGGGTATGTGTCAGGAAGAATTGTTTCTAACTTCAGGTCTTTTTTGTATTAAAAATTCAACGTTCGGTTAAAGGTTGTAACTGATAGTTTACTTATAAACAAGTAGAATCTAGAGCACCCTGCACCTACATCTTCTGATTACTTTTAGCTATACTTGCCTATATTACTCCTTACTGACATTATTACATATAAAATGGTGGAAATTCACAATAGTGATCCTCAGTTACTATCAATCTCATATTATGAAGTAAATGTTAACGATTAGATCTACATGTTTTCTGGAGAATGCTGTCTGTCCCACTTGGGTGTGGATGCGTGAAGGAATAGCGATAGGAAAGATACAACCTATTTAGACAAATTTCATTGAAGGAAAAGCATTGGTCTGAGCCTACTTACCATACATTCCCTTTTTTTTCAAAGACAATATTTTCATCTTTCGTATGATTTTTTTTTTAACTTTCCTTGTTTCCTTGACTCTACTCCAAAGGTTTGGCACCTTTACTAGTAACTATACATTAGAATGTTTGTTAGGGAAGCTAAAACTCTTAACAACTAAAATAAGGAATGATAAATCTCAGGTCTTGGAGAACAGAAAGGGAAGAGGAGGTGTACTGAGGCCTCAGAATATAGTATCATATTTAAGTATCTGGGTTTTGAGAGGATGCATCTCAGCACTTGTTTTCAAATTGATATTCCACCCATAGTTAAAATGTCCCCTGGAAGAAGAATAGCTTGAATTATGCTAACCAGTTATGAAGAACTGAGATGGATAGTGAAGGAGAGATTCCAACACCAAATCTGGCAGCTCTATGTTGTGTATCTGAGGCTGCAGATGAAGCCATCTGGGTTCCAATCCTCTGGATTAGTCTGTTGATAAGTATGCATGCATGCTACTGAATTGGAAGGCTATTTTGATTAACCTCTGCTTATAGCATTCGAGGGCTTCTCTAGCCCAGGGTTCCAAACTTTTCCACATTCTTCCCACAAACCAGCTCAGTAGGATAAACATGATCAGGTTTATCAAAGGCTCCATTCCTGAGAACCAGTTTTCTGCTGTAACAAAATACCTGACAAAAGCAACTTAAGGT
Source organism: Rattus rattus (assembly GCF_011064425.1). Taxonomy (NCBI): domain Eukaryota; kingdom Metazoa; phylum Chordata; class Mammalia; order Rodentia; family Muridae; genus Rattus; species Rattus rattus. The sequence continues at coordinate 64,999,143 of NC_046161.1, read as the reverse complement.
AGGGTTTATTTTCGCTCACAGTTTGAGGGTACAGTCCATTAAGTCAGGGAAGCCATGGTGGCTGGAGCTTCAAAGCACTGGTCCCATCGCAGTCCTAGTCAGGAAGCAGAGAGATGTGACTGCTCAGTTTGATTTCTCCTTTTTATTTAGTTCACACCTGCAGCCCATGGAACAATTCCACCCACATGCACAGTGGGAGGAGCAGTTACCATGGCCTGGGTGACTTTGAGGATCTATGAGCCTTGAATTGACTCTCAAAGGCAGACTGAAATGTGTGACCACATGTTTGGGTGCTGGCTTTGTGAAAGACATTATAAATGCAAAGATAGTACAGAGCGCATCAGCCCTCCAGGAGCACAGTACATGGTAAAGAGGCAGGCATAAAGAGTAATTGCAGAGCAATATGAACAGCAGCTGATATGCTAAGGAAGTAAAAAAAAAAGAGTGCATGGTGGGGGTGGGGGTAATTGGGAATGGGATCTCAGGGGAAGGCTTCAGAGATGAGAATGGCTGATTCAGGTCTGAAGATTGAATGAGATGAGGCCTCTGAACAAAAGGGTATTTGAAGAAAGATCAGAGATAGCTTGAAGTGCAGTGGAGAAGGAAAAAGAAAGCGTATTAGCAAGAAGTAAACTTCATGGGTTTGTTTAGTCTGTGAATAAGTATCCACGCTAATGAATTTGAAGAGTATCTTGAAAATCTGGGGTTCTCAGTCCTTTTGCTGCCTGTAGGCTATTTATGCCAACAAAACCAGTCATCATTAATGATTGATAGGGTGATGAATGAGATAAGCAATGTCAAGTAGTATTCTCAAGGTGAGCCAGGGTTTCCAGAGGTCAGAACTGTTTTCCTAATAATACAAAAATGTTATTTACCTTTTGGAAGTCAGCAGAGACTTCCAGATTCTTTGATGGATGGGTGATGATTGAGGTTAAAAAGGAGAACAAAAGGGCATCTGCTATTCACAACACGCAGAAGGAAAGATCTGTCGGGTTATAAACATCTAAGAACTAGTTTCTGTGTGTGCATGTGTGAGTGCGTGTATGTGTGTGTGTGTGTATATATATATGTGTGTGTGCATTCGTGCATGTGTGTGTGTGTTCATACGTAGCTCATACATGCATGTGTGTTGTGCACAAGTCCTCACCTATGTTTGTAGGTAGGGAGACCAGAAGTCAGGCGTTTTTTTCTATCAGTCTCAATGTTTCTTGTTTGAGGATTTTTGGACACAGGGTCTCTCAGTTGAACTTGTTCTTTCAGTTAGACCGGCTGGCTGGTGAGCCCTGGATATTCCTGTTCTACTTCTCCGCGCCTCAGTGCTGAGGTTACAGAAGTATGACACTGCAACCCAGTTTTGACATGGATGCTGGGGATCTAAACTCAGGTGCTGTTTCCACTGAGCCATTGGCCGGGCCCCGAGTGTCTTTACTTTTTCAAGTGACTTTTAGTAATTAGCATATACTGTACAAAATAATTGGTCTCATTATGACTTTTCCATACATGCAAAATAATATATTTTGATCATATTCATCTTTTCACATAATACAAATTATATAGAAAAATGGATTTAATTATAACATTTTCGTTTGTTTTTGAAATGGTCTCATATATCACAGGCTGGGCTCCAGCTTACTGTGTAGCCTGAGGATGGTTTTTTGAACTTCTGAGTCTTCTACCTCAATTTCCCAAGTACTGGAATTATAAGTATGTGCCTCCATTCCCAGTTTGTGTGGTTCTAGGTTAAGTAGGTTCTAGGGCTTCATGTATGCTAGGCAGGCACCTGGCAACTGAGCTATAGCTTCAGGCCTATCATCTTCAACTGACTCTAAGGGCTAACTCCTCCTCGTCTTCCTCTTCCTCTTCCTCTTCTTCTTCCTCCTCCCCCCTTCCTCTTCTTCTCCCTTCCTCCTCCCCCTCCTCTTCCTTCTCTTCAGTATGCATGAGTTCTTTGCCTGTATGTGTATCTGTGTACTACATGTATGCCCAGGAAGCCAGGAAGGGGTACCAGAGGTCCTGGAACTGGAGTTACAGACAGATGTGAGGTGCCACGTGGGTGCTTAGTTTGCATCTGGGTCCTCCAGAAGAATAGCCAGTACTCTTTTATTTTTTTTTATTGGATATTTTCTTTATTTACATTTCAAATGTTATCCCCTTTCCTGGTTCTCCCTCTGGAAACCCCCTAACCCATCCACCCTCCCCCTACTTCTATGAGGATGCTCCACTACCCACCCACTCACTTCCTCTCACCTCCCTGCCCTAGCATTCTCTTACACTGGGGCATTGAGCCTTCACAGGACCAAGGACCACTCCTCCCATTGTGCCCAACAAGGCTATCCTCTGCTACATATGTGGCTGGAGCCATGGGTTGCTCTATGTGTACTCTTTGTTTGGTGGTTTAATCTCTGGGAGCTCTGGGTGTCTGTCTGGTTGGTTGGTATTATTGTTCTTCCTATAGGGTTGCAAGCCTCTTCAGCTACTTCAGTCCTTTCTCTAACTCCTCCATTGGGAACCTCATTCTCAGTCCAATGGCTGGCTGTGAGCCTCCACCTCTGTATTTGTCAGGCTCTAGCAGAGCCTCTCAGGAAACAGCTCTATCAGGCTCCTGTCAGCATGCACTTCTTGGCTTTCACAATAGTGTCTGGGTTTGGTGACTGTATGTGGGATGAATCCCAGGTGGGGCAGTCTCTGAATAGCCTTTCCTTCAGTTTCTGCTCCATGCTTTGTCTCTGTATTTCCTCCCTTGAGTATTTTGTTCTCTCTTCTAAGAAGGACTGAAGCATCCACACTTTGATCTTCCTTCTTCTTGAGCTTCGTGTGGTCTGTAAATTGTATCTTGGGTATTCCGAGCTTTTGTGCTAATATTCACTTATCAGTGAGTGCATACCATGTGTGTTCTTTTGTGATTGGGTTATTTCACTCAGGATATTTTCTAATTCCGTCCATTTGCCTAAGAATTTCATAAAGTCATTGTTTTTAATAGCTGAGTAGTACTCCATTGTGTAGATGTACCACATTTTCTGTATCCATTCCTCTGTTGAAGGACATCTGGTTCTTTCCAGCTTCTGGCTATTATAAATAAGACTGCTATGAACATAGTGGAGCATTTGTCTTTGTTGTATGTTGGAGCATCTTTTGGGTATATGCCCAGGAGTGGTGTAGCTGAGTCCTCAGGTAGTACTATGTCCAGTTTTCTGAGGAACCTCCAGACTGATTTCCAGAGTGGTTGTACCAGCTTGCAATCCTACCAACAGTGGAGGAGTGTTCCTCTTTCTCCACATCCTTGCCAGGATCTGCTGTCATTTGAGGTTTTGATCTTAGCCTTTCTAACTGGTGTGAAGTGGAATCTCAGGGTTGTTTTGATTTGCATTTCCCTGATGACTAAGGATGTCAAGCATTTTTTTAAGGTATTTTGAGGCCATTCCATATTCCTCAGCTGAGAATTCTTTGTTTAGCTCTGTACCCCATTTTTAATAGGATTATTTGATTCTCTGGAGTCTAACTTTTTGAGTTCTTTGTATATATTGGATATTAGCCCTCTATAGGATGTAGGACTAGTAAAGATCTTTTCCCAATCTGTTGGTTGCTGTTCTGTCCTGGTGGTAGTGTTCTTTGCCTTACAGAGTAGCCAGTAGTCTTAACCACTGAGTTGTCTCTCTAGACTTGAGGGTCAGTTTCTTGGTTTACAAAGAGTGCTTGTAAGTGAGCAAGGAAAAAGCTGAGCAACATTGATGTCAAAAAGAGGAAAAAATCAATAGCAAGAAACTTGAAGTTGAAATGGACAGTTCCTGTTTCATCACCTTGAAGTGAAGTTCCGTCTGTGAGCGTCTTACCATCAGTGACTGTTGTGGCTCTCCCTCCTTTATGATGACGTCTCTTGGAAGCCCCATGTTTTTTCACAAATTCCTCATGTTCCTTTCTGACTTACTTTGCCCCATTCTACTCTAAACCTGTAGAAGAACTACAGTCACACTAATTTTTTTCATGCTCTCTTTTCCTAAAGTAAGCACAAAACTCTTTTGAGGTTTTCCAAGTGTGTTTATTGCTTATAAAAAAGGGAAAACAGATGGTGAGCCAAAGATTTTATCTGAGCTTCTGCCTACTCTGTTTTAAATATAGATCTTGTAAAAAGAAATTAAAAACTTCACACAGTGGTAGGACCTCATTTACATAAAAGGTTTGAGGGATGATTCTGGGGCTTCCTTTCCCAAGAATTAGAAGTACTATATGTCTCTGGACTTGTGAGTAAAGTAGATGAGAGCAGTAGGACCCTGCCCAGGTGATGCCTGATGTCAGTGATAAGTATGTCCTCCTCCTCTGCTCTGATAGTACTCTGTCAGTGGAGAATCCTCCCTTTCCCTTGCCCTGTCATGCCTGTGGATGTCCAAAAAGGGACATTTGACTTGTAAATACATGTGGTACCAACAAACTAGGCCATTTTGTTTCTACTTTTGTTTTGTTTGTTTGATTTGTAGTGGGTGTTGCTATTTACCTATTCTATTTGAACTCTCCATTCTCTGGGTTCAGCCTCCTGAGTGCACGAATTAACAGGTGTGCAGCAGCATGCCTGGCTTAAAGGCAGCTCTGGTACTGTCCCACTTTTTAAAAACTAAGATACTTCCATTGTACCTTTCGTGTTTGGAGGAGGTGCTGTTTTTCATGCATGTATGCATGTGTACCATGTGTTGCCTGGTGCTGGTTAAGGCCAGACGATGGCCTCAGAGTTCTTGGAACTGGACTCACATATGGTTGTAAGAGAGTGCTGGGAATGGAAGTCAGGTAAGTGCCCTTAACCTCGGAAACACCTCTCAGCCACTTTACTCCCACTTTTTAACAGCTATTTTTATTTTATGCATATGGTTGTTTTGTTTGTATGTCTGTGTGTGCCATGTATGTGCCTGTGCCTTCAAAGGCCAGAAAGCATCAGGTCCACTGGGACTAGAGTTATAGACCATTGTAAACTGCTATGGGGTACTGGAAATCAAAGTATGAAGTACCAGTGATCTTCCAGTTCATTGTTTTCCACTTCTAATTGGTTAAATTGTTTTTGTGACAGGCCTCAGATTCACTCTCTCCCTTAGGTTGATCCTGATCCTTCTCTGTCCACCTCCTGAGAGTGGGATTACAGGTGTGCTCATTATGCACTGCTTGTTTTGGATGTTTTGTTTTTTAATTGTGTTTAGGGATCTGATGACATAAAAAAAACAAATTGAAAAATGTTTCTTACCTTATGGCAAATTCGATGCTAGCTTGTGCTATGTTGAGAGAGCCTGTCTGAAAAGACCAGATCAAACAAAACAAAAATAGGTGTCAGTTCAACATTCTGGAGCCAAAAATGAGTGGCCCTGGCCTGGGAACACAGATTTAGGTTACCTCAAATCCCACATTCAAATGTTGTAACAATTTCATGAGATTGTTAGAGCAACAGAACAGAGAACATTTCATATACAGTGTTGGAAACAAGGTAAGTTATAGAAAATGAGGGGTGAGGGAGGCTGAAGGAACCAAGTTGTATGTCTCAGATGCCATCTGCTGACTTTCTTAGCTTTTAGGTTAGCAGACCTTAGTAGTCTGCTACATTAATAAATTCTGAGGATGTTAGGTCAGACACAAAAGTGAGTTATTAGGAGGACTAAAGATAGACCAAGATAAATGATAATTAGATTCTGGACTTGTAACACCCTAGCCTTTCTATAATCACTGAAGTGTTATCAGTTAATCAGACTTTGTAGAATATTTAATATAAATGCAACCTCTTTTGGGGAACTAAATTTAGTATGCTAAGTTAGCAATTTAATATTGACCTTTACACTCCATTTTCAGGTGTTTTATACCAGGCTGCGTGTACCTCAAGATAGTGTGATTGTGCCTCAAAATAGATTAAGTAACTTACTTTAAACATTGTAAAATTGTGGAGGGGGGTAGGTGTGTACTTTAGTGTCATGTCATGACAGATGTTTATTTCACTCACTGAACATATTTTATTTATTCCTCTCTTTTTTCTTTTCAAGTTCATGTTCATCATGAAAGAGGAACTTACTTTGCTGTGAATCTCAAGTCACATTACAAGTCACCTACTTACTTTGGGCAAACATTGTTTGCCCACTTGTTCTTTGAATTAATTATGTCTGTGACTTGTTTCACAGTCATCAGTTAAGGTGACAAATAAGTTGAATGACAGTTAGTAGGTAATTTCATAAACAGACTGGACAAACTCAATTTTATCTCTTCTAGTATCTCTACCTTTAAAAGGCTTGAGAAGTGTTTTAAAAACACTTGAGATGCTGAGGCAGAAGGGTCGTCTGGAGTGCTGAGTAACCACGAGGATCTGAATTCAGATCCCAGCATCATCTAACAAGCAAGGCATAGTCTTGGAAACACCTGTCATCCCTGCACTGTGGAGGGACAGGGACAGGAAGATCACTGGGGCTTACTGATGACAGCCACTCTGGGTTCAGGCAGAGACCCTTCCTCAAAGGAGTAAGGAGAAAAGTTACAGAGAAGGGGACTCTTGATGCCTTCCTGTGGCCTCTGTTCGTGGGTACACACACACACACACACACACACACACACACACACACACACACACACACACACACAGACACGAAAAGTTGTTAGGACCTAATTGTATAATCTTTGTTTTTTGTTTTGTTTTGGTTTTTTTTTTTTCCCGGAGCTGGGGACTGAACCCAGGGCCTTGTGCTTGCTAGGCAAGCGCTCTACCACTAAACTAAATCCCCAACCCCGTAATTGTATAATCTTTAATACTTAGTGATATGGTAACTAGGTAATTACTAGCCAGGTGGTAGCACTCACCTTTAATCCCAGCACTCTGGAGGCAGAGGCAGGTGGATCTCTGTGGGTTGGAAACCAGCCTGCTCTCCAGACTAATTCCAGGACATCCAGGACCACACAGAGAAACCTTGTCTTGGGAACAAAGAAGGAAAAGGAAGAGAAGGAAGACGAGAAGAATTTAACAATTACCTATGATGATTTTTCAAATAGCTTTTTTGTGTGATGGTATTGTTTGTTTTTTGAGACAAGGTCTAACTATAAAGCTCTTGCTGACCTGGGACTCACTCTCTACATCAGTTTGGCCTCCCATTCCCACTGATCTTCCTGCTTCTGCCTCCTGGGTTTTAGGATTAAAGGCTTATATTAATACTTTTGTGTTTCTTAGTAATTGTTGAGTCCTCTGCGTTTACTACTTCTCCCATTCCTTCAAATCTTGGCCTATCACTTTTAGGACATTTACATTCCTGTTTAAGATTTCACTAATATTTTAAACACAAGATTTTTTTTTTTATTTTGTTCTCTCTTGAGGCCACTTCTAATATCAATATAGAGTTGCTTAGAACATGGCAAGGTAGACAGTCTGCTCTTGGAAAGTTCAAGACTGTGTTCTGAAATCGTGTAGACCCCTAGTACTATAGAGTATATATGCCAAATTCATATACTCTTCAGCATCTCCATCTCCTTCTTCTCCTCTGATCTGATGCATGGTGAATACCACCGAGCCATGGCCCCAGTCTCTTTGGCTTCTTAATTTTCCAGCATTGCAGAAACTAAAAGAACAATCTCTTTTTACATTTATTTATGTATTGGGAGAGTACACTACATGTGTGGAGGTCAGAGAACAACCTGGTTCTCCCTCCATTTGTGGGTTCAGAGGATGGAATGCAAATTGTTAGGTCATTGGGCTCCCCATTGGGTAGGAAGTGCCTTTACCAGGCCCCTTGAGAAAGGATAAATTGTTTGTTCGTGAAATTTTCTGGTGAATTTGTCACAGTGAATCTTTCTTAAATAAGATAACACATAATTATTTTAAAGGAAAACATCATTTGAGTTGGCAAGAAGGCTCAACACTTAAAGGAGCTTGCCTTTAAGACTGACAACCTGAATTCAATTCCTAGGACCCAAATGGTGGAAGGAGAAAATAGACTCTGGCAAGCTATCTTCTGACTTTGTATGACACATGTGTACCCATACAGATACAAGCACAAAATAAGTAAATGTGAAGAAATGTAAAAATAATAGAAATGACACGCGTGGTGTCATACACCTTTAATCTCAGCATGCAGGGATCAGAGGCAGGTAGAGCTCTGTGAGTTTGAGATCAGTCTGGTCTACATGGAGGGCTTCAGGCTAGCTAAGGCTATTTAGTAAGGTTCTGTCTCCAGTAAGAAGAAGAAGAAGAAGAAGAAGAGGAGGAGGAGGAGGAGGAGGAGGAGGAGGAGGAGGAGGAGGAGGAGGAGGAGGAGGAGGAGGAGGAGGAGAAGAAGAAGAAGAAGAAGAAGAAGAAGAAGAAGAAGAAGAAGAAGAAGAAGAAGAAGAAGAAGAAGAAGAAGAAGAAGAAGAAAGAAGTAATTTTTAAAAACATTGATAGCCATGAACGGCACTTTTAAATTGCTGTGAAACTGAAAGTTCCATCCTTAGAATATAAAGGTGGCTAAATATCAGCACTTTAAAATTGATATTGAAACAACCTGATAAATACCATATAAGAATAGCTAGAATAATCTAAAGCAAAAACTAGAAAGTTTTCCTATAAAGAACTATTTAGTGGGGCTGGAGAGATAGCCTAGGTGTTAAGAGCATTGGCTACTATTCCAGAAGGACCTAATTCAATACCCAGCACCCACACGGCAGCTCACAACCATCTATAACTCCAATTCCAGTAAACCTGACCTCTGGCTTCTAGGGGCACCAGATATACAAATGGTTCCCATCATACACATAGGCAAAACACCCATACACATAAAGTAAAATAATCATTCTAGGCCTTCTGTTTCATGAGTCTCTGTTAGAGAAATTAAACTATGCCACTGTAATACAAGAAAAAATGCAGAATATACCGAAGTGTAGCCAAAGAATATAAAACAATGTGAGTAAAAAAAAAAACTGACCTTTTCTTAGAAAAACAGCCAGTGAACTTCAGTTTTAAAATTATATGTAGGAAGCGGGCTGCAGAGCTTGCCCGGCAGTTCAGAGCGCATACAACTCGTGCAGAGGACCTCCGTTTGAGTCTCAGCACCCAAGTCAGGGCTCACAACTTGCCTCTAACCCCAGCTCCATTGGATCTAGCATCCTTCTGGAGTCTGTACATACACACACAAGGCACATACTCATACACATAAGTAAAAAGATAAATCTTTTAAATTTATTTGTATTTATTTTAATTATTTTAACTTTATTTTTAAGAATTTTTACTGAGTGCACTGCAATAGGCAATTGGACTAGACAGTAATTAGAATACTGCTGCAGCCAAAATTGTTCTTTAGAAGGCATTATTACAGCGAATAAAAGCCGTTTAGATTAGTGTGGTGAGCAAACCTCTGTCGTGTCTTAGTTTCCACCGAGTGAGAAAAGGAGAGGACAACTTGACCCTAAGCACCAGCTGTCACATGCTCTTAGAGAAGCTAACACTGCCACATTTTGCAGTGATCATTTTGAAAACTTATTCTATCATTAATTAAAAACATTTTATATATCATTAACACATTTGGTAGCATAAACTTAGAAAAAGTTCTTTAACTCTTAGGGAGCTATTGGAGAAATTGATGATTTAAACAGTTTCCTTGATAAGGAGAACAATGACTAGTAAATTTTTATGTTCTTCTATCATTGATATGGGTAATTATTTGGAATTTCCACCCAGAATTCTTTGTGTATCTGTTTTTCGAGACAGGGTTTCTCTGTGTAACCCTGGCTGTCTTATCTGTAGACCAGGCTGGCCTCTAACTCAGAGATCCACCTGCCTCTGCCTCCCCAGTGCTGGGATCAAAGGCCTGCACCGCTACCTCCCAGCTGTTCCTTTCTGAATATTTTTAAGACTTTTTAAAGAAATTGTATGAATGTGAGTGTGATTGGATGTATGTATGTGTCTGGTTCCTTCAGGGTCCAAAAGGAGATGTCTAATCTCCTAGAACTGGGGTTACAAATAATTGTGAGCCCCTATGTGCCTAACTACTGAGCCATCTCTCCAGCTTCCTGAATATTTGTTTTTCTTCTATTCTGTGAATATAACAGAGTTTGGTTGTAGATGTCAATTAAAATATTTAGTTATTAGCCATGGTATGTGTATCTCACCTTGACAATTCATGTGAAAACTTATTTTAGGTCAGTGAGGTAGGTCAGTGAGTAGGTAAAGGACTTGTACCCAATCCTGCAACCTCAGCTTACACCACCCCGGAAGCTTCTTACGCTCTTTCTACTGTACCTCTTTACCTCTAGGAGTAACCGTAATCCTGATTTTTGTTGTTAGGCTTTGTTTCATCATTTTCTTTGTCTTATGTCTTATGTAGCATAGGTTGGCCTCATGCTCTATATCCAAAGATGACCTTGAACCCCTGACTCACCTGTCCTCATCTTCCAATTGCTAGGGTTACAAGTGTGTACCACTATTCCTGGCTTTTTTTATTTTTTTTATTTTTGACAAGGTTCCCCTACATAGTTGAAGCTGGATTACAGGTTTACATCTCCTTGCTTTTTAAAAAATAGTTTTTGTTACCTATATATGTACTTCTAAATAATACAGCTTATTTTATCAGTTTTTAAATTTTATATTTTAAATAAAATCATACAGATGAATTCTTTAGCGTTTGCTTAGTACTTTGATACTGTGTTTATTTTAACCATTCAGAATCTGCCCAAGGTAGATTGAAATTATGATTATGATAATTATCTTGACTTCCAGAAAACAATTCCATTAATGACTTGTTACATGCTGGCACCTCTTCCTGATCTTTAACTGAATTGTCTACTATTCTGGGCACTGTGACAGGGGTGTCTTAGCAATTATGTTAGATGGTAAAAGGAATAACATAGCTTTACAGACTCTATGATTCCCTTTTACAGACATATTAATATCGCTATATGATTTTCTATCACCTTAGAAATAGTACAGTGGGGACTGGAGAGATGGCTCAGCGGTTTAGAGCACTGACTGCTCTTCCAGAGGTCCTGAGTTCAATTCTCAACAACCACATGGTGGCTCACAACCATCTGTAATGAGGTCTGATGCCCTCTTCTGGCCTGTAGGTACACATGCAGGCAGAAAGGTGCATGATGTATACATAATAAATAGATATTAAAAAAAAAAAAAAAAAGGGGTTGGGGATTTAGCTCAGTGGTTAGAGCGCTTGCCTAGAAAGCGCAAGGCCCTGGGTTCGGTCCCCAGCTCCGGAAGAAAAAAAACAAACAAACAAACAAACAAACAAAAAAAGATGTGAAATAGTACAGTGACAGTACTGACCTTGTAATACTTTATTTTTGATATTTTATTTGCTTTTAACATCCTTTAAAATTATTTGTGTGTGTGTGTGTGTGTGTGGGGAGAGAGAGAGAGAGAGAGAGAGAGAGAGAGAGGGGTGAGGGTTCATGTGTGTCTTGGTGTGTGTGTATATCACAGTGTGTATGTGGTAAAAGTCTGGGGGTAACTATTAGGAGCCCATTCTCTCCTTCCACCCTGAGTTTCTGGGATCAAATTTAAGACGTCAAACTCATTTGTTAAGCACTTTCACCTGCTATTTTTTTTTCACCCTTATCTGCAATTTTTTGAGAAAGAGTCACGTGCTATATCGCAAACTGTTTTAAACCTCACGGCCATCCTACTGAGTCCTGGAGTATAGGCACGAACCACATGCTTGGGTGACTTTACTATATAAGCATGAATGTTAATGTATTTATATAGTGGGTGTATGCTGTGTGTGTGCATACATCGTTTTATAGGACTAACACTTTGTTTCTTTCAGGTGAAACTCCCACCGATGATGGAGATCATAACTGCGGAGCAGCTGATGGAGTATCTCGGTCAGTGCAGGGCTGAGTGATTTCTGTGTCTTTTTCAACAGTAAATGAAGTTTTCAAAGCTGTTACTTTACCGGTGCTATTGGATATTCTATTTTAAAATTATAGTTCTGACTCTGCTAATTAAAAATGTTACCACTATAATACTATTCTTAGCTGCTAAGACATTCTTCTATCATTAGAATCTTGAACTATAAATAAGACTGGGCAAAATCTAGAGAATAGCACACTAATTAATTAATCCCAGTAAATTGCAGAATAAGAAATAATACAAAAACTTTGGCATTGCATAACAAAAATACCTTTTTAAAATTATGTTGACTTGCATTAAAGTTGAAGGAGTTGGGTTGAAGATATAACTCAGTGTTGGAGGACTTGTCTGGCATCTGTGAGCTCCTTCCTGGGTTTCATCAGTGGAAGTAAACACACACACACACACACACACACACACACACACACCATACTTACACACACACACATGCATAGGCACACACACACATACACACACACACACACACACACACACACACACATACACATACACACACCAGAGCAAACAAAAAAAAAATCCAAGGAGGTGATATGAGATACTGCTACCCAAAGTGTAATTTGTGGACCTATGTCAGTTTATAGTATATCCCCTCTGAAATATCTTTCTTGTTGAAGGAAGCAGTGTTTTCAACTGAGTTCTTTCCTGGGCTTCTTATCTCAAAACAGACAGCAGGGGCTAGAGAGATGGCTCAGTCCTCTAAGCACTGGCTGCTCTTGCAGAGGACCCCCTTCTCAGTTTGAGCACCCACGGTGTGTCCAGCTTTAGGGGATTCTACTTTATCTTCTTGCTTCCTTAAGCATTAGGCCTTCACATTGTGCACATACATACATGCATATATACAAACACTTATACACAAATAATAAGAATAAATGCCCTTTCAAAAGAGTCTTGATTCAGTTTGTAGACGGTCTACATCAAATTTAACTTATCTAGAGAGAAGTGGGTATACATGGTACTATGCCTTTTGCAGTTTGGCAAACAACTTATACATTACAAAATAAGATCTCTTTCTCCATATCTTTCTAGTATTTTTAGTGATTAAATTTTTTTTTTTTGGTTCTTTTTTTCGGAGCTGGGGACCGAACCCAGGGCCTTGCGCTTCCTAGGTAAGCGCTCTACCGCTGAGCTAAATCCCCAGCCCCTAATAATGTATTTCTTTTTTTTTTTTTCTTTTTTTCGGAGCTGGGGACCGAACCCAGGGCCTTGCGCTTCCTAGGCAAGCGCTCTACCGCTGAGCTAAATCCCCAACCCGTGATTAAATTTTTATTTAAAAAAGATATTGTTAGTCAATTGCTAGGGAGATGGCTTAGTTGGTAAAGTGCTTACTGTACACTCACGAGGGCTGGACTGTGGATCCTTAGTATTCCTGTAAAGGTTGAGTGTGGCAGCTCGTGCCTATGCTATGTGGAAGGTGGAAGTAAGAAAACCCTTGTCGTTTCCTGGTCAACCAATCCGTCCAGTTGATGAGCTCTAGATTAAGTGAGAGATCTTGTCTCAAAAACTAAGATAAAGGACTAGAGAGATGGGGTAGTGGTTAAAGGCACTTTACTGCTGTTGCAGGGGACCTGTTCAGAACCTAGCAACTATAGTAAGTGCCTTACAGCTATCCATAACCCCAGCCTCAGGGTATACAACCTCTGGCCTCAGCACCTGTACTCACATACACACACACACACACACACACACACACACACACACACACACACACACACAGCTGGGTGTGGTGGCACATGTCTTTAATCTCAGCACTCAGGAGGCAGAAACAGGCAGATATCTGAGTTCTAGGCCAACCTGGTTTGCAGAGTGAGTTCCAGAATAGCTAAGACTACATAGAAATATCGTATCACAAAACAAACAATTTTTTAAAAATAAAGTGATTGGGGACGATACCACATATCAAAGTCTACATGTATGCACACACATGCATGTATACCACCCACATACACATACAAACACATATATAAAATACTGTTGGCTATATTTGATGGTATGATGGTATATATCAGTAATCCCAGAACTTAGTAGACTAAGGCAGAAGTAATGATTATGAGTTTGAGGCCAGTGTGTGCTACAAAGCAAGACTTAGATAGATAGATAGATAGATAGATAGATAGATAGATAGATAGATAGATAGATAGATGTGGATGGATGGATGGATGGATGGATGGATGGATGGATGGATGGATAGATGGATAGTGGATAGGCAGATAGCTAATAGTTTCTCTCAAGTGTTCCAGACAACCAGCTAACTGGGTGAGAAAGTTGTGTGTGTGTGTGTGTGTGTGTGTGTGTAAAAGGGGGAAGGGAGTGTTGTAGAAAGTACTTCCTCTCAATCTGGGGGTTTCTACCCTGCCTTTGATCATTCGGTTTCCAGATAACGACACACACCCTTTATATTTACACTAAGCCTTAATCGGCACTAGAGCTGGGCAGATGTCTACCCTCTGTGCCATTAGAACCTACTTCTCCATCAGTAACCCCAAGTTATAATTTGTTCTATCTGGGCAGCTTTTAGCTCCAATTGGCTAGCCCTCGTGGCTATGTTTTTATGATTCATCTAACCCATGATGGCTTTCTCCTCTCTCTACCTTCTTCCCCCTCCTCATGGTTTTCCTCTTTGTATTTTTTCTGGAGCAATCTATAATCTTTGGCAAAATTCCTTATGTTTCTTTCAACATTTTTTTCTCTAAAATATTTTCATCAGAATCAGCTAACAAAATGTTATCCATGTAATGATAAATGATAGATTGAGGAAATTGCTTATGAATTATTTCCAATGGCTGTTGCACAAAATATTGACATAAAGTTGGATTACTTAATATTCTCCATGGAAGTACCTTCCAATGGTATCTTTTAATTGGACCACTGTTGTTCAGAGTAGGTACTGAGAAAGCAAACCTTTCCCTATCCTGCTCATGCAAAGGTACTGTGAAAAAGCAGTCTTTCAAGTCAGTTATTTAGGTAAAGGAAGTCCAGGCTGTAAAGGACCCAATGGCTGAATTATCTATGAACTATTCTTAATTCCATTATTCTTCTCCATTTTTCTGAATTCTTTTTTACAAAACACAGGGGGATTCCGTGGGCTAGGAGACTCTTCTATGTTGAGCCTCCAGCTGTTCTTGTACCAGTTTCCATAAAAGTCTGTTTGATAACCATTTTGGGGGCAAGGCTGTTGGTATGTCAGTAGTGGCCCCTTTTATAAATTTAGAAACTCAGTCCCAGTAATGTCATATGTTAAGACAATTGGCACAGCTTGTGATTGCTCTCGATCACCTGTATCAATAAGGGGGAGTTTAAAAGAAAAAAATTGAAAGTGGGGCTTTTAGAAAAAATATAAATATATATACACACATACATATATATTTCATATTCATTAATTATGTTTACTGTGTGCAGACCTCATAGTTATAGGTAAATTACTCAAAATCCTTAAATATATACAGATAAAGGGTAGATTAGTGGACTTTAAAGAGCCAAGAGGATGCTAAATAGAATACAAAGAGGGCAGGGAGATGGCATGAGATGGGATCAGAGTCATTGGATTCAGATTGGAAAGGACCCAAATTGGCTGATGTAAAGACTAACATTTTTGCTGTGAATGAGCTGTGATTTCAGTGAGGACACTGGACACAGCGCTGACATGATCTGAACTTCACAAAAATGCTATAGCTGCTATTACACAGATAGCATATTGCCATATTTGAATGTTTTTCTTAAAAAAACAAAAAAACAAAAAACAAAAAAAACCCACCACAATTCCAGGGACGAGAGCGATGGCTGTAGTAGTTAAGAGCACTTGTTGCTCTTCCAGGGGACTGAGTTTGGTTGC